>NC_140074.1:27342437-28542437 GCF_964194135.1 Talpa europaea | reverse complement strand
AAATTACAAGCAATTGCTGGTCAAATCCTAAGCTAGGCCTTGTAAATAAAGGACTGCTTTGGAACTTAACTTATTTTACTTTAGTTTTAAGAACTCCTGTTTCTCAAACTGTGCTTTGAAAAATTTAGTTCTAACTTACACTTTGTCTATCCTGGCATTAATTGCTTATTTATTATTACTGATTTGATAAATTCTAAACAAGGATGATACATGAAACCTTTTCCTATCATGTACGGCAGTGTATCTCAAAGTAAACTTTTCTTAAAAAGAAAGACCCTATTTAAGTGTCAGATTCTAGGGCTAACCTCAAAGCCATACTAGTTAGATGCTGGGTAATTGTTAGGTAATTGTGATAAATATTTACACTAAACACCACAAAGTAAAGATTATATAGATCTATAAAGTATAAAAGATTGTTGTATTATATTTATAAACTGAAATATACTCAATTTTTAATGACATGGGGAATTTAGAGACACATTTCCAGAAAACAAGAACCTTAGTCTTGAAGAGTTTAATTTTAATAGATGAAACATCATTCTTCAGTGATAGGAAATACCATATGAAAGAGCACAAAGCACTCTATGAAAAGGTACTATAAAGGAGGAAAAAAAAAAAACAAAACTCACAGCTCGACTCCCAACAGCAGATTCTGAGTCCAAATTAAACTGTATTTTTGGCTTAAAAAACAAAAGTACAATCAAATGAATAATTTCCAAGTGATTTTTTTCCAGGGCATATGAAAGTGAATAAAATTTATAAGAACCAGGTGTACTTCATTTTATAAAATATGCTTTTTTAGAATGATTTTAGATTTTATAAAAGTTGGATAGAACAGTCTCTTTACACCATTCATCCATATTTCTCAACAACCTAATAATAAATATGTTCAGTTAGTATCCTCTAAAGTTAACATATTACATTCTCGATACATTTATTTTCCACAAATAAGAAATGTTTGTCAAAAATAAAAAAAAAGTATCATTGATACAATCAAGTTAACTGCAGATTTTATTCAGATATTCCCATTTTTCCCCACTTTAAAATTTTTAACTTTCAGATACTATATTGCATTTAGATCACAAAGATGCACAAATCAGACCACACCAAGTTCTCAGAACTGGTCTCCTCAAGGTACCCGTTCTGGCACAGAGTATTTTTAGTTTAACACAACTGAGGTTCCTCTGGCTAAAGAGAAGCTTCTGCCTTTGCCAAGTTTTCACCCTTCTCTCTTTAAAAAAGTGATCATTGTGTCCTTAAGTTTTTGCCCTTTTCCTAACTGAACAAGTAGTAACGGCTCACCCCTTTATATCTTAGAAGAATGAAGTTTGGGGTGGATGCAGACTTATTTGGTTGTAGATTTATTAGTGAACATGTCCTTTAAGAATAAAAGTGACGGGGCTTCCCCTGGCGGCGCAAGCGGTTGAATGTTACCCTGTGAGGCTGTCCGCAGCCTCTGCAGTGCGGGTTTGATCCCGGCCAAGCAACGAGAATCCCACATAGCGAAGCAGACCTCTCCTGTCTCACCCACTGCTCCACCTCAGCAGTGTATTTCATCAGTCTGCCTGTTCTGTTCCCCGCTCTGTCTCTGGTGAATCCTCTCACCCTCCCGCACATCTGGTCTGTACCCTGGTTCTTGTATAAATAAATATTTGAAAAAACAAAAACAGACCTACTTGTCTGTCATGTAAAGATCCCCCATTACCCCCATCCCATGATGTTTCAGGTTCCTAGACAAAGAAAAAATATCCCTGGTCTGCTTTGTTTACAAGCATATAACTTCTCCATATATACATTATGAAATTGATTATCTTTATTCACTCTTATGTTGCTGGTTTGATTACTCAACCAGCCCACCCAAAGGAGTATGGGGTGATTTTCTTTGTGCCATGACAACTAATTCCCTTTTAAAATGATATATTTAAAGCAAAATATTGAATTTGAATAAGCTTTTTAAATATAGTAATTACAAAGTGTGAAAATATAAAATATATATTCTGATATAAAAGAAAATCACATTAAATACTATGAAGACAGGCAAGGATGCCTGATAAATAGATCTATCTCTGGCACACATTGCAGCACAAGTTAAAGCAATCTATATATATCTATGTAATTAACTATCTCTATGTATGTATGTATGTATGTATCTATCTACCTATACCATCAGCTATTAATCTATTTAGTCTATTCATTCATCTATCCAAATAAAACAAATCAATTACATTTCTATATCTCTATAATAGTTTTCTAGTCCATTGTTTACATCAGTTATATATAGTTTGAAATGAGCACAATGTTGAGCCCTACTGATTTCAACATAACTAATCAGAGCTATGGCATTTATTAGTAAAATGAGAATTTAAATTCAAACTCTAGAATTATAAATGTAAATTTATTTGGTTCACATCTGAATGAGTTTGCTTGAGAAAAACAAGTGGATTCAACTATCTTAAAATGTGGTAGCAGAACATTGTGTTATTTAGGTTTTGAAATTTAGGACAATGTGCTCTAAATATTTCAGATAGTTTTTCTTGTTTGGTCCCATTTTTCTGTACAATTTAATACTTTGTCATTTTTTTCAATTAAAATTACTGTGACATTTCCCAAATCAGATTTTTCAATATGTTCTAGATGTATTTTATGTGATATACTTGGACATACATTATTGGGGTCATGTTATTACATATCAGTGTATTATTTTTTTAATGACATGGTAAAAACTGAGAATTGCCTGTTATTTTCTTTGAAAAACAAAGTAATGCAAACTTCAGAAATTGACTATATTACAGAAGTTTTAATTACTGGAGAAAATTAAAAACTCCAATTTTACTCACTACAAAAAAGGCCACATGAGTAAACACATATCTGATTTTCATTCTATATAAGATTATAACATACCAGTATTTCACAAATTAATAAAATGGCTGAAGTGCTAGGAAATTTTGAGTTTAGAAGATTTACTCATTTGTGTGCATGAGTGTATGTGAATGTGTGGGGGCATGTACAAATATATCCCAAACTTTCCTAACTCTTTATGAGGATGCTACTGAGTGGTTTTTGTGTTACTGTTGTTGTTGTTGATGGGTACCATTTGATCAGTTCTGACAAATGCATACACTCAAATAACCACTTTCTTCATTAAGAACCACAATGAGATACCATCTCATTACCTGTGAGAATGGCCTCTACTGAAAATAACAGTAACATTCTTTCTGGACATTTCTAGCAACAAATTATACTAATAATTACCACCTGGGTAAAGTATAATAAATATATCATTGAAAATTACAAACAATTTAAAAGATGCAAAATATGTCCATCATCTTAGAAATTTTCCTAATGCCCTTCCAAGTCTATTTCTCAGTTATCATAAATTTGATCACATATCTTGGTTTTATCTGTTCTAGAACTTCATATAAATGGAATCATACATTATTTACTCTTATGTGTCTGTTTTCTTTTATTAGTATAATATGCTTGTGATTCATCAAAGTTGGCACATACACCAATATTTCATTCTTTTTTATGTCTGACTAATTTATTTATCTGTAGTATTTTATGAATAAATCAAAGAATTTTTTTTTGTTAAGCAATATTCATCCATTTCCAGTGTTGGGCTATTATAAGTTTTTAATTATTGGTTCAAAAAATAAATGTTTAACTTGTAAAGCAATGACACTGCTATCCAAAGTGATTATGTTATTGTATACTCCCACTAGAAAAGTATTAAAGTTCTTGCTTCTATTTGTCTTTGATATTACTTTGTGTTACAGTTTAGTGATGTAGTTTAATCATTTTAGCAGTTTTGTAGATGTATTTATTGTGATTTTAATATGCATTTATTGGTGACAATTGATTTGCAACACTTTCTCTTAACTTTATTGGTCATTGGTATGTTTAATGAAATATTAATTCTTGTCTTTTGAACTTTCCTTTTTTTAAAAAGATTTGTTTTTATTTATTTATGCATACAAGAACTGGGACATAGGCCAGAGGTGTGGTGGTCAGAGGATTCACCAGAGACAGAGTGGGGAGCAGATACAGGCAGACACACTGACATACACTGCTGGTAAGAACAGCAAGTGAGACAGGAGATATCTGTTGTGCTATGTGGATTAGCTCCTTGGCCTGGGACCAAACTCATGCTACACTGATAGCTTGAGAGCACTGAGACTTTAACCCCTAAACCACCATGGAGGCCCCCTTGAATTTTCTTATTTATTATTGCTAGTCTTTTTTTTTTTTTGTGGGAGCCTTGCCCGCAGCCGGGGAACAAACCAGCGCTGCAGAGGCTGCGGACAGCCTCGCAGCCCAGCACTCAACCACTGGCCACCAGAGGAGGCCCTGCTTGTCTTTTTTAACATAGAATTATAGCAGTATAATTTACATATTTTGGCTACAAGAACTTTGTCAAATGTTAATTAAAAGATGTTTAAATTTTAATGAAATCTAATCTTTCAATGTATTTCACAAAATGTGTAACACCATGTTCTCAAAAAACATCTACCTATCCCAAAATGATGTAAATATTCTCCAATTTTTTTTTCTTTTAGTTAAAATGTCAATTAAGTTATGTTGGTTGATAGTATTGTCCTTGTCTCTATATCTTTACTGATTTTCTGTCTTTGTTCTATTGATTAGTGAGGAAAGAGTGTTGGAGATTCCTGGAACTGTTTATTTCTATTTTAAGTTCTACAAGCTTTAGCTTAGTGATTTGAATAGTTGTATGTAGTAGGAGAATATATATTTAGGATTGACATGTGCTCAGATTAATAGACCCTCTTATTAAAATTCTTTGAAAATCTTAATATACATTTAAAAGTCTTTTTTTGTTTAATAGACATATTATACTCTAGCCTTCTTATGATTAATATACGGCATATTATTTCTAATTTTACTTTAAATTTATTTATGACTTTATACTTATAAAGGTGTACTTTTAAAATATATACCTGATTGGGCCTCCCCTGGTGGCGCAGCGGTTGAGTGCTGAGCTATGAGGCTGCCCCAAGCCTCTGCAGCGCAGGTTCAATCCCTGGCCACCTGCAAGGGTCCCACATGGTGCGCAGACCTCTCCTGCCTCGCCTGCTGCTCCCCTCAGCAGTGTACTTCGATCTTTCTGCCTGTTCTGCTTCCTGCTCTGGCTCTGGTGAATCCTCTCACCCTCCCACACTTCTGACTGTACCCAGTGCTTGTATAAATCAATCAATCAATCAATCAATCAATCGGAAAAAAAAAGTACCTGATTTTTAGACCTGTAGCAAAATTTGAGTTCAGTTTTTTTTTAATTTTACCTTATATTGTTTGTTTTTAATTCAAAAATGTTTAGAATATTTATGTTAGTTTTACATATTTGAAACTAAATCTAATATCTTGTTACTCACTAGTTATTTTGTAACCTCTATTTTTGTTCTCTTGTTCTCCTTTTCTTATCTTATTTATTTGTAATTGTTTTATTGATTTATAATTGACATATGATAATCTAAACATATTTAGATTGCATAATTGGATATTGTGTTTTATGTTTACATTAATTAAATCACAACACAATAAAAAAGTGGATATTTGCATCATCCACACATCCACAAAAGCTACCCTGTACCATTTTAATATTTTCTTCCAGTGTCCTCTCTTACATGACCTATTTCTCAAGCAAGTAATGATCTGCTCTTCATTAGCTTCCATTTTCTATAAATTTATATGAAGAGAATAATATTAATGTACACATTTTGGGAGTGGGTATGACTGCATAATGTTTAAGATTCATAAGTTTGGCAGTACATATCAGTAGTTTGTTTCCCTTTTTTTTGCTTAGTATCCTCATATATGGTTATACTACAATGTGTTTGGATGGACATTTTAATTACTGCAAGCTTTCCACCTGTTGATTTGAATTGACACCTTATTTTGGCTGTTACAATTAAAACTGCTATGAATATTCAAGATAATTTTATACAAGTCTTATACTTTGATTTCTCTTAGGTGGATACTTATTTTTTTATGATTTTTGTGTAGTATTAGTAATTATTATATAATACTTTTTCCTTAAACAGGGAAGCCACCTGGACAGGAGTCTTCTCTGTAGGAAGGTTTTGAATGAATTCAACTTTTAAATAATTAGGCTACTAAGTTAATCTATTTTTTCTATAGTAAGCTTTGTACTTTGTAGCTTTCAAGAAATGTGTCTATTTTATCTGAATTGTGACATTTACTGACATAAAAATTATTCACTATGTTTGATTGTTCTTTTTAATTAGCAGTGTGTATACCTGAATTTTCTCATAACTATGAGATTGGTAATTTGTGCCCAATCTTGCTTATGCTCAGCTAGAATTTTAACCAATTCTATTGATCTTTTTGAACAGAATAATTTTGATTTCATTGAATTCATCCATTGCTTTGCTGTGTAGCTCTTTATTTTATTTGTACTCTAATCTTTATTTCCTTACTTTGGACCAAATCTTCTTTTCTAGTACCCTATACAGATTCTATTTGACAAATATTTAGAAACTGTCTTATTAGAATGAATGTCTCTGGAAGGATTTTGATTCGCCATGTACATAGGCAGATGCTATTCAATAAAATTGGATGAAAATATAAGTATTCCTTGTTATAAGGCATATCCTATAACAATATTCAAAGTCATCTAAAATTTTGAGTTTTTTGTAAAATTATATTAGGGGAAAATAACAAGCTATTGGAAATTAGGCTGTAGAAAGTATTAAAAGAAAACACCAAAGTCATAGGGTAATATACATTTAAGTTTAGAGCATTAGTAGATCTTATATTAGAACAGTATGATCAAAGAAGAGGTAGAATATGATTAAAATATGTCTATATAAGACTACAGAGTATTAATCAAATTCAATTTGATTTGTACTAATATAGGAACTATACTTAATAGTGTCTGGGAATTTCTGTTGATAAATAATATTCAAACACACATACTATATGTCAGAACAAATTTCTTACGTTTTCTTATTTCTCTTTGTTTTAATTTTCCACATGTTATTATGAAACTTCATCTATTATGTACATGGAATTTCAAACTAAGAAAAATCAGTATGTCAATTAGTCTTCAAACATTGTGTAATGCCAAGAAACATGGCATAGTAAAACAAGGACTGGTGTTGTATCTAACTGCCTACATTTTTTGGGTTAATTTTTTGGGTTAACAATCATGTAAGTACCTAGTCTGTATTGACTAAGAGTTGACTGATAGTAGGTATGGTGTAAATGCACTTAGCTATTGTCAATTTGGGTAGCTGGCAGACACAACATGAGGCACATGACCAACGATGCTTTATCTAAATGAATTCTTCTATTTCTGATAAATCAGAATCATGACAATGATTCTGTTCCTGAGGTTCAGCCAGTAAAAGTAATTGCACTTGGTTTATTCATTCAGTAACATTTATGGATTCCTTGTTAGATATTAAAAACTATCCAAAAGTACTTGTGATTCAAAGATGAATAAGGTTCCTAATGGAATAAAGAGCTGGTAATGCATCTAAGTGCATTAGATAGTAACCTATACCAGAAGGTCGAGATTAGTAGAAGGCATTATGATTTACATAGTAAATTCAAATATAGTATTTTCTAGTGTTAAAGTAGCATTATTATTTTAGAATCTTAGAGGAAGTGGGTTCCTAGTAATGCATGTCCCCTAACTAGACGTGAAGGTTTTTGTGCATGCTGGGTATAGAGAAGAACTTTTCATTAAAATGGGCAGAATGGGTGTTCAGCACAAAATTATTATAATTAATATTATAGTATCAATGTCTCCCTTATCAGCAGTGGGTCTTGATTCTACACTGCCCCAATGCCCATTCAAATATTCTTTACTTTGTTAAAAAAAAAAAAGGAGAGAGAGTTAAAGAAGAGACATGTAAACAAAAAAATTAACAAATATTTCTTACTGAATACTTTAGTGTGTAGGGGAACAGTAATGCGTAGTTACTCAAAAGAGCAATTTAAAAGAAATGGTGAAAAGTTTGTATAACATGAAAAAAAGTATCTTATTGTTTTGTTTTTGTTTAAAATGTTTTGTTTTGTCTGAGACAAAGTACAATGACTGTCTAGATATTTATGCTTTTGCTGCAGTTGCACTCTATACTGACTTTAAACTTTATTCTTTAAAAATTTAATAGTGTTTCAAATTGAATCACGTTTGTTCTGTTGTTCTGCAGAACAATATGGAAATATGTTTCCATTTAAATTAGATATCAAGAGTATGTTTTTTAGTTTTTCCTACTGGGAAACAAACAAGTTAAAATATATCTTCTGCATATGGTTGGTTTTGGCTTGATTTTTTTAGTATTTAAACAAGAAAAACAAAGATTTTAAATAAACATTAAGGTATTATGAACGTCTTCATTATTTCTTGTTCTCTCATTTCATAATGTAAGATCTTGTTTGTGAGAAATATCCTAATAAAAATGTAGATTGAGAGTGAAATATTTTAGAACCCAAAAGGAAATTCAAATTTCATCAGGTCCCTATATAAGCAGTCGTGTTTAGGAAAACTATGTTATTTTGATGTCCAATGTTCTCAGGGTAGCTGAATTTTCATTTAGATTAGGCAATGTGAACTCAAAACCTTCAATAACCAGGACAGAAAGATGAACCTATGAGAAAGACACCAGTGAAGGTATCAGGGCTGACTTTCCTTTGGGAAATGGAGAGTGTATACCAATTCACTTAAAACAGAATGAAATCCTTTAAGAAAACAAACAAAAATTATGAATTAACTAACCAAACAAAGAAGACAAACTAGTCCAGCCTCTCTTAACACTGCCTGCTTTCTTTGTCTGCGAGATTTTAGCAGTGACTTAGATCTTCCACAGACCATTTTAAAAGTCTCTTTTCAATATAACCTCACTTCTAATATTAGAAAATGAAAGGAACACCTTTTTTTTTTTTTGCTTAAGATCAGACTAAAGAAATTTGTCAAATTGGCTTTGATAAGTTATATACACAGATCAACATTTTCAGACTTCAATATATTGATGATTTAGAAATTTTCTAATATGTGGTCCTGGAAAGAGTGATACTTAAAGATACTCTCTACTTTGTGTTCACCTTATGTACAGCTTACTGCAAAGAACCACTCTTCCACACAAGGATATATTTGCAGATAATTCCTTGTTTACCTATCACAAAACCATTATTTGCCTCATAAATTAGAAACTGAACTGTGCTAAGTAACTGATCAGACCAATCATTCCTTTAGTTTCTCTCCCTTTCTTAGATTCCTGGACTTTGAACTACACTCAGCCTGAGGCACCATGTATCTTTTCTCCTCAACCCAGCAAGAGACATACTACTAGATCAACTGCTCTATTACAGCACAGACCTCATCTCACTCTTAGACACCCCATTCTTTCTAGCTTTTTTCACTGTTTATAAAAGAAAAGCCTATTTTCTGCCCAATCTCTGATGAACTTGTAGATCTTTTTTTTTTATTTTTAGCAGAATTTTTAAGCTTTCTTAAATTTTATTTTACATATTTTTACATCATTTTTCATTTTTGCACAATGTATGCATTTTCATCTTGGTTTATAGTCCCCATATAATTCCCACCCTGATTGTTTTGATCCTACTCTCCCCACCCCCCAACATAGTGTGTCTCTGGCCTATAGTTGCTTGTTGCTTTTGATTTTTACTTTATTATAATTAGTCTTTTTCCTGGTCCGTAGATCTTTGAGTAGAAGCTTCCTGTCTATTGTAATGTTCCCCTTATTTTAATAATTCTTCCAAATAAAGTTTCTCTTTAACTAATTCTGAATTTGTTTTATATTTGACAATATAAAATATCTTTAAATTTTAAATTAAAATATATATATAAATATATATAATTCTCCCCAAAATATTAAGGGATATATTCATGTATTTAACAAAGCTTATTTTATATTTCAAAATAAACAATAATAAAACATTCATAACTTTATTCCATATAAGCGATATAACTTAATTATAGCTATAATGCACATATTATAGCTTTATTCAATATAAGCAATATAGGATATTTGCATCAACATTTTGTTTGTAAATGAAAATATAAGAAATGATAAATAATTTAAAAGTCTCTATCTCTCCTATACTTCATTGTTCTCCATGTAACCCAGAATTAAACACTGGAATTTGAGATTATCATCTCTGTCTGTTTTTGTATTTCCCTGCATTTTTGTAATCTCTGTGCTCCTCTTTGGTGTGAATTCTAAATTTAAATACATGTTTAAAAATATACATAATATTTCATATGCAACACATATTAAATATATATTTAAATACACATATATTAAACATGCATATATATGTAAAAATGACTCTAATTATACTTTTACTGTTATATTATCACATAAATAAAAGTTCATTTATTTTCCTAGTAAACTTGCATTTTCCACAACATTCCCAATATTACACAAACAATATAGTAATAAGCTTTCTCATATATGTGTCATTATATGAATTTATACATATAGTTAGTTTGTTTTTAGTGGAAATACTTCAACTGAAATAACAGGATAATAAAGATGAGATTTCCATGCGACGGCTTGAACTTTTTAGATATTGACTAATGTCTCACCAAATGACTTTCATGAGATAAAATCTACTTGACTATAATGCATTTTATTTTATTTTTTTTAAAGAGGCATGTCTTTTATTTATTTGTTTGTTTGTTTGTTTGTTTTTGTTTTATTTATACATGCACAGGGTACAGTCAGAAGCGCGGGAGGGTGAGAGAATTCACCAGAGCCAGAGCGGGGAGCAGAGCAGGCAGAAGGACCAAAGTACACTGCCGAGGGGAGCAGCAGGTGGCAGGAGAGGTCTGCGTGCCCTGTGGGACCCTCCTCCAGTGGCCGGGGAGCAGCCGGGGATCAAACCGGTGCCGCAGAGGCAGCGGGCAGCTTTGCAACCCAGTGCTCAACTTCCACACCACCAGGGAGGCCCTATAATGCATTTTAAATATGCCTAGAACTTGACTACCAGTTATATTATTTAGTATTTTATATTTAGGCTCATAAATGAGCTTTTAATTATGTTTTCTGCTCTTGTACTGTTGTTGCTTGTTTTATTTTACCTTCATAAAATAAATTGGATAATATTCCTTATTTATTATCAATTTTAATTCTCTAAAAAGTGTTGTAAAACACAGGGATTAACTGCACTTTGAAGATTTATAGACCATGGTTATAAAATAATGACTTTTGCAGAGGCATTGGAATTTTTAAACACTATTGAATTTCTTCAAAGTAGTTTAAAAAGTATTCTGTTTCTTCTTAAACACATGTTTAAATAAATATTTGTTCATGAAATGCCAATATGTTTTGTTTAACATTTATGATCATATATTTATCCCTACAATCTCCCATTTAAACATTGTACTTCAATCTTTTTTATAACTTTCTTTTTCTCCCTCCAAAGTTATGGTAAAACAATTAAAATTGCCTTTTAAATTGTAGCAATAAAATATTGAATGAATTCATACCATTCAAGCTAACACGTCATCCATTTTACTTAAAAACAGCCTTTGTGAAACTCTATCCTCTGTAGTGTTTCTTAGTTATCAATTTTCTTATTTACACATTTAAAAATTTCCCAAAATATTTCTTTAAGTTTATCCTGAGTTCCTTATGTTATTGTCATAAATGCATCACTCATATATTTAAACTTGCATTATTAAAATATATCCATAAAAACTTAAATTTATCTTTAATTATCATTTCTGATAAAGTCTGAAATTTTTCCCATATCACATTTATCATTATTTAAAGATCTTCAGGGGGCAGAGTGAAATTGGTGGCAGAGTGTAAGCTTCTCCCCTAAGCACAACCAGATAGCAACTATTAATATCAACCATTACCCACATGTAAACCTCATCAATCACTGCATACTTTGTGGGTTTGAATCAAACATCTCTTTCACTGAGGCAGGTTGTTAGTTGTTCTTTGAGGTGTTGAAGCAGGGAGAGGGGAAGCAAGCTGTGACCATAGCAGAGACCATTTCTTATGGAGAAAGAAGCTAGGAGAGGGCATATATTTTTGTTGAGCCCAGGCTGACACAGGTAACCTCTACAGTGAGTGTGAAGAACTATGCTGTTTGTTGATTGAGCCCTGAGATTGGGTGCTCAGTTCTGGAGTGTCTGGTGGTAGTGCAGGTTATAGAATCCAATGCCTCCATCCCTTGGGAAGTGAAGGTTTTAAGAGGAAAGAAGCTACTGTGATCTATGGAGAACTGAGATACTTGAACAGGGACCTGGGAAACTGAGAGCACAGATTTAGACCTCTTATGACACTCCATTAAAAGAAGAAACTTAAGGATAATGGTTATTAAAGAAGGTGGAGAGAAAAGAGAAGGGGCAGAGAGACCATTTAAAGAAACATTAGCTGATGACTTCCTAAACCTATGAAAGATATGCCCATGGGTAAAGAAATCATCTTATACCACCCATCTGGTTTCTTCTATGCTGGCAAAAAATCAAGCAAACATCAGAAATATTGATAAGAGAAAAAGTATGTAGAAGATTCAATAGTAGCTTGTATACCTTTGCATACATGGGAGAGGCCAAATTTGATAGTGTGAATGGTACCAGCACTTTGGTGGTAGGTGTGGTCAGGTATACACACTTATCAAGTTGTTAAGCTACAGTCCTGAAACACACAGAATTGTAAATTAATGATAAATTTACAAAATTTTATTTAAAAAGTAGTAATGAAGAAGACCTTATCATTTGTGATTCCTTATTTAAGCATACATTAAAGCTATCTAGGAGTGTATTTTAATTTTCTAAATGTATGATTACAATATATAAAATTATATGATATTCCCATTTATCATCAACCTAACACATAGAGTTAATTACCAAATCAGATGGACATATTTTATCAGTTGCCTTTAGCATACATCTTAAATTCTCCAGCATTATAGTCATTAACAGAATCATCTTCTATGTAATAGGCTCTTAATTTTCTTTGGAGCACTGAGGAGTAACTGCATTTCAATAAATGCCGGGTTTTTCAATAGAAAATATACTTCTGCATTTACTAAAAATAGCTAGAGGAGAAAAGTTAATCTCTGTTCATTTCAATATTTTTAGCACATAAAAAACAAGAACAGAAATTTATATAATAATCTCTACTTCTGAAAAAAATGACAATGATTTGATATCCTAAGTCTGTAAATCTACATGCCAAACATCGAGCCTAAAGTAAATCTTATTTAATCAGTGAGAACCTGTGAAAATTTGGGCAGAGTTCTACACCATTTATCTGGTGGCTAGATATGTTTAAATTCTCAAAATAGTCCAAGTGGTAGTATCATCAGATCTTTTGCAGATTTTTAGATGTAGATTTTTATTCTTTCTCAGGAATATCATTTATTTGTTATTTGTTCATTTAAACACATGCCTTTTTATTTTTACTTATTTTTATACTCAAAGTAAATATTTGGAATCACTGCCAGAAACAAATATTTTCTTTCCATTATAAGTTTTGCTTGATTATCTCTTTCCCTAAAATAGTAAATTTTACCAAAGACTACAAATTCCAAACTTATAATCTGGCACAAAAAATGTACACTTTTGACTTTAGGGAAACCATATAATTCTGTGTGCTAAGCCTCAATGATTAAAAACAAACAACTACAGATACCGAAATTTGCCTCTTACAGTTGTTTAAACCATTGGCTTTTTGTGTTTAAATCATGAGCCTCTTGCATTTATTTAGAATATTTTAACTGTCTGTAGGAACTTAAAATCATACCAATTTTTATGCAGAAAAATAAGGGAAGAGTCCAGGGATTAGAAAAAATATCATAGCTTTATAAAGACATTATTTTTTATTTTATTTAATTTATTTTTTTTTGTGGGACCCTCGCCGGCAGCCAGGGACCGAACTGGCACTGCAGAGGCTGCGGGCAGCCTTGCAACCCAGCACTCAACCTCTGCACCACCAGGGAAGACCCAAGACATTATTTTTTAAAAGAAATGGTATATAATAACCTTTTGTTGTCACATAATGAGCAACACAACAGTTATTAATCAAGGCTTCATCTATTGGAGATCAAAAGAGAAAGAAGAGCAAGATTGTGATCTTAACAAACAACTAATGGGCCTCCCCTGGTGGCGCAGTGGTTGAGCTCTGGGCTGCGAAGCTGCCCACAGCCTCTGCAGAGCCCGTTTGATCCCTGGCCACTGGCGAGAGTCCCACATGGCGTGACAGACCTCTCCTGCCGCACCCGCTGCTCCCCTTAGCAGTGTATTTCGTCAATCTGCCTGTTCTGTTCCCCGCTCTGGCTCTGGTGAATTCTCTCACCCTCCCGTGCTACTGACTGCACCCAGTGCTTATATAAATAAATAAATCTTAAAAAAAAACAACAACAACAAAAAAAAACAACTACCAGCATTCACTTTGATGGATAATGCTGTGTTCAAGGACCAGAGTTAACATTCAAACTCACTTTGAATGGTATTGAGCCATGTTGGACATGAGAATCAGTAATCCAAAGCTGACCAGTATCTTCTTACCATCCCTTGAAGGGAAAGGACTGGAGCTTCAGGGTAGACTAAATCCTTCCAATTCTCTCAGGCTGTACTAGGAAAAGGCTGCAACTGTGACTAACTTGTAAAGGTAGCTATGACTCCAACTGTACATTCAAGCACTTGTAAAACATTTTACAGTGGTGGCTGCTTCAGTTAGCGGCCTGCCTGATAGCCTCGTCTGTCAGCTCCTGTGGAAAATAAATGGCTTGTTTTCACACACTGTGTGACTGTCATCACCCTGCCCAAACATTTTTGTTTTAATCTATGTGATTCACAGCTGAGTGTTTCTCAGTTGTTTAAGAAATGTGGGTGTCTGGCTACCAGTGATTTTCAGCCCCACTATTTCTCATCCTATTGGAAATGGTCACCTATGATGTTTTCAAGCATTTTAGCTAGAAATGGAATGACTAAGAATATAATAATTTGAAGCTACATTCAGGCATCTGTATGATTTTCAAAAAAAAAAGTCAATTATATTATTTTATTGACAAGATTAATGAAAACAAGCTTACAATGGAAAATTTTACACAATCATATTCAATGCAATGAATTTTTGAGGATTACACAGACACAGTAAAACTTTTTCCCTAATCTTTGTATTCATGTAGAGAAAAATGAATAAATCTTCCTTAATATCAATGCCTTAGAATGTTTCTTATAAATATTGTTGCTGTAGTTCAGTTTTAGTATTTATTTTTTTCCTGGTGCTTCTCATATTAATAATAAATTCATAGTTCTCTGTTGCCAAGATGTCTAAATTCAATTAGATTTATCTTAATTAAAGTTTCTCTGTGCTTCTTTTAAAAAGAACATATGTAATTTTGTTTTCTAATATTGTGTTCTTCTTTTTTATAGCAGTTAGAATTCTTTTCTATATTTTCATTAAATACAAAGTTTAAAAGTTAAATGGTAATTGTAATTTGATCCTGTTAAATCCCATTTTGAACATTAAACCACTGTGATCCTTATACGTTTTGCCTCACAGAGACCTATAACCAACATAGTTGGTTATCTATGCCATAAATATTCACAGGTGGTCTTAATTATGCCTTAGACATTCAACACATAGAATGCTATTAAATTGTAGGAAAATATGGAGATGATGTATTTAAAATATCTTGGCATAGTTTTAAAGTGTCACCAAAAGAGTATCAAGGAATAATTGCTTCCACTCTATGTAGATTAGCTACTGAGCATAACATGCCTTAAGTATAAACACAACTTTGGGGGAAAATACTCTGCATCTGGTTGAGTTGATATTCTTTTAGGACTATAGCATTTTGGAATAGGAGAAGTCTTTTTGATTTTCTTAATGTCTGTAAAGAAAAATGTGAGATCTGCCCAATGAAAAGTTGAGAAGATGAGATGAGATATTTGAGTCAATAAATGTGCTAAATGATTAAAGGAAAATATATCTTTTAGAATAATTAGCTAATAATTTTGCATTTTGGAATGCAGAAGTAATTGTTAGAACCAGTTATAGTGGTAAACTCAGGTAAAAGAAATGAACTGAATCTGGGCCTCCTCAGTGGCGCAGTGGTTGAGTGCTGGCTAGCAAAGCTGCACGCAGCCTCTGCAGCACCAGTTCAATCCCCGGCCCTTGGGTGACGGTCGCACATTGCCTGCAGATCTCTCCTGCTGCCCTCTGCTGCCCTCAGCAGTGTGTTGTCAGTCTGCTTGTTCTGCTCCCCACTGTGGCTCTGGTGAATGCTCTTACCCTCCTGCACTTTTAACTGTACCCAGTGCTTGTATAAATAAATACATAAATCTAAAAAAAAATGAAATGAATCCATTGGAAAAAAAAAAAAAGGGCGGTACTCACAATCCCACCCGATAGAGTAAATTTAAGTAAGTATAACTCCTGAATCGCAGGTAAAAATGCCTTAAGTGAGGCTGTTAATAAACTGACAAGAGCTAATTTTTGATAACATAGTCACATGATGGAATAACTTAGAACATGCTGATTTTTTTTTGATTTGCCATTATCTGATAAATATTGTTGCTGCTTAAGTTAGAATTTAGTCAAAGAAATAAATGTGGTAACATGTAATAGCACTTTCTGCATATATTTCAGAGAATGATTTATCATGAAGCTTTAAAGGACCATAGGTTTGATTAGTAAACAATAATCATTTTCTTACTTGGCAGGTTATTAAAAAAGAATAAACATAAATCACAGACAACAATACCTGCCATCACTCTAATACACACACAAATATACACACTCATATACAAACATGTATTCTAAATGTTTATTTTGATTGTTTGGTTAAAGTATAAATTATGACCGCCCTGGCAAATCTTGGAAGAATAATTGTTTTACTTGTCTTTCAAAGTCATCATTTGGCTTCTTATTATTTATTTAATTTTGTTATTTGCTGACTTAGTATTCTTGACCTAAACTATGCTGCAGTACGATCAATTTTCTAGTAACCATATGAGAACAATCTTTGCATTCTAGGCTATGTTTTTCCAAATGCTGATAAATCAAGAAATTTCTTGCAAAATCCAAATGCTCTATCCAACTCCTACATACTGTTTCAAGACTGGTTGTATATCCAGTTTTTTAAAGTAGGCCTACAACCCAGGAGAACTTTTTTCAGCTATCACGCATTTCAGATGATTCTTTCAATTTCCATACTAATTATAGTGCATTGCTTTCATTCATGTATAGCATCATCATCTGTCATATTTATAAATAAATATTAACATATAGATAAATAGACCATGTCACATATATCTTTACATCTTCCCATAGTGCCTCATAGACAGTGACCACATAGAAGATAGGAAACAAAAATCCTTGAATGATTTAATGATTGATAAATATTGATATACATTTCTTTCATATTTCAACCAGTTGTGTTAGCAGTATGCTAATAATTTGCATTTGGCCATGAAATCCTATGAAATTTCACACTCAATCACAATGTGGCAGATGGGAAAATTCCCTTGCAAAATTGCAGACATCTGTACTGTCATACATAAAAAATCCTAACATCCTGTGGCAAATTTTTGACTATGCAACTTAGTGACAATGATTTTCCTTTCCACCTACAAAAGGAGAGAGTATAAAGTGAAAAGTTACTTCCTTCTTCTTACTGTTTCTCTATATTAACTGCTAATATTTTTCCCAGGAAAAAAAAGTGCTTCTAATTTTGTGTAGTGTTAGATTAACATATCTGAATGATTAATGCCATGGATAATAGTAAACTTCCAATTGAAAACCTATGACTAGGGTTTTGCACACTAAATCCCCTTCTTCATTACTGCTCATAGTTTTTAATCTTACATCTTAACAAGCTGTCTCTCTCAAAATCACTATATCTAGTGCTGCCAAAAATGCTAACCCTTTTATTCAGCTATTCTCTTCCATATGCTCTCATATTCTTACCTCTACTGTATTTCCTCCTTTAATATCTTTTTCTCATTTTTTTCTATTAGTCATCTGCCTTCCTTTTACCACCATTTTTTCTTTCCTTTAAACACTACACACTAGGAAACAAGTTAGTGCAACTACTGATGTTAAACTTTGAGATGCCCAATGTCAATTTATAGGAATCTGCCCTTGAAGTACTTACTGTCTGATAAGACAGATGGCATGCACATAAATTAAATGTAATACCCATTATAAGTGACAAATGCCACGAGAAAATTACAAAAAGATTTTTCCTCATATAAACCTCCCTTTTCTAATATTATAAATCATAACTTCTGAATCCTCTGTTTATTAAACTGTCTGATTTATTAGATTTTATGTATTTTTTATAATTCTAATAATTCTTTTATTTATTTATTTTATTTAAATTTTATTTTTATATTCCTCATACAATTACAACCCCCTTATTTTGACCCCAATTCCTCCTTTCCCTGCCCCCTATCCCCCATAGAGTGTCTCTGGTTCATAGTTTTTTGTTGATTTTGATATTTTCTTTCTTATAGTTATTCTTTTCCCTGGCCCCTTATTTAAGTTTTCTAGATTCCTGCTATGAGTGAGACCATCCGGTATTTTTCTTTTTCTTTCTGGCTTATTTTGCTGAGCATGATCCCTTCCAGCTCCATCCATGTTGCTGCAAATTGCATGTGTTTATCTTTATTGAATGCTGAGTAATATTCCATGGTGTATATGTACCACATATTCTTGATCCATTCATCTATTTTTGGGCATTTGGGTTGTTTCCAAAGCTTAGCTATTGTAAATAGTGCTGCTATAAACATAGGGGTGCAGGTGTTCTTTGGAATTGATGTTTCTATGTCCTTTGGGTAAATACCTAGGAGTGGAATTACTGGATCATATGGAAGCTCTATGTTCAGTAGGTCAAGAAATCTCCACACAGCTCTCCCTAGTGGTTGGACCAGTTTGCACTCCCACCAACAGTGCAGGAGAGTTCCTTTTTCCCCACAACCTCGCCAACATTTGTTGTTGCTAGTTTTTTGTTTTTTGTTTTTTTTTTAATATGTGCCATTCTCACTGGTGTAAGATGGTATCTCATGGTAGTTTTGATTTGCATTTCCCTGATTACAAATGATGTTGAACATTTTTTCATACACCTGTTGGCCATTTGCATTTCCTCTTCAGAATAAACATTATTAAAATGGCCATCCTACTAAAAGCAATATGCAGATTCAATGCTATTCCAATGAACATTTCAATGTCCTTTAAAGAAATATAACAATTATTGACGAAATTCATATGGAATCACCAAAAACCCCAAATAGCCAAAGCTCTCCTGAAAAAAAAAAAGAAAGAAAGAAATGGAGGTATCACACTCCCAGACTTCAAACTATACTACAAAGCCATAATGATCAAAACTGCATGGTATTGGAACAAGAACAGACTCACAGACCAATGGAATTGAATAGAAAATCCAGAAATAAACCCACAGATTTATGGTCAACTAATCTTCAACAAAGGAGCAAAGAATATGCATTGGAGCAAAGAAAGTTTGTTCAATAAATGGTGCTGGGAAAACTGGGTCACTACATGCAAAAGAATGAAGCTTGACTATTACTTAACACCATGCACAAAAACCAACTCAAAATGGATTAAAGAACTAGACATAAGACTAGATTTTATGTATTTTTACAAATAATTATGTCCATTAGAGTTAACTGAAATTGCTTAACTTTACAAAGGCATTGAGAGCTATAGAAGTTTGAAGAGTAAGAATGAGAAATACATTTCATCTACATGAAATAATGCTGACATCTGTATTGTGGAAGACTTGAGTCAGAGGGTGGAAAAGCAGTTCAAATTCTATTACAATAGTGTAACATAAGCAAATAAGTAAATGAGTTAAAGTAACAGTAGGAAAAGAGAAGAATTTATTGGGATTGATATGAATAATGTTTGCGAAGTAGAGTTATTATGCTCTTTCCTTACACAGTCCTTTTCATCCAGAGACAAAACACTTTAGGAGAAATAAAAGTAGGTATGACAAGGTGAAGTAGCCAAGACTTTGAGACTAATAGGTATAGTCTGACCTGCAGAAAGGTGAAAATATATAGGAATACCTGTCTAGTGACCTTTTTAAAAAATAATCCCACCTCATTTGACCAGTGTGATCACTGTGGAGCTACCATCTCTAAGGAATAAAGACCACAAAGGACATATAAAAGGATAAGAAGCTCAACCTTATCTTAAGACCACAAAGGACATATAAAAGGATAAGAAGCTCAACCAAGTGTGGTAAAGGTTTTCCTTGATGATTTTAATCTGGATACAGATTTAATTTCCTCCTTTGGGTAGATATATGAAATGACAAAACCTATTGTTGACTACATGTGTATTTGAAAAGAAGTTGAGTTTATAAGAAAAATAGTCATTTTGACTGGTGATAGGAACCTTTGAATGCCAAACAGGCCAAGATTAAGGGAACAAAGGCATATAGAAAGGAAAGTTAGCCTCTGGGTATGAGGGATGAGGGTGAGGATGTGTGTGTGTGTGGATGTCACAGGCAGAGGTGGAAAGAGAGGAATATATGTGTGGGTGTGTATGTGTATGCATATACATATATATATATATACACATATATATATATAGTAAATTGGGAAAATCAACTTGATTTCAAGAAAGTAAGGAAAATGTATCATAAATATATAGATATATCTTCAATAATAAGAGATATATATAGATATATATAGATATATCTTAAATATATAGATATATCTTAAAACAATTGTTTTAATCTTACATCTTGAAACAATTGCTTCAAGATATATCTATATATTTATGATACATTCTCCTTACTTTCTTTAAAGCAAGTTATTTCTCCCACTTTACAACCAGGAGAGTAGAAGTTCCACAATTAGTAATGAACCTGAGTATAATAGTTCTCAGACAGAATAACGGGCTCTTTTGGTGCATTCCATCTCTCTCCTAATAAAGATTCAGCTAGTTGCCCTATGTCTTAGAGCATTATGTCTTAGAGCATTCCAATTCTGTATAGGTGATAAAATTATTTTAATAGGAATAGTACATGTTGAAAATTCTTGATTGTATTTAAGATACAGCCCTACTAAATTCGCTTTAAATAAAAAATATGTGAATAACATATGGAAAATAAAAAATGTAAATGTCACATTCAAAGATTGTAAATAGAACCTATTTTAATATAACTGAAGCTTATAGAGAAATTAGCTCATGATGAATCTTGAAAGTTGATGAAAAGAATTATATAATTTTTCCTTTAATCTATAATTATGCCTACCCATGATATAGATAAGTAAGGGAGCAATAAAGTTATTTGTAAAAAAAAATGAACTGAATTAATGTGAGGTTTTAGTCATAAAAGGAGTTTTCCTGAATTGGCGCATATTCCACATGCTTGATTACTTTCAATTTCCATTGTTTTAAATTCTAAACAGTAACTCTGGAATATTGCAAAATATTCAGTACTGATATATAATTTCAACTATGCTCACTAGACTACGTTTTTCAAATTATTTGTAAAAATGTAACTGAAGAAATATAGTCTTCTTTAGAAGAGTTATGTGAAAATCAGGTTTATCATCACATAAAATAATTATGTATGTTTTTATTTGTTTAGAATAATCAATGTATTATTAGTAACCTTCACTCCATTTGATAGCTATTTTGTGGAATTTGCTTAGATAGGAGGATAAATATGTTTTTAATTTATATAAAATGTTACATATTAACCCAAGTTTTTGGGAGATTTCCATCTGACTCACAGGAGTCAGTTGCATAAAAACTTGAAAAACATATAATGAATAGGAAAATATTTTAACTAATCTCTAACTCTCATACTGGAGATTCTTAAGAATACATTCAGAGAGTAAGTAGAGACAAGATGAGAAGTTGGTGAAATAATTAATTTTCTAAGTAGACTGGAGGTACAATCCACAGCTTCTCAAACTCTATTCTAGTGTGTTCCATCAATCACCAATTTTCCGGTCCCTGCATAAGGCCTCACTATCCACAAATAATTCAGCCCTCACACTGGCCATATCAAGCGCTTATCAAGATATCAGTTTTCTTTCTAAGAGGCCTAATGAGAATCCCCTTTGAATAGTGTCAAAAAGTCACACATTGTTTATTGCTTATAGTGATGTGTGTTTGGAGTCATATATTTAACAATGCTTTCAAAAATATGCACACATCCTTATCCGTTGATCTTGAAAGTGTTACCTTACTTGAAAAAGGTATCTGCCAGTGTGTTTAAGTTAAGGCTCCTCAGATGAGACTACCATTCTGGATTAATCTGTGGGCTCTAAATGATTGCACAAATATCCCTATGAGAGGCAGAGATGACTGTGTGAGGACAGAAATAGAGAATGGAGTGCTGTGCCCACAACTCCTAGAATGCTACCCTAAAAAAAAAAAAAAAAAAATGCTAAATGCAAAGAACAGATCATTGCCCAGAAAGACAAAAAGTTCTGTGTCAACACAATATAGCAAAGTTGAAGGTCCAGTTAAACTAGTCATCTACCAGTTAAATCAATTGACAGCATGCCTTTCCCACAATTTATACAGAATTCCAAGCACAAAACAGACATTTAGAATTTCCATTTCATGGCTATGAATAGTTAGAAAAAAGAGTCAGGACATATGAACACATGACAAAAATATATATAAAGTAGCAAAGTCTTTATTTTTCATTTCAACATTAAAGCAAATACCACCTGTGCAGTCAGAAATGCCCACATTCTTAACAAACTGGGAACTGTGAGAAGTCAAGCAGGTGCTAAGGAGAAAATAGTAAAAAAAAACAACAAAAAACCCCATAATATCTAAAAATAAACAAAACACTTATTTTCAAGTCTTTGAAAACCTGTTTTTTTCTCTTCCTACAAAGTTATAAGTAAGACATATATAGAGAGTAATTTTTTTTTTTTGTAGAAGGTCTGCAAGGCCATAGAATTGTAACATGAAACATGATAAGAGATGAATCAAAGTTAATGATGGTGATGATGACATTCCTTTAAGAATATTCCAAAAAGGAAAAGGAAAAATTTCACCCTGTACTAAGAAAATGACAAAAAATAACTAAATTTCTTGAAATGAAGAAAATGACAAAAACTTAACCAAAGTGAAAAAATCCTAAATGTATAATGATTATGGTAATTTAACCTTAATGGGATCATACAGTGAAATGGTGTTGCTGAAATAGTTATAGCTTATTTGGTAATAAAAAAAGAGAAACTCTCAAGTCCTCTCTATCTAAAATGAAGATTGCTTTCTAGGAAGGATACCAGACACAAAGTTATCAATAAAAATCTGTGGTGTATATCAATTCCCAATGCCCCTGGGTATCCTGCATTTCTATTTGCTAAATCTTTCAACTCAAACAAAGTGTCTTAGATACTTCAAGATATCAGGAAAGAATGTAGAAATTTGAAGAACACAATGAGTTTCCCAATTCTCTTTCTCAATGACTTACTCCATTTCACCTTTTTCCTCCTCTCCTCTCTCATTTCTCCAAAAATGATTTCCCCTAATTTCTTTTTATTTTTTTAATAGAATATAACTTTAGCTACTTTTTTTCTGTACTAAATAAATCAACAATGATCTATTTTGTTCATGATGTATCTCTAGTCAAATCTATACGCATCACAGTTTTCATTATCACATGACATATTGTCCCCTAAATACCTACTAATAGAGAGCAGACTCAGAGAAGAAATGTGAATCATGCAGGAAATAAATAGTATGCCGACTAAGATATAGTGATAAATTCTACCTGAAACAGTATTAACTTATGAATCACAAGCTTATACTACTAGTTTAAATATGAATATACAAAATAACCTACATTATAAAACTGAAATTTTGTCATAGTTAAATACACATATATACAATGAAAAATATGCCCGATGATGTTATGTTTAAAACAATCATTAATTAATTTTCTTTTACTTACATTTTCCCAATTGAAAAATCAGAAGAGCCCTGATTATTTATGAATCACAGTATTACAAAATAGATAAGAAGAAGAAACCCATGTTTTCTACAAATTATGAAGGCTGCAAGGGTTGTTTAGTATACCAATGATAAACATTTTCCTAAATATCAATTGCAAGCTTTCTAGTATGAAGAAATGTAGAAATTTACTCAAGAATATTTTGAAGGGGAAAAAACTTCAAAAGGATTATATCTTAGATCTCGTAAAACAAAAATAATATATAAGGGAAAAATTGAGATATTTAGGTAAAAATACATGAATTTACATTCCCTTTAAATCTAATTTACATAACCTATACATAGATAAACAAGGCCTTAAACTGGCAAGTGCATCAAAAATTAGAGATGAAATATATTTAACATGATAGAAGATAATGGATTTCAACAAAGCTTTCATCATCTATACAATATCATCAAGTTTATTTGCTATCATCTTTGGGAACATCTACAGTTTTATTTTTTTATTTTTATTTTTTTTTAATTTTCTAGAGGCATGTCTTATTTATTTATTTATTTATTTGTTTGTTTGTTTGGTTTATACATGCACTGGGTACAGTCAGAAGCGTGGGAGGGTGAGAGAATTCACCAGAGCCAGAGCGGGGAGCAGAGCAGGCAGAAGGACCGAAGTACACTGCTGAGGGGAGCAGCGGGCGGCAGGAGAGGTCTGCGCGCCATGTGGGACCCTCCTCCGGTGGCCGGGGAGCAGCTGGGGATCGAACCAGCATCGCAGTGGCCGCGGCCAGCTTCGCAACCCAGCGCTCAACCGCTGCGCCACCGGGGAGGCCCGTAATATCTACAGTTTTAAACACTGAAAACCATTTTATAATTTCTTAAACTTATTTTTTGTTCTGAGTTTAATCTATACATTTTGATGGTTCTGTATCTCTCTATGTGTACCTGTTGAAGAGTATACTTCTTTTATATAGACAGTCCTCATATTGGAAGATATATTTTTCTTCTCACTTCCATGGTACCTGATTAAAATGTTCTATTTTTTAGCTTAGGTTCCTGGTCCATATATTTTCACTTTGATCCCCTGACACTGTCAAAATAGCAAGTTGTCTGGGCATTTAGACTGAAATTTACAACTCACAGTGCAGCCCATTACTAAGTTCAGTCAATTCCTTAGGATGAAACTTGATTCCATATGCTGACCTCTATTTCTTCTGCCATTTCTTATGCCATTGTTTTATGCTTAGATTATTATTTTTCAAAAAAAATATTGAGGTAACACTGCTTTGGAAATAGGAAATAGGATCCCTCCCTTCTATTGTCCAATACTCCCCCAAAATCGCCTCGCCATCTTCAGGTGTTACTACAGCATTTCCACCACCAGAGCACCCCCAGCCCACCACCATCATGCACTGTACCCTGTCCCATCTTTGTTCATTCCCCTTGATCTTCCCTGCCTCCTCTAGATGTACCAGTTCTATAGTCAGCTCTCAAGGATTAGTTTTTTAGTTCAGTTTTATCTAATGCTTTGCTTTATCTATATTCCACATATAAGTGACAAAATCTGATACTTCTGTTTGTCCTTCTGACTTATTTAGCTTAGCATAATACCTTCCAGCTACAAATGACAGTTTATCTTTTTGATTAGATTACTGAATGACTTAAAAAAGTAGTATCATTGATTCTTACCTTGTTCTTCATTTGTGAAATTATCTTAAAGGTTGTCATCTAATTAATCTTCTGAAAATATTTCTTTATACATAAGCAACTATGACTCCAAATTGTCTCTGTCAAACACAAGAGGGAAAGGGCCTCCCCTGGTGGCGCAGCGGTTGAGCGCTAGGCTGTGAGGCTGCCTGGAGCCTCTGCAGCGCTGGTTCGATCCCCGGCTGCTGGCGTGGGTCCCAAGTAGCACACAGTCCTCTCCTGCCGCCCGCTGCTCCCATCGGCAGTGTGTTTCATCAATCTGCCTGTTCTGTTCCCCACTCTGGCTCTGTTGAATTCTCTCACCCTCCCACGCTTCTGACTGTACCCAGTGCTTGTAAAAATGAATAAATAAATCTTAAAAAAAAAAAAAACACAAGAGGGAAAATCTGCCTTTTGGATTTTTGTACTTTATACTTTGTGACAGAAATAGCAGTGCACACAATGTGTTTTAAAATTGGAGACATTATTTATTACCATTTAGCCTGCCTGAAATATTGTTTATTTCATTCTTATTTCTTATACTTCTTATAATTTATCTTTTCTGCAAAGTCATTCCAATTGTTATGTCTTCCATAGTACCATTCCTGAAGTCCTAAGTAATAGTGGTGATATCTCAATCTGTGTTACAAATACACAAACTCTTTAAAATGAGAGTGTAAGCCCTGGATCTAGATTTCTAAGAAGGCAAATGAAAGAGGAAAACATATTTAAAATTTCCCAATAGTTTATGAGCTAAAATGCGAACTATTGTTCAGGTGTAAACCATTCACTTCAGGGTCTAGGAAGATATAAAATTAACTACTTAATATAAATATCACTCTAACAATTACATGGGAAAGTAAGAGTTTTCTCTCCTATGTTTTCATCCCAAAACATTGTCAAAAATGGCGCTAAACTAAATAAAATTTATAACTGCAACAAGTTATTCAGAAATAAAGTTCCTTTTAAAAATAGATGCATTGAGGGCCTCACTGGTAGCGCAAGGTTAAGCACAGCACTGTGAAGCTATTCCCAGCCTCTGAAGCACAAGTTCGATCACCAGCCGGCCAGCTACTCACATGGCGCAGCAGACCTCTTCTGTTTCACCCGCTGATCCCCTCAGCAGTGTAGTTCAGTCGATCTGCCTGTTCTGTTCCCCACTCTGTCTCTGGTGAATCCCCTTACCCCCTGCATCTCTGGCCTATACCCCAGTTCTAATATGCATAAATAAATAAATCTTAAAAAAATAAAAATAGATGCATTGATAGTATTATTTATTTTAAGAAAAAATGTCAGGGATAATTCATAAATCACCTAAAGCATGATTAAATAGCTATCCTCAAGCACTACAGATCTCATTCACACAAAAGATATTATAGTAATTAACAACTTGGTGTTCCCCATCAGTTAATAATTTTCACAAAGGGCTTTTCAAATATAAGGCATTAAAATGTTCCTTTAAAATGCAAAATTGGGTCTCCCCTGGTGGCGCAGCAGTTGAGCGCTGGGCTGCGTAGCTGCCCACAGCCTCTGCAGCACCGGTTCGATCCCCGGCCGCCAGCTAGGGTCCCACATGGTGCAACAGACCTCTCCTGCTGTCTGCTGCTCCCCTCAGCAGTGTATTTCGTCAATCTGCTGTTCTGTTCCCCGCTCTGACTCTGGTGATTTCTCTCACCCTCCCATGCTTCAGACTGTACCCAGTGCTTATATAAGTAAATAAATCTTTAAAAAAATAAAATAAAATGCAAAATTATGTGTCTCCTCCAAAGTTTGTTTTAATAAAAATATACCATGTTCTTTTTGTATTTTGAGAGGAAAAGAGTTTATCATGACTGGTAAAAGATTTTTTCTCTTCATAACCACGCAGGACAACCAATGTTACCTTGGAAGTAATTCATGCCAAAATACTAAACAGGTATTATAAGTCCCATATCAATAAAATATTCAAAGAAATAAATAACAAATTTCTTAGAATTTTACTTTTAATGAATAGGAATTTATGAAACTGAAAATACATGAATTTTTCCTTCTAAAATGCACATTTGTAAATTATAATTTTGAAAGATTAATTTCAATATTTTAAGGGAAATCAGGAACAGTTCATCTTAAAATATAGTATTTTTATATTTACATAGCAGAAACTTAATTTTATAAAGAAGTGAAATTCTGGTGTTTTCAATTTTCAGATACCACTAGTTAAAATAAGGAAGGAGCAGCTGGTCACAGTCACTTTCTTATTAACTAAGAAAATTATTCTTCCACACTAACTTCACTTGAATTAATCCAGATGAGCAAAAACATTAGGACTACGAGTGTGCTTTTTGATTAAGCCTTGGTATGGTGTTATTTAACTGTGCTTTGGGTTTAGATATTGGCAGGTATTACCACTACATCTGCAGAATCCAGTAACGGATGCAAGGAGTAAAGGTTTATACTTTGGAGTAGTAGGAGCAGATTGTATCTTGAAGGAATATGGATGACATGCTAAGAAGTTTGGACTTTATAGCTGGACTTCATTCAAGGATTTTAAGCAGAGTGATGTGATTTAACATTGCTGTCCTGTTATAGTGCTACTCTGAGTCTACAGACAGAAAGATTTTAAAGATAATTCTCACAATGGGAGAGCTTTGTTTTCCTTTATACTAAGCATCCCTTGCTAGGTTTCATTCTTTGTCATTTTCATAAGAAACACTGTCAAGTTTTTGAGAGTAAGGGAGCTGTCACATTCAACCATGTCACTCTAAATATCTACTTTTGACAGAGAGGTATATAGGTAAAGATAAATTCTTGTTATCAGGCTAGACAAATACACTGATATACTATAATATGTAAATCGGCAAATAAAATACCTTTCAAATTTTACATTTAACTTCAGTGAACAAAATATTGCATACAGAAAAAAGGAGGATAGCTTGACTTGTGAAAATGTGTTCTAGAGGGATCGCCTGTGTTAAAAGGATACAAGGTAATGCATGATCAGCCAACAATTCCTAAAGGAATTATTTGGTTAAAGGATACTGTAGATGTGCTGTATCTCTTTTTTTCTCCTCCTACACATATTAAGATATTCACTCAATTTATTTCTACAACTTCACAAAAAGAGCATTTACAGACCAAAAAAAAAAAAAATAATACAAATACTGATAAGTCCACTTATTCTACTTGTTTCCCACTTTCACTAAAGTATCATAGGAGAGAATTATAATCAGTTAAAATGAAGATCTGGGGCTTATTTTTCAATGTTTTCACTATTTTTCTGCTATCCTGGGGAAGATGCATATTGATTTCACATATGTCTGGAAATCAAGTACTTAATGGAAAAAAAAGACATAGGCATGTTTATAAAATACTGGATGCTAATTAATTTGTTATTGCCAGAGAAATTGTTATTAAAACAAACCCAATAAACAATACAGGCTATCTCTGTTGTTCATTTTTCCTTTATGTACCTATCTTTCCAGTGCTGGAATCAGCCTGTGAACTTTGGAAATTTACTACATAAAAATGAGCAAACAGGGCCTCCCCTGGTGGCGCAGTCAGTTGAGCGCCACGTTATGAAGCTGTCTGCAGCCTCAGCAGCGTGGGTTTGATCCTGGCTGGTGGCGAGGGTCCCACATGGCACAGCAGACCTCTCCTGTCTCGCCTGCTGCTCCCCTCAGCAGTGTATTTTGCCAGTCTGCCTGTTCTGTTCCTCTCTCTGTCTCTGGTGAATCTTCTCACCCTTCTGCCATCTTGTATAAATAAATAAGTAAATCTTTTAAAAAATACTTTAAAAAATGAGCAAACAAACAAACAAACAAACCCAAACAAACTGAGTGTCTTCATCTTCAACCATACTGTTTGTATTAACCAGTACTGGCCAACTGATGTAAAAAGTAATTCCTATCTCAATGACTTAACATATATATGTTTTCCTACTGACATCACAATTCATATCTGAAAGTTTTCCTCTACTTAGAGACCCAGGGGTCCAAGCTCCATTTTATAATATCATTTTATAATATCATTCTCATTCTGTGCCTTTCAAATTCTCTGTGAATGGGAAAATAGAATGCCAAGTATGAAGATGAATTTTCATGTAGTCTAGGTTGTGTTAACATTATTTTAGCTAAGATAATGCCTGCCAGAACATCACCAAATGATTCCAATGTAACTACAGGGGAGACTGTCAAATGTAGTCTTTACATGTGCCTGAAGGTAAGTTATGAAATTGGTGAAAACATAACACTATCTACTGTAGTATCTAAAGATACTTGTCTGAGGCTGTGTATTTCCTTTTTATTTTAATTGATGCAATGTGGGTTTATAACACTGTATCTGATTCATACTTCTTCACATGTATTTTACAATATCACATACACCATAAAGGCATTCACAATCCTCAACCATTGGGTTCTTGACATATTTTGTTCTCCATCTGCCACCTATCCCATTGCTAGCCTTAATTCTACAGACTTATTTCTAGGGTTTGTAATTGTTTTTTGGGTTTTTTCAAAAGATTTATTTATTTATTTATTCATTCATTTGTTTATTTATTTATCTATCTATTTAATTATACAAGCACTGGGTACAGTCATAAGCGTGGGAGGGTGAGAGAACTCACCAGAGCCAGAGCAGGGAACAGAACAGGTACACTGACAAAATACACTGCTGAGGGCAGCAGCAGGTGCAGCAGGAGAGGTCTGCATGCCATGTGGGACCCTCACCAGTGGCCAGGGATCAAACCGGCGTTGCAGAGGCTGCAGGGAGCTTCGCAGCCCAGCACTCAACCGCTGCACCACCAGGAGAGGCCTTGTAATTGCTTTGTTTTTGACTGGCTATTTAGTTCCTTTATATTCTACATATAAATGAAACAAGAGGATATTTGAAACTATCTGTTTCTTGATCACTGTATCACCACAGCAAGAGCAGGACTACAATGTGTATGCAATATATAGAGAATGAGTAAATGTAAGTAACAAGTAAAATACACAGATAATTATGGAAGAATCAAAGGTACAATATATGTTTGTGCCCAATATAAAATTATGTCAATGCTGGACTTTAAAAAAAATGCCTACATCAATAGCAATATATAATTTGTGTACATGAAACAAATGCACAATATAATCTTGACATAATATGGTCAAAATGGAATGTTTAAAATTCTTAAATAATGCTGTTTAGATGTATAACTTCTAAAGTTCAGAAATCTTTCTTAAGTTAGATTAAATCTAAAAAAAAATGCTTTTTCTTAACAAATGCCAAATATCTAACCCTTGACTATGGCTCTATGAGAGTTCAGAGAAATGTGGCACAAAGAATGCCATTAGGTACAAATGGGAAATACTAGTTCCTGAGTAAGCAAGTGGCAGATATTTTGAAGAGTGTAACATTTCTTAAATGTCACCACTCCAAAGATCTGTGCAAATACCTCTATCAGTGACTACAGCAACAGAAATGGAGTCAATGAGATGCCTGGGAAAAGATGGAACTATTGTGGAAAAGCAGGTAAGGGAAATCAGTGAACAAGTCAGGAAGTTCAATAGTTGGGAAGAAACTGGCACTGATAACAGCAAGGATAAAGAAAACATTAAAGCCCTCCTTGGTTAAATGTTTAAAAATTAACCTCAGAAACACATTAATAGTCAATTAAATTTCAGAATATTTGTTAACTTCCATAAACCATTTTTTAGTAATTTGTGAAAGATGAATAATATGAGGACTGTGGGAGGAGTCCCTAGACAAATTGGTATGTTCATGATTCAATGTAAGGGAACATTTCAGTGAAGAATGATTAGCTTCCTCTGTAGAAAGTGGGTAAGAATGAATATTACACAGTAAGGTGCCATTATCTAGCCATTTAAAATAAAGTTGGAAATGAGAGTTTTTGAAGAACAAAATACTGATCTGCCTGATAAACGACACATACATACATATATAATTTTTGGAGTGTTATTTGTTAATACATTTTTAAAAAAAAATCCTTGTGAATAATCACTTAAAATGAAAAGACTCAACTAGATGACAAAAATCCAGACTCTTCATTTGAATTTTGCTGAGGTAAATGTCATGCATGTTATTGTATCAAGAGTTTTAACTCTTTCAGGTGCTACTGACTAGTAACATTTTTGTTGCAGACTTCATACTGTTGGCTTTATTATTCAGTAATCCTTGAGTTCACTTAAAGTTTTTTTTTTTATACCTCAGAGCAAAGAAAAAAAATGGATACTTAGAAATTCTAGAATTTTTCATTTTCCAATAAGGGAAAAAAAAACCCTCAAATCTGGGTGCCTTTGATTCCATATGTATTTGCATATATTTTCTTATATTTTAAATAAAGACACAATTACACACAAATTAATGAACCAGTCAGATTTAAAAGCACACTGAATTAGAATTATTTTGTTGTGGTTTTTAGAGCAATTTCAATATGTACAATTATTCACCAACAAATTTTCCCCGATTCCTAGAAATGTGTTTTTTTGATTAAGACACCATAACATTGCTTCTAAGCAAATGCCTAATTCATTATTCTCAGTTAAATCTAGTTGACTAGATACCAGAAAGAAAGAAAAAAAGTTATGTTCATTGAAAAGAACAGCAAATATATACTGATATTAGATAATGACATAAAGATGACAAGTAGGTTGGTAAGTAAATAGGTAGATAGGGATTTGATAGAGAAATAGATGACAGATAGAGGGATAGAGACAGAGTTTTGAATTTTGGTAAAATAAGTAACCCATTTTTAGACAGATCCTTATGGACTATGAAATAAAAACTGAACAAATGTAATGGTTGGATTGGCAGGACTATGGTGAATAATCATGCAGTGTTGTAGAAAGCATTCCCTAACCAGATAGGTCTTAGACCCAGTCTCCCAACTGCTTTGTGTGATAAAGATTAGTAATGTTAAACAACTATTAGCCATAGGCCTCTCTGATGGCGCAGCGGTTGAGTGCTGGGTTGCAAAGATGCCCACAGCCTCTGCAGCGCCAGTTCGATCCCCGGCTGCCCAGGGTGGGTCCCACATGGCGCACAGACCTCTCCTGCCGCCCGCTGCTCCCCTCAGCAGTGTGCTTTGGTCCTTCTGCCTGTTCTGCTCCCCGCTCTGGCTCTGGTGAATTCTCTCACCCTCCCATGCTTCTGACTGTACCCAGTGCATGTATAAACAAAACAAACAAACAAATAAAAAAAACATGCCTCTATTAAAAAAAAAAAAAAAACTATTAGCCATTATTTTACATAACTCAAACTCTAAATTAGAACTTTGCTAGACATCTAAAAGCAAATGACATTTCCCTTTTTAAAATATATTCTTTTAATTGATTGTCTAAAGGTAATGAGTCCACATAGCCTGGTATGCTGAATTAGCAAGGAAATTCAGCTGGTCTTTCTATTGCAAACAAGGACAAGCAGCAGGAGTTGTGATGATGATATGAGAAGTATAGTTCACTTCATTTTGTCATTTTTTAAATCCAAATTGTACCAATTTTACATGCAAAAAAATCTTAAATTTAAAATGATTAAAATCATCTCAAGAAACATTTCTTACCACAATAGTATGAAATTAGCAATCAATAAAAAGAGGAAAAATGGAAAATACAGATATGTAAAAAATAACTGCTGAATGATGACTAAGTAAAAAGGATAAATTAAAAGGGAAGTAAAGGGCCTCCCCGGTGGCGCAGCGGTTGAGCACTGGGTTGCGAAGCTGCCTGCAGCCTCTGCAGCGCCGGTTCGATCCCCGGGTGCTCCCCGGCCACCGGAGGAGGGTCCCACATGGCGCGCAGACCTCTCCTGCCGCCCGCTGCTCCCCCCTCAGCAGTGTACTTCGGTCCTTCTGCCTGCTCTGCTCCCCGCTCTGGCTCTGGTGAATTCTCTCACCCTCCCGTGCTTCTGACTGTACCCAGTGCTTGTATAAAAAAAATAATAATAATAAAATAAATAAATAAATCTTTAAAAAAAAAAAGGGAAGTAAAAACTTTCTTGAAGCAAATAAAATTGAAATACAACATATGAAAAACTATACAATGTAGCAAAACAAGTTCTAACAGGGAAGTTTATAGTAATAAACACTGACATTAAGAAAAAAGAAAAATCTCATAAACGTTATACCTCTAGGGACAAATGAAAATAGTAGCAAACTAAACCCACAATTAGCATAAAGAAGGAAATTTTAAAAAGGATCAGAATAGGGGCTCCCTAGTGGCACCAGGGTTAAAGTCTCAGTGCTATCAAGCTATCACCAGCAACTGCAGCATGAGTTCAATCCCCAGCCAGGGAGCTAACCCACATGGCACAAAAGACCTTGCCTGTCTCACCCACTGCTCCTCTCAGCAGTGTATTTCAGTACATCTGCCTGTTCTGGCCCCCACTCTGTCTCTGGTGACTCCTCTCACCGCCTGGAACCTCCATCCTACAGCCCAGTTCTTGTATGCATAAATAAATAAATAAAATACATCATTTAAAAAAAAAGGATCAGAATAGAAAGAAAGGAATTTGTGACTAAGAAGACAATTGAAAAGATCAAAGAAATAAAGAATTTTCATTTTTTTGGTTACAAAAGTTGGTAAATAAAATTGACAAATCTTTAGCTAGACTAAGAATAAGAGAGAGAAGGCTCAAATAAATAAAACCAGGTATGCAAGAGGAGACATTACAAATGATCATACAGAAATATTAATCATCATAAGAAACAATTACACACAAATTTGATAACCTAGAAGAAATGGATACATTCTTATAAAACATAACTTACCAAACTGAACCATAAAGAAATAGAAAACATCAGCAGTCAAATCAGTGATGAGATCAAATCAATAATTTAAAAACTCCCAACAAAGAAAAGTTCAGGACCAAATGGCTTCCTTGGTGAATTCCACCAATCATATAAGAATAATTAAAGCCAATTCTTCTCAAAATTTTTGAAAACTTTGAAAAGGGAAAAACACTTCAAAACTCGCTTAATGGGCCCATATTATCCTGATACCAAAGCTATTACAAGAAAACAAAATTACACCCCAACAACTGTGGTATACATAGATGCAAAAATATTCAACAAATATTAGTAAAAGAAATACAGCAGAACATTAAAAGGACTGTACACCATGATCAAGTGGAATTCAACTTAGGAATATAAAGATGGTTCATCTGCAAATCAATAAATGTGATATAGCACATTAACAGAATGAAAGCTAATAACCACAGAATCATCCCAATATATGCAGAAAAATCCTTTGACAAACTTCAGATTATTGCATAAAAAAATCAACAAATCTGGCATACATGAAATATGTCTCAATATTTTAAAGATCATACATGATAAGCCAAAACCTGATATAATAATCAAAGGTGAACTGTTAAAAGCTTTTCCTCTAAGATTAGGAAAAAGACAAGGATGGCTATATTCTCATTTTATATATCTGTTTATCATAGTACTTAAAGTCCTAGCAAGAGTATTTAGGCAAGAAATAAAGACACCCAGATGGGTAAAGAAGAATGTCTCTGGTTGCAAACAAATTTGTAATATGTTTAAAAGGTACAATGTAATTATTTGATATGTCAAATATACTTCAGAAAAGCTATAAAAATGCTTGTAGTTCCTACTTAACTTACGAAAGTCTTTTTTTTAAAGATTTATATTTTTTTATTTATACAAGAACTGGGGTACAGACCAGAGGTGCAGCAGGGTTAGAGGATTCACCAGAGACAGAGTGGGGAGCAGAACAGGCAGACTGACCAAAGACACTGCTGAGGGTAACAGCGGGCGAGGCAGGAGAGGTCTGCTGCACCATGTGGGTTTCTCCCTGGCCAGCAAGGAATTGAACCAGGGCTGCAGAGGCTGTGGACAGCTTCACAGTGCTGCACTCAATCCGCTGCACCACTTACCAGTCTTTCCTAATATTAGAAATATTAGTACTTCTCAAATTGCCTTTTCCAATAGCACTCTAAGCTACTGTTGAAGTCCTTCCTTCTACTTAAATTATCTCTATTCTTCTAACTCACAAAATTCCATTTTTTTAATCCATTGTGATTTTAGCTCAACTTCAAACTTATCAGCAAGCTTTCCTTGCTGAATCTCTCCTCTACTTCAAGCAGACTTAGAAAATTAAATTAATTTCATATCATTCTATCATTACCTCATCTATTGTATTTTTACCGACTGGCTGGATGGTATACTCAATGTAGATATATCTGTATATTCAGCATATGGGATAGTCAGCGAATTACAATACAGACTTAACGAATGCTTGAGTCTATATTCATAATTGAATTTTTTCTTTTGTATCATCTATGAATTGATTCTATCAATTTACTGGAAATTTCCCTTATGTATTAAAACAAAGTAAAACATACTTGAAATGCTTTGAATTAACATATTTCTGTAAGTTAGAGTTATCATCATTAGTAACTCTTTTGCTTTAGTACACATTTATAAAAGCTGTAAGTCCACATTAGTCTCTGAAATATATTTTTGTTTTATTATTTCACTTTAATTACTTTTCTGAAGTCATTAGCAACTCTCTAATTTCAAAATGCTTTCTCATTTCCTAATTTCAGAGAACTGTAGCAATGATACTTATTAGCCATTCTTCTTTCTTAGACTTTTATCTTATGTCTTTGAGACTATGTTATTCTGATCCTCCAATTTTTCTGACGTCTATATCCCTCATCACCTGTTTGTAATAAATAGGATATTTTCCAGTTTGTGGAAAATATTTTTTGTGGAAAATTTTCCTTTATGTTTATTTAACGTTCATAACATGGATAATATGAATACTATAGTTTTGTCCTACACTTGTTGTTCTTGTGTTCTTGACATCCTATTGGTATCTGATGTTCAATATTTCTAAATCAGAATTGTCTTAGGGCATACATACCACGTTTTACCTTCCATATTTCAATCAATGATGTGACATTATTCTCCTCACTGAAATATATGGATTTTTATTCTCATTCTACAGAGATTTTTCGTTTCCAAATCACAGTTAAATAATTTACTGATTATGTTTTCTAGTAGGTACTTTAGAGAGGCCTTATTAAAAACAGAATGACATCTGCAGAAGGTAACATTGTAATGATGGACTAAAGTTGATTGTTGAATATATATCAAACTTGTTGAGTATTATATAGTTGCATTCCAATTATTTATATAGAACATTGGTCCAACAAAATAAAAATAAAGAGTAATGGCTGGAAATTTATCACATTCAATTTTCAGAGATAAAAGAGTAAATCATTCTTTCCATTATTTTCTGTAGATAAGTACTTTTATTTATATTGAAATATGATAGTAATAAAATTTTGGCATTTTGCCAAGGTACTGTGTGAAGAAGATGCTGAAGTCCATCTCTAAATAGCATACTGCTATATAAGCACCTTTCAGTCATCAATTCTGGCAGTCTTCCAAGACATACTCAACAAATCAGTTTTATTTCCCTCCTGAAGTTTGGGTGTTAAGAATTGGGTATATACATAGGTAAATATGAGCAGCAATATTCCCATCAACTGACTTTGAAATTTGAAAATGACAGGATAAAAGAAAAAAATAAAAATATCACAAAGAAAGCTGTATATGTTAAAAAAAAAACAGATAATTACATGTTAAGAATAATACTATTTTTCCTTCAAAGACATGCAACCTGGATTTGGAACAGACATATGTTGATATTTTTATCTTTCATATGTTTCTGATAAACAGTTTCCCATTTTACTGTTAGCCTTTTCTCAATATGTATTTTTATACTAAATTATTCTTATAGAGGCAATATTAATTTAACACATTGCATATATTTGCATATATAAAGGCTCACATCTCTTCAATGCCTGTTACCATACCAACCCAGAATCAAAATGCCAATACTGCTCCACCATAGTCCATTGGGTACCCTATCCCATTGGTTCCCAACCTCCACCATCCTTAATTGGTAGCATCAATTCTGCAGTTAGATTTTAAGGGTTTGGCTTGGATTTATTTGTCTTTACCTATACTTTTTTTCTTCATATTCCACATTTGAGTAAAATCATCGATTGTCTTTCTCCTGCTGAAATTTTCATCACTTCCAGATCCACCACTGTTGTGGAAAATGGCAATTTTTAATGCTTATTAGCATTCAAATCTTCTTTGTCTACTTGTCTGCTCTTGGCCATATAAGCTGTTTTCATTACCTGACTATTATAAATAGTGCCACATGAACATAATAAGTTGACATGCTATGATTTTGATTTGCATCTCCCTGATACGTATATCTTTTGAAAAGTGTCTAGTTAGCTCTTCTGCTCAGTTTTAATTGGTTATTTGTTTTTTTTTTGTTGAGTTTTATGAGTTCTTGTAAATCTTGGATATGCGCCCCTTACCCAGGCTATAATGTGCAAATATTTTCTCTTATTCAGCAAGATATCTTTATAATTTTAATGGCAGTTTTTTCACTGTGTTGAGGCATTCTAATTTGATGTAGCCCCATTTATTTACTTTTCCTTTTGTTTCCCTTGCCTTTGTAGTCAAGACTCCAAAGACATCACTGAAGCAGTGTCAAAGTGTTTTGGCTAAGTTTTTTTCTTTTCTTTTTATCTGTTTTATGATTTCAGGTATGACATCCAAATCTTTAATACATTTTGAATTATTTTTGTATGTGATGTCAAATGGTTATCTATTGGGTTGCTGGAAAAGTCGTGATGCATCTTTGTTTGAAAACCAGAGGGAAAAAAGCTTTATGACTGTTCTGACAACCCAATAGTTTCATTTTTTGCATATGGCTGTCCAGATGTCCCACAATCATTTGTTTCAGGAACTTTTCTATTATGTGCTCTTAATGTCATTGTCATAACATAACTGTCACAGAACTATGAGTTTATTTTGGACTCTCAATTTTATTTATTGATAATTCATTGTTGATCTTGATTACCATTGCTCTGTAATATCATATTATTTTCATTTCCATTGCTCTGTAATGTATTTTGAAAACTGGAATAGTGAAACCTCTATTTTCCTTTTTTGGTAAGATTGTACTGACTATTCAGTCTTTTGTTTGTCCAATGCATTCTCTATTTCCTTGAATAAAGCCATTAAATTTTGGCAGGGATTGTACTGATCTGTATATTACTTTCAGTATTTTGGTCATTTTTAACCATTTTAATTCTTCCAATCAATTCTTTAATATCTTTCCACTCAGAGTTTTATATTTCTTTTCACAGTTTCTTATAGTATTTGTTATACAGATTTTTTACTTCCTTGCTTAAGTTCATTCTGGGATATTATTTTTTTTAAGATTTATGTATTTATTTATTTATACAAGCACTGGGTACAGTCAGAAGCGCAGGAGGGTAAGAGAATTCACCAGAGCCAGAGCGGGGAACAGAGCAGAAAGACTGACGAAACACACTGCTGAGGGGAGCAGCGGGCGAGGCAGGAGAGGTCTGCACACTATGTGGGATCATCACCGGTGGCCAGGGATGGAACCAGTGCTGCAGAGGCTGTGGGCAGCTTTGCAGCCCAGCACTCAACAGCTGTGCCACCAGGGGAGGCCCTCATTCTGAGATTCTAATTCTTTCTGTTGTAATTGTAAATGGAATTGTTTTTCTCAATTTATTTCTCTTCCAGTTTGTTTGTGTAAAATAAATATATTTTATAGTAGTGGTGAGAGTGTACATATTTGTCATTTATCTGGTTTCATGGAAAAGATTTTAGTTTATCAACATTGAATATAATGTTGACTGTGGATTTGTTATGTATTATTTTATTTATTATGTTGAGGTATTTTCCTCCTATCCCCAATTTTTTTTATAGGATTTTAGCAGAAATGGATGCTGAATCTTTTCAAATGATTTCTTTGCATTTTTGACAAGATCATATGATTTTCTTCCATTTAATTTATGTGGTAAATTACACTATTCCATTTGTGTATTTCAAACCTTCCTTGCATTCTTTGGAATACTTCCCAGTTTGTCATGATACATGTTGAATTCAATTTTCTAATATTTTGTTCAGAAATTTTACAACTATATTCATGGGGGATGCAGATTGTAGTTTTATTGCAAAGCCTTTGTTCTTTTGGTATTACAGTAATATTAGCCTCTTAAAATGTGTTTGAAGGTATTCCCTCTTCCTCAAATTTTTGGAAGAGTTTTAAGAAGGATAGGGAGTAAGTCAGCTTTGAAAGATTATTAATACATACTAGTGAAACTATGTGGCACTGGCCTTTTGTTTCTGGGTGGCTTTTGATAACTGTTCCAAAATCCTTCCTTGTAATAGGTCTTTTCAAGTTTTCTGTTTCTTCCTGAACCTGTCTTAGAAAGTTGTATATTCCTGTGAATTTCTATTTCTTCTAAACAATTCAATTAATGGACATCAAGAATTCATAGCAATTTATTATAATTTGCTTTATGTGATCTTTTGTAACTTTTTCACTTTCCTTTCTGATTCTATTTATTAGACTTTACTCTATTTTTGCATGGGAAGCTTAGCTAGAGATTTCTTTATTTTGTTCACCTTTCAAAGAGAAAGAACTTTCTCTATTTTGTTCACCTTTCATAGGTTTTTAAAAATATCTGTTTCATGGGGCCTCCCATGTGGTGCAGCAGTTAAGTGCTGGGCTGTGAGGCTGCCCACAGCCTCTGCAGCACCAGTTCGTTCTCCAGCTGCCGGTGAGGGTCCCACAAAAAAAAAAAAATCTGTTTTATGTATGTCCACTCTGGCTTTATTATTTCCTTTTTTACTGAATTTTGCTTTCATTTGATCTTTTTCTAGTTCTTAAGTTGTTAGTATAGATTGTTATTTGATATATTTCTTTCTTTTTGTTGAAAGCCTGTATTGCTATAAATCTCAGTACTGCTTTTGCTTTGTTGTTTAGGTTCTGATAGCCCATATTTTCATTTTCATTTTCTCTTGTATTTTAATTCTCCTTTTGTTTCCTTATTCATTCAATAGTTACATAGTAGCATGTTGTTTAGTCTCCACATATATAAGTTTTTCCTCTTTTTTTTGAGAGGCTGATTTCTTTTTTTAAAAGATTTATTTATTTATGCATACAAGAGTTGGGGTACAGGCCAGAGATGCAGGGGGTGAGAGACAGAGTGGGGACAGAACAGGCTGACTGACTGAAATACACTGCTGAGGGGAGCAGCAGGTGAGACAGGAGAGGTCTGCTGAACCACATGCGTTGCTCCCTGGCCGGCCGGGGATCGAACTCATATTGCAGAGGTTGTGGATTGCTTCATAGTGCTGTGCTTAACCCCTTGCGCCACCAGGAAGACCCGAGAGGTTAATTTCTAATTTGATATATTTGTGATCAAGAAGACACTAAATAAAGTTTCAAACTTCATGAACTGATACTTGTTTAGTGACACAACATCTAGTCTATCAATGATAATTCAATATATGCACTGAGAGGAATGTATAATCAGCTTTTTTTTTTGGACAGGTGCCATATAAATTCCTTATTTTCTAATTCCTTATTTAAGGCTATTGTTTCCTTGTTGCCTCTTCTCTCTGCTTGTTTCTACTCAATCTGATATGCTTTTCATCATTCTTTATATGTTAAAACTTTTCTAAAAATATGAATTCCTCAGAATCTAACTCCCATCAACAGATCTCTTTCAGCTATATTAAAATATTTCATACTTAATTTGTTTACAGTAATTATATGTGTCTTCCCCTCACTAGTAGGTGAACACTGCCTTCTTCATATCATTCTTATATAGCACTGATCTTACTATTTAATAGTATAATGGAGTTAGTAGCTGTGTTTTATTACTCTTGCCATCATGCCTGGTACTAAATAAACATATCTTAAAATATTTATTCAATAAAGGAATTTCCTATAACTACTAGAAATTAGCTCAGAACTTTGCATATAAGAACTTGAGGTATACAACATTGGATATTATAAAGAAAAACTTATAATGTTGCATATTTATGTATAGAAAGTAGGATAACAGGAATAGTAATGTAGTATTTTGTAGTGGATTTAAAGACATTTTGGAATAAGATCAGTATCACAATTATTGTAAATATTTTAAATTTTTATAGTTTATTGGGTGTTTACTAAATGTTGGGCACTATTTAATCATGAAACATAATTGGTTTCATTTTCACAAGATCTATAGAATCATACTAGAAAACATGCTTTGTTCACATTTTAGATATAAAATATCTGAAAATATCTAAAAATATCTCAAGTCATACAATGAATAAATATAGTTGAGATTCAAATATTTCTATCTGTTTCAAAACTCCTCTGTGCATTATTGTCTACTACTTTGCATATTACTATCCAAATGTGTTTTTATTTTTCCTGACACAAAATAAATTGAAATGTTCTTTGTGAGTCATTCATTCAAGTACCAAAAGTTGGCTTTTTCCTGATAATGGCATGATTCAGAACTTTTAATAATGATTATAATTAAGCAATGATATCATTGCCCCTCTGTTTTATGAGACAATAATCCAATTCCTAAATGGCTAAACTAGAAGGCCAAAGGCAGAGCAGTTTATCACAGATATAGAATTAGATTACTGCTGAGCAAAACAGAGAGCCTTGATATTATTACTATTTAATGCATGTTTGAGGGTTAATAGCTTCTTTCTAACTTTTTCTCCCATGTTATATTGGAAGATTAAAACTGGAAACGAAGGATGCTACTTCTATTGGATATGTCTGCTAAAGACTCTCTGAATAATGAAGAAAAATAATTCTCTCAAGCAGAGCACTTGACTTGGAGTCATGTTAACTCAAATATCTATTTTGTAAGTAATATAACAACTCTGGAATTCAGTTTTCATGTATCAGAATAACAGAATCCTTGTTCTATTAGTCAATGGTAGGATATGCCAGAAAAAAAAAAAACTGAATTCATATTTAAAGAGGGAAATAAAGAGAGAAATAAAATGTATATCATTATTTTTCAGTCTTGGTTTTCATATACACACATACATGCATACATGTATGTATATGTGTGATGCTACATTGGTATATAATGCATTTAAGAAAATAACTTTCATATTCTAAAGATAAACAACATAATACCTACCATTTTTTTACCTCCCACACACACAATTTTAAAAGTGCTTCCCTACATAGGTTCTTTCAAAGAATCTATCACATATAAGCTGAGTGACAGATTATAGCTTCAAAAAGATTAAGGGCTTCATCACATAATTTAATAACTGCTTTATGGATTTATATTCGAACTGTTCCCATTTCCACAAACATATAAAACCTTCAAAACTTACTATAGATATTGAAATATCTCATTATCAAGAATGCCTATAAACATGTGTAGTTGAAACCTATTTGTATAACAGGAGCACAATTTCATATATGTGCACATTAAATTAAAAATACTGTTTTAAAAGTATGTTAGTGAATTACTTGAATGACAACAACTAATAAATTATTTTCTAGGAAAGAACAGTCATTTTGTACAATAGAGTGAATTGGGCTCTTTTAATAACAATGTCATAAACTAGAAAAAACAAATAAAGAAAAAAATATGGTCATGGGACTAAAACATGTCCTCCCATTTTAGAAAGCACTACAAAATATTTAAGGAATATTTTGATACTCTATTTCAGTATAAAAATTCAAATAAATAACTTTAGATAATAGGCTCAGAAATAAAAATCAATTAATATCACATGAATAGTGCACTAAATATGGCTTTGACTAAATATATGAGTTAAGTCACCATTTTGCAACTTTTTATAAATTAAAATTTCTAATTTTTATCACTTAGATGTTAAAATTTCTAATTTATATCACTTAGATGTCATTTTTTAAGTTTGTTCTCATGTGAGATTTATTTTATTTTATATATTTTTACATAATTTTTCATTTTTGCACTATGTATGCAATTTCATCTTGGTTATAGTCCCCATACAATTCCCAAAACCCTTGTTTTGATCCTACTCCCTTCCCCCTACCCTGTAGTGTGTCTCTGGTTTATAGTTGCTTGTTGATTTTGATTTTAATTTATTATAATTAGTGTTTTTCGTGGTCCCTTATTTAGGTTTTCTAAATTCCTGCTATGAGTGAGACCATACAGTACTTTTTTCTTTTTCTTTCCGGCTTATTTCACTGAGCATGATCCCTTCCAGCACTGCACATAATGCTGCAAATTGCATGATTTAATCTTTTTTCATTGCTAAGTAATATCCCACTGTGTATATATGTACCACATATTCTTGATGCAGTCATTTATTTTGGGGCATTTGGGTAGTTTCCATAACTTAGCTATTGTAAATAGTGCTGCTATAAACATAGGGGTTCATGTGCCATTTTGAATTAATGTTTCGGTGTCCTTTGGGTAAATACCTAGGAGTGGAATTCCTGAATCATATGGAAGCTCCATCTTTAGCAGATTGAAGAATCTCCTCACAGCTCTACGTAGTGGTTGGACCAGCACTTCAGCACCAGCAGTTCAGGAGAGTTCCTTTTTCACCACATCCTCGCCAACATTTATTGTTGCTAGTTTTTGTTTTTTTTGTTTTTTTTTTTACTATGTGCCATTCTCACTGGTGTAAGATGGTATCTCATTGTAGTTTTTTTTTGCGTTTCCCTGATTACAAGTGCTGTTGAACATTTTTTCATATGCCTGTTGTCCATTTCCATTTCCTTTTTTGGAGAAGTTTCTTTTTAGCTCTTCTGCCCATTTTTTGACTGGGTTATTTACTTTGTTTTTGTTGAGGCTTGTCAGCTCTTTATAGATTTTTGTGATCAGTCCTTTGTCATTAGTGTTGTGTGCAAAAATTTTCTCCCAGTAGGTGGGGTGTCTCTTTGTTTTGGTTACTGTTTCTTTTGCTGTACATACGATCTTTAATTTGATGTACTCCCAGCTGTTTATCTTTGACTTTGCTAACACTACTTTGGGTGATGAGTCTTTAAAGATGTTACTGAGGTGTATGTCATGTAGTGTTTTACCTATATTTCCTTCTACATATGTTATGGTTTCTGGTCTCATGTCTAGTTTTTTAATCCATTCTGAGTTGGTTTTTGTGCATGGTGTTAGGTAGTAGTCAAGCTTCATTCTTTTGCATATAGCGACCCAGTTTTCCTAGCACAATTTATTGAATGAACTTTCTTTGCTCTATTGCATATTCTTTTTTTAAAGATTTATTTATAGAAGAACTGGGATACAGGCCAGATGTGCAGGAGGGTGAGAGGATTCACCAGAGCCAAAAGAGGGAGCAGAACAGGAAGACTGGTGAAACACACTGCTGAGGGGAGGAATGGGTGAGACAGGAGAGGTCTGCTGAACCATGTGGGACCCTCGCTGGCCGGCCGGGATCAAACCAGTGCTGCAGAGGCTGCAGACAGCTTCACAGCATGGTTCTCAACTGCCTGCACCACCAGGGAGGCCCTCTATTGCATATTCTGCACTCCTTTGTCAAAGATTAGTTGACCATAAATCTGTGGATTTCTGGATTTCCTATTCAGTTCCATTGGTCCACGTGTCCTTGTTCCAATAACATGTAGGGTTTTTTATTGTTTGTTTTTTTAAATATTTGTTATTTATTTATAACAGATCTGGGGTACAGGCCACAAGTGTGGGAGGGTGAGAGGATTCACCAGAGACAGAGTGGGGATCAGAACGGGCAGATGGACCAAAAGCACTGCTGAGGGTAACAGAGGGTGAGAGAGGAGAGGTCTGTTGCACCATGTGGGTTACTCCCTGGCTGGCTGGGAATAGAACCCATGCTACAGAGACTGCAGACAGCTTCACAGCACTGTGCTCAATCCACTGTGCCACCTGGGAGGACCAACATGCAGTTTTGATTATTATGGCTTTGTAGTATAGTTTGAAGTCTGGGAGCGTGATACCTCCATTCCCTTCACTTTTTTTCAGGACAGCTTTGTCTATTTGGGGTTTCTGGTGGCTCCATATGAATTTCATCAGTACTTGTTCTGTACTTGTTCAGTACAGTTCTTTCTTTGAAGAATATATTGAAATTTTTATTTGAATAGCATTGAATCTATAAATTAGTTTTGGTAGGATGGCCATTTTGATGATGTTAATTCTTCCAATCCATGAGCAGGAGATGTCTTTCCATTTCATTCATATATATATATATATATATATATATATATATTTTTATACAAACACTGGGGTACAGACCAGAGGTGCAGGAAGGTGACAGAATTAACCAGAGACAGAGTAGGGAGCAGAACAGGCAGAAGGACTGAAATACACTGCTGAGGGGAGCAGCAGGCGAGACATGAGAGGTCTGTCCCCAGCAGTGGTTGGATCCCCCTCTGGGCACCAGTTGGTGGCCAGTCACAGGGCCTGTCCTGTGCAGGGTTTCAGCTCACCTCTGACTGTGGAGACAGCCCTTTCTCAGTTCCTCACAGTTTGGGTGAGGTCTGGATGCGAATCTCCCTACTTAGATGTCTTTAAAAAGAAATTATTCATTCACTTGCTAAAGAACAATAAGGCAGACTTTACTCAAAGGAAAAAGGGCACTTTCATAGGCTTAAAGAACACAACACTGAAGTTTAGTCATGGGAGAAAGAGATGACATTGTGCTGTGCTCTGAATATGGCAGTGAAAAGTGGGAATCATAGGCAGAGAGTAAGACTGGATCACTGAATGGAAAATTATAAAGCTAAAATATTTGGGTAAGAGGGGATCCAGTTAAACCAAAGTGACTGGATTCTTGCTGAAGGTAAGCCAGGGTGAGTAGACATGGGAGAGGCAGAGAATGAGGAACCTGATTAGATATCAAGGTTGTTCTGATATTGAAGATGGAAGAATTCTGGTTAAATTGCTAAAAATGGATAACACAAAGAAATCCCCAATTTAAAACCTAGTTGAAAAAGAGTCACAGGATCTTGATTAGAGGTTGGTCAAGGAGGGAATTTTTGCCACATGGTTTATAAAAGAAAATATTTTCTTTTATCTCATTCCCAGTCAAGTATCACTATCAAAGTACCATCTACCACCTTGCCCAGACCTTAAGTATATCTTCTTCTATACACATAAAACTTTTTATAATAGCATGCAGGTCATAGGAGTCAGAAACTATGTACATGGAGTAAATTCAGCCATTGCTTATTTTCATCATAAAGTTTTTTTGGATTGCAAACCATGCCTATTTGATTTTGTTTCATCTATGGTTGTGTTCTTGTTGTAATGGCAGTGTTAATCAGTTACGAGAGAGACTATATGACCCTCTCAATACCTGAAATATTTACTCTCTTGATCTTTCTAAAAAAAATGGCTAGCCTAGGTGAAAGTTACCATTTCACTTTTATTTTTCTTGTTTTCCTACATATGTCTTAAACATCTATCAAATTGAATCATTTTTTGGATCCTAAAATTATGCAATTTCCTTTTTCCTTTCCTGAACTTTTATATATGCAGTCTTCATCTCAATGAACCTCTTTCCTCTGTCAACATCAGAAACAATATTCACCTTCAAAGACTAACTCAAATATCACCTAATGTCTTACATCTATCAGTTGATATTGAATTCTCCTTTCTCTGAACTCCCATAGCATTTAATTTTACAAATTATAACACTATGTTCTATGGCATGCTAGAAATGTGTGTGCATGTTTTATAATCCCCATAAATCCATTCACTCTTTGAGTTTTTACTTGGAATTATAACCTAGATATTATGCTCTATCTTCATCAGACCTAAGCACATAAAACAAATATTTTTAGAAGCATTACTTTAGATTTCATAATATTTCACAATAAGAGTTTAAGAAATAGAAGTAGATTGCATAATGGATCAAACCATAGATGGAAAGAAAGAGGAAAAGAGGTATGTGAGAATGGAAAATATCTGGCTATTTGCTGTATGTCAGTTCATTCAAAAAAGCACTGTTTAACATAGCTAGCATTTGGCAGTGCCTCTTGGGGTGGTCAAAACATCTACCATGAGGAGAGGGCAGATCAACATGGCGGCGAGGAAACGCTGCAAGTAAGATCTCCCATTGAAAAAAAGTTAATAGGAAGGAAAAGCGGCAGGTCCCAGTAAGAACTGGGACACGGAAGATAAACAGGCTACTCCAGCAAACGACCCGAAGAAGAAAGTTGCCATAAAAGAGGACTAGAAGGTTAGAAAGCTCAGAACCCTGCTACCCTCCCCCACCCACAAAGTCAGCACTCTCTGACCAACAGAAAGGAGGAAAAAACAAAAAAACTAAAACAACCAAAAAGAACAAACTAAGCATCAAGCGGGACTGTGAGTGGAAAGGAACTATTTCAGCCACCACACCCCGTGAACTGGGAGCTATGGAGAACCCTGCAGGATTCGCTACAGAGGTGAGTGAAAGGATCCAGGTGCCATTAGAGAAAAACAAAGACTCCCGGAGACCTACAAACAGCCCCAGGCCAGCCAGTAAGCTTGTGTGGAAAAGCAGCACTTGAAAAGGATATGAGGATCGTAGCTGCCCAGGTCCCCGTGCCTGCAACCTAGGCTTGTGGGGAGACACGCGGGGGCCCTCACTGAGGTGAATGTTCCTCACTGAGTAATCAGAAACCAGGTGCCTGGACATGGGAGCAGGGAGCAAAAGGCGCCATTTCTTCAGACCCTGAACTGGGCTACAGCCCACATCCTGGACCTGAGGGCTTTGGAACTGAGACCCAGGGCACGAAATTTGGGGTGTGGGATCCCCATGACGGTGGGGCACAAGGCAGACACAGCACCCCAAAGCCATTGACGCTTTCCCCACCACTCCCACTCTGTTCCCCTGTCCCATGGGGTAAAAAAAACAGCTCCCCAAGGACACTAGGAGAGATCTCTGACACCACCTAGCGACCAGAAAAAAAAACACCAACACCCCATGGAATGGGGACCTTTCTTCAGTAAAGACTGCTTGAAACCGGCAGAAGGCTCCCAGAGGAGTCAGAGGTGAGCTGGGAAGTTCGCCCAAGCCAGGCCCCTTCTGACCAGCAGTCTGAGCCCAGAGGGGGAGCGGGCACCCACGGCCGGGGCAGACTGGGCGCGCAGAAGAGTGTACCTGTCTCTGAATTGCCATTTTAGAATAGGGATCATTCTTCAATAAAGACTGCTTGAAACCAGCAGAAGGCTCCTGGAGGAGCCAGAGGTGAGCTGGGAAGTTCGCCAGCAGTACTAGCCCAGAGGGGGAGTGGGAACCCAAGGCCAGGACAGACCAGGCGTGCAGGAGAGTGCGTGCGCGCATCGCCTTTTTAGAACAGGGACCTTTCTTCAATAAAGACTGCTTGAAACCAGTAGAAGGCTCTCGGACAAGCCAGAAGTGAGCTGGGAAGTTCACCCATGCCAGGCCCCTTCAGGCCAGCAGTCCAAAGCCGGGGGGGAGGGGGCACCCACCCATGGCCGGGGCAGACCAGGCGCTTGGAAGAGTGTGCCTGTCTCCAAAGCACCATTTTAGAACAGGGACCTTTCTTCAAAAAAGACTGCTTGAATCTGGCAGAAGGCTCCCCATGGAGCCAGAGGGAGAAGGTTCCCTGCACAGTCAGAGGTGAGCTGAAGGGCCTCACAAGCCTGGTCCCACCTGGCAGGAAGTCGGAGGATCCAGAGATTTGGAACCCAGAGTACAATCCAGCTGCCCCACCTCCAGGGAAGTCTGTGGGACTTCAAGACGCACCTTTGTAACTAAACACAGAAGGAGGAGAGATTCTGTGACAGTGACCATTAACATCAAAGTACCACGGCTTCACTAGACTTCTGGCATAACAGTTTTTGACTCATTTGGATTGCCAGTTTCTGAAACTCCTGAAAGAACACACCAAAAAGATGCCAGTCAGTACCAGTGGCAGTGTCCCAATGCATAAGGCAAATTAAAAGACAGGCATCAGGGAAAAGAAAAACTACAAGCAAAGTAGCAATGCCTCAGAAAAAAGACACACCACAAAAAAAATAAATAAATAAAAATTAAAAAAAAAAATAAAAACACCCACCAGCTTACAACTACGGTGACTTGGAAGAACTTCTGAGCCTTCCAGAAAAAGAATTTAAAATTTCTGTGATGAAAAACTGATGGAAGTGGTTAAGGAAAACAGCACCCAGAAGAATGAAATTGAGTCCCTAGGAGGGAAATGAAGGAAATGCAGGAGATCAAAGGGTTAACAGAAGAGCTAAAGAATGCTGGGAAAAGCAGTGATAACAGAATAGAGAAAATGGAAGAACAAATAAGCACTCTCAGAGACAGAAATAAAAAGAACCAAAACAGAAAAGGAGAGAGAAGTACGAATGAAAAAGACTGAAAAAAGACTTTGGGAACTATCTGACTCTATGAGGAAAGGAAATATAAGAGCTATGGAAATCCCAGAAGGAGAGGAAAGAAACCTAGGAAGAGAGAAAATATTCAAGGAAATAATTGAAGAGAACTTCCCAAAAATGAAGAAGGAGCTGAAAATTTCATACAAGAAGCAAGAAGAACACCAAACTTCCATGATGAAAGGAAAAATACAGCAAGACACATAATAGTAAAGCTCCCAAGCATCCAAGACAAGGAAAAAATAATAAAGCTGACAAGAGGGAAGAAACAGATAACATTCAAAGGAAAACCAATTAAACTGACATCAGACTTCTCCGAAGAAACACTACGGACAAGGAGAGAGTGGAGGGACATAGTCAACAGACTTCAAGACAACATATGCCAACCAAGAATACTCTATCCTGCAAAGCTTTCCTTCCTCTATGAAGAAAGAATAAGGACCTTCCCAGACAAACAGAAACTCCGGAATTTCATCACCACCAAACCCCCACTCCAAAAAATACTACAAGGAGTCCTAAAGCCAGAACCTCAGAGGGACGAATAACAACGAAAGAAGGCCAAAAAAAAGTTATTAAAATAATAAATAAATAAAATCAAAGGAAAGACAACACAATGGCAAATACAGATGTTAACATATCAATATTAACTCTAAATGTAAATGGACTAAACTCTTCAATAAAAAGACACAGAGTATCAGGCTGGATTAAGAAACAAAACCCAACCTTTTGCTGTCTCCAGGAAACACATTTAGCTACAAAAGATAAAAATAGACTCAAAGTTAAAGGATGGAAAACAATCCTACAAGCAAATGGACCAAAAAAGAAAGCAGGACAGCTATACTTATATCAGATAAAACAGATTTCAAGTGCAAAAAGGTAAAAAGAGACCCCAACGGTCACTACATTATGATCAAGGGGACAATACTTCAAGAAGAAATAACACTCATTAACATATACTCACCAAACAAAGGAGCACCAAAATATATCAGCAACTATTGTCATCTCTAAAAAACAGACATCAGAGAAAACATATACATAGTAGGAGATTTCAACACACCACTATCAACAATGGATAGAGCAATGAGACAAAAAATAAGTAAAGACACTAAAGCTCTAAATAAGGATCTAGAGCGCTTGGGCTTAACAGACATCTATAGAACACTAAATCCAAAAAATCTGAGTACACATTTTTCTCAAGCACACTCAGATAATTTTCCAGGATCGATCACATACTGGGACACAAGACAAATATCAACAGATACACCAAGATTGAAATCACACCAAGCATCTTTTCTGACCATGAAGGCATCAAACTAGAAATAAACCATAAAAAGAAGGCAAGGAACTTTCCTACCTCATGGAGATTGGAACCCACACTACTGGAAGCCCACTGGACTAATGAGCTCAAAGAAGAAATTAAAAAATTCTTTGAATTGAATGACAAGGAGGACATCAATTTCCTAAATGTATGGGATGCATCAAAAGCAGTAATAAGAGGAAAATATATTACAATAGAGGCTCACATCAAGAAACAAGAAAAAACTCAAAGAAACAACCTTATCTCGAAGCTCAAAGAACTAGAAAAAGAACAACAACAACAACAACAAAACAGTAGAAGAAAAGAAATAATAAAAACCAAAGCAGAAATAAATGAAATTGAAACTAAAAAAAAAAAAAATACAGAAACACAAGAATCCAAAAGATCAATGAAACCAAGAGCTGGTTCTTTGAAAAAATAAATAAAATAGACAAACCCCTAGCCAGGCTCACAAAGGAAAAAAGGGAGAAAGCACAAATAAACAGGATCACAAATGAAAGAGGAGAAATCACAATGGACACAGCGGAAGTCAAAAGAATAATCAGATACTACTATGAACAGTTATATGGGAACAAGTTCAACAATCTAGAGGAGATGGACAAATTCCTACAACTCTACAATCACCCAAAGCTAGAAAAAAGAAGAAATAGAACACCTAAACAGACCAATTACAAAACCCACCCCCAAAACAAAAGCCCAGGACCAGATGGATTTACAAATGAATTCTACCAAATGTTCAGAAACAAATTAGTGCCTATCCTTCACAAACTCTTCCAAAAATTGAGAAGGAAGGGATAATACCAAACACGTTCTATGAAGCCAAAATTACATTAATTCCAAAACCGAACAATGACAACACAAAATAAGAAAACTACAGGCCAATCTTGCTAATAAACACTGACGCAAAATTCCTCAATAAAATTTTAGCTATCAGATTCAACAATGTATCCGTAAGATAATTCAACATGACCAAGTAGGATTTATTCCAGGGACACAAGGATGGTTCAACATCTGGAAAATCAATCAATGTTATCCAACACATCAACAAAAAGAAATACAAAAACCATATGATAATATCAATAGATGCCAAGAAAGCTTTCGACAAAGTGCAACACCCATTCATGATAAAAGCCCTTGAAATTCTTGGGATACAAGGAACATACCTCAACATCATAAAGGCCATAAATGACAAGCCAACAGCCAGTATCATTCTCAATGATGAAAAGCTGAAAGCATTTTCATTAAGATCTGGAACAAGACAAGGATGTCCACTCTCACCACTGCTTTGCAATATAATACTGGAAGTCCTAGCCAGAGCAATAAGACAAGAGAAAGACAAACAAGGAATCCAAATAGGAAAAGAAGAAGTCAAACTACTACTATTTGCAGATGATATGATAATATACATAGAGAACCCCAAAAACTCCACAGAAAAACTAATTCAACTCATCAATCAGTTCAGTAAAGTGGCAGGATACAAAATAAACATGCAAAAGTCAGTAGCCTTCCTATACACAAACAATAAATGAAGAAGAAAAAATCAAAAAAAAAAGCATCCCTTTTATTATCAAAACAAAAAAAAAATCAAATACTTGGGAATAAATCTAACAAAAGAGGTAAAAGACCTATACAAAGAAAACTATAAAACACTGTTAAAAGAAATAGAAGAAGGGGCCTCCCCGGTGGCACAGCGGTTGAGCGCTGGGTTGCGAAGCTGCCCACAGCCTCTGCAGCGCCAGTTCAAACCCCAGCTGCTCCCCGGCCACCAGAGGAGGGTCCTACATGGCATGCAGACCTCTCCTGCTGCCCGCTGCTCCCCTCAGCAGTGTATCTTGGTCCTTCTGCCTGCTCTGCTGCCTGCTCTGGCTCTGGTGAATTCGCTCACCCTCCCGTGCTTCTGACTGTACCCAGTGCTTGTATAAATAAATGCATTTATAAAATCAATAAATAAATTTAAAAAATAGAAGAAGACACAAAGAAATGGAAAGACATCCCCTGCTCATGGATTGGAAGAATAAACATTATTAAAATGGCCATCCTACCAAAAGCAATATACAGATTCAGTGCTATTCCAATCAAAATTTCAATGTCCTTCTTCAAAGAAATGGAACAATTATTAATGAAATTCATATGGAATCACCAAAAACCCCAAATAGCCAAATCTCTCCTGAAAAAAAAAAAAAAAAAGAAGGGAATGGAGGCATCACACTCCCAGACTTCAAACTATACTACAAAGCCATAATCATCAAAACTGCATGGTACTGGAACAAGAACAGAAACACAGACCAATGGAATCGAATAGAAAATCCAGAAATAAACTCACAGATTTATGGTCAACTAATCTTCTACAAAGGAGCAAAGAATATGCATTGGAGCAAAGAAAGTTTGTTCAATAAATGGTGCTGGGAAAACTGGGTCACTACATGCAAAAGAATGAAGCTTGACTACTACTTAACACCATGCACAAAAACCAACTCAAAATGGATTAAAGAACTAGATATAAGACCTGAAACCATAAAATACATAGAAGGAAATATAGGCGAAAACACTACATGATATGCACATCAAAGACATCTTTATAGACACATCACCCAAAGCAGTGATGGTGAAGGCAAAGATTAACAGCTGGTACTACATCAAATTAAAGAGCTTCTGCACAGCAAAAAAGACAATAAGAAAAACAAAGAGAAACCCCACCAACTGGGAGAACACTTTTGCACACAACACTGATGATAAAGGACTGATCACAAAAATCTACAAAGAGCTGATGATATTCAACAAAAACAAAGAAAATAATCCAGTCAAAAAATGGGCAGAACAGCTTAAAAGAAACTTCTCTGAAGAGGAAATGGAAATGACCAACAGGCATATGAAAAAATGTTCAACATCACTTGTAATCAGGGAAATGCAAATCAAAACTACCATGAGATAACATCTTACACCAGTGAGAATGGCACATATTAAAAAAAACTAGCAACAACAAATATTGGCAAGGTTGTGGAGAAAAAGGAACTCTCCTGCACTGTTGGTGGGAGAGCAAACTGGTCCAACCACTATGGAGAGCTGTGTGGAGATTTCTTGACCTACTGAACATAGAGCTTCCATATGATCCAGCAATTCCACTCCTAGGTATTTACTTAAAGGACACAGAAACATCAATTCCAAAGAGCACCTGCACCCCTATGTTTATAGCAGCACTATTTACCATAGCTAAGCTTTGGAAACAACCCAAATGCCCAAAAATAGATGACTGGATCAAGAATATGTGGTACATATACACCATGGAATATTATTCAGCATTCAATAAAGATAAACACATGCAATTTGCAGCAACATGGATGGAGCTGGAAGGGATCATGCTCAGCAAAATAAGCCAGAAAGAAAAAGAAAAATACCGGATGGTCTCACTCATAGCAGGAATCTAGAAAACTTAAATAAGGGGCCAGGGAAAAGAATAACTATAAGAAAGAAAATATCAAAATCAACAAACAACTATGAACCAGAGACATTCTTTGGGGGGTGGGGGGTGGAGAAAGGAGGAATTGGGGTCAAAGTAAGGGGGTTGTAATTGTATGGGGAATATAAAAATAAAATTTAAATTAAAAAAAGAGTATCAATAAAAATGCAAATGACTATGTTTGAATGCTTTTAAAAAAAGTTCAAAGGAGTAGAAAACAGTCATGACAAGAAAAAAAATCGACCATGAAAAATACTATTTTTAAATGTATCAGAGAAATCTATTGATTATTTAGAGTGTTTTTGTAGCCCCCAAAGTTAAACTATTTAGAAAACACTGATATAAAAATCATTTAAGAACAAAATTATAAAAAGATAAGGACAATAGTGCTAATTTACCAGAAAACTTAATCTGACACAAAAGTGCAAAAGACATTAAAAGGTGTCTCTTATCTGATTGGCCGGCAAGAGAAGAAGAACATATACAATATTGATTTTTAGATGTCAGTAAAAAAATGTACAATTCCTTCAAGAAGTCTGTACTTGAAAACAGGGTAGAACTTATATTCAATTAACTGCTGTCAATCAGAAAGTGTCACTGTAAGAAAATGAATGTCAAATACTTTTCAATAGACTTAATTTGTTAGAGATATTTTTGGTTTATAGAAAGAGAGAGGTGAAAGAATATAGAATTCCCATAAATCACACCCACCCATTCCCACCCCCACAAAATTTCACTAATTATTAACATTTTCTATTAGTGTGGTACAAGTTACAATTTATTAACCAATATTGATACAACATTAACTAAATGCCATAGTTTACAGTATACTTTTGTGTTATATGGTTCCATGTGTTTAAGCAGTATATAATGTCATGTATTTACCACTAGATATAAAATAGTTTCATTGTACACATGGCTGCAAAAAATACCCTCTTCTATGAGGAGGTACAGGTTATCCATTCTGGCTTTTGCAGGTTCAGGTTCCAGATATTCCACATTGGGAATCTTGGCTCAAATCAGTAACCATCCCTATGTATCACAAACTCCTATAGTTTTCTAGTAGTGTACTATCTGTCCTGGATGTCAACTCTGTGCACCCTTATCTCATACATTTCTGGATCTCCAAAGCCCCTAATGTGGATGTGTCCCTGAGTCCCCAAATGTAGGGGGACTTCATATGGCTGCTACCCCATCTTTTCTTAAGTTGAACATTCCTGATATTATTGCAAACACATCAATTAAAGTTTTTTCCTAAACCTTTTCTTCTGGACCATTGCTCCTTATGTATACTATAATTCATTTATCTTTTGGAGTTATTAATTTTACTCTGCTTCAAAATATAGTTGTGAAACTATGCATCTTCACTCAGCCATATTGGTAGCCATTCAGTTCTTTAAATTTATCCATCAGAGATTTTTAGATTTCCTTATTATAGATTGTGCACATGTTTATCAGAGTATACCAAAGTATTTAAAATATTTGACACTAATGTTAATACTTCCATATTTTAAATTTCAAAACCTGATTGCTGCTGATATATAGGAAAACAATGGACTTATGTGTATTAACCTGTACCTTGTAACCTTTCTATAATCACCAGATCCAGAAAACTTTTGAAGTTTTTGATTTATTGGCATTTTCTAGATAGACAAATATGTAACATATGACAAAATGTATTTCTTCTCAACCTATACATTTTTTTATTTTTTTTTATTTTTTAATTTTTATTTTTATATTCCCCATACAATTTTATATTCCCCATACTCTCTCTCTCTCTCTCTCTCTCTATATATATATATATATATATATATATATATATATATTGCTTAGGCTTTAATTAGCTCCCACAGAAGCTATTATATTAGGCCAGCTAAATACCTATTAGTGTGTTTTATATAAAATGGAATAACCTCGAGGAGCCAGTTTCACTTTAATTTAACCAGTTTTATTACCTTTTAGTGTGGAGTGGTGGTGCTTTAGGATAAAATGGAGCCCATTCAATTGCAGTCTTTTGATTGCCAAGCATTTTAACAAACTAAAGGTGCATCGTAAACATGTGCAAAAAAAGTAAATGTAGTAAAATATCTTACATACCTAAAGTAATAGTAAGCAAACTTATTTTTTATCGATGAAATTCAACTATTGTTATTTCATATAAAAAATAGAACTCAGATAGTAAACATAACCTAATGTATATTACCGAAATTTTTACTAAAATCTTCCTGTAATAATTTTCAATAAAAACTCTAATAACATAAAAATCACATAAACTTGGTAAGTAAATTAAAGGGACCTACCTCCTTAAACAGCACTATTGAATATACTTTTGGGTCTTCTTGTGACTTCTCTTATTGTTATTTTTGGCAACAATGCATGCCTTGACATTAGGGTAAAGGTTTATTGTTAGATGCAGTGTTTCTACTTTGAATGACAGTCGTAGTTTATGAAAAGAGAAATTTACTATGAGGGTGATGGCATGTCTTGCAAAATCAAAAGGATAAAACCCAAACCTGCCATGAAGAACAAATGGGGCTAAGGAGTACTGATTTCCAGATCTTAATGCCCTTGCTCATCTCTTCTGCAAATCATGCTCAACTCAGTTTCCTCTCCTTTCCTCCTTCCTTCCTATTACTCCCCTCCCTCTTTCTCTCCAGATATGTATTTCATTCTTCTTAGGATTACTAACACTAGTACCATCACCAACTAGAATGCTGATCTCCATTTTTCCAAGTACAGGAAAAAATGGTATTTTAAAATCTTTTTGTGCAGTGCTAGATTAAGCCTGGGTTAACAAACATTTTCTATGAATGTCCATATAGCAGATGGTTTAGCTTTTTCAGGCTGTGTTATTACTATTATAACTAGTGAACTCTGCCATTACAGTGCAAAAATAGTAATTGATAATATGCAAATAAGTGAGTGTAGCTGTGTTCCAATAAAATTTATATACATTAACAGGATAGGCCTGGAATCAACTCACAGGTCACAGCTTTCCAGTACCTGGGTTAGGTAAAAACATCTACATATTGTTACGAGTGTTTTTTAGTTTAGCATGGACTCAAGTAACTTAGGTAGCTCACCAAGGTTACCTATAACTACCTATGGTTTAGGATTAGTTTGAATTGCCCTGATGCCTAATCCATTATATATACTTTGGTCTTTATACCTGTTTGTTCTCAATCTAACAGAGAGAAAGTAAACAGAAATATTAAAGTGTTGTGGATTTTTTTTCTACCTTGACATATGATAATGTCAGAAACTTATGATAGCTTAATTACTACCTTAACTGTTGTACAATTCTCATTTCCTCTTGACTTTCTTGGAAAGTAATAAAGCTGCATTTGATCTGAATTAAAAGCTTGAGCTTGTATTAAAATTCATTTCTTTTGTTAAGATATTTCTACCTGCCAGATGATCCTTTTGCAGATAAACTTTTCTGCCAGGCTTCTGAAACACCGAACACCCTGCCTTTCTTCAGTCTAGAGCAATTTGATGCTTTTCTGAACCACTACCTTAATACTGTCAATAAGCTTTGGTTTAGAAGTAAGATGGGTTCATTTGCTGGTTGTTCACTATTCTTTTCTATTCTTTTCTATTTTTAGATAATTTGTGATAGATAATTGTGTGGCAAATAGAACAGATCATGGGATACAAATAAATGCACTGTTATTAAATATCACTTCTGGGTGCTTCTGTGAGTGTTTCAGGAAGAGACTAACATTTGAATCTACATGTAGACTAAGGTTACTTGCTTTCCCCATGTAGGTGGACACTGCTCACTCAAGGTCAAGGACATGAAGAACAAAAAGGTAGAGGAAGGGAGGGTTTGCTCTCAGGCCTTAAACCTGATATGGACTATATGTTATTAAGGACTATCTAGCTTTTAACACTTTGAACATTGGACTATCTAGCTCTCAAAATTTGAAATATACCAACGGTCTACCTGTGACTCTAGTTTGCAGAGGGCAAATTGTGATGGCATTTCTTAGCCTCTATAATCCTATGAGTTGACAAATTATTACATTAATTATACTATATTATGCATAGATTGTATTATATTATAATCCATATTCCTTGTTGATTTTGTTTCTCTGAAGAACCCTGGAACATGCTCCATTCTTAGAAACAGCAACTATCCAGCAACCACATAATTTTGTTTATTTTTAGTTCCTATTATGCTGTAATTTGTATCATTGACAGTTATTGATCTGTGGGATTTTGTACTCTAAAAATAGCTATGGGTAAGTGAACACCGAACAGATAATTAAGTACATAGTAATTACCCTAATATTTTTCTCTGGATAAAATTCAGTAAAGCAGATGTAAAGATACCAATCAGGATGCATGTAATTCCCACTACTGTCTTCTGAAGAAAACCTATTCATTCCCAATCCCCTGCTGAGAAAGTAATGCTAGGCAGAAGTCATGTATTCGCTAACAAGTAAGACTGGCAACAACTTCAGGCTCTAAGCTAGCACCTCATCCAATAAAGACAAAATATAAGTTTTATCAGTGACAATCAGTTTTAAATGAAATCTCTGCCTAAACAGGAAATAGACAATATTTAAGATCAACACATTCTCCCTTGGAATTTGAACTAGAGATCTGCCTAGAGGATCATTTAGTTAGTAGAACGGACAGAGTAAAGATGATTTAAAGATAAAACACATCCTGAACATTGCTAATTCACATTAATGTAGTGCACTAAAGTGAAGACCTCTGAACTCCTTCATAGCATAGCCACTAAAACTGCCTTGGATCCTGAAATTTTCAAAGCCATAAAATTATATTCCCAATTGGTGAGGCCATGGTCTCTGGTCATCTCTTGTTTCTATTATTTTCCAGTTTCGTTTACTGATACATGCTGCCTGAAAATAACCAAGTTGTTAAAGAAGTCTAAATTTATTCATGTACCCTAAAGAGAATTACTAACAATCACAAAGAACAAAGAAACAATTCTTTTTTTTTTTTAATGGAAGAAAATATTTTAGTTCATGTGCAACCAAATAGAAAAGCAAGGAGAACACAACATTGTTAAAACAAAAGGTTTGTTAATTCTTATTTTATTTTCTTCTGATGTACTGATGGTATAAAGATTTGAACTAAGTTAATAACATAACATTAGAGCTACATAATGTTTGGAACACTCTGCTCTTACGAGACTAATCAAAAGTGTTATTAGGAATATACAGAACAGTGAGGATAATTAGTTGAGGATTACCTTTAATAGATATTAATTTCACTTAGATCTATTAAGTATGGGTAATTGGGTGGGTGCAGTGGATGACAATAGAAAACATGGATGAGTTGGGTGTAAACAAAAGATGTATTTTTAATGAACAAAAGAGATTACATTTTAATGAAAATTGAAAGAGTAGATAATTCAGTGAAAAGCAGATGTAATATTTTTAATGTTTTCTGGCTTTCTATATGAAAAGTTTATAAAGACATAGAAGTTTTAAATTAAATTTATTGAAGTACCAAAGTATTATGTGCTTATTTTTATTTTATTTTTATTTTATTTATATTTTTAATTATTTTTTAATTTTATATATTTTTACATCATTTTTCATTTTGCACAATGTATGCATTTTCATCTTGGTCATAGTCCTTATACAATTCCCACCCCTCCCCTTGTTTTGATCCTACTCCCTCCTCCCCCCCTGTAGTGTGTCTCTGCTTTATAGTTGCTTATTGATTTTGATTTTGACTTTGTTATATTTAGTCTTTTTCCTGGTGCATTATTTAGGTTTTTTAGTATTGTCTTTAAAGTGTGTTATATTTGCTGTATTGATGTGAAAAAAATTATTCTTTAGGGACCAAAATAAAACACTTGTTTAATAAGTAATTTGTACTTCACTTCCATCTATGACATCTACTAAATACAATGACTTTGCTCAGAAATATTTGTTAATTTACGTTTATTCACTGATTGTCTGACATTTTATGGTGATATTGGAGAGTATAATCTCTAATTATCTAGATTTTAGGTAATTTCCTAACAAATGGTAAATATTTTCCATGTGTTAGTCATTAACATTGCATTTGTTTATAACTGATTTCAGAAATCAAATTATATTTATTAAAGCATATAGTACTGGGTACTTTTCCTATATTGTCAATAAAAATGGTAGCTGCTTTTTACTGAATTACTCCTATGTGCCTATGTGCGTGTACTAAAGCCTATGATTATTATCACACTGAATCTACTTGACAATCATATATAAGAATTCACCCAACACATTCGATAGTGAAAGAGAACTCCTTAAGGTGGAAACTGTTAATGTAGGAATTCAAACCCAGATCTGTCTATCATTCCTCCAAACATTTTGCAGTTTCAGAGTGAACATTGAGAGACACACTGTGTTTAAGGTGCTCTAAATTTAAAATAATTTTCAGGGCCTCCCCGGTGACGCAGCAGTTGAATACTGGGTTGCTAGGTTGCCCGCGGCCTCTGCGTCTCAGGTTCGATCCGCGGCTGCACCCCAGCCACCGGAGGAGGGTCCCACATGGTGCACAGACCTCTCCTGCCACCCGCTGCTCCCCTCAGCAGTGTGCTTCAGTCCTTCTGCCTGCTCTGCTCCCCGCTCTGGCTCTGGTGAATTATCTCACCCTCCCGCGCATCTGACTGTACCCAGTGCATGTATAAACAAACAAACAAACAAATAAATAAATAAATAAAACATGCCTCTATAAAATAATTTTCATATGATCGAATACATTGCTTTATAATTATGAGAGATTTCACATTGTTATTTCTATGGTATTTATTAAGCTCAAATTCAAATAAATTTATAGCAGCATCAGTAACAAATTATCAATATAATCACTGTAGTCAGGTAGAGATAGAAAATAGGTTATTATTTGTCTGAGAAATTCACAGTTGCCCAGAGAATTTATATTGTATTATTTGTCGTTAAAAAGGAAGGGAGCACATGCCATCCCATTTAGATGTGCCACTTGCTGACATAATTTTTACATAATTAATTGTTAATACTCCTCTGTTCTAAGCCAGCTGAAGGCAAATGCTATTTCTTTAATACTGGCATATGGACTCCTTGTTAAATTAACATTTTATCTATGCAGTCACCCAAAATTTAATTATTTGCTTTTTTTTTCTTGAGTTTATGTGTTCATCTCCAGCAGTAGGTGGTCTATCAGATGTAAGTTTGAATTGGAAAATGATTCGTTGCTATGGAAAATCTTTCTAATTACAAATTATATTGTGTAGCCCAGGAAGAGAGATGAAGGAAGTATTTTCAAAAATATGTGTATTTTATAGAAGTCTTATTTTAATATGCAACATCTTGATTTTCCAATTAACTAATCATTAAGTAGCAGCACTAACTGATGTCATTATTTCAAAATGGGCACGGGAGTAAAGAATCTTGGGTGTAATTTTTAGTTTGGTAATCCTTTCTGAGGGAAAAACACCCCAATGAAGAAAACATTTGGTGAGAATTTGGGAAGGAGAAATCAGGTTCCAATCAGTGAAATTACAAACAGGTGATTTATAGTTTTATAATATTCTAGGAAAAATAACAAAAATAAATGGCAAAGATCTTTTCCATAAAGTTTTTTACCACTTATGAAATCTTTGTATTTTAGTTCTATCAACATTCTAGCATAACTTATTTGCTTTTATAAAATGAAATGCTATTTATCGGGCCTCCCTGGTGGCACAGGCAGTTAAGCACCACACTGTGAAGCTGTCCACAGCCTCTGCAGCATGGGTTTGATCCCGGCCAGCCGGAGACAATCCCACATGGTGCAGCAGATCTCTCTTGTCTGGCCCACTGTTCCCCTCAGCAGTGGATTTCATCAGTCTGCCTGTTCTGTTCCCCGCTCTGTCTCTGTTGAATCCTCTCACCCTCCCATGCATCTGGCCTGTACCCTGGTTGTTATATAAATAAATAAAAAATCTTAAAAAAAAAAAGAAATGCTATTTATTGAGCATTCCATTACTGAGATACTACACGATAATGATGGACTAGAGAAACTGATTTTCTGAGTCATATGCTGCATAAAGCAATAACTAGTCAATCTGATATACATTACATAAATCACTGTGTTTAGTCTTGAAAATTGTTTGTCCACTACATAGCATTTGGTAAGTTTCCCATATTAGCTTTCAATCTTTTCCATTTTGAAGCAATGACCAATGAATGTCAGTTTCCTGAAATATCAGTCCTTTTAATGGTTGTTTTGTCTTTCCAGTCTAATTTTCTGCATCTTTTTTCTTGAATGGATATAGGTTTAATCATATGTGCTAAAATAACATATTATCCATGAAAAATATCCTGATAGATTTGTCAATATATTTGCTGATATATATCTTTGTGGACTGAAGTTTAAGGGATAGTAATTCCATCAAAGGTAAAACATAAGAAGGTCAGCGATAAACAGTTGTACTAAAATGGTGATGACTTCAGTATTTTAAGGCACAATTTTCATTTTCATCATGTTGTTTTTAATACCTGGCTCACATTTAAATCTAGCTGTGAAATTTATGTGATAAGTACTATATTTTTAAGCTAGGGAAAGAATAATTGATGGGATTCTTAAAAACAATTAGGTATTTTTTTTTACATGCAATCTCTTCAAAATCAAAATGTACCACAAAACTGCAGGAAACATGACATTTGTTCCAACTCCTTGGCCAGATTGGAGGTTGTAGTAACAGCATTTTGAAGGTGATGTATATATACAAATAAGTATTTCCATACTGTAGTTTTCAAAAAGGATTTTTTTTTTTGGTTGAGTGTGTTCTTTTGACAATTATAAAGTACACTGACAAAGTGAGAAGTTGCAGAGACTGAAGCTGCTGTCTTTATACACATGACGTGTCGTACCTCTTGGCAGCCTCAAGTGCTGAAATCAGTTGCTGATTTTCCAAAGGGTATTAGCTATGTGGATCAGATAACATCTGGGCTCTGACATTTGCTCAGGTTAAAAATTGATTCTAGTGTAAATTTAAGTGTTGACATTGATGTTTGAACACCACTATTTTTTCAGTCTTAGCTATATCAAATTACTTTTCTACATGAAAACATTTTCTATATGCAGGTGGATATATCACTAAAGAAACCATAGTGGACACAGCACAGTGAATAATGTTCATAGGCTAATTCTACTAGAGGATTTATAATTTTAGTATTCTTTTCCAAAGCAGTGTCTCGCAAACCCTTTAAGAACATAGTTTCTTTAGGAATATGAAAATTACAGAGCAATCCAACAGAATAATAATGCAAGTCACATGCTAATATTTAATTTTCCATCATTCACATTAAAAAATAAAAAAGAGAAATGTCTAGGAGGAAATTTCCTGAAATGATGGCTTTGGGAAGTTTTAACTGAAAACAATTTTGTCATAAAAACTAAACAGTTGAGGCCAAGATGGCATCAAAGGAGGTTTCTTTCTTGTGTTGCCCTCTCTCTGCCAAGATGATCATATAGAGTAACCAGAAGACCTCTATACCCAGAGGGTGCTGTAACTTGGGGAAAAACTGGAAAACTTCATTGGAAAACCTCTTGGACATCAGATTAGAACAGACTGTACCAGAGGGACATGGAAAATATTTGTGCTTCACTGACCAAGAGGTGGGTGGAGAGAGACAGAAGGAGGCTGTCGCCAGAGGAGGTAGGCTGCAGTTTAAATTGTAGTGGTGCTGCTTTGCCAGCAGAATTGGTAAAGAGAGAGCTAAATGATGTGGAGATACATGCCCTCAACTGAGTGTAAATACATGCAGAGGAATTGGGTCCCAGCAGGCTAGGACCCAAGTGAAAAGAACAAAGACAGAGAACTGTAGTACATTTCACCTTCCCCACCCCTCAAACCTGGAACTAATCTTGTAAAGCATACTGACAATACATGGAGAGCAAAGTCTCAGGTAGGAAACCCCAGGGATAGTGGATACTAGCAGTGTCACAACTATGAGCCAATCCCTAGAAGAGCATTCACATTTAGTGGCTGCAACCCTCCTCCTTCCCCTACTCCCTGACTCAGCAATTGCAAAATCAGGTCTTTAGAACTACAAAGCCAATAAACACCAAAAATAACCAAAATCACATAAAACCACACCACTACCTCAAGTAGCTCAAATCCTTAATTACTTCTATAGAGGTGCAAAATAAAAAAAGAGAGATACAAAAAATCTAAAAGAACCATTTGTAACAACAGGTTGAAACTGGAGGGGATAATACTAAGTAAAGTAAGTTAGAAGGAGAAAGACAAATATTGGCTAATTTCAATTATACATGGAAAACAGAAAAACAAAACATGATTAGACAAACCGAACCAATAACAATCTCTAAAAATCTGTACATAGAATTAAGGTTACCAGGCCTCCCCGGTGGCACAGCAGTTGAGTGCTGGGCTGCGAAACTGCCTACAGCCTCTGCAGCACCAGTTCAATCCCCAGCTGCTGGGCGAGGGTCCCACATGGCGCTCAGACCTCTCCTGTCATGCTCGCTTCTCCCCTCAGCAGTGTACTTTGTCAGTCTGTCTGTTCTGGCTCTGGTGAATTCTCTCACCCTCCCGTCCTTCTGACTATATCCAGTGCTTGTATAAATAAATAAATAAATAAATCTTAAAAAAAAAACCAAACTTAAAAAAAAAAATTAAGGTCACTATAGAAGAGAAGGGGTTCAATGGACTATTATTATTAAGGACTATAGATGCCTTGGTGGTGAGTGTGGTATAGTGACATACATCTGACGAAGTATGATCCTAGACCTCTGAGTTAAGGAGAAAACCTGAGTTCCCAATGATAAGTGAGTGGTTAAGAAGATATAGTCTACATACATGTTGGACTGCATTTCATCTATAAAAGAATATGAAACCTCTTAACTTGCAACTAAGTAGATGGAACTGTATGAGATTTTTTTAAGCAGAATAAGTCAGAATGGGAACAACAAATACCAGATTATTTCACTCATTCGGAATATAGAATAACAATCAAAGGAACAGATAAAACCAAACCAAAATAAAAACTAGAAATTTGACAGAAAAATTGAGTCTACAAGATGGGGAGTGCGAAGGTGGGAAGAAAAGTTTGGAGGGAATCCAATGGACTATGGTGTAGGTCTGTGGATGCCTTGGTGGTGAGTGCTCTGGCAATGTACATCTAGAGAAGTGTGAACCTGTACCTCTGAATCACATACGTGAGGAATACCAATGTTACCTCAATAGAAATAATATAATTATAAAAGAATAAAAAATCAAATTTAAAATAATAATAGATAATATATACTGAGGAGTAGGTATCACATGCAAAGTAAAAGTAAGAATTAATCTTGGTTAAACTGAGTTCGCCAAAGTAAACAAGAAGCTTTCAGCATAACAATATTATATTCCAAAAGTGTGCTTACAAATTCAATGATTTAGAACTAGATAGCAATTTTTTTTTATTTTCTTTGGATACAATTACATATTTTGAGTGTTTTGATGAGTTTTGACATGTGTATACCCATGAATACATCACACAATCAAAGTAATAAAGATAAACATATCTATCACCTCCATTTTTTTTTCCTGTTTCCTGTTCTATTTTTGTTATACTGTGGTAAGACTACTTTAATTTTAGATCTACCCTCTTATATTTTTAAGTGCACAATAAAATATTGGTAACTCCAAGCACAATGAAGTACAACAGATCTCTAGAACTTATTTATCTTACATAGCTAAAAAGTTATATTCATTGAATAAGAGCACTCAGGTGCTTCCTCCCTGTTGTCTACCAACTACCATTCCACACTCTACTTAAATGCATTTAATGATTTTCAGGACTCATGAAAAGTGACAACACACAATATTTATCCTTCTGTGATAGGTTTATTTAAATTAGCATAATGTCGTCAAAATTCATTCATGTTGACACTTATGACAATATTTCCATATTTGTAAAGGCCAAAAAATACTCATATACTATATTTTTCTTTATCTAGTTATCTATCGATGAAGATTTATGTTGATATCATATATTGGCTATTATGAATAGTGCTACCAAGAAAATGAGGATACAGAAAACTATATAAGATCCTGATTTCATCAGTTGAGTTTTTAATCACTAAAAAAGAGCTATCTGAAAAGGACATTAAGCACTCTCATTTATAATAGAATCAAAATATGTAATATTTAGGATTAAGCTTAATAAAGAATATAAATTATAAAACTGAAGAATGAAATTAAAGAAGACTTAAATGGGAAAATATTCACATGCATAGAATGAAAGTTATTAAGATGGCCATATAACCCAATTCAATCAGCAGATTCAATTCAATCTCAATCAAATTCCAAGTAGATTATTTTTAATTAGAAAAATAAATAAATCTTTAAAAAAATAAAAAATAAAAATTGGAAAAAATATATAAAACTCATATGGAACCACAAAACACCCTAAATTTCCAATGGACTTTTCTTGAACAGCAACAAAAAGTTGAAGGCATAACACTTTTATTCCAAAATACAGTACAAAGCTACAAAATTAAAACAATACGGAAATGTTATAAAGTGAGACATACAGAACAACTGAATATTTGGTGTAGATTATTTTGACACATTCAAAGCCTGCCTTGCTGAATCTCAGCTCCCTAATTTTTAGGCTCCAGTTAGTCCTACAGGGGAGGCCTTCAACTTTTTATTGCTGACAAAGTGGTATGACTATGCTACCATGGAAGTGAGGTAAAAATAAATATGAAAGGATGGATGGATGAATAGATAGACAGGCAGACAGATGATGGGTAGGTAAGTAGATAGATACATAGATAGATAGATAGATAATTAGATAGATAGAATAGCCCACCAGTAAACCCACACCTACAAGATCAAAAGGAACTTCAATAAAGTTACCAAGAATACACTATGGAGAAATAGCAGTCTCTTCAATAATGGCACAAAAAAACTGTATATTTATGAGCAGTTGAAATAAATTGAACCCTTATTTCACACCTTTCAGAAAAATCAACTCAAAATAGATTAAAGATAAGCATCTCCTGGACTCTAAAACTTTAAAAGGAAATGCAGGGGAAAACCTTCTTGATATTGGTCTGGGCAAGAATTTCTTTGATAGGACATCAGTAGTACAAACATTTAAAGCAAAAATTAGAAGGAGACAAATGACAGAATGTATAGGCAACCTAGAGAATGGGAGGAAAAAATTGTAAACCATTTGATAAGGAGATAAAATACAAAATAAGTAAGAAATTCCTATAATTCAATAGCAAAACATCAATAAAAAGCAAAATAGAATAGGAGAAAGAAAAATGCCAAATGATGTCACTTACATTTGGGATATAAACAAACAAGGGTCATTTAAAGTCAAACCAATAACAAACCCTAGAAATCTGACTGTAGAATTGAGGCTAACAGATGGAGTGGGGGAAGGGAGATACCAAGAGGGGAGATTGCACAATGGAAGGTGGAGAAGGCCTATGGGTTTAGGTGATGAGCATGGAGTAGTGACAAAGAAGGAGGTGATCCTAGACCTCAAATAATATACGGCATTTTAAACCAACCCTACCTCAATTAAAAAAAAAAATGGGCAAGAGATTCTCATAGATTGTTCTTCAAAGAATGCATAGAAATGCTCAACAGGTGTATGAAAATGTGCTCAACACACATTTATATACAAAAAATTGAAAACAGGATCTCAAATAAATATATGCAATTTTTCTTTAGAGTGGATATTGTAATAGGGATCAGGTTGTATTATTGAAAGAAATCTTGCCCAAAATTTCATTAATGAAAACTGTTAACCTTTTTTTTCCTCATGGAATCATGAAATGGTTTAGACATGGAGAAAATTTACTAGAAAGAACACATTTTGTATATTATTTTTCATAGAATTACATCATAATAATTACAAGTTTAAAAAATTATGGTTTAGCTCTAAGATAGGAAACATATTTTTGGTGTGTTTATTCTCCTCCATCCAATGTTCTTTTTCTTGAATGCTACAGCAAAGTATATATTATTGCCATCTTGACTCTAGTTTATTTTTTTATTTTAGTCAACATACTTTTATTCTTTTTTTTTAAGATTTATTTTTATTTATTTATACAAGCACCGGATACAGTCAGAAGCACGGGAGGGAGAGAGAATTCACCAGAGCCAGAGCCACAGCGGGGAGCAGAGCAGGCAGAAGGACCAAAGTACACTGCTGAGGGGAGCAGCAGCGCGCTATGTGGGACCCTCCTCCAGTGGCCGGGGAGCAGCTGGGGATTGAACCTGCGCTGCAGAGGCTGCGGACAGCTTCGCAACCCAGCGCTCAACCGCTGTGCCACCGGGGAGGCCCCTTGACTCTATTTTAGTGGGGATTTTTTGTAAAATGAAATGAATATCATGTAAATATATAAAATATGTGTGCCAAGTCATTTTTTGGTAAGTTTAAATCTAAACACTTTAAAACAAACAAACAAACAAAATCCCTGGAAAGTCAATTGTGTGTGAGAGTGTGTTTGTGTGTGCATATGTGTGTATATACATGTTTCTATCTATTTAGGGTCCTCATACTTAAGGAACAGTTAATTAACCTACCCAAAATATCAATTAATCATCATTACTTTTGGCCAGGAACAGACAGGAGATTGATCTCATGTTTCCAAGAGCCAAGAAATTCTATACATTGCTTTCCAAAAGTTATATTTTATAAAACTACTTGAAAAATTAAGTATCCACATTGTTTGTGACGATCTAAATAAATTTACTGATAGCTATGGAGTAAAAAAGCTGTTTTGTAAATCAAAGATATAGGAAAAAGAAAAAAAGAAAATTTGCTGCAATTAGGTACGCCAACCTCCATAAATGTTTAGTTTGATAGAGACCAGTGCAGATCAATGTGGACAATAAAACTAGCTCATCAGAGCAAGTCATTAAATAGACATCTTATAGATGACACTGTGGACTTTCCTTCATTTAGCATTAGGATTGTTGAGGCAAATAAAAGATATAGTTCCACTTATCAAGGAGTTTTAATTTTTTATCCTTTGTGAGTGTGTGTGTGTGTACACGCGTGCGCACAGAAGAACTAGAGTGTAGGCCAGAAAGGTGGGGTATGAGAGGATTCACCAGAAACTGAGTGGGGAGCAGAACAGGCAGATTTACTGAAATACAGTTCTAAAGGGACAGTGGACAAGACAGGAGAAGTCAGCTGTGTCATATGTGGATTAGCTCCTGGCTGGGGATCAAACTCAGGACCTAGGGGTGATAGCACTGAGACTTAACCCTTAGGCTACCAGGGAGGCCCTCAAGGAGTTTTTAACAGCCAGCAATGGTTGTCAATGATCCGTCTTCAACAGAAAGTGATGTTCACAAGGGGTTAGCCCAGGAATATAAGCATTGTCAAATTGGCTATAATTGTGTTATGGACTTTATTGTGTTGTCACAAAATGCATGTTAGAGTACTGACCTTAAATATTACCATAGCTTGAGATTAAATTCTTTAAGAAGATAACTTATATTAGATGGGGTCATAAGGGTAGGGCCATAATCCAAAAGGACTGGAATCATCATAAGAAGAGAAAGAGAGGTCAGAATATCTTCACTCTTTCTGTTTGCTAACAGAAAAGCCCATATGAACTCACATTAAGACGTGGCCTCCTGCAAGTGAAGGAATGGCCTCACCTTGAAAACAACCTGAATGAACCAATCCTCTAGTTACCTTAATCTTGAACTTCTGACCTCCCGAAATGGGAAATAATTAATTTTCATTGTTTAAGCCATACCTCCTGTATTTTCTATATATTTATTGTTATTGACTCCCTAGCAAACTGATGCAGGATATTTGTACCACAACATCTCAATAATTTATAATTTCTTTCTTTCTTTTTGGAAAACAGAAATGTTGCATTTATTGAAATACCCTGAAAGGGATGAGATGGAGATTATCTGCACCAATAATTTATGATATCTATGACTGCAAATTATTGTCATTAAATGGTACTTCATTAAATGGTACTACCATTTATTGTCATTAAATGGTACTTCCTACTTAATAAATGGCCAGTTATATGCCAAATAGCCTTTCCTATATACTAGCTGAAGCATCATTCCCTCTGCTTTCCATTCTCTAAAACATTTGAAAGAATGTGAGGGTGATACAAAAAGTGATTTTCAATTTTCCATTTTTACTGTAAAATGTTCCTAATGAAATGTATTAGTTATTAGAAAGAGAAAGAAAATTTCAAGATGTCAAACAGATCACATTAGTGATGTGCCTTAAAGTTTATGAATAAATAACTTGGTGATTAAAAGACCAGACAACAAAGATAAAGAATATAGAGTAAAACATAACAACAGATATGTTATGGCTTCCAAACTTACATTAAAAAAAAAAGGTGCCAAGAAAATAACTGCATTTTAATTATGCCTATGTGTTGTTTTTGTTATTTAATAGTAGGCAGAAGGTAACCTTTTCAATGATAAGTAGATAATTATATGTCTTTAGTTGATCTCTACAAATTGTTGTGTCTAGGTAAAGATCTCTTTCAGGGTTATTAAGGAGAGAATCAGAGATAGATATCAGAGTCAAAAAAGGATAATTGGTATTTTGATGTCAAGAGGGAATTTTGGTATGAGTGAATTATGAGTGACAAATTTTGTGATTTCAGGTAAACAGTACCCAGCAAAAAAGTATGCTTAAAAGGTCCAGTGATATCTGAATTGATATGTAATGTGTCAGTGGTACTGCCAGGCTATTTTGAAAAGAGTTTTCATTATCTCTGCTCATATCTTCATCCGTCAACAGGAAACAAGATTTAATAACATATTATTCATTAATAGATCCAACTACACTCTGCAAGGGACAACTATAATTTGAGTTTTTACCTGTTATACACTCATATTTTCTTGGAGCTGCTAAAATAACCTATTTGATATGTTTATGTGTTATTTGACAAAATTATACTTACCTGCTAAAGTTAATAATCAGTCTCAGGAGAATAAAATTTATAGCATTGTACATATTATCATATTTAAAACCAAAATGGTATATTTTTAAGTTAATATAATTATGTTCAATATGTCTACATAACAGATTAAAACACAGGTACTAGTGTTTGATAATAGAGGGAGGATAAAGATAATAGGCACAACTACAAAAACATTCAAATATTTTATTATTCTTTTAATAACTCCTCTTTAAAATAGAAGATACAGTCTCATGATTTATGTACTTACTGCCTTCTAGCTCTAAAATTTCTTTATAAAAACCTTCAAATAAAACCAAAATTTTCAATTGAAATAAGTATAAAATAACTGTGACCCATTATAAATATCCCCTTGCTTGATGTTAAGACTATATCATACCACATGTCCTTTCATCAATTTAGTAGTTATTTAAAAGAGCATGTGCATCATGCCTGTCAAATACTGTGAATTGAGTAAAAAGAAAATAAGTTGTAATGTCTACCTTCAAAGAACGTAGCATCTAAGAAAACAACCTCATAAAAATAAAATTTCAATACCATATGTAAATAACTGGAATAGTTTTATAAATAAAAGATGCTATCAGTGCTTTTCCTAACTTTGGGATAAAGTTTTCTGGAGTAAAACTTGAATTGAGCAAAGAAAAATGATTTAATAAAATAAATAAAGGAAGAAGGGACACTAGACCCAAAGAGAGTCTTACATTCTGATACAGCTTCAAGCAACTGTCAGTTGCACATAGAAATAAACTGAAACTGACATTTGGAAACTGATTTGAGTTGCTATGTGTGAGGACTGAAGTAGCAGGTATTATTTAGATATAAATTTATTTTTAACAATGGAACATATTAATCAGAAAATAAGTAATTATTATATTTAACTTATACCCAAATCAAGCATGAGCATAATGAAGTAATATTAAAAGAACAAAACTGCTGATAAATTGTTTTGAATTTCTAAGTGGAACAAAATTCACATAGAATGTTGCCAAAAGAATGTCTCAGGAAAATTTTACAAACAAGCCAAGTGATTTTTTTTTTCAGTTCATTAAAATTCAATTGTCTAAATACAATTTTGCCTTGTTCAAATCTGAATGGTTTTGAATAAAAAGAAGCAAAGACCTGCATTGCAGGGAAGCCTAATAACCTCTGGCAATTCAGAAATATTGTAAAGTCCTACTTTATTGGGGAACACTGGCAAGGAAAGCATGAGCAGTATGGCAAAAAGTAACAGTCGCATCTTACTACAAATAATAAATGGGGATCTGGTTTATAATGTACAATATAGGTTCTGGTAGATAATGGTCCTTTTTCACATATAATTTTAAATTAAAATATATCTTTTGGTGACTTAATCTCTCTTTACTATTTTTGTGTACTATACTAGAATTTCTCATATGTTAGTAAAAAATGTTAACATTACTTTTAAAGATCCTCATTTGCCTGATCTGGAAATTTGTATCATTACTTCACAATATTGAGAGAAGTCAAGACCTGAAACAATTGTTGGCCTGCAGCATCACTCAAAATGATAATTTCTTTTCAATCTTATCATCTACCTTCTCAGAAGGCTAGAAGCATAATGCACTTTTTCTTCTCCACTTACATTCATATAAAGCTCATTCATACTAGGGTAGAAGTGATTAAATTACACCTTCAATTAAGTAAAATGGAAGATTTCATTATAGCAAGCTCCTGTCTTACAAGCAAATATGTAGCAGCTGAGTAGGAATTTCTAAAATAAAAATATTTATGGAGGAAACTGAGGAAATAAAATGTAGTCCAGATCCCTGGCCTATTTTTAATGTATAGTAATAGTGTTTCTCAAATGGAGAATTTCAGTGCCCTAATGCAAAAAATGTGTCGTAATTATATTGTGAAAAGAATGTACTTGAAGCCAGGTGACTGTATTCTCTGAATAGCAACTGCTATTCTGATTAAATCAAAGCAAACTAAAAATTAAGCTACTAGATGACTTTGTAAATACTAAACAGGAAAATTATAGAAGGGACCATGTTAGTAATCATGTCCAAAATTTGTTGAACAGACAAAATGGTTACCTTCTCAACCTTCATGTCATCATATTTGGATTTTCATTAAAGGGAATCAGGATGCTATTCTTAAATCTGTATAACTGCCTGTATAGTGAGATCTGGGCTCATTTTAGATTATGATGTTTGATTCTCCATATTTAGGCTACTGCCAAATGCTTCATCGGTACTCCATTCTGTGCAACAAACCTTCCTCTCTACCTTGTTCATTTTCTCTTACACCTTGGTATTTCTGCCTCCCAGATGACTGCTTATTTCCCCACACTGTATTTACCTATAGGCATTAGTAGATAATACAGAACATTACAACACAGTTATTAGAACAAAACTACCAAATGCAACCTGGCATATTCACTACTTTCTTTTATTCCCATTCCTAAATAACATACATATGTGCATGGCACAAGTGTGTACACATGTACACAGCAGAATTATAGTTCATTTTCAAAACTTTGCCATTTGACTCATATTAAATAAAGTAAATAAACCAATTATTCAATCTTACTACTTCTGGTAGCAATAGTTCCAGTTTACATGTTTTTGATTTGAGGGGTTGTGGAATGAAATAATGAAACAAATACTTTCACTGGAGATTACTTTGTTGTTGTTGTTTTAGCTAGTTTGTGATAATGTAGTATTTTATCTCCTACCACCAAAAATTCACATGATTTCAAACATAAATAAGTCTATACTTACAAGACAGTAAGGTATAGGCACACAAGATGCTACTTCATTAAATTATGATGTAAAAGACCCAAAGTCATCAAAATTATCTTAGTTGTGGATTTTACTCTCAGACTAGAACTGTCCTTAGGCAAAATAATGAAATCTGTTTTCAGAGATCCTCCACGTTTCTTCCCCAGTTGTGTTATTTTATTCACCAAAAGCTATCCCCTGGCAAAGAGTCCCAGTTTGGACAGATGATCCTTAGTTTCTGATTTTTTGCTATTTACCTAGCTCTTCTCCAGATCAGAAATGAAATGCTTAGTGCCAAGACATTTATCTGCCTACCCAAGGGTTGTCTATGCATATAGTATATTGTATTTAGTATATAGCATGCATATAGTAAAAATTAGTTTCTTGTGTTTGCCCAACCTTTACACTCAACAACATGAATGAATATAAAAATAATTAGTAGTAGTAAAAGAAGTCAGATAAAAGGAGTATATACTGTGTAATACCACTTTTATGGTATTTTGAAAAGGCAAATTAATATATATCGTTAAAGAAAGAAGATTGGTAGTTGCCTGGAGATCAGGTTAGGGAAAAACAGAAAAGGAAGTGATGTAGAAATTATAGTACTATTACAAGGACTTTTTGAGAGTGATGGATATGCTCTTTATTTTGATCATGATGATGGTTTTAAGACTCCCCAAACTGGGGCCTCCCTGGTGGTGCAGCGGTTGAGTGCTGGGTTACGAAGCTGCCTGCAGTTAGCTCCCAGGCCATCAGGTGAGGGTCCCACATGGCACACAGACCTCTCCTGCCGCCTGCTGCCCCCGTCAGCAGTGTATTTCGTCAGTCTGGCTGTTCTGCTCCCTACGCTGGCTCTGGTGAATTCTCTCACCCTCCCATGCTTCTGACTGTACCCAGTGTTTTTATAAATAAATAAATAAATAAATCTGTAAAAAAAAAGACTCCCCAAATTTTCAATTTCCATACTTTATATGTGCAGTATAATTTGTTAATCATTCTTCAATACAACTACTAACAAGAAAGTATAATTAGATTTTGATCTGACAATTGCATAAACACATACATCATTAGAAAATATTCAAGTGGACGAAGGAGGCGTATATGGTTGGTATAATGGACTGAATTCTTGTCCATTAACACCTATGTTGATGCTTTAACCTCCAATGTGACTGTATTTGCAGATATGGATTTTAGAGAGGTGATAAAGCTTATGAGGTTAGAAGTTAGAATCCTAATATGATTGGTATTGTTAAAAGAGGATGAATTTCAGGTATAAAAACACAAGAGAAAAGGTCACATGAAGACATCAAGGAGGTGAATATCTACAAGCCAAGGAAAGTGATCTCAGGAGGAACACACCATAAAAAAATCTTAATCTTGTCTATCACTCTTCAGAACTCTGAATAAATAATTTTGTGGTTTAGGTCACCCATTCTGTGACAAGTCTAGCAGACTAACAGAGTGGATGAAAGTGTCAGAGGAGGGAAGGAACACAAAATAAGTTTCCTCCAAGCCAAAATAGAATTAAAAATCTAAGGAAATACAACGTAGCATATTTGGATGTGTACATATTTTCAGTAAAGTATGTGGATTTTGCTAAACTGACAAAAGACATAACCAGTGATCTAGGAATATTGCAATACACCCCAACATGCTAATCATCTGGAAAAGGTGAACACATACTGATTTATAACTAAAAATATAAAAGGAAAATGCTCAGCAGCATATATTAAATCAATAATTTTAGACAATATAGAAGTCAAGCAAAAGAAAACAGTAAGATGATACTCTAAATATATTCAAACAAGAATTCCAAAATATCAAAGTCAAGCTAAAATAATCAGTATTTATGAAAGCAACTTATTATAATATGAAAAGTAAATACTGATTGAAATTAAGCAAAAAGAAAGAACAAACTAAACCAAAAGTTCAGGAAAAGGTAATAGTCTCAAAATAAATTTAGTAAGAGCCTTTGAAGTGAAGCATCAACACATCCAAGAGAATTTAAGTTAGATAAAGGAGTAAATAGAGAGAATGTGTTGGAAATGAAAGACAATAAGAAAATAAGAAAAAAAGAAAAAAAGATTTCATCTTACTTCATTTCCTGAAGAAACTAATATAATTAAAAATCAAACTAAACTAATTAAAGCTAATTTTAGAAAGCTTTCCTGAAAAAAGCTTTGAATCTAGATACTTAAAGGATATACAGTACCTGAAAAAAATTTAGAAAAATGAGGGCCTCTCCGGTGGCGCAGCAGGTTGAGCACAGCACTGTGAAGCTCTCCGCAGCCTTTGCAGTGTGGGTTTGATCCCCCCGCTTGCTGGCCAGTGAGAATCCCACATGGTGTGGCAGACCTCTCCTGCCTTGCCTGCTGTTCCCCTCAGCAGTATATTTCAGTTAGTCTGCCTGTTCTGCAACCCACTCTGTCTCTGGTGAATCCTCTCACCCTCCCGCGCCTCTGACCTGTACCTCAGCTCTTGTATAAAAATTAACAAATCTTTTTTTAAAAAATTAGAAAAATGAACTATATAAAAATAATCTACTTGATTTTGAAAATAATGGGGAAAAGGTCAAGCCCTCCATACCAAATTATGAAATAACTTACCAAGCCATGATGAAAAATTAGACTGACCTCAACTTTCAAAAAAAAAAAAAAAAACCCATACAGAGTAAAGCTACAACAGAGCAGGATTTTTTAAAATAAAAAGATTATTTATTTATTTATTTATTTATTGAAGAACTGGGATATAGGTCAGGGGTGAGAGGATTCACCAGAGACAGAGTGGGGAACAGATGTACCAAAATATACTGCTGAGGGGAACAGTGGGTGAGACAGGAGAGGTCTGCTGCTCCATGTGGGTTAGTTCCCTGGCCAGGGATATAACTCAGGCTGCAGCTGTGAGAGCACTGTGACTTAACCCCAATGCTACCAGGGAGGATCCCAGAGCAGGATTTTAAAAATCAAAATTTATGGAAGAAATTATGAATTAAATACTACTATATATACAACCAAGCTATCTTTCAAATATCCAGACTATATAAAACAATTATTTAATGCAGGAAATTAATTTATTGCAGGCAATTCTGCATCTATAAACTTTTTTTAGGGCCTCCCCGGTGGCGCAGCGGTTGAGCGCTGGGTTGCGAAGCTGCCCGCAGCCTCTGCAGTGCCAGTTCGATCCCTGGCTGATCTCCGGCCACCAGAGGAGGGTCCCACATGGCGCGCAGACCTCTCCTGCCGCCCGCTGCTCCCCTCAGCAGTGTACTTCGGTCCTTCTGCCTGCTCTGCTCCCCGCTCTGGCTCTGGTGAATTCTCTCACCCTCCCGCGCTTCTGACTGTACCCAGTGCTTGTATAAATAAATAAATAAATATATAAATTTAAAAAAAAAATCAAAAAATAAATAAATAAATGAAGGTAAAAAAACAATCTACAATTAAAAAAAAAAACTTTTTTTAATAGAATCCCCTAGAGCATGAGATTTATCCAACTATTCAGTCATGGGGGGAATCGCAGCAAAAGTATTAATAATGAGCAACTTAATACGGAAATATTGATCCAAGTCTCAAACAAAGGTGGAAACATGTTGGAAGCAATCAAAACCACAGTGCAAAATCATCTCACTCCTAGTGGAATGGTATTATCAAAAAGACAAGAGATAAGTGTTTGTGATGATGTGGAAAAAAGGCATCTTTGTGCACTATAGGTAGGGATATAAATTGGTACAATCATATGGCTCTACCATATGAAAAATATTTCCTCATAGAATTAACAATAGAACTCCCATATGATCCAAAAAACCTACTTTGCATATATATCTGAAGGAAATGAAATAATTCTCAAATATCAGTACTTTCACCTTCATTGCTGCATTAGTCACAATACCAAAATATGAATACAACTAAAGTGTTTGTTGATGGATAAATAAAATATGTGTGTGTGTAATGGAATATTATTCAGCCATAAAATATAGAAAATTCTACCATTTTTGATAGTATGGATACCATTATGCTAAGTGAAATTAAATAGGGAAAGACAAATACTGGATGATTTCAATATATGTGAAATCTAAAAATAAAAAAGCACTGAAAGCGATATTAACTGAAAATGAATGCTGCATTTATTACAACTAGATGTGTAACTAAAGCTTATAGCTGTCTTTTAATTTATTTTCTACTTTGATTATCTGACTGTATAAGTGCTGTGTGGATAGTGAAAGGAAAAAAAGAAATCACCTTGGTTTGAATAATAGTAGCTCACATCAATTCTAAGAACTTGCTACATCAACTTTTCTGGCAAGATACTACTGGTGTTTATTTTTCATTAAACTCTGATTCTTGACAGAATAGCTTACCAGCAAAAATACAAAATAAATAAATAAATAAAACAAAATACAGAAAAAATAACCTTGAGTCATCCTCGATAGAATCATTTCTGCCAAAAATATTAAAACATACTTCCAAATCTTTTCTAGCACTGAATAGTTGGTATCTAAATATAGTTTGGAAAACATATAGAATATATGAACTTGGGATCGGGAGTGAATGTTTTAAATACATAGATCATTGCCACATTAATTTGATTAAATAAAATTTCAACAAATATTACATAATAAAGAAAAATATTTAAAGATAAAAAATAAAAAGTAAGCATCATTATAATATATTAGCATTATTGGTGAATATTACAGAAAATAAGTATACTGTGAATATTTTCACATCAGCTTATATCTGTTTAGTTAGATGTTGAAAGAAACAGATGGTTAAGTGAGTTTAAACTGCTAATATAAAATACATGATGCAGAGTGAGGAACTAAAAGATTTCTCCTGGAGTAGATCAAGATGCCAGGGTAATAATGCATATATCACACTATATCTGGAATAAATGCTATTTTTTTCTAAAATAAAGCATATTTACAAACAACCTTTTTATGGCGAGCTCTCCCCGCCAATAAAGATTTGATATTTCAGCTTCAAGCCATATCTGCTGATTTTCTTATGCAGTATGAGTAAATGAAGAAAGAAAGAGAAATAAAACAAGGAGAAAAAGGAGGATTGAAGAAGTACAAAGAAATGGTGGGGAATTACAGAAGAAAAATGACAAATGGAAAGGAAAGAACATGCTGTGACTTTTTTTGAAGCTTAAGAATTAGACAAAATAAATTGTGAAAATAGTAGGAAAAATTTTTGTTGATTTTACTTGCTTACTATATTCTCAAGATTTCATTGACAATTTTCAGATGCTAATCTGAGAGACATAGCAATGACACCAGTTTAGAGTTTGAATCGTTTTCCAAATCTCACTATCAGGAGGTTGTTCTTCTATTCCAAGAACAAGACACAAAACAGCTTTGTGTTTGCCAAAGGTATGATTGTATCTGTGTCGATAATTGTCTAGATATAGGGCAAGTAATGTGTTGAGATGGTAGAGGCAATTATTTTCTGTGTTATGAAAATGTCTGGAAATCTCAGTTTGGACTCTGAAATTCTTTTTTTCTCACACAGGCTAAGAGAAACACATGACATCAAACTGGCACTGGGGAATGTTTTGTTCCATGATGGATGTATTCCTCCTAGGAAGAGGAGGAAGCTATAGGGTCTCATTCATTAAATTGATGTAATGGTGGCACGCACTATCATCCACAGAGATTTTCAATTGAATGTTATCCCACCAATCACTTTCTCACAGCTAATGGAGTGTTCCTGACATCAGACTCTGATAAATTGTCCAGTGCCAATTAAAAAAGATACTTTCCCTGTCAGTCATTTAGCTGCAATATTCTCCTATATTAGATTAGGTTTCATAAAAATGACAGGAATGATTAACTTTATTTGTAAAATTCTTCACTTTAATTATTGAAGCTGCACAGGCTTCTGGGTTTCCACACTGGATCCAAAGTCAGGAAGGGCACTTACTGATGTCATCAGAAAACCATTCCAAGCAGATGTTATTATAAGAAAAACACTTAAGGATGCACAGTATTAGAATAACAATGAAAATTTATAAAGAAAAATACACCTGTTATTTATCAATCAAATATTTATGGACAACATCTAAATACTGAAAAAGCTTCTTTCTTAATGTAAGTAGGCAGTGTAACATTGGAAAATGCTTTTCCAACCCATGCTTTCCACCTCTTTGAACTCAACTTCAAATTGTTGGATTTTACAAAACTACTTTCATGTCTACAGAAATAGTTTCTACTTTAGTAACAAAATTTTACTCATAATGAAGGTCTCTTAATATACATCAGCCTCTACTATTGAATAACAGACTATAATGTTCTATATTTACACCACTAAAATCTCCTTTAGGATCTTTTAGTATTCAACACAGAGGAAGGAATATTTTAGTGAACTTCTATCATGGGAATTCTTTAATGAATATAGCCTGTTCTCCTGCTTTAGAAGTATCTTATCACACTGTTTAAGAGATTGATTTTAGAGTATTAGACTTTGCATCTCATCTCCATTACTCACTAGTTGCATGACTTTGGGCAAGTCACTTAATTGCTATATGCTGTGTGTTCTTCTATTAAGATTATCATAAAGTTTAAAAATAAATTAAGTATATATACTTAGAAAAGTCACAGGCATATTATTAACACTCACTGTATATTAGCATTATTACACATTCACATCAAATAAAAAATTAACATCTACCTTAAAGCAAATCTAAATGTAGTCATTCTTTCATTAAAAAAAAAAATGGTATATTAGCCCAGGAAATAGCTGTTAGGGATATTCAAATGAATAAAAAATGTAAATGTTTTTAAAAGTTTATGGGTGACTGCTAGACAAAAGGATGCATACATGTAATGAAGTAGGTTAATCATAAAAAATACAAATAGGGTCTAAATATTGTAGGATGAAATATTATTATTATATATTTACCCCTTTAAGTGTCAAGTCTCTCTCCCTCTTTCTACCCTCTCCCAAATCTTTAGATAAAAGTTCAGAATCCTATTACCTAGGTCTGTGAATCCTATTACCTAGGTCAGCAATACATTTGCACATACAAATCTAATGAAATGAAAGGATGAACCATTCTCTAATTTTACTTAAAGTCCGAAGTTCAGTGTAGGACACTGCATTCTTTTCTTAGCTATGCAGTGATGGAATCTCGTTATAAGAACGGATTGGAACATTTGATTTCACTTTGGCATTGGGCACTTCATATTTTTTTTTTCAATTTTCATTATGCACTTCTACAAAAATATGACACTGCAGTACTTTGAGAGTCCTGAGAACTTTTTTATACCTGCCCACCATAAGCAATTATAAATTGCAAAAAATACATGAAGCAACTACTTTCAGGCATTAGACAACAACAGCTAGACCACAATTGTGATTGTTCAGAGATTGGAAGCACATGAAAAGAGATTAATTGTCTCCTTGTGTTTGTTTTATTTTGTTTTTCCTTGGAGCACTGAATAGACAGCTGTGACCCCTCTTGACAGTGGAGACAAAGATGAAGGTTTCGGGATGCTCAGGCAGCAGGGATCTGTGGTAGAAGAAAACAGTAAGGAGAGTACTCTCTTTACGGTGCTCTAGAAATATGGATAAGGATCCACTTTAGTCTTTTCTCTCTCTCTCTCTCTCTTTCTCTCTCTCTCTCTTTCTTACACACACATACACACACACACGCACGCACTTAGAGCCAGAGGTTATGAGACATAGAAGAAATCAACTACTGGGAGGAGAGGGCACTGAGAACTAACAAGAAATTCTAGAGATTACACAGTATTGGGAGAAATGGAGATTCCGAACAAAGTAGCCAAGATCAACAGACCTTAAGGAATATACCAAGTACATAGTCACACCACTCTCCCTTCTATAAACAAAAAAAGAACAACAACAACAACAAAAAATTCTAGGAGTGGCACTATTCTAGATATGCCATAACCAAATCTAAACAGAAGCCTTGACAAATATATGGAACATTTTTGTTTATGTTTATGTTTTTTTGGCCATTGGGTATGTGTCAGATACAACCTAAGCATAAATAATTTCTGTTTCTTAACCATCAAATCAAGTGGAAGAAGGAAAATGGTAAATTAATGAACAAGTGGTTTAAACTATTTTTAGAGATAATCAGTACTATGGCAATATATGAAATAAAAAAACTTCAATCCAGAATTATTTACTGAATTTGTCAATTACATAAATAGTTATGTACATGGCATGGTTCTTTGGTTGTAACTGATTCAGCTCTTCTTGACAAATCATTGTGAATTTGATAAATTCCAATATAAGCTATTAAAAATGCTACTTCCATTAAATGAAATTTAAAAGAAATACGTATGTACATATATACACACACACACATATCTCCCTTTTCCTCAGAGTGTAGTTGACTATAAAAGGTAAACAAATATTGCAATAGTTCATTATTTTTCATTAGCTTTTTTTCTCTGAAGGTTCAGAGAGTATAGTTGACTAAAATGTAACATTATTTAGATAGAGAGGGGTCTGTTCTGTGGACTGGCTTGCAATACTTACACATTATTAATATTGACATGAATGACTATTGTGGAAGTCACTGATTTAGTTATTTTGTGTTCAATATAGGTGAACTGTAAGCTCTGTATTTTATGAAATAATTCATATATGTGCTTATAGAGCTAAGGAGAAGGAATGGTTTTACTGACCATTAGTGGAAATGTCTCTTTTATGATTTCTATCTGTGTTCTGAATTACTACACTAGAATCACTTAATTTACTTCTTTAGAATGTGATATTAACGAGGTGAAGTCATGGGATCAATACTGTTTATTCAGTTAGGATTGCCTAGGAAAAAGAAAAAGAAAGAAAAAAAAAAAAACCTGGCCTTAGTGTATATCCATTCAGAGAATGTTCTTTTTTTTTTTTTTTTTTTTTTTTTTTATAAATTTTATTGTTATATTCCCCATACAATTGCAGCCCCCCATTCTGGCCCCAATCCCTCCCCTCCCGCCCCCGCCCCCCTAAAAGTGTCTCTGGTTCATAGTTTTTTGTTGATTTTGATTTTCACTTTCTTATAGTTATTCATTTTCCTGGTCCCTTATTTAAGTTTTCTAGATTCCTGCTATGAGTGAGACCATCCGGTATTTTTCTTTTTCTTTTTGGCTTATTTCGCTGAGCATGATCCCTTCCAGCGCCATCCATGTTGCAGCAAATTGCATGTGTTTATCTTTTTTGAATGCTGAGTAATATTCCATGGTATATATGTACCACATCTTCTTGATCCAGTCATCTATTTTTGGGCATTTGGGTTGTTTCCAAAGCTTAGCTATTGTAAACAGTGCTGCTATAAACATAGGGGTGCAGGTGTTCTTTGGAATTGATGTTTCTGTGTCCTTTGGGTAAATACCTAGGAGTGGAATTGCTGGGTCATATGGAAGCTCTATGTTTAGTAGGTCCAGAAATCTCCACACAGCTTTCCACAGTGGTTGGACCAGTTTGCACTCCCACCAACAGTGCAGAAGAGTTCCTTTTTCTCCACACCCTCGCCAACATTTGTTGTTGCTAGTTTTTTTAATATGTGCCATTCTCACTGGTGTAAGATGGTATCTCATGGTAGTTTTGATTTGCATTTCCCTGATGACAAGTGATGTTGAACATTTTTTCATATGCCTGTTGGCCATTTGCATTTCCTCTTCAGAGAAGTTTCTTTTAAGCTCTTCTGCCCATTTTTTGACTGGATTATTTTCTTTGTTGTTGTTGAGACTCATCAGCTCTTTGCAGATTTTTGTGATCAGTCCTTTATCATTAGTGTTGGGTGCAAAAATGTTCTCCCAGTTGGTGGGGTTTCTCTTTGTTTTTGTTATTGTCTCTTTTGCTGTGCAAAAGCTCTTTAATTTGATATAGTCCCAGCTGTTTATCTTTGCCTTCACTATCACTGCTTTGGGTGATGTGTCTGTAAAGATGTCTTTGATGTGCAAATCACGTAGTGTTTCGCCTATATTTTCTTCTATATATTTTATGGTTTCAGGTCTTATGTCTAGTTCTTTAATCCATTTTGAGTTGATTTTTGTGTATGGTGTGAGGTGGTGGTCAAGCTTCATTCTTTTGCATGTAGCGACCCAGTTTTCCCAGCACCATTTATTGAACAAACTTTCTTTGCTCCAATGCATAGTCTTTGCTCCTTTGTCAAAGATTAGTTGACCATAAACCTGTGGGTTTATTTCTGGATTTTCTATTCGATTCCATTGGTCTGTATGTCTGTTCTTGTTCCAATACCATGCGGTTTTGATGATTATGGCTTTGTAGTATAGTTTGAAGTCTGGGAGTCTGATGCCTCCATTCCCTTCTTTTTTTTTCAGGAGAGCTTTGGCTATTCGGGGTTTTTTGTGATTCCATATGAATTTCATCAATAATTGTTCTATTTCTTTGAAGAATGACATTGAAATTTTCATTGGAATAGCATTGAATCTGTATATTGCTTTTGGAAGGATGGCCATTTTAATAATGTTTATTCTTCCAATCCATGAGCAGGGGATGTCTCTCCATTTCTTTGTGTCTTCTTCTATTTCTTTTAACAGTGTTTTATAGTTTTCTTTGTATAGGTCCTTTACCTCTTTTGTTAGATTTATTCCCAAATATTTGATTTTTTTTGTTTCAATAACAAAAGGGATGGTCTTTTTGATTTCTTCTTCTTCAGATTTATTGTTTGTGTATAGGAAGGCTACTGACTTTTGCGTGTTGATTTTGTATCCTGCCACTTTACTGAACTGATTGATGAGTTGAATTAGCTTTTCTGTGGAGTTTTTGGGGTTCTCTATGTATAATATCATATCGTCTGCAAATAGTGATAGTTTGACTTCTTCTTTTCCTATTTGGATTCCTTGGATGTCTTTCTCTTGTCTTATTGCCCTGGCTAGGACTTCCAGTATTATATTGAAAAGCAATGGTGAGAGTGGACATCCTTGTCTTGTTCCTGATCTTAATGGAATTGCTTTCAGCTTTTCACCATTGAGAATGATACTGGCTGTTGGCTTGTCATAGATGGCCTTTATGATGTTGAGGTATGTTCCTTGTATCCCAAGAATTTCAAGGGCTTTTATCATGAATGGGTGTTGCACTTTGTCGAAAGCTTTCTCAGCATCTATTGATATTATCATATGGTTTTTATATTTCTTTTTGTTGATGTGTTGGATAACGTTGATTGATTTTCGGATGTTAAACCATCCTTGTGCCCCTGGAATGAATCCAACTTGGTCGTGGTGAATTATCTTATGGATACATTGTTGGATTCTGATGGCTAAAATTTTATTGAGGATTTTTGCATCAGTGTTCATTAGGGAGATTGGCCTGTAGTTTTCCTTTTTTGTGTTGTCCTTGTTCGGTTTTGGTATTAGTGTAATGTTGGCTTCATAGAACGTGTTTGGTATTGTCCCTTCCTTCTCAATTTTTTGGAAGAGTTTGTGAAGGATAGGCACTAATTCGTCTCTGAATGTTTGGTAGAATTCATTTGTAAATCCATCAGGTCCTGGGCTTTTGTTTTTGGGGAGGTTTTTGATTACCATTTCAATTTCGCTAATTGTAATTGGTCTGTTTAGGTGTTCTATTTCTTCTTTATCTAGCTTTGGGTGATAGTAGAGTTGTAGGAATTTGTCCATCTCCTCTAGATTGTTAAACTTGTTTCCATATAACTGTTCATAGTAGTTACTGATTATTCTTTTGATTTCTGCTGTGTCCGTTGTGATTTCTCCTCTTTCATTGATGATCCTGTTTATTTGTGCTTTCTCCCTTTTTTCCTTTGTGAGCCTGGCTAGGGGTTTGTCTATTTTATTGATTTTTTCAAAGAACCAGCTCTTGGTTTCATTGATCTTTTGGATTGTTTTTTTAGTTTCAATTTCATTTATTTCTGCTTTGGTTTTTATTATTTCTTTTCTTCTACTGGTTTTGGGGTTTTTTTGTTGTTCTTTTTCTAGATCTTTGAGCTTCGAGATTAGGTTGTTTCTTTGCGTTCTTTCTTGTTTCTTGATGTGAGCTTCTATTGCTATATATTTTCCTCTTATTACTGCTTTTGCTGCATCCCATACATTTAGGATATTGGTGTCCTCCTTGTCGTTCAATTCAAAAAATTTTTTAATTTCTTCTTTGATCTCCTCATTAGTCCAATGGTCTTCCAGTAGTGTGGTTTTTAATCTCCATGAGGTAGGAAAGTTCCTTGCCTTCTTTTTATGGTTTATTTCTAGTTTGATGCCTTCATGGTCAGAAAAGATGGTTGATATGATTTCAATCTTGGTGTATCTGTTGATGTTTGTCTTGTGCCCCAGTATGTGATCGATCCTGGAGAATGATCCGTGTGCGCTTGAGAAAAATGTGTACTCCATTTTTTTGGGGTTTAGTGTTCTATAGATGTCTGTTAAGCCCAATTGCTCTAGGTCTTTATTTAGAGCTTTGGTTTCTTTACTTATTTTTTGTCTTGTTGATCTAACCATTGTTGATAGTGGTGTGTTGAAGTCTCCCACTACGTATGTGTTTTCTCTGATGTCTGTTTTCAGAGAGGACAACAGTTGTCTGATATATTTTGGTGCTCCTTCGTTTGGTGAGTATATGTTAATGAGTGTTATTTCTTCTTGAAGTATTGTCCCCTTGATCATAATGTAGTGACCATTGGGGTCTCTTTTTATCTTTTTGAGTTTGAAATCTGTTTTATCTGATATAAGTATAGCTGTTCCTGCTTTCTTTTTTGGTCCATTTGCTTGTAGGATTGTTTTCCATCCTTTAACTTTGAGCCTATTTTTATCTTTTGTAGCTAAATGTGTTTCCTGGAGACAGCAAAAGGTTGGGTTTTGTTTCTTAATCCAGGCTGCAACTCTGTGTCTTTTTATTGAAGAGTTTAGTCCATTTACATTTAGAGTTAATATTGATATGTTAACATCTGTATTTGCCATTGTGTTTGTCTTTCCTTTGATTTTATTTATTTATTCTTTTAATAACTTTTTTTTTTTTTTTGGCCTTCTTTCATTGTTATTCGTTGCTCTGAGGTTCTGGCTTTAGGACTCCTTGTAGTATTTTTTGGAGTGGGGGTTTAGTTGCAATGAAATTCCGGAGTTTCTGTTTGTCTGGGAAGGTCCATATTCTTTCTTCAAAGAGGAAGGAGAGCTTTGCGGGATAGAGTATTCTTGGTTGGCATCTGTTTTCTTGGAGTCTGTTGACTATGTCCCTCCACTCTCTCCTTGCCCGTAGTGTTTCTTCGGAGAAGTCTGATGTCAGCCTGATTGGTTTTCCTTTGAATGTTATCTGTTTCTTCCCTCTTGCCAGCTTCATTATTTTTTCCTTGTCCTGGATTCTTGAGAGCTTTACTATTATGTGTCTTGCTGTATTTTTCCTTTCGTCGTGGAAGTTTGGTGTTCTTCTTGCTTCTTGTATATCAATTTTCAGCTCCTTCTTCACATTTGGGAAGTTCTCTTCAATTATCTCTTTGAATATTTTCTCTGTTCCTACATCTCTCTCCTCTCCTTCTGGTATTCCTATAACTCTTATATTTCCTTTCCTCATGGAGTCAGATAGTTCCCGAAGTCTTTCTTCGTTCTTTTTCCTTCGTACTTCTCTTTCCTTTTCTGTTTTGGTTCTTTTTATTTCTGTGTCTTCAAGATTACTTATTCGTTCTTCCATTTCATCTATTCTGCTTTCATTGCTTTTCCCAGAATTCTTTAGTTCTTCCATTAATTCTTTGATCTCCTGCATTTCTTTTACTTCCCTCTTTAGGGACTCAATTTCTTTCTTCTGACCATTGTTTTCCCTCTCTAGGGACTCAATTGCATTCTTCTGATCGTTGATTATTTTTCCCTTATCATTGTTTTCCTTTATGACTTCTGTCAGTTTTTTAATCACGGCAATTTTAAATTCTCTTTCTGGAAGGCTCAGAAATTCTTCCAAGTTATTGTCGGTGCAATCTGGGGGCTGGCTTTCTTTTTGTGGTGTGCTTTTTCTCTGGAGAGTTGCTAGGTTGCGTGTGGTTCTTCTCCTCCCTACTGTCTGTTTTCTAATTTGCCGTATGCGTTGGGACACTGTGTTGTTGGGACTTGCCGGCATCTTGGGTGGGCTTCTCTGTTCCCCTCTGGTTCTTCCAGGAGTCATCTGTCAGTTTCAAGCAGCCTTTACTGGAGAAAGGTCCCTGTTCTAAAATGCCGATGTGGGGACACACTCCCCTGTGCGCCTGGTCTGCCCCGGCGGTGGGTTCCTGCTCCCCTCTGGGCTTGGACTGCAGGCCAGAGGGGGTCTGGCGTGGGCGAACTTCCCCCGCTCACCTCTGGCTCCTGAGTAAGCCTTCTGCAGGTAGTCTTTACTGAAGAAATGTCCCTGTTCTAAAATGGTGATGTGGGACACACTCCCTGCGCTTCTGGTCTCAGGCACACTCTTCTGCGCGCCTGGTCTGCCCCGGCTGTGGGTGCTCGCTCTCCCTGTGGGCTCAGACTACTTGTTCAGAAGGGGCCCGGTGTGGGCTAACTCCCCAGCTGGCCACTAGCTTTTTCAGTAGCCTGTGCTGGGGTCAAGTCGCTAGGTGGCACCAGAGATCTCTCCTAGAGCCCTTGGGGAGCTGATTTTCCACCCCTTGGGACAGGGAGCAGAGCGGGGATGGTAGGGTACACCTCAACAGCTTTGGGGTGCTGTGTCTGCCTTGTGCCCCACCGTCGTGGGGAACCCACGCCCCTAATTTCGTGCCCCGGGTCTCAGTTCCAAAGCCCTCAGTTCCAGGACGCGGGCTGTAGCCCAGTTCAGTGGCGCGGGAATGGCGCCTTTTGAATCCCGCTCCCCTGCCTGGGCGCCTTGTTCCTGCTCACTCAGGGAGGGCCTCCGCCCGGGTCTCAGTTCCAAAGCCCTCAGTTCCAGGACGCGGGCTGTAGCCCAGATCAGTGGCGCGGGAATGGTGCCTTTTGAATCCCGCTCCCCTGCCTGGGCGCCTTGTTCCTGCTCACTCAGGGAGGGCCTCGCCCGGGTCTCAGTTCCAAAGCCCTCAGTTCCAGGATGCGGGCTGTAGCCCAGATCAGTGGCGCGGGAATGGCGCCTTTTGAATCCCGCTCCCCTGCCTGGGCACCTTGTTCCTGCTCACTCAGGGAGGGCCTCCGCTTTCTCCCCGCAAGCCTAGGTCGCAGTCACGGGGACCTGGGCAGCTGCAATCCGAGCGCGCTTTCGCGCAAGCTTACCGGGCAGCCGGGGCTGTGTGCTGGTCTCAGAGAATGTTCTAAGCGTACTGGTATTGTCTAACATTCAGGGAGGAATGAATAAGGCAAATCCTTCTCTGTAACACTAGATAGATTACTCTAAGTGTAGATCCTTCTGTTGTGGTATATAGTATCAGTTTTCTATACGAGGAATAATATAGTCTATGTATTCTCAGAGATTTTGAAAAGAAAAATTTAATTTTCCCAGTTCAGAGAGAATGAGTTTCCTATGAAGTATCAGCTGAAAGCAAATATGGTACTTAGAAATTCTCCTTTTCCTTTTGGTAGACAAATTTCTTCTAAAACATCTAGGAAGATGAGGCATCAGATCATTGTCTCATTGTATCAATAGCCAACCTCTGATACAGTTTCACAAAATTGAAAAAGAATCAATATTCCTACTGGCTACTGAAATATATCTTCATATATTCATCTTTCAATGTTTATCCCTTTACATATTTAGAATATTTCTCATTAGCCACTAACCCCATATTTATACATGTAACTATGTTTGTAAGTATATAAATCTATAGGTGTTCTCTATGTGTGTGTATATATGTATATATATATATATATATATATAGTGTGTGTGTGTGATCTCTATTATGTAGTATCCCTTAAATTCTTTATATATTCATTCTTATATTTTATATTTATCTAGAGGGAAAATTAATTTAGAGATTTATATTTATATTAAGCCTAGATTTCACTTTAAATTTTTAAAACACTTTGTTTTTAGAGATGTTTCAGGTTCACAGCAAAATTAAGTAGAAGATACAGAGCCCTGCCTCCCAAGATGAACATGCACCATGAGTGAGGTATATTTGTCATAAGTGAGGAACCTACATTGATGCATCATTTTTACCCAGAGTCCATAGCTTACATTTGGGTTTACTCTTGATATGTACATCTTATGGGCTGCACAAGTGTACAATTACATGCACTCATTATACAATATTATTCAGAATAATTTCACTAACCTAAAAATGCTCTGTGCTTTGCCTATTTATTTCTCCCTTCTCAGTAAGCTTTGATGACCACTTCTCTTTTTTCATAACCTCGATTGTTTTGCCTGTTCCAGAATCTTATATAGAACGGAATCATGCAGAATATAGCTTTTTCAGATTAGTTTATTTCACTTATTAATAAAAATTTCATGTTTCGGGCCTCCCTGGTGGCGCAAGGGGTTAAGAACCACACTATGAAGCAATCCGAAGCCTCTGCAGCACGTTTGATCCCCAACCAGCCAGGGAGCAGCCCAAATGGCACAACAGACTTCTCCTGACTTGCCCACTGCTCCCCTCAGCAGTATACTTTGGTCAATCTGCCTGTTCTGTTCCCCATTCTGTCTCTGGTGAATCCTCTCAACCGTACCCACCCCGCATCTCTGGCCTGTACCCCAGCTCTTGCATGCATAAATAAATCTTTAAATAAATAAATAAAAATTTCATGTTCCTCCATTTCTTTTCCTGACCTAATAACTCATTTCTTTTTAGTGCTAAATAATATTCCATCACTGGATTTACAAAAGTTTATTTATCTATTCACATCTGAAAGGACATCTTGATTTCTTTCACATTTCAGATATTATGAATAATGCTGCTATATACAACCATGTGAAGATTTTTTTTTTCCATTCATTTGCGTAAATGGCAAGGAGAATGACTGCTGGGTCATATAAGGATATGTTTGCTTTTGTGAGAAACCACCAATTTGTTTTTCAAAATGCCTGTATTACTTTCAATTCCATAGGCAGTAAATGTAGTACCTTTGGGCTCTACCTCTGTGCCAGTATTTAGTATTGTTCTCATTTTAGGTTTTGGCTATTCTAATAGGTGTGTAGTGGTGGTCTTGTTGATATTTGCATTTCCTTGATAACATCACATGTGGGCTACTTTATGCTTATTTCCCACTTATATCTCCTCTTTGATAAGGTATCTATTAAGGTCTTCATGCAGTTTTAAAATTTGGTTGTTTTATTTTTCATATTGTTGAGTTTTAAAAGCTCTTTGTATGTTATGAACACTTTACCTTTCCAAAGCAAAAAAAATGAGCTGACACAGGTGAAAAAAATTCACACTGCAAAAACTGATATGAATGTAGCAATCGTGCAGAAATGTAGATTAATACAAAATGATAATTCAGAAGTAATTATAATCTTTGCAAAATAGCTATTAATACTGGAAAGCATGATATAGTAGTTCAGTAAGCGGTGATCAGCTGGACTGTTTTGGGAGATTGACATATTTCCCAAATCTACTGTTCTTATATGAGTAAACCTCCCTTATGTAAATCGATGCAAATATATAATTCACAAGAAGTAAATGACATGATAAAACTAGTCTCACATGGTTATATTTCTTCATATCATATGAATAGATGCCCAGGGTTTTTTTGCTATATATTGGAAAGGCTTGTGTAATGAAAACACTTTGGTAGTCTATCAATTTGAATTTTCTGAGTAACTAAGGCAATTGGCATTTCTACAGATGCAGGGACTTAAATATGTTTGTGTGTTTACATGATCTATTTATTTTAAAGTCACAATTTTACAGTCAAGAAGTTCAGTCACTTTCTCCTGATATTTTAATGATTTAACAGCACATAATGGACCAAGCTGAATTTTTAGTTGATCTAGTTCTGTCATTAATCTGAAAAAATCACTGATTCAGCCATTTTCATTCCAGTGCGTTTGGTCACATCTTCCATTTCAGAGTACTTGAGCTTTTCCCAACTGTGAAGTTCTGGAGAAGGACTACTACTGTCTCTAGTAATAACCTAATTCTTCCAGTTCATGTCAGGGTTGGTTACCTGCTTTAGACCATGTCTTTTTATCTAGACATGTAGGTCTTTCTTATTTGTGTGCTATTTCTGACACTTCTTTTTCCTTCAGGGTATGATTTTAAATGAAAGTGATGATTTTTCAAACTTGCCTGCCAAGTGGTGCCTGTCATGTACATACCTACTACCATCTATTTTGTGGTCTGTGACATTTCTGGGGAAAATGAAAATTATGATTTGTAAAATTTTAACTTAGTGTTTTTCTGAGTATTTTTCTCTTGCAGCATAATATGACCTTTACAGATAGCAAATACTAAGGGGAAGAAAATTAATATTTATTGAGACTCTAATGAGTGCTAAGTAGTATATAAAGCAATTATATACAGTATCACTGAAAAAAATACTGAATTGTAAGCTATACCTATTATATAAATATTATTTCCCCATTTTACAGGTAAGGAAACAAAAGTTTTTAATTTTCTTGTGGCTTCAAGACTATAAATGCTGGAGGGCCTCCCTGGTGGCTCAGGCGGTTGAGTGTCACACTGTGAAGTGGTCCGCAACCTCTGCAGTACATGTTCAATCCTGGCCAGCTGGCAAGAATCCCACATGGCGAAGCAGACCTCTCCTGTCTCGCTCGCTACTCCCCTCAGCAGTGTATTTCAGTCAGTCTGCCTGTTCTGCTCCCTGCTCTGTCTCTTGTGAATCCTCTCACCCTCCCACGCATCTGGCCTGTAGCCCAGTTCTTGTATAAAAATAAATAAATCTAAAAAAAAGACTATAAATGCTGGAGTTTGTATTAATTCTATGTTTATTGATTGACTCCCTTATAACAAGATCTGTTGCCTATGTTCAGCCACAGAAAATCTAATGGCTTTAATTATAATTGTCATACAATAATAGATTGGATATATTCAAAACATACAATTTGGTAAGATTTTTGACATAAATAAATCTTTGAAACCATTAATATGCTAAGAAAAAGAGTGTATCCATCCCCCTCTCAGAGACCCTATTGTAGTTTCTCCTTTTATCCAGTTGCTCAGCTAAACTATTCTCTGTTATCATCCATCATTTTGCATTTCCCACATTTTTATGTAATTGAAATAAGATAATGTGTACTCCCCTTTACTCCCTTTTTATCTTATTTATTTTACACAGCCTATCTCTTTTAAAATTCATCCATATTGATTTAAATGCCAACAGTTCATTCGTTTTTACTGCAGTATTCTTATTATTACGGTATTTAAATAAAAGTTTATCAATTCACTTATTTAGTGAGTCACAGAATTTATTGAATGCATGGATTATTCCAAGTTTGCAGCTGCTACTAATAGAACTATTATAAATATTGATGTGCAAGTGTGTGCAATACCTATGTTTTGCATTGGTAGGGAATAACCATCTAGAAATAAATCTGTTAAATCATATAACAGATATATGTTAATCACTTTTAGATAACTGCAAATTTTTTTCCAAAAGTGGTTATATATTTGATATTTCCACTTGAAACACATTAAGAGTTCAGTCATTCCACATCTTTCACAACACTTGGTATGATTTATCTTTTCAATTTTAACAAGTTATATAGGTATACAGTGGTAACTCAGTGTGGTATTAATTTACATTTGCCTAATGGCTAAGATTTGGAAATCTCCTATGCTTATTTCCATACCTGTATCTTCTTTGGGAAAGTGTTCAGATCTTAAACTCATTTATTTGTTGTGCTGTCACCTTATTATTGATATTAAGGACTGCCCATACATTTTGGATCTAAGCCATAAAACTTGCAATTTTTTTTTTTTCAATCTATGACTTGACTATTTTTATGGTCTCACTCATGGCAGGAATTTAGAAAACCTAAATAAGGGACCAAGAAAAAGACTAAGTATAATAAAGTAAAAATCAAAATCAACAAGCAACTATAAATCAGACATACTACGGGGAGATGGAGGGAGGTGGAATTAGGGTCAAAATAAGGGGGGTGGTGATTGTATGAGGACTATAACGAAGATGAAAATGCATATATTGTGCAAAAATGAAAAATGATATAAAAATATACAAAGTTAAAAAAGAGGCTTTTGAAGAAAATATATTTTTGATTTGGATAAATTTTAACTATTTGATTTAGTCATCTATCTTTATACCAATATCTAAATTATATTAATTATTATAGCTATTAAATATATCCTAAAAATAGGTAATGATCTTTTAACATTGTTATTCTTCAAATTGGTTTTGAAATGTGAGGTGTTGTCAGGACATGTCTTAAGAATGAACACAGAAAATGAATCACATTGAGGAACCTTGTGGATATTAGATATTTTTCTTCTATTTGTAGAAATTGTTTGGAAGTTCACATCTAACTGAATTAGGCTTGTAATTTCAAGTCTTGGAGAGTTAAAATTTCATGAAATCCATTCAGAGGAAAGTTCACAAATCTAAAATTTCCTTTGGCTTCCCCCAATAGTGTCTAGGTTCCATATAAATTCTCAGTTAGTTCAATAAAATTAAATGATTAAGGGTTTATATTCAGGTTAAGTGATAAAACAACCATACCAAACCAACCACCTATGTAAGGTTGACTTTTATTTTATTTTTGTTTCTGATTAGAGCAATTTAATTACGTACTTGTAAAAGCAGTGTGGCATTTTAAACAAAAATACCAGAAACTAAAGCATCAATGGTAAACAAGTTACATTTGAGCCGAGATACATAGTTTATACTTTTTCTGGTTTCTAGTCTACTGAAACAACTGTTCAAGAGTTTGCCACATAAAATTAAGTGTATTCCTGTGAAGCATCTTTAAAGAACTAGTGTAAATCTCAAATGATCTAAAATGAAGCACAATATAATTTAACTGTTAAGTATTATAGAAAAGTTTCAGGTGCATAATTATTAAATAGATATAAACTCCAAATCAAAGAAAACAATACTGACCCAGTTCATAATAATTTTAATTTTAAGCATATAGCCAAACTCTTAGTGCAATTATTTCTTATGCTGAATAGAATAGTTTCATATGACTACAATTAGGAATAAAATTAATCATATGGTAAAAATCTGTTCATTCCACATTGAAAATATTACTTTAATGAAGATTATAAGTGAGTTATTCCAGTGTATTTGACATCATTCCCTACTTTTACAAATTAGCCAAAGGGCAAATGTTTTCTATTATTCCAAAATCAAATTTTTGCTACATTATTTTGGGGCCACAGTAATCTATAATAATTTTTGATATGATCTAGAATTCAAGAGGAGAAAACTGAACTGAAATGTAATGGATATTCTAGTGTCTTCATTCTTCATTAATTTAGATTTATTTTATTCCAATAATATATGCAAGAACTATGAATGAATTTTTTAAACACCTTAACATATTCCTATGAAAAATAGATATAAAGAAAATGTATATGTAGTTTCCATTTACTGCTTATAATCTAGATATCAATTATAGTTATTTCAAAACTGAACAGGAACCATTAAGAAAAAAATCATAGGGTCTTGCTTCAATCTCAAATGCCCAGATTAATTACTTTGGATTCAATTCAAGCTGTATTAGAATGCCTGGAAACATGCAGGCCAAGTTAAAGGCATTGCTTCTGACCTCTTTTCTCTTGTTCCCATTGGAAATAAAAAGGATTTTGTTAGAAAAATAGACTCCTATAACTCTAGAATAAAACCTGCTAATACACAGAAAAAAAGTTGTGGTTGCCAGACTTTGATATTGTTTATAATCTTGTACAAATCTGGTGATTATAGTGGTAACTTGGCAAGACATATATATGGCAGAGTGCCTATAACTACTAAATATAATTATATATCCACTGACTTTCAATTTGGAAGGCTGGTGATGGTAGGTCAAGCTTAAGAGAAAAAGATCCTACCAGGAAATTTGTAACCATTTTACCTGAGCAAACAAACAATCACAATCATAAGGATATCTATTCTCACCAATTTGATAACTTATATCCACAAATGCATAATATAAAGTGCACCAAAAATACACTCACCTATTAAGTCTTATATGTAATACATACATACTTCCACATACATGTGCTTATGAAAACGTACAGGCAAGGAAGTCAATGGGTATATTCCCACACATATGCCACACATTATTTTTATGTAAATCTAAGCATTCACATCTAAAGTAATCTAATTTTTACAATTTGACAAAGAAAAAATTTTATTGAGCAAAATATAGATGTCTCAATTTGCTACAATATAAATCATTGTTCAGAAAAATGATTTAAAGAGATCAAGGATTTGATACATAAAGTTGAGAGACTGAGATGTTCTCATTGACCCTGAACAATATGATAAACACAAGTCTTTTTCTCTAATAAACATTAGTTTACTTGTTCTAGTTACTAACACTAGTCATAAACCAATGATACTAGTAAGAACAATAATTTATAGTATTGTAGTATATTATTACTTGATTAAATGTATATGTGATTGGGAAAAAAAAAAAGATTTTGCTGTATTTTAGAATAACATGGTCACCAGAAATGATATTTCACTCAGATCACCTTGAATTACTAAATCAAAAATATAGTTGAACTCAATACTAAAGCTAATAAAGCCCACATGATAATTTATTGGAGGAACACAAAAAAGTTTTGTTTCCCAAGACATTCTAATTATAAAATCCATGTTTCAGTTATTCAAGTCAACTGTGAATAAATGGACCTGCTTTAAGTCTGATTTCACCAGTTGTATTAATTTCAGAGCGCGTGTCTCCTTTCTTTGGTTTCCTCTATTGATTTTGGAAAAAGAGAATGGTATTTGATTAGAATGAAAGTGTATACTCTAGCCAATTTTGATATTTCATTTACAAGTGACTCCATGTAATGTCCTTCTCCTTTGATCTAATAATGAAAATGTGTCAGTATATTCTCATTACTGCAGCAAGGTAAAGCAGCCCAAGCCTCCTGGGGCCAGAAGGATTATACTTTGTGAATTTAAAATGAGAAAGCTATACTCCCAGTGCTTGGCAAGGAAAGTGCTGCAGAACTATTTTCTCCCTTCAGCAATTGAACCAACTGAAAATCTGAAAACAGATGACACAGGAGGATTCTAAATATAAGTGTGTGTGTGTGCATGTATGTATATATGTATATGTATATGTGTACATATACAGAGAGAGAAAGAATACAAGTGTATGTTAATGATTATCTTGCAATTTTCTGTTCACGGTAGAATTATGCTAACTAAAAAAATACAAACAGCAAAATCCTTGGTTACATACTCATTTCAACTTTCACAGCCATTGTCATTCTTGAAATAAGTATCAGGATTTTTTTTTTTTTTGGTGTTAAGAGTAATTTGAATAACAAAGAGGATGACATGGATTTGTATACACATTGGATAAATAAAATTAAATTTGAATTATCCTCACTTCCAAAAAGCTGACAAGAATTTAATATATCTGGACAGAACCAAAATGCATTACAGTAGATTAATAATTAGATGCATCTCACAGGGAATGCACATGCTAAATATATTTCAATTCTAAAATTCCAGCTTAATTTGTAATCCATTCACATATGTCAAAGTGGCTAGTATAGGAATGAAGGTGGCTAATATCTTTAGAGTTAGACATAAAAACTTTTTTTTTAATGATAGTAGATTCATTATTGTGTTTTAGTTTTGTCTTAAAAGACTTGAAAAATTTGCTTAACATATAATTAACAGAATCACATGTCTAAGTTAAATAATGTATACATGCCATTCCTTAGACATGCGTCTTTAGAATTTAGTGACTTTAATGGATTGAAGAGTGTCCCTTCAAAAGATATTTTCAGTTCCATATCTTATTTATCTGTGAATGTGAGCTGTAGGGTAAGTGGATTAATCAGGTTTTTTACCCCACTAGCCTCTGTGGCTATCGACTGCAGCCTTGATAGTGCTAATGCAGAACGTGCATGGACACAGGGCACATATGCCCAATGTGGACACCTGGAGTATGGGTGTTGAGGGCATGCATGTGTGTGGGGTGTGTGTGTGTGTGTGTGCACAACTGAGCCTAGAGGCCAGGGATACAAGGGCGGTGTCACAGAGAGACTGGGAACTGGTATGAGAGTATGGCAGGTGTGACTACAAAAAAGGCAAGACCACGAGATGATTCATGAGAGAGATTGCCAGAGAGGGCACAGAGAAATTGTAAGATTCATTGGGGGCCTGGGAGGCTTGGTTGCCGGCCTGCCTCCCAGCCCCCTGCTCCCCTGCCATACCCTGCCCATGCCTCCCTGCCCGGTGAGCTCCTGGTTCACTGAGAGAGCATTAGAGCCTGGAAATTCCATGGAGGGCTCCAGGACTCTCTTTATTCATCTGCATGAATCAATAGTGAACCTGCCCTGTGTTTGCCGGCACTGCAGAGCACATTTGAATTTTGGGATGTGGTAATCCTAGAGTTAGGGTAGGCCCTAAATTCAATAACTGGGGCCTTCCTGGTGGTGCAAGCAGGTAAGTCTCAGCACTATGAAGCTATCAGCAGCCACTGGAGCACAAGTTTGATCCTGGGCCAGGGAGCTACCCACATGGGACAACAGACCTTTCCTGCTTGCCCGCTGCTGCCTCAGCAGTGTATTTCAGTAGATCCACCTGTTCTGCTCCCCACTCTGTCTCTGGTGAATCCTCACACCCACCCCCCAACACACACACACACCTCTGGCCTATACCCCAGCTCTTACATGCATACATAAATAAAATAAGTCTTCAAAAAAATTATATGACTAATGCCCTTCTAAGAAAAATGAAAGTTTGGAGTCACAGAGATAGGAATAAAAGATTGGATTGATACTTGTACAAGCCAAGAAATTTCAAAGACTACAGGCTTCCAGAAACCAAAATTGAACAAATTCTCCACCAAATCCTCTAGAAGGAAGCAACCTTGCTAATATTCTTCAGATTTCCAGCCTCTACATTTTGAAAGAGGAAAAAAAGTCTTATATCACCAAATTTGCTGTAACTTGTTACTAGATCCCTAGGTAACTAATAAGGTGAAATCATATTAAATGACGACACCTGATCACAATTTTAATTTGCTAACTATAATGTAGAATATTAAGGATAAGTATAAATCAATCCAAATAACCCAACTAGAACCATCTCTAAAAGCATGCTTCCCTGGTCTGCAGAAGTTTAAGAATATTTTCTGAGAAAATTCGAAGATTGAGTTTTAAGTATCATCAGGTGGTAGGAGGATAAATGTGATTTGGTTGGCATTCACTGTTCAGAAGGTAAATTGGCAATTTAACAGCTGCAGTAATAAATATGCTTTTGATCCTTTAGGAAATAAGAATTCATGTCGAAGAAGAAATTCGTAGTGCTTTCAAACAATTTGGAATCTACCCTTTTGATCAGATTTTTACTTTTTATTCACCCTTATTCCTCAAACTTGAGTCTCAACCCCTTGCTGAAAACATAGATCCCTGGGTTCTTCCCACACATATTCTCATTCAGTCAGACTGAAAAGATGTGTTTGTTCTATTTTCATCTTTTGGGTAATTGTGACAAAAGAGAGACAGGACAACGTTTTAAAGTGTACCGCTTAGAAAAATGTTGTGTCCTTATTATATTATAAAACAACCCATGATATTTGTTCCAAATATAGATTCTTGGGCCTCCCTGGTGGTGCAAGGGGTTAAGACACAACCTATGACAAGTTTGATCCCCAGCCAGGGAGTAACCCACATGGTACAGCAGACCTCTCCTTACTCACCTGCTGCTCCTTTCAGCAGTGTATTTCAGTAGATCGGCCTGTTCTTCTCCCCACTCTGTCTCTGGTGAATCCTCTCACCCCCTACACCTCTGGCCTGTACCCCAGTTGTTGTACGCATAAATAAATCAATCTTCAAAAAAATAAAAATGCAGATTCTCCAATTCTTACTCCTGACTTACTATATTAGAATCTGAGATTTGCAAGACCTGATGTGATTATTATGATTAGGCACTTTCATAAGACACAGGCTTAGAACCAAAATCTGACATTGCCTGACTTTGATACACATATTGGTATCAATATAAGAAAACAGGGTCTTAAGAAAGAATGCAAACCAATTAAATACCATATCACAGGATATGAGTTTTGGTAAACAAAACAGCCTGACCTTCTGTTAAAAAATTCAAGTTTTGTTCACAAGTACCTTTGAGGTCAGTGTTCATCCTAGTGTCTTTCTCAGCATCTGCAGATTCCCTCAGCCTGCTGCTTGAACAGTTGCTAATGAATGAAGATCACCCCAGCCTGCCCCCCTGCTGCTACTCATTTGCCCATTAGCATCTGCTTAAGCAGCAGGCTGGGGGAAGCTCTGGTGCCCAATCAATGTAGCTGATGAGGACTGGGGTAGGGAGGCCTCTGTTGCCAACAGAGCCAGAGCATAAATCAACTCCAATCTTGGCAAAGGTTATTAATCTTAGAAAGGGTGACTTATATATCACAGTGTAGGGATGGAGAAAAGCTATCCTTGACACTAATGGGAAACAGAATAAAACCAAAACATTATTTGCATGTCAACTTCAGCAAATCCTTTAAATACCAGTAAGTCAGGAGTTCCTTATCAGAAAAGTGATATATAATAGGGTTTTTCTTGTTCAAACATTATCTGATATTCACTATACTTCCAAAAGTACTAAAACACACCTAGAAAGAACAGTACCCTTAAGACTTTTCTGGAGTGAATTCCCTTACTGCTTTTATTACCATCCAAACTGAGTTGTATTTCTTGCACTGAGAAAGCCAAACTCTGAACCCAAGATTGTTTCCACAAAGAAAGTTGAATTAGCAAGTGGCACCATGGCAGAAGTACAGCAGGGTCAGTGTCAGAAAAGGCTGCCTCCCAGAAAGCAAGTGAAAGATTATAGGAAGAAAGGAAAGTTAGAATATGGAACATGCAGAAGTGGGGAAAGTTTCTTCATCCCCCAGTCTGATGGGCAGTTTAGGGGTTGTCATTCACAAGACTACTGATAATACAAAACAACCCTTGGTTGTTCATCAGGCACTAATATCATCAGCCTCCTCAAAAGGAACAGGAATCTCTTTAAGCATTAAGAAGCCAGTGATCATGACCTTGAGAAATGGAGTAGAGTAACTTCTAAATCAGGGGATATATTCCTAATTCAGACCTGACAACATTTTACATAATGTATAAATCACTTCATGATCAAACTTAATCAGAGAAAGTCTCAGTCCACTGTCTCGATTCAACTGAATATTTGTTATTACCATAATTTCCAATTTGGAAATTATATAGCTTAAATTATGTAGATAATGAGTTGAATTAAAATGAAATGAAAACATACTCCATTCTGAGAAGTCACTAGCTTTATCATCACAAATTCAAACTATAGTCAATTATAAATATTGTGAACCAAGGAAAAATGCCTGGTGGATTATATGTACAGTGGATGTATTATACAGTGGATGAAGGAGGGCTACCACCCGTTAAGTTGAGGTTTAAGGTAGACAATTACCAGTTAACACAAAACAAAACAAAAAAGCCTATAAGCAACACAAAAGTAACAAAAAAGCCTGTATTGAACAATGATACAGTGTTTGAAAGTCCTGTGCCTATTGGAAAGTGCCAAGAATAGAAAATTAGTCTGTGAATTAAATGGTATATTATCTGATATGGAGATTTCTAAATGGCACAAGCAACATTCAAACAGAGCCAGAGAATTAAGTGTTAATACCTTACAAATAAAACACACTTCATACAAAAATCACACTACATTTTCTAAAGTCATTGTAGAATGGAAGTCCATGGACTTCACTTGTGGGCACCTTAGAAAAAAATAATAAACAATTTTCCTCTCTTAAGAAGTTTATAGATTATTAATAAGATGTCACTCGCATAGGAAAAAATAACTATACATTATTGTAGAAAAAGGTAACAAAATTAGAAAAAAGGGAACAGTTTTATTTACAACAGTGTTATAAGTAAAATCTCCTTCCAGTAGTTCAAATTATTCCTAAGATGGTATGTACTGATTTACATAATTTATATAGATATCATATGTGCTTCAAAATGTTGCCTTCAAAAGAAAATTCTTATAATTGAACATGAACCTCTAATAATTTAATGTAAAATTCTATATTAGTAGCAGAGTAATAAAATCAATAGTGCCTATATAATAATATAGTTCATCTTATCAACCAAATAAAGTGCAACCACTCCAAAAGCAATCAAGATATTGAAAATTCTAACATCTGAACATCAATGCTTACAAATGTTTATTGTCCATTAGCACAAATTGGCATTGGCCTTTTAAGTTGGGAGTTACTTTAATTTTATAAATTTAAATTTAAAGAACATATATATATGTGTGTGTGTGTGTGTGTGATTATTCTAAGCATTATTTTTTAGAATATCGCAATTTGGGTTTCTTGCATTGGTTAAAATCCAAACAATTTGTGACTGAGAGTAAATGTCCATCAATTTCCAGAAATACTTATACTATCCACATACATGAAAAGATCACAGTCAACACAATTTCTAACATTAATAAGTATGTGAATGCTGAATACAGACAATGAGACAAAGCCAAAGGCCAAAGTGGACAGTAGGATGTTTTCTGGATAAAATCTACTGATAATTGATTCCTGTACAAATCATAATTTCATGTCTATAGCTACTACTTACAACACTGCTAAAAGCATATAATAGCTTCCCCATAACCACTGGGGATATTTTCCAGGATCACCTTGTGGATACTATTATATAAGCACTGTTTCCATTGCCTTTATAGTGATTCTGCAAAGAGGAATAGAAAAATAGATCCGAAAGTTTTTCAACCTATGAAAAGGGACACTTACCAGGAACTGAGGAGTTGAAGAAATTATTTTTAAAAATGGGTTTGATTTTATGACAAGAAAACATACAAAATAAAGAAAGAGTAGAGAGAGACCTGAAGAGAGGTAGACAGAAACAAAGATTTGAACACTAAGGAAAGACACAAACATCTTTGTCTCCAACCTTAGCAAGGCAGGTAGTAAGTATTAGAACAAATGATTAAACTATTAAATTATCACTTTTATTTTCTGACCAATCTGAAAGAAGTAATAAGCTATAATTTTATAAATTTATTTTTGCCCAAATAAGCTAGTGTTTATAATGTTAACATATAACTAATAGGATTTTATTATTTTATTTAAGAAAAAATGTTTAAAATTTATATTTTTTGAAAGATTTATTTATGAGTAAGAGCTGGGATGCAGGCAAGAGATGCAGCGGGTGAGAGGATTCACCAGAAATACAGTGGAGAGCAGAACAGGCAGATCCACTGAAATACACTGCTGAGGGGAGCAGCGGGTGAGACAGGAGAAGTCTGTTGCACCATGGACCGAACTCATGTGCAGTGGCTGTGGATAGCTTCATAGTGTTGAGTCTTAACCCCTTGAGCCACCGGGGAGGCCCCTAAAATTTAATTTTATATAGTAGTTTCAACAATCTCTAAAAAAATGATTGTAAACCCTTGAGTTAAATGTGCATTACATGAAGGATAAACAAACTGTGCCTATTGGAAATCAAGTACAGATCTGTCAAGTGTTGATAGTTTTACTATGAACTGAAACTCAGCTAACGGTAGATAAAGAAGCTTTGTGTATTTGCTCCATCTGCCACTGTCATGGCAGAAATCTTTGATAAGTTACTTTGAGTTATTATCTGTTTCTTTCAGAAAAGAGCAATGGATTATGTACCATGTCAGGGTCTTGTCATTTGCATAGGTGTAAATTATGACAATTACTAATTTAAAGTGTCTCAGAGCTTCAGGCAATGTTATCTTTCTTTTTATAAACTTTCCACATGTAATTTTTACAAGAGACATGAGTCACATCCTTTATGTGTCAGATATTTCGTTAAGTGAGATAAACTCTGAAGTTTACTTGAATCAATGAGTGTTATATTTTCAATGTGATGTTTTGCAGCTTAAGTAATGAAGTATTGATACCTTCCTTGAGATTTTAAAGACTTTTGTGGAAATTCCCAGAATAGATCTAGTAGTGTATACCTAAGAACATCTTATCATCCAGAATCAGCAAGTATTTCAACTTTGTTTTATTACATTCCATTTTTTAATGTTTAATGAAAAAACAACAAATAAAACACCCACATAACCCATTAACCCAACCAATCTCCATCACTTCCCCCACCATCTTCACCTCCTGCAACATCATTTTGGTTATCAACATCCACTAGTTCATTTTTATTTTGTTTTGTCCATTAATCTGCATTGTGTGCCTATACTGCACACATAGAAGAAATCATCCAATATTTGTCTTTATATTTCTGATTATTTTCACTTCATATAATCTCACATTCCTTTCATTTCGTAGCCAAAGGCAAAATTTTATTTCTTATATAAAACTGAATAGTATGCAATTGTGCATATTTAACACATCTTGTTTAATAATCTATCAGTGCAAACCGATATCATAGAGTAAATACTGCACAATAAGCATTCTGGTGCTTAAAACTCTTTGGGTTGCTGAATTGTATTCTTAAAATAGATACCAAGAGGTTATTATTAGATTATAAGAAAGGAGGGCCTCCCCAGTGGCGCAGCGGTTGAGCACAGGGTTGCCAAGCTGCCTGCAGCCTCTGCAGTGCCGGTTCGATCCCCGGCCACTGGCGAGGGTCCCCACATGGAGCGCAGACCTCTCCTGCTGCCTGCTGTTCCCCTCAGCAGTGTACTTTGATCCTTCTGCCTGTTCTGTTCTCCACTCTGGCTCTGGTGAATTCTCTCACTCTCCCCGTGCTTCTGACTGTACCCAGTGCTTGTATAAATAAATAAATAAATAAATAGATAGATAGATAGATAAATAAATAAATAAATCAATTTCTAAAAAAAAAGATTATAAGAAAGATGTATTTTTAGTTGTATACCACATTTTAAAATGGCTGTACCAATTTATATTCTCAAGAGCAGTGCACAAGGGTCAGTCTTTATCCAACTCCCTGCCAACATTTGTTTTAAGCAATCTTTTTGATGTCAACCATTTCCATAGGTGTGAACTGATATGCCATTGTAATTTTGATTTGCATTTCCCTAATAAGAAGTGATGACAAACCTATTTTCATTTGTCTGTTTGCCATCTGTTCTTTGGAAAAGTGTCTATTCAGATCTTCTGCCTATTTATTAATTGGATTGTTTGCTTTTATTCTTGCTGGTAAATTGGATATGTTCTTTATATAGCTTGGATATTAACACCTTATCAGATGTTCAGTGTTGAAATATATTTTCCCATTCAGCAGGTTGTCTTTTAAATCTCACATTGTTTCTTTAACTGTGCATTTTTTTTTTAAATTTGATTTAGTATCACTGTTTATTTTTGCTTTAATTCCTTCCCTTTGTGGTGAAGTTCCCAAAGACAACTCTATCACTGGTGTCATGGAACACATCACCTATTTTCTTCTCTGTATTTTAAAGATCCAAGTCTTTAATACATCTTGAATTTGTTTATTTACACAAGAACTGGGGTACAGGCCAGATGTGTAGGAGGGTGAGAGGATTCACCCACCAGAGACAGAGCAGGTAACAGAACAGGCAGACTGATGAAATACACTGCTGAGGGGAGCAGCGGGCAAGACAGGAGAGGTCTGCTGCACCATGTGAGATCCTCCCGGCCAGCCAGGATTGAACTGGTGATGCAGAGGCTGTGGACAACTTCACAGTGCTGCACTCAACCTCCTGTACCACCAGGGGAGGCCTCCCAGTGTCATTTTAAAGAGATTTCTTTTCTACATAGTATAGTGTTAGGTGTTTTGTCTGAAATTAGTATTGAAATACATATGGATTTATTTCTGGGATCTCAATTATTTCCACGGATCCATATGTCTATTTTTATTACAATACAAGATTGTTTTAATTGCTATGGAGTTAAAATATAGTTTAAAATCAGGTAATATGATGCCTCCATTTCTTTTTTTTAAGATTTATTTATTGGGCCTCCCCGGTGATGCAGTGGGTTCAGCGCTGCTCTGTGAAGCAGCCTGCAGCCTGCAGCACAGGTTCAATTCCTCGCCAGCCAAGGAGAAACCCACATGGCGTGACAGACTTCTCCTGCCTCGCCCACTGCTCCCCTCAGCAGTGTCTTTGGTCGATCTGTCTTTTCTGCTCCCTGCTCTGTCTCTGGTAAATTCTTTCACCCTCCCACACCTCTGACCTGTACCCCAGATCTTGTATAAATAAATACATCTTTTAAAAAAATTTGAAAAAATATTTATTTTTTTATGCATACAAGAACTGGGGTACAGGCCAGAGATGCAGGGGGTGAGAGGATTCACCAGAGACAGAGTGGGGAGCAGAAAAGGCAGACTGACTGAAATACACTGCTGATGGGAGCAGTGGACCAGACATTGGAGGTCTGCTACACTATGTGGGTAGCTCCCTGGTGCTTAGCCCCTTGTGCCACCAGGGAGGCCCTTATGCCTCCATTTTTCTTATTCTCAACATTGTTTTCACTATTCAGTCTTTTGTGGCCCCATATGAAATTTAGTGATTTTTGTCCTATTTGCATAAAAATACCATTGGAATTTTAATAGGAATTAGATTTAACCTGTAAATTACTTTAAGTAAGATGCTCATTTTTACTATATTAATTTACCCTTAGATAAACAAGGGATATGTATCTCTGTGTATCTTGTTTTACATTTTGAAAATTTCTTAAAGCTTTTGTTTTATAGGTATTTAAAGTGTTTGTTAAATTAATTTTGGAAATTTAACTATTCTTGATGTAAATAGGATTATTTTTTAAATTTATTTTTCTTCTATTTTGTTATTATAATATAGGAATACAACATACTTTTGTATATTAATTTTGTACCATGTTACTTTGCTATACTCATTTATTGTTTCTAGCAGAATTTTGGTGGAGTCTAAGAATTTCTATATATATTATTATATAATCTGCAAATTATGATAATTTTACGTTTTTAATCAATATTCATTTTATTTCTTGTATAATCGCCTGGCTAACACCTTTAATACTGAATTAACTAGAAGTGATAAAAGTAGTTATCGTTCCCTTATTCTTGATTTTAAAGGGAAAACTTAAAGGTTTTCACTGTTGAGAATAAAATTTCCTTTTATTGTATTATGTTCTTCTATATCTATTTTGTGAAGTGTTTCATCATAAATTTTATTAAATTTTAGTTTCATAGAATGAGTTTATATCTCATCAAATGCATTCTTATCTAATTATATGAACATATAATTTTTTCTTTCTTTTTTTTTAATATAGTACATGTGTTAATTTATTTTTGTATGTTAAAACAATCCTTGCTTCCCTGGTATAAATCTTCTTGGTATGGTATATGATTCTTTAAATATATTGTTGAATTTGGCTTGCTAGTATTTTGGCAGAATTTTTGCATCTATGTCCAACAGAGATACTGGTCTGTAGTTTTCCTTTTATGTTTTTTGCAATGTCCTTCTTTGTCTTTGGTATTAGAGAGCGCAGGCCTCAGAGTATGTGTAGGAAGTATTTCCTCTTTAAAAATCACCTGAGAACAGAATAGTAAAAAGATACACTGTTTATTTTTTCTTAATGTCCATGAACGGGAGTACAAGAAAATAAACAATGTTACCCAAAAAACTGAGTTTACTTACTAAGACAATATATTGATTCCAGTTGTGAATAAGTATAGTTGTCAGTTGAGTATAGTTGTCACAACTGATTTGTGGAAAATGAATTATAATTGGCTAATTTAATTTCTGTGACAAATTGGAACATGGAAGTAAGTAGAATTCTCATTAGGGCATAACTAAGATATTACAAATTCAGTCTGCAGAAACAAGGAATTAATTCAAACTATATAGTAGTATGAAATTTGGGAACTCAATTTATATGCTATTTTATATACTTTACATAATTGCATAATAACCTATATAATTCCATATGCACAACAAAAATATATACTCTATTTTGGATGAGAAATGAATTCACACACATGCATTTCATGTGTGTATTTGCACACACACAAAACTACAGATTTAGATTTGGTAACAAAGAATTTATCTTACAGTAAAGCCCAAATAAAATATTCCTAAAAATCTTCACTGGTAGATTTTATTGCCTCATGTGCATAAGACTGATGACATTGTGAATTCCAGTTATATACTTGGTAAATTGAATTTTCTCCTCAGAGATTTAAAAATAAAATAAACACTCAGAAGTTTAACAGAGATTTGCTAAAGGCTGACTCAATATCTTTTGTTTCTATGAGGATTACAATAGAAAATTAAAGGCTTTGGAGTCCATAAGACATGCAAATAAATCTAAACTCACTGTATCACAAGTGTTTCAGCCTTCTTATCTAAACAAGGATATTAAAGATGATACCCAATTTATACATTTTATTTCTTACAATTTTGGGCAAACTAGAAGCATATATAACAACTAACTTTTATAATATGTAACAGGAACATCTAATAAGTCCAAGAGATCATTTTTGTGATTATTGTTGTTATTTTATATCTCTTATCCTGTTTGGGAAACAAACTCAGAGTAACACTAAAGGTCAATCATAGATATCCAGTCAGTATTGACCTGACAATGATTTTCTTGACATTATTTCCAAATAAGGGCTTAATCACTAGTAGTAGATTAGATCTGCAAATTACTGTCTGGTAACTAAGAGTTTCCTACTCCTTATCAGAAAGAGAAGTGGGAAGTAGAGAATATAAGAATAGACTAATTTATTTTTACTTTTCTATATCCCCAAATGCTATACACAATAATATTGTAGCAAATGTAAAGCCAAATGCTAAATAAGTGGTATTTTAAGGATGTAAAGCCATGTAAAATTGAACAAAGTCCAATTTGCAAAGTCCATTTGCTCCTCCACACTTTCCACAGTATGACAACAATTGGCTATTTGAAAACTGAGATAAATACAAAGGCATTTAATAGAGGAATATGAGCTAACAGATAATAACTTTAATTTGTAAGAGAGATACTACCTATTTAGCAAGAGGTCCACAGATGAGTGTGCCTTAAAAGAACAGCTAATTCACTTTGCCTCTTGAGATTTCTGTTTTCCCCAAGCATGATATAACCTGATGTTTAAATTATCATTATTTTATACAGGAACAACATATTTCGTGACCATTTTTGGTAACATCTGAAATTTTGCATTTATTCCTAAATATGAGAATTTTTCAGATTTTATATAAAGCTATTAGCTTATTTTCTGAGTTCATATGGAAGCCTGAAATTTATTAAATATATAGTAATATGTTCTTTGGTCATTTTGAATCAAAAGCATACTCCTAAATGTCCACAAGTACAGATTTTATGCCAAACCATAAGACTTAGCAGTTTGGGATGCAGTGGTAAGGACTTGGTCTAGCAGAGTCCCAGGTTCTTTTATCTAAAGTATTCCAGAAATTCCTGGGGTAAGGATGAAAAAATCATTTATTCCTTATTTCCCTTAGTGTCTTCATTTCTAAAATGAAGTAACCAAATCATGTTATCTTTAAGGTCTCTTTAAAACTTGTCTTTTATGTATGAACACAGGTTGGTGAGATATGTTTTTGTTCTTTAGGGAAAGTAAAGGACATTTGGTTTAAAAATGCTATTTCTGTGCAAAACATCTGTGTTCATTATGTTTTCTAGATTGAAACATTTAATTATAGATATTTCTTTAGAATTTCTGATATACTATACAGTTAGATATAATTACAATTACTTCATATCTTTTGTGTACAAATGTCTCAAGAAAAAAAAGTAAATTTCCAAAATTTTGAAGAATTGTTCATGAAAAGTATGAAAGAATACCACAATAAACATGAGACTATCAACACATATTATTAACAAAAATTTCAATTCTTAGCAAGTATATATATATATTTGTTTTTCCAGTTTTTCAAAGATTTAGAGATATTTATACTCTTACATTTTCCAGTTTACTTAATTTAAAAATCAATAAATTTTGTAAAGAATAAGTATTAATTTTACTGCAAAATGAAGAAATTAAGATCTGGGCTTCCAAGCAGGTAAATGACACATGTGAGAGTTACACTAAAGTCCTTCTAAAGCAGTAAAATGTTAAATAAATACTGAAAATTGATTTTAAGACTAAGTGAAATTGATTCTCTAAAACACACTTTTTTGACCTGTAAAACCACATTTATTTTTCTTTTAGTGCTTATTGCTCCTCTATTTTTTTTTTAAAGATTGATTTATTTAGGGCCTCCCCAGTGGCACAGTGGTTGAACGCTGGGTTGCGAAGCTGCCCGCAGCCTCTGCAGCGCCGGTTCCATCCCCGGCTGCTCCCCGGCCACTGGAGGAGGGTCCCACATGGCACGCAGACCTCTCCTGCCGCCCGCTGCTCCCCTCAGCAGTGTACTTCAGTCCTTCTTCCTGCTCTGCTCCCCGCTCTGGCTCTGGTGAATTCTCTCACCCTCCCATGCTTCTGACTGTACCCAGTGCTTGTATACTGGGTACAGTCAGAAGCACGGGAGGGTGAGAGAATTCACCAGAGCCAGTGTGGGGAACAGAACAGGCAGACTGATGAAATACACTGCTGAGGGGAGCAGCGGGTGCGGCAGGAGAAGTCTGCACGCCATGTGGGACCCTTGCTGGCAACCGGGGATCAAACTAGTGCTGCAGAGGCTGCAGGCAGCTTCGCAGCCCAGCACTCAACTGCTGGGCCACCAGGGGAGGCCCTGCTCCTCTATTGTTTTCTTCTGAAAACAAATGTTTTGGATCAACAACGTGATTAACTTTTAATCATGGGAAGGAAAAGAGGATGGAAACATGCATAAAGAGAAAAGTCATTTCAATGTGTCTAAGAAACACAATATATAAGCACCTTTTCTTCTTGGAATTTGTTTCTCAGTATCATAGTAGCATGCCTTTTTATAGACCTTATGGATGATTTTTAATATTTTTTTCCAAATTATACTACAAAGTTTACAATGCCTTTATAGTCCAATAAATAGTGTAATTTATCATAATTTAATAGTTTGAAATATACAAAACTGCATTGCCTACACAGATAGGTTTAAATCAGTTTATTTTCATGATTTTAAAACTAATAGACACTTTAGAAAAGTTAAAGATAATGTCACTTATAATCACAACATAATTAATTAAAGTGGCCAAGAATATTCCTTTCCAGTTTTCTAAAATTGTTTTATAAATATATTTTATACCTTTAGAAATCGCTACCTAAACATAGAGCCACTAATGCTTGAAAAAAGTTTGCAATCCAGGTGTCACATTGCTTCATCTTGTGATTCTTTTATCACAGTTGAGATTTTTAAGTTATTGGATTCAAGTAAGGGGGATATTAACAAAAATGCAGAGAAACTAAGAGATTAGCTAAACAATCCCTTTGTGGTGGGGTCAGAGGCAAGGACCATGACAGGACCCATGCCTTAACTTTCAATCTACTGGTTTAGTTTAATGCACCATGTCACATTCCTCAGGGCCATGGTAATAAATGGATTGATTAATGCTTAATAGATATTTTGTTCCTTCTGAAGACACAGATAACATCAACATCCGAAGAATACTTACAGGCCATTTTAAACTGATAGCACAGAAAAGAGCAACTATTCCAGGAAGGTCATTGATAATCCTGTGCTTGACTAACCCTTTTACTGCCTTCCTGAATCTGAGAATAAAGAAAATCTCCCCACACCACTCATCTCTGCCCATTCCTTTCTTTTTTATATATAACTTCCATCACTGGTCACTTGAAGAGAAGCTGATGTAACTGATCACTGAATCTAATTTTTCACCTATGGAAGAGTGTTACTTTAATGTGAAAAACTGATTAATATTGCACATTATTATTTTTTCATGAACAAACATATATTTTATATGTATTCATACAAATGTAGTGAATTTAAACAGATATTTTTAAAAACAAGGAACTACCTTAGAGTTAACTACAAGAAAAATGTTAATAAATATACAGAGAAAACAGTAATTATAAGCAGAGAAATAATGAAGACAATAAAAGAAACAGACTCATGTTTATCACATAAAGCACAGTGGGAAAGCCTTGCTTTTAAAATGTTGCCTTATAAAGCAAGTTAAGGTTATTATAATGAGTAAAGTATAATTAATATAATACAAAAATATGTTATAGATATACATACTAAAATATTATAAACTAGTTCCTTATAACAATAGCTCTATATTTAGTAAAATTTCATTAGTTTGTATATGTGTCAGCTAAATAATTTGCATACTTAAAAGCCTCCTAGTACTCATAAAAATGATCAACTGTAATGCCTGAAATTATTCTAAAAGCAAAAACATATTAAGAGAACATTATAAACCTGGCTCAAAACCCACAGGAGGAACTCTATTCCATACTATTGCTAGCCTCATCCTTCAAAGTGTTTGCAATCTCAAGTTCCAAATTAAAAACATTATTTATTTGAAACTAGGCTAATTAAATACAGATTTCTGTTTGCAGAGATGGTGGGTTTCCCACATTTTGATACAATTCCATGTGATACAAAGAACGAGGGAGACAAAGGGGAGGGAAACAGTAAAAAGATTGTTAAACATTTCTCATATATTTTTAAAATAATGATTCCTTCATCCTTCTGTAGGTACAGCTTTTTATGCCTTTTTTTTTATTTGGATGAATTCCCAGGATGAAAATAAAATAGTGAAATTTAAGCATATGTGCTTCTGTAGAACAGAAAACTAAAGGAAATCACCTAATCAAAGCTGTTTTCAACGATTTGATATTTAACATTTCTCAAAATTGTTAGAAATTCATTAAGAGCACATTGCTATATAAGAGAACATGGAATTGAAAATATAGAGTTAAAAATACATTTCAACACAGCTAGATGACTGTTTTGACATTTACATTGTTAATTATTTACTATATGTCCAGGACGGCACTATGACACTTTGAATTAGGGCAATGAGCATATTCAGAACAAAGCATGACCTCAAGGATCTTATAGTCTGTCTAGAAACTACTGTACCAAAATACCAGTTGCTACAGACATAGGAACAGCAACTAGAGGTAAATACATAGGGGACTAAATCAATAAAATTCAGGAATAATCTAGTTTGCCATTTTTAAGGCAAAAATTTCTATATCTGTTCTGGTTCACTTGACCTAAACTGACTGGTAGTCTAATATGAAGTATTAATGTTTTATTTTACAAGAATTTTAATATTAACTATCTGATGTGGGAAAATATAAATTCTTTTTCTCTCCTATTAAGATAATGAGATATAGTAACTAATAATATTCATATTTTCTGCATTCATTTTCATTCTAGATGCTCAGAAATTCAGAAAGCTTAATCATCAATATTCTGAGTATACTACTTTTTCCATTATCAATTTTGGTAATTATTGATACCAATTGGACAAAGAGAATAAAAGAAAAAATAATTACAGAATAGAACAAAAGTTAGTATATCTAATTATATTTAAATACAGTAAAGAATAAAATCTAGAGAATATGTTATTTTAGGTAATCCATTTTTTTCCAATCACGAGAGAAATTTATTAAATGATACCTTAAAGGCAGTGGTTCTTAAAATGAGTTGCCTCTCTGGGAACATTTGGAACTATCTGAAGATAGTTTTGGTTGCCTCATTACATTTAGAATAGTGACTACAATACTGTAAGTATATAGCAGATGACTTACTCTAAGACTTAATACTCTATGTAAGTCCTCATTGTCATGGATAGGTTGTTGGAAACTGACTTTAAGTTACAGGATATATAAGGAAAGCAGGTCCTCAAATAACATCATTTGAATAAATGTTATTTTTATTTATCTTATCAAAGTTATAGTGAAGAACAACATTGAACTAAGCAATATTTGAGGTTCTGCTTTACTGGTTTTTAATGATTGGAGAACAAGGGTGTTGCTAAACAATCTACAATACACAGGATAGTCTCCTGAACAAATAATACCAGGATCAAAATGTCAATAGTACAAAAACTGAGAAAACCCACACTAAGTTCATGAATTTTTTTTTATTTTTTTAAAGATTTATTTTATTTATTTTATACAAGAACCAGAGTATAGGCCAGAGGCGCGGGAGGGTGAGAGGATTCACCAGAGACAGTAAGGGGAGCAGAACAGATGGACTGACTGAAATACACTGCTGAGGGAAGCAGCGGGCAAGACAGAAGAGGTCTGCCACGCCATGTGGGACACTCACCGGCCTGCCAGGATCGCACTGACACTGCAGAGGCTGCGGACAGCCTCACAGCACAGAGCTCAACTGCCTGCGCTGCCAGTGCTCCAAGTCCTTTCAAACAGGTAGACTAAATCATGGATGGGCTAATCCTGTCCAAACAATATAGCCCACCACTTTGACCATGATATTCAGCTATAGATAAAAGTGTCAGCTCCTGACTACTTATTATCTCACAATTTCCTGAAGAGAGAAAGCTGAGAGTCTATATGCATAGCTGGAATGTAACCTATCTGCCCTTGCCTGGGCACAGCCCAATCTCACAGAACTAAGAACAAGGCTACTCTGCTCCTCCCCACATCATGGGCCTTTACTCTAAATATCTTCTACCAGCTCACTTCAGAGAGTCAGGTTAGATTCAGCTTTCCCAAGCTAACTGGTTTCTTCATCATGAGTCTTTCTAATAAAGCTTTGCCAGGTTGAACTACGACTACCACTCTGGTGAACTCTTTCCCTAGAAGGCAAAGGACCAACACTTTTGGTTTAAGACTGTAATGTATTTCAAATGCCATATAGTCAGAAATCATACTATATGTAGCCTTATAGTCTTTAGACTTTTCATATTGACTTTGTTCATGGTTTAAAAGCTCTGAATAACAATCCATTGTTGGGATATACCTCTGTTTATTTATCTATTTAAATAGCAAAAAGACATCTTGGTTCTCCCAAGGTTTGACAATTATGAATAAAACTGTTATAAATATTCATGCACAGGTTTTAGTGTGGACATGTTTACAACTCCTTTGAGTAAATTCTTAGAATAATAAGTGCTTTGTTAGTTGGTAAGAATATAGACAGTGTTTCAAATTTGAACTGGATTTCATAATCAATTATTTTACCATAACTCTATAAGAACCTTAAGTATATTTTATTGGAGGATATCAATCAAGTATCATTGTCCTAAAACAGTATATCTGCCTTCCATAACTTTACATGCCCTCTAATTGCTTTGCCACTTTCTGGTTTTCCTCTGTGTTTATTAATATTATAGCTATTTTTTCCTCTTTAGTAGCAATTTAATTTTCCATCTTGTTAACTTTTCCTTCTTCATTTACAAGTTACATTCTAACAATGTTGTCTGGATTTCCAATTAATGTCTTTAGCTCTGAAACACAGTTTCATGTAGTTTGATATTTTATTATCTGGACTATAATTTATTTTTATTAAAATAACATATATCTTAATATGGAGAAAACATTAGAAATAAATGAAAAGATTCTTTCTACTTGTTATGTTCTCTCACTCTAACACCAGCCTCATGCTTAGTGCTTAATATCTTCTTTGAATATAACATTATTCTTTATATAGAGTTGCATTTTTGCAAAGTCATTTTAAAGTATGTGTTTATAAATCAGCAGCACTGTCCTGATTTGACCTGGGAAATCAGTGCTTCTCAAACCAGCTATATTTAAGACTATTTTTCTTTTTCCTTATTTTATTTCTAATTCATCCTGCATGGATACCTGTTACTTCACATTTGTGTATGACTTTATGCACACCATGCCAAATGTGACAAGCCACCTATTAATAAAATGTATTGTATGGGGAATATAAAAATTAAAATTAATAATAAATAAATAAAAAGTATTCAGACCCAAAATGGAGTTTTTCATTCTTGGGCCTTTTAGGACTTAATACCTAACTTAAAAGCAATTTCACATGCTCCAAAAAGTAGGATTTTCAACCAATCAATCTCCAATTTCCTAGTCAATGCTAGTCACATAATCTGAATGACAAAACGCTACCTGCCTTCCCCTGAGGTGAGGTTGCTTTGTTTTAAATAATCTTTCTTTTTTAATAACTTTGTCCCACCTTTCTGTGACTATAAATATATTGCATTTTATACAACCTCTTACAGTCTTTGTACTTGCTAGATGGCATACTGTCTGCTTCAGGAATTGCTTAGCAAAGCCAGTTAGATATCAAAATTTATTCAGATGAACTTTGTTTCTTGAATACAACCAAAGATCAAGATCACTTGAAGTGAAATATGCACTGTTATATGAGAAAGTCTATAAAGATTTGTTTTTAAATCTCAAGAATATCAAGTTTCTATCGAAGTTTCACCATGATTCCTTTTAATTTAATAACTTTCTCAATATCAGTAAGTGACAGACATTTCATGAAGTATCCTTAGTAATTCTTGTGGGAAATTGACTATTTTTGTTGAACATATACATCTATATCTTATAGATGAAAAACTAATTCTGGTTGGGATATACACTTTTTAACATATAAAACTCAAAAGAAGATATAGAAATGACAAATAAGAATATGAAAAGATACTCCATATTATTTGTCATCAGGAAAATACAAATTAAATTGCCCTAACCTTATTTTGAGCCCCAGTATATACGGGTGTGTACATGGGTATATTTGTATATTTGTTTATGCATGTACTCATATATATGTTTTAAATTCAAAAGCAAATGCATTTAGAGCAAGAGCTTTTACTTTACCTTAGGAATATCCAAAATAGATTCTTAAATTCTGATGGGAATTGGAGACACTGATTTTTTAATGAAATTGACAAGAAATAACAATTATTTGGAAGTGAAACATTGCTCATTTGTCACTTTCTTTCCTGCCTGCTTTCCTTCTTCCCTTTCTTCTTTCTGAGACATGGTCCTCTTGGATGTATGTACTTGCTTCTTTCCCCATGAATACAGTCCTGGAAATAAGAGCACTAACAATAGTGCATATAAATCATTGCTTAATGAATTATTACAAATCGTTACTTCTTCTCTGTCCCTAGTAACTTCTTTATCTTAGTCACTTGTCTTAGCAGTTCACTGACTGCAAAGTGGAACTTATGGACATTCTGATGGGATCCAGTTGGTAATGCATTGGTCTTGAGATAAACTGAACTTACTCCAACTTTGCCCTCATTATAATACTAAGATCTCTTCGTATGGGTGATTTTTTTCTCCATTTTATGAACATGTGACATATCAAGAAGCATGCTCTCCATATGTAGAATAACATCACACCTTGTGTTGGGCACCTTGTGACCTAAATAAGGAAGAGGGTTATTGTTCCTCAAGGAGACACTCAACTTGAGTTCTCCCTGAAGCTTCTATCCCTTTATCCCTTCAATAAATCTCAGCTTCAAAGTCAACTGCCATGTTAGAGCTCTTGTTTCATTCATGAATTAGGAACTAAGAACCTACTATTGCTAGCCACTAACATTTCCACCCTTCCTTCATAATATTCATGTCTTGAATTATTTAGGATTTGGCTCGAAAAATTATTTCGTCGCACCTGTTTTGATAGCATATTATTTAATATTTTTTTCATGTTAGATGCTATTGCAGTCATGTTATTTGGAATACTAATGTATCAAATGTGAGAAACACTGCATTTAGATTATTATTAAGCAGAAATGTTCTATTATTTTGAGGACCATGTGACTACAGGAAATATGTGATTTCTGTGTGCTATACATACATACAAAGAGGACAAATTTAGATTCCACTTAATTCTTAAATTAAGCAATAATAATACAATCATCCTTGTTTAACAAGGCAATAATGTAACTCCAAGCAGGACAAATTATAACACAAAATACAAATGAACTAGTGGTCCAAATAGCTCACTGTGAAAATGCCATTTTCCCTATTATGTTATGAGTAGTTTATATAAAGTAATTTCATAAAAATATTGAAAAACACTGTATTTGCCAAGAACAAAAAGATACCATCTAATATGCATAGGCATATATTTCTCTACAAAATAATAAGAAGGAGAAATAAAGTGTGGCTTCTATTTACATATATGATTATCACTAGCTTACTTTTCAAGAATTAGGACATTTTATGGTATTGCCTATATGTAATTCATCATTAGAATAATTTTAAGACTGTAAATACTAGTATTTTAGGTCATGCATGCAATATTCTTAGGGCTATATGGACCCATATGATCTAGAACAGACTTAGAGTTGCAGTGTTCAAAAAAGAAAATTTTTTAAAAAGCCTAAAATAACATTATGGGAAAATATCAAATTAATGAGATTTGTAAGAGGGATAGTGAAAATGAAGATATGAGTAGGGGCTTGGGGTTTTTAGGGTATGTTTGGTCTGAAAAAATAAAATTCCTATTAGATGGTAAAAAAAATACATTAATTTCTCACTAGTCAAGAATCTGTTGAGTGCCTTCTCCATAAAGAATAATGAATTCTGTATGTGGCAGATATTATATTGTGAGGATCACAAGGACAGAGCAGTTATCATTTATCATCATGGCTCCAAGGAATCAAAAGTCAATAAGGGATAAACAATAGACCCCTTCATTGAATTAACAGGCAGTAAAAGTGCTGAAATTCAGTGAAGAGGTTATGCTGTACATTGAGTTTACTACTAATTTGTGTCATAGTGTCCTAATGGTCACTCTTCTTCCTTGGTTTCAATTTGCCTCTTAAATATACTGATTACACAAATTATATCTCAGCACTTAGGGAGACTTAGCTTCTATTAGATCGAACCATATGGTATTAATATTTTTATCACTCAAATATCAGCAATTTCATAGGTTTCAGAGAATAGTAAGAGAGTAACCTATCTTCCTAATGAATATCCCAGCAAGCTATTTTTTAGACACTGACAATTTATTCTAATGTTTATATAGACGAGAAAATGTTTAAATTAGCCAACATATTACTGAAGAATAGCAATGAAATTGGAGTGTACATTCATGACATGTATTATGTGATCTCATTTGTGTGTGTAATGCATACATAAAAATAATTTGTGTATTTTTGTACACATACCTGTTTATGTTTATAGTTTATATCATAAGGCAGCACTACGCCATAAAACTAGGCATAAAGCCATGAGTAGTTCATGGCTCTAAAATCAAATAATTCAAGTTTTTTCTATTGAATGTTGTAATAATATGTACTATTGGGGTGACAGATAAATTCGTGCTGAAATTGATTGGACTACTTACTAAGTAATCTTCAATAACTGTATGAATTATCTATTCAGATGTTCACTTCCTAACATACAGAGACTTTGCCCCTGATGGAAGTAAGTTTGGCCATTGAGTCACAAGTAACAATCTATTTTTAATTTGTTTTGCAGAATAATCCCTTCAGTACAAAAATTTGTCAGTATCAGGGAGTGGAAAAACAAACCAAACAAAAATTTTAGCTCTATCCTCTTTCTTCCTTTCTAGAATATTAGGATGTGAAAACATGTTGATTGAAGCTATGCAGCAATATGCCTACTGCATTTAATACAGTTCAAATTAGCATTTGAAAGGTTTGAACTGCCACAGTCTTATTATGGATATAAGAATCCCAAGAATAACAGGGTAGGAGAAACCATTGATAAGAATTATATAAATATATTTATGTAACACAATTGAACATAATTTTTAAAGCAATTGTTAGTTGGTGAATCTCATTTTTTATTGAAGCTACCTTACTTGATTAAAAAGAAAAGATTTAATTAACTGAAGTCCTCATACCTGTCTATTGATATTCAATCTCATATCTGAAAAAGCATAATTAAAGTATGGTCATCCATGCATGTGATTTTACATAAAAGTAAAATATAAAAAAATAAAAGTAAAATGCTGGCGAGGATATGGAGATAAAGGAACCCTCTGGCACAGCTGGCTGGAATGAAAGTGGTAGCCACTATGGAAAGTGGTGTGGAGTTTCCTCAGAACACTGAAAATGGAGCTAACCACATGATCTAGCAATTCCGCTCCTAGGAATCTATCTAAAGGAGACAAAAATGCTAATTGGAAGGGAAACCTGCACTCCTATAATTATTGCAGCACTATTTACAATAGCCAAGATAGAGAAACAATCCAAACACTACAGAATAGACAAATTGATCAAAAAGTCGTGGTATATTTATACAGTGGAATATTACTCAGTGATCCAAAAAGACTAATCCATGACATTTGTGGCCACATGAATGGAGTTATAAGGGATTATACTAACTGAAGTAAGTCAAAAGAAATAACAGGTACCAGATGGTCACACTTACATGTGGAATATAGAGAAACCAAACAAAAGGTCAAGAAAAAAATCAAAACTAGCATGCTGACCATAGTACTGAGCCATATAGCAAAAGAGGAGATGGAGGGGAGTCAAAACAGGGGAGGGAAGAACACAAGGGAATACACTGACGTTTCAAGAGAGAACTATGGGGACTACAATGATATATGAAAAAATAATTAATATAAAGAAGTAAATAAAAATAGCTAATGTCATTGAACCAGTAAATGAAAATGAACTAAAATAAGCCATTTTGTAAGCTACTAAGTGACTAAATGATCAGAAGTTACAGAAATTATTCCCTAAAATTCTGGGTGGGATGGTTTTATTGGGTAATTTGTTTGAAAATCTCTCTCTCTGTCTCTCTCTCTCTCTCTCAGTATGACAATGATCCTGATGCAATATTATTATGATCCAATGATTTGTAAATTAATTCTTCTGTAGAAATTTGTAAGAGTTTTCAAAACAGCAGACTATAATTTTGGTGTCCTTTCCTAAAAAGTATCAGTAATAAGGATCTGCTTATAGCTTGATCTTTTATATCTTGACTATATAGTAGACATTAAACACATTTTATTTTTAAATCCAAACAATTAGACAGAAAGTACTAATTTGGCCATGTTTGAAATTTCAATTCTTCTGCAATGTGGCCTCCAAATGGTGATTTGCAATTCATTTTCATATTCTAACCTCTTTGAATAGCCATACTCACAAGTGGGGATTTATAATATCAAAAACATGCTGACAACAGGAGGCCTGGATGCCAAGTAAGGAATTTATTTTTCAAATAGATGCCAAATCATGTGTGTTCTGCATATATTTATGATTGCCAAGCGTCTTTCTAAGTGACTTATTCTAATTCATCCACAAATTACGTTTCTAATTTTAAAAAAAAATTCTTAATGACGTAGCTCCCTCAACTTTTCCATTTGTCAAGCATGAAATTCACTTAAAGATTATTTTGTATAGTTCCGAAGGTATTCCTTGTCATTCACCATATTCTGAGAACCAAAGTGTTCATTTTATAATTCTTGTTAATCTGTCACTGGATAATGTTGAACTGGATAATGTTGAACAGCAAAAGACTGGCCAAACATATTAACATGATCATTTTCAACATTCTGTCTCTTCTCAGCTTGTTAATCATAGAATAAACACCATTATTTTCAAGTATTACTTACAAAATAAGGTTTAAGTCCTTTGTTTATATAAATTTTACATGTCTTGCAAGGAATCACATGAATACTTTATTTTTTTTCTAAATATTCATGTATTTATGCATACAAGAGCTGGGGTACAGGCCAGAGATGTGGGGGGTGAGAGGATTCACCAGAGACAGAGTGGGGAACAAAACAGGAGACTGACTGAAATACATTGCTAAGGGGAGCAGTGGGTGAGACAGGAGAGGTCTGCTTCGCCAGGTGGGTTTCTCCCTGACCAGCTAGGGATCGAACTCCTGATGCAGAGGCTGCGGATTGCTTCATAGTGCAGTGCTTAACCCCTTGCGCCAGCATGGAGGCCTCACATGAATACTTTAAATACGAAAACAAGATTAAAAATATGGGGGTATGTTGCAATGGAGATAAAAAAAAAAATAGGGGTATGTTTCCTCTAGAAAACAGATCAACATTAAAGAAAGCAAAATTTTGATCACATCTGGGTGTGTGACATGGGGCCAAATAGCATTGGGCTGATTATCTAAATTTAGAATGTTTCTAAAATAATGTATTTTTCTAATAAAAATTTGAGCATGAAAAGCATATAAAATTCAACATTTTAATACATAAAAAACACCAAAAGTTGCTGTGTTTTGATATGTATGGATTCTGTATATATTAAATGCATACCAATGTATGTTGTGTAATCTAATTCAGAACATCATTCTCTAGTATTTAATTTTGATGCAGTCAAATTGATATATTGTTTTGCTTTGTTTTGTTGCCTGTGTTATTGCAATTAAATTTGTGAAACAACAAATCCAGAGTTGTGAATGTTTGCTCCTAGGTTTTCTTCTAAAACTTTTCTAGCCTTAGCTCTAAAACTTAGGAATTTTATATTTCTTATTTTGTTTTAAGGGCCCAAATTTCATTTTTTTTCTGTCTGCATATCCAGTTTTCTCAACACTATTTTTGGAACAGACTATACTTTTTTTCTTTAAATGACACTGACACCAATGTGGAAATACAATTTAACATAGAATTGAGAGTTTAATTCTGACCAATTTTATTCCCTTAGTCTATATGTCTATTGAATTGTCGCAAAAAGAAATTATACCATTAACTGTAGTATGAGGTTAAAATATTCAAGCTAGTAATTATTTAGAATTTTGATTTTTTCTTTTAAAACTTTCCTTTCTACCCCCTTGAGAGGTTGCAGTAGGGTCAGTATACAATTAGTACAGTGTATTGGGTGCTGTTGGATTTATCATTTGTATATATTTTTTTAAAGATTTATTTATTTATTTATACAAGCAATGGGTACAGTCAGAAGCGCGGGAGGGTGAGAGAGTTCACCAGAGCCAGAGCGGGGAGCAGAGCAGGCAGAAGGACCGAAGCACACTGCTGAGGGGAGCAGCAGGTGGCAGGAGAGGTCTGCGCGCCATGTGGGACCCTCCTCTGGTGGCCGGGGAGCAGCCGGGGATCGAACCGGCGCCGCGGAGGCTGCGGCCAGCTTCGCAACCCAGCGCTCAACCGCTGCGCCACCAGGGAGGCCGTGTATACTTATTTTTAAACTTATGTTTAAATTGCTCTTCCTCAAACTCTGTTTAACCACAGTCCTTACATTAATATTCATTTCTTTCTCTTGACTCCTAATCGAGTCATTTTTTACTCTGATGCCAAGCAAGCAATTTTATTACGTACAAATGGTAATCATCTACATTTATGGTAGGGTTGTTATGAACTGAAAAATCAGGAAAATAAACTATTGCAATTTTCTGAGGGTCAGACTTGTGAGAAAGAAGGAATACAAACTGCAAAGCAGTTTTAGTGACACACTTTATCATTTTCAGTCCGGGAATAGATAAATTTTGGTCCTTATTTTAGCATGCAATTTGGTGACTTAGATACTTTGATATCTTCTGTGATGTCTGGTCATGGACTTCAGAATCATGCTTCCACAAGAGTTCTGGGTACTGTCCTTTCTGTCAACAACCTTTACTTTCTGTTCTCAGCAACAATTACTGATTCATTTTTTTTTCCCAAGCTAACTACCCCAAAAGAATATTTCATTAATTTAGTTTGTCATTATCCAGTTTTGACTCATATAAGTACTCTCATTGCAGTACTTCACAATCCTGTGGGCAATCCAAAAAGAGCCACTTATGGCCAAAGAACTCAATCTATAACTAAATAGGATCACCGTTCCATGTTTTTCAGAAGAGGTAGCCACTTCCTACATAAGTATGTATGTTTATCCAAATTATTTGGTTATACACATTTTTTTTGGGGGGGGACCTTTGAGTAACATAATTTTGAAATATTCCAAATTCAAAGATAAGCATTATAGTGTGATGTTGGCGGGGCAGTCCCCACTTGGTCTGATTTGGCCTCTAAAGTGAGATTGATATTTCTCACCATCCCACACAGTTTATAGCACTGACTTCACAAATAAGAAAGCATATTTAACTGGTAATGGGCTGGCATTTAAAAACAGTTAAAGACTTATATGATTCATATTTAAAATTTAGATCTTCTTTTATATAAAATTTGGATCATTCTGCAAATAAACTAAAGAAATAAGATTTTTAATCTTTTAAATAAAGAAAAAAATTGAGGAAAAAATTCTTTATAAAAATATTTCTATGCATTAGAATTAAATGAATATACTGAACTTATAAGAAGGAAATATTGAAAAATTCAATGAAGGAGGTAGTTTATATTGCCAAAGAAAAAATGGGAAACAAATTCTTGGTATTTTATATATATATATATATATATATATATATATATATATCAGCAATATAAGCTTGTATTTATACATGTGTAGAGAAAAATATTAAGACTATTTTTGCTCTATTATTAGAGCAAAGACATAGACTGTGAATTTCTAGAGCCAAACTGAATAAGTAATAATATGCCAGCAGGTCCTTAAATGCTAGGACAGATATTTTTAAGTTATTCCAACATAGGAGAGGGTAGCTCCCAGTGCAGAGAGGAGAATGTCAGTTCGAGATGACTGAACCTTAAAATTCTTTTTACTTCCACTTGTTCTATTTCAGAAGATCAGGCAGATTGGCCTCTCAAGTAATTTTTAGTGCTAATGGACTCAAACATGGATTCAAGATCATCATCAGAAAGACTTGGCTATTCATTCCAAGGTTTCTGTATAATAGCTTTCTTAAATAACTTCATTGAACCTCTTTGTAAAATCAGTACACTGCTACTAACCATATGGTTGCTATAAAAGTTAAATAAACTGATAAAATAAAAATACAGAGTGTGACCCATAAGATATGCCTAGGAGTTGATAACTATACCCATAGCATCATAAACATAGTACCAAAATGGAAATTAGAATTTAGACTTCTAGAATGTATTTGTAAAAGCTCTGTCACCCTGTAATAATCTGTCTGGGTTTCATTATCCTCATCTGAATAATGAGAGGTAAGTCACTTAAATGATCTGTAGGGGCCTCCCCGGTGGCGCAGCAGTTGAGCGCTGGGTTGCGAAGCTACCCATAGCCTCTGCAGCGCCTGCAGCACCGGTTCGATCCCCGGCTGCTCCCTGGCCACCGGAGGAGGGTCCCACATGGCGTGCAGACCTCTCCTGCCACCCGCTGCTCCCCTCAGCAGTATACTTCTGTCCTTCTGCCTGCTCTGCTCCCTGCTCTGGCGCTGGTGAATTCTCTCACCCTCCTGCGCTTCTGACTGTACCCAGTGCTTGTATAAATAAATAAATAAATCTTTAAAAATAAATAAAATAAATGATCTGTAAATGTCTTCTGCAATGTAATGTTTTATTTATGTTTAGGAAAAAATGTAAAAGTGTATGATAAATCTAAATATACTAATATTTAAATTTACATAAACAAATGCAAAATTGCTATTTCTTCAGCACTACTAAGACTGAAAAACACCACCATCATTTCTCTTCAGCTTCAATATCTACCTCCACAATTACCTTGGCAAAATACATACTCATCACAAAATTTGAACCTAGTACCACAATCCAAAATTGAAGACATGACTACCATCTTACCTATCTCATTTACATTTTTAGGTCAAATATAGAACAGTTTTTGGCAAACAATGGCTGTTTAGTTAGTATCTATTGTGATACCGAATTATATCATTTAGTGAATAAATTCATTAATTCTTGGACTAGATTTAAATTACATTGTGAAAAATATGCTCTTTTGTGGACTTATCAAGAATAAAAACCATATTTCATATTACGATTTCTTTGTTGAATTTCATTCCTTTACAAAGAATCAATATGCTAGAAGTGCAACTTATTCCTAACAATAGTATAAGATATACCTAAATAAGAGAATCAAACTAATTTTGATAAGTGATGAAATTTTAACATCTACCCAGAAATTTTAATATTAATTTATCTCTAAAATAAAACTAATAAAATAGAAATACCATTTAAGAGATGGAGTACATTTCTCCATCCCTATCCCTGAAGCTGGACTGTCCATGTAGTTGATTTGCTTTGAGAACCAAATATGACAGATGTGACAGTATGCTGTGCCCAAGACAAGGAAGCTTTCACTTTACTCATCTCGATTTTCTCAAATTGAAATGTAAAATTACGCCAACCAATTTCTACTAATATGAGAGATCTTTTGGAAAGTCTATAATTGGCATAATGAATTAATGTGTAAAGGAGTCATCTTGGATCATCCAGTCAGGAGACTACAGACTTGTGAGTGACTGATGAGAAAAACAGAATGGGTCAGCTGATCCAGGATCAAATGACTCTACATGAAATACTGGTTGAGTAATTGTTTTAAGTTCCTGTTTTGTGAGCTGGCTTGTTATGCAGCAAGAAATGACTGAAACAGCTGTGTTTGTATGTTTGTGACTGTGTGCATGCACATTTCAATATATGCATACATGCCTATATGCATGCACATAAGTGTTTTTTTCCTAGTGATCTAAACTCAATTGCATGTAATGGAAAAACCAACCAAAAGGACTACATATATTCCAACTGAAATAAAAATTTGTCATTATAAATTAGAATCCAATATATGTTTTTCCAATTGTAAAAGTCTTAGCAATTGCACATATTTATAGTCTAATACAATGATGTGGGTCTTAGTGCTACCTTATAGTACTGATATATTTTAAATATTTTTAAATTTCTTACATATAAACCACACTGAATATTTCCATAATATAAAGCCAAATGTCTGCCTCTTGTAGTGTATCAAAATCAAAACTGCTTAGCAAAATGTTGTACTATTTCTTTAGACATTTATCAATTTAATGGGTAAATAAATTATTCAAAATATAACAACAGGAACCATATTTAATATAGTCATCATGTCAATAAATATTTTCATATTTTTCCATAAATAATTTTGGGATACTAAGGTACTCTGTTCAAGCAACCAGATATGTTAAAGAAAAAAACAACTGAGGGCCTCCCCTGGTGGCACAGTGGTTGAGCACTGGGCTGTGAAGCTGCCTGCAGCGACTGCAGTGCCAGTTCAATCCCCAGCCACAGGCGAGGGTCCCACATGGCGTGTCAGACCTCTCCTGCTGTGCCCGCTGCTCCCATCAGCAGTGTATTTGGTCCATCTGCCTGTTCTGTTCCATGCTCTGGCTCTGGTGAATTCTCTCACCCTCCCGTGCTTCTTGCTGTACCCAGTGCTTGTATAAATAAATAAATCTTTAAAAAAAAAAAAATCTGAAAGACTCAGTATGCAAGTCAATGCCAGTGGCAGAAGGATGTTGAATTCATGAAGTCAAAACAAAACACAAGAGATTAGAAAGGCAGATATTTCCTTCCTTCCTTTCCTACTCTCTCTCCCTCCTTTCCTTCCTTCCTTCCTTCCTTTCTTCTATCTTCCTTCTCTCCTTATTGATTGAGAGCTTAATTATTTTTTCTTTGTATTTCTGATCATAATAAGAGCTGTGTTACCTTTATCTCAGGGTAAAATTGCAGTATAAGTTATCACCATTCCCCTTGTAAAAGTCAGAAACTCTAGTAGGGTGCTATTAATCTAGCAGATAAGTGGTGAGCTCAATCACCATTGCAAAAGTGAGAGAAATACCTGGGATTTGTTAGAGTTTTTTTGAAAACTCATTCACAAGTTAATGATGCTATCCAATATAACCTGTTACATTTGTTTTTGTTTTTGTTTTTGTTTTTTATTTTTTAAAGATTTTATTTTTTATTTATTTATACAAGCACTGGATACAGTCAGAAGTGCAGGAGGGTGAGAGAATTCACCAGAGCCAGAGCGGGGAGCAGAGCAGGCAGAAGGACCGAAGTACACTGCTGATGGGAGCAGCGGGCGGCAGGGGAGGTCTGCGCACCATGTGGGACCCTTGCCCAGCAGCTGAGGATTGAACCAGTGTTGCAGAAGCTGCAGGCAGCTTCGCAACCCAGCGCTCAACCACTGCGCCACCGGGGAGGTCTGTGTTTGTTTTTTTTTTGTTTGTTTGTTTGTTTTTCCTGTTTTTTGAGTGAACATGGTATTAAAGAGAGCCTAGGATCAAAAACAAAGTATATAAAGTAATGAATAACTCACAATCCAGTTATCATTAGACCTATTTGTAAGATGTATCCTTGTTAGGCTACAAACTTCTGTATATAGTTTTCTACAGTGAGAAAGTGATACAATTATTCTATAGAATTTTATAATATTAATTATTAAACATCTGGATGATGATAATCATTCTCATACAACTGTTGTATTATTTCCACTACTAACATCTATCAAGTGTTTGCATTATTGTTATAATTCTGGAATTAAAGCTAACAAACAGTTATTATTCTTCCTATTATATAGATAAAGAAAATGGATACAAGGTTAAATAGCTTCGAACTTCACCTAGCTTGGTGACAGAACTGAATTTGAGACCAGATGCACTGATTTAAAATCACTTATAATTTATTGATTCATTAAACTAAATGCTCAAAACTCCCTGAATTCAATGGTTCTTGTAGATCATTAGTGAAATGTGCCTACAAAAGAAATATAAATCTATTGTACCAAATCATAATTGGACTGAAGCAATCTAACTACATAAATAGAATGTGAGATTATACAGACCACGGAATTCAAAACATTGAAACAGAATTGAAATAGCAAAACATTCACAAAACAAAATGTCAAAGGCAATCACTTTAAAAACATCAAGAGTTGTAAAATTGTTTTCCACATCAGACAACTAAAAGCAAACTTCTTGTGACAACATCCTCACATGTTGGAATTTCTGATCATTATGGAAAAAATACAAATAAATAACTGTGTGAAGAGGTCCATCCCACGGTTTCCACAGCAATCTATTATAATTGTCCTCTAGATGAGCGCGCTTTCCCTAAGGTGGAGAGGTAAGAGTTGATGATGATGGGTTAATGGATTTTCTACTTGGATCATTGCTTCTCTCATTTAAAAACAAATACTAGGAATGCTTGATTGAATTAGTCTCATGCAGTTTAGCAATTAAATATCATACATTAATATTTTGATCACTTATTCAGCATATTTATTAGCACCTGCTTTATCCCAGGCATGGTAGTATTTATAGCAATGGACTGAATGAAGTGAAGGTCTGGAGAGTTAAAAAGAAATATCTTTAAGTTGAATTAACCTAAGTTCATTTTGAAACAACGCAATACAGTATAATGAAATAGTACATCAGAGCTAGAACTCTGCATTTTAGAGAACTTTAAGAAGTTGAGGTTTGAAATGTGCATTTTGGAGAAGTTTAAGGAGTTGAAGTTTAAGAAGACTGGGCAAGTGGAAGGGAAAAGGTAATCTATTTCACATAAATTAATTGAAGCTAAAATCAAAATGGCATATTTTATACCAAGGATAAACCTACATTGACAAATAATAATCACCCAAAGTCTACAGTCTATTTTGTGGTTCACTCTTGATGGTATATTTTCAATTGTCTTGGACACATGTATAATGACATATATTTATCATTAAAATGTCACAGAGTATTTTCACTGACCTAAAATCCCTCTGTACTCTACCTATTCATGTCTGCCTTCTCCCCTCTGGCAAATACTTATCTTTTTTTTCAGCTTCATTGAAATATAATTAGCATATAGCATTGTACAAGTTTAAGGTGTATAAAATGATGCAAATCAACTTTAAAGATAGTTTACTCTTTAAACCAAATTAATAACAGTGTAGAGTAGGGTTTAAAATAGATGTATAAATAAATGTATTACTTAGTAACCCAAATACTAGGAAAAGCATAAAAAAAGTATACTACTTCAAGGTTTTTAAACACATGGTAAGTAGCACATTATCACTTACATTTATACCATGATCATTTAAAGTTGTCTCTGATGAAATATGAAACTGTCACTAAAGAATAAAACCAGGAGTTGTGGTCAATAAACCAAACAGAGGAGAAAAAATACAGAATCATAAAAAAATTAATAATGCAAAAAATTCATAAAAATGCTTCAAGGGATAGGTCAAATAGAAAGCATTTTTTAAAGTTGATTTTACATGTAACAATATCACCTTATGTGAAAAAGTAGTAATAAGTATTCAAATTAAAAGGCAGAGATTGACAGAATACATTTAAAAAAGCAAGTCTCACCTATAAGAAATGTATATATGAAATGCATGATATACACACAAACTAAAGAAATAGAATATTTGCATAATCTTAAATTATCTCAGCTGAGATACATATTAATTACAATGCTGATTTTAACATATGTTCACAGATTCTTTGAAATTTCTTTCTCCAGTAGGTGGAAATTCATTCTCATTCCCTTGAGTGTAGCTAGATTTAGACACTCATTTCTAACTAATAGAATATGAAAATGGAAAAACAGTTAAGTTTTCAGCGGAAACCTGGCAGACTCCACTTCACCCAAATGATCAAAGTTAACATCACCATGAATGAGTCATTTTGACATGCACTCCCTGAGATGGCAAAAGCACACAATCTCTGTGACATTCCTTCCTAAAATGCATAATCTCTCTGTATCATGAGAAAACTTATCCATATTCAATAAAATAACTTACCAAGTACTCTTCTAAAATGTCAAGTCAAAAGGAAAAGCAAGACTGAGAATCTATCAGATTGAAGTAAGGTGACATGACAACTAAAGGTAACATGATGTCCTAAACTGTACTTTGGAAGAGAAAGAATAAAACTGGGGAAGTATAATCATACCTTTCAAAATTCACATAATCAAAGCCTATGGTTTAGTTAATAGTACTATGCCAGTGTTAATGTCTTTGGTTTGATGCATGTACCTAATGTTTAAGTTAGGAGGAGTTGGGTGAACAGGATATAGAGAGCCTCAGAAATATCTTTGCAACTTGCCTTAAAATCCAAATTCATTTCAAAATCAGTAATTAGATATTATTTCCACAGATCATCAAAATATATTTAAAACAAGATTAACTGTGATTTTTAGAATGTCCTGTAACCCAGAAGGCCACAGATAAAATATGAAAGTAAAAACAACCTAACATTATGATTTGAGAATATTTCAGTTTGAAGTTGCTTATACTAGAAATAGTACAGCAATTTAAAAAAAAATTAGTTATTTGAAACTTTTCCATACATCTCCAAAAATATGGCATCATTACTCCAACTATTGTAGAATGACCACCTGTTTGCAAGACAGGCAGACAAACTTCATAGTTAAATGACTCCTCAGAGAGCTTTTAAGATTTTGACATTTTAAGGAAAAGTCAATATTCCTTTTTAGACAGACTTAATGTAAATGGGAATGCAAATTCCACACCATTACCTTTCTTATGCATACTTCAACCCAGAAGAGAAGAGAACAGATCATAGTTTTGAGGAAAAGCCAAGATGTTGGTAGTAAGTCAGAATGACCACTTCCCCAAATCTTTTTCTCAACTAGGCCTGTTAAGTTTTAAACTGTGAATAGCACACAAATCAAAGCAATGAGGCCACTGTCTATTATCAGGATAGCTTCTCACTCAGCAAACGAATGAGACATTTCTTAATGTCAAGGCACTCCATTTAATTGCCTCTGTAGCAGACAGAATGAATTTTGTAATAATCAATTTTGCATTCTTATGAGGCTCTCTCACCATTTAGCACTGCCAGGTATTCTGCTGTTTTGTAGTTTACCACTCTTCTATTTTCAGAATAGTTGCCTTAGGCAATTAGCAGTAATATGAAGAGATAAAGATAATGTGCACCTCATCTAAAGTCATGGTTGATGCTGAATAAATATTTGTGGTGCTATGTAATCATTTTGCTGTGGGGGGAAAATACCCTATAACAAAATCTTCACAATGGCTCGGTGGCCCCACTTTCAAATATGGCTGCATTCCTGTGGCACATTCTCAGAAAAGGACAGAGAGAAAGTTAACTATATTTACACACCAAAAAAATCATTATAGGCAAGAAGGGATTTGAACACCCTTGTCGAAACTGTGGTATGAGCATAACTCATCTATTTCCCTTATTAGAAAGTCACAGTGCCATATTTTGGCCCCCACACAAAATTAACAATTAAGAACTATCAACAAGCAGAAGCTGTGTTTTCTATTTAAAATTATTTTATTCCAAATTATTCTGGATTGGTTCTTTGGGAAAATTTCATAAATCAAGTGTCCTATGTAATTAAAGACACTACAGTGATTTCTTCATGGTGAAATTCTTATTTAGAGGTCCATCACTGAAGCTGCATACTACATACATTCTGGGCTTGAAAGATTGGCAGCTCCCTCTGCTGTTCCTCTCTGTGAGGTGCGAGGAAATAAGGCCCACCCCTTTGTGTAATTTCCTTTCCTGTGATGCTGGACTTTCACAGCTTGTCAATTAATGGCCTCCAAGCTGGCAAGCTTTCAAGCAATGACTGACTTCCAGCAGTATGATGGCACCTTTAGGACACCTGCTTCAAAGACCAATATACTTTAAAGGAAAGCTTGATACTGCTACTAAAGCAAAGCATGTGAATCACACCCTTTCTTTGAAGCTTTCTATTTCTGTGTCTATCCGTCTGGTCTGTTTATAACAGATGCAGGCTTCTGAAAAGCAGTCCTTCTTGGCAATAAAAACTTGTGGCTTCAGAATCAGATTACTTTTACATTTTTTGCGGAAACATTTATTTATTTATTTTTCTACGAAGCACAGATTGGTTGGTATCTATTCTTCTAGACCTAATTTACATCATGTGCACAAACCAACTTTTTCCTCCTACTAGATATATTTCTCATAATAAAGTCTACATCTCTTTTAACCATGCTTTTGTTATTTTGACTACAGAGGAATGAGAAAGAAACAGGTGCTATCGTCTCTCTAAATAGAACTTTCCAGAAACTTGTCTGCATTCATAATTTTCTTTTGTATACAGAAAGTATCTTTTAAATAGCCTGGAATAAAAGTATTCATCATATTATAGTGGCTCAACTATTTTAGTTTATGAGACAAAGATAAAATAATCTGCTTTATCTGCTAAAACTTGTAGAAGCATAATTACATCTTCTACTCCTGAAAATGAAATTCAGCATAAGAGCACAAAGTTCCCCATTATAAATCAACCCAAAACATATAAGAAAATGTAAACAAAGAGTTGAATGATAATCATTGCAGTACCCTAATGCTGAAAGATATTACTATTTATGAAAAAGGTGGTACAGATTTATTTTTAACAGCTTTTTTACACTCAAATGACGATGGGTACTATTACTTTTCAAACTATACTCTTACAACAAAGACTACTGAAACATGGTAAATGTAGAACAAATACAAAAGGAAAAGTAATAATTTGCTTTTACCAGAAATTAATGGTATCCTCTGTATACAAAGATATTATATATTTCATCTGAGATCAGAAACTTGTTTATACATAGTGATTTATATGAATTAATGAGAGATTTTTCATGTACTGACAAATGTATTATCCCCTCTTTTTCAAGGTGCCATTAGGAAGAGTTACAGATAAAAGTAATAAAACAAGTCATGGATGCTTTATCTGAAATTATTACAATTTTGAAATGAAGATACATATATAACTACAAGTTAATATGGTAATTAAGAGACACTCAAAAATAGAGACATAATGTTTAAAGAATATGAAGCAAGTAACATTTAATAGGGAAAATTAAAATCTGAAAACAGTACTGTGAGAAAAAATAAGTATTTTTCTATATAACAAAAAAGATATGTCAATTAAAAAAACAGTCAATTTAATTACATAATCAGACTGCAGAACCTCTCACACTGCTGTTCCTTAAACAGTAGCTAGATCATTATCTATTGAGAATACCTCATTTTGCAGACAAGAATCACAAAAGATGGTATGAATAACAAAGGAATATTTAATGTTTCTATTATTTGATCAATCAACTGTTCTTTATTCATTTAATGAAATTAGGAATAGAAAAAATTACTGGAATATTAAGACAAGAATATATTTAAATACATAAAACTACATTCGATGAAATGGACATAAAACGATCATAATTTGAATTTTAAGAGAAATTTAACTCAATTCTTGGTTAAGGGACATAAAAAAATTAAGTTGGTATGGGTCAAGTTTGTGATGAAAGTAACTGATAAAAATCAGTTAAGGGTTTTATATGAAAACTATCTCCATTGTCTCTAATAGACTCTGTCATTCTCTGAGAGTTTACTGAGCTAACCTGAGAACCACTCTACTATGCTGTATCATTATATATACCATCTCATGTTATTATAGTTTTCACTGGAAAATTATCCAAAGCCACTTCATACAGCAGTTGAACTGCAATGGGACACTGAAAAATTTTCTTGTCAGGTATATAGCTCCTACATTGCAATACTGAGTTACAATAACACTACCTTTCCATTTCAAGCATGGATTCATACAACTGAAAAGCAGGACAAAATGGTTTTAATACTTTTAGCTTCTGTGACTGTAAATGGAAAACCAATTGACTGGACTTCCCCTGGTGGTGCAGCGGTTGAGCGCTGGGCTGTGAAGCTGCCCACAGTGTCAGCAGTGCCGGTTCAATCCCCAACCACTGGCAAGGGTTCCACATGGCACACAGATCTCTCCTGCCGTGCCCGCTGCTCCCCTCAGCAGTGTGTTTCATCAGTCTGCCTGTTCCGTTCCCCACTCTGGCTCTGGTGAATTCTCTCACCCTCCTGTGCTTCTGACTGTACCCAGCACTTGTATAAATAAATAAATAAATCTTAAAAAAAAAAAAGAAAACCAACTGACTGATTACAATCAGACAGCTAATTATGTTCATCTGAATAATTTTGTTGAACAAGCAAATGCAAAGTATGGTTCAAATACAACTCTTCTTCATGGAAATAATTTATTCACTGATAACAAATATAACTGTTGTCTTTTAGACTGTGTTTTCACATATTTGCTTGCCCTTCTCTCTTCAGCAAATCCTTACAATCATATAAAATGTCTTTTATGACATATAAATGCTTACAAAATAACTGAAAAAATTATTTGATACTATTAAATATAAAAAATTAAGTACACATTTCTTACTAAACATTCTAAAAATTTTTGGTACATATAGATTGCTTTTCATCTCAGTTTAATCTTGTTATCAGTGTAGGGATGATAGATGTACTATCAAGCATACATAGTTTCATAAAACATCTCCTTTTCATAAAGTTTGTCATGAAATGTCAATACACCCATGAACTTGCACAGTCACTGTTACTTGTTCTTTTTCAGTGGTATTGCATAAATTTTTTTTTATGGTTTGATATTTTACAGATGTTACAGTGTAGAGAATGAGAAACTGTAATATCAATCTCTGTGTGCTGGAGTTTTGGAGAAACAAGTCACGATACAATTGAAACAGCACATTATATTTCTAAGCACATTATATTTCTAAACTGATCAGAAATAATGAAAGGATTGCAGAATGCATCCAATGATCTCAGGATTAGTATCTTCCAATTATAAATGATAATACAATAAGTGTCTACTATACACTATGTTCCATACTATCTGTCTACTCTATCAATGCCCTGTACTGATTATTCATCCTTGAATCTTGATATCAAGGTTCTGAACTTCCTATCTTTTCTGTGTGAAAGTGTGATAATATGAACTACAAATTTTATATCACTTGACTCAAGTGTCTCCAAAATTTTTATCTCACATTTCCCAAGATTAAAATGACATCTATACTATAGTGAAAAAACATATTGCCAGCTACTCATAGATATGTTAGCAAAAATGTAACAATAATAATAATCAAAATAACATGAATGAAACATGCCTACTATTTTAGCAGTATTTATAACTAAAAAATTTGGATGGAAGTTAAGAATAATTTTTCAGACCCTTCCCTCATTGTATGTTAGCTACATTTAAACTTCTTTCTTAGGAAGTATATTACTACTTGATGTGTTTTATCTGTGACATACTTTATTGCTTAGCTCTGCTCAAATAGCAAAGGATACTTTAGATGCTTTGACCAAACTTTCATTGGTTGAAACTAAAACAGGAAGTGGATGGAATCAAATGATTAACTTCATTAATATGAAGTTAACCATAAAACTCACATAATGTGATTTTAAAACCAAAAGGTTGGGTCTTATCTCTAGGTAAGGTAAGGGACTAAAAACTGGTTTGGCATAGGCATTAATCGTATTGGATTGAAGAATACAACTAAAATTGCGTACACTAAAATAAATTACATTATGATTGCAGTACTCCAGGAATTTTAAAATGATCAGATTTAGGTCTTTCTTTCTGAAGTGATTGCACCAATAAATACAATTGTAATAAAGTTACATATAACCATATTTACTAGATCAGTTCATAGTTAATTAACCAAAGAAGGGTATTTTTTAAAGAAGTTAGTGCTCGATTCATTAATCATAAGCATGTATTTTAAGCCTATTTGAAGGAGCAAACCACATGGTGTATTGCATCAGCTCCTAGCATAGCGTCATTGTATTTCTTTGGGGAGACAGTCTATTTCTATTGCATATTGAATCACTGTTGAGGCTTGAGGTCAGGAGAACATGTACTAATCATGCACTTAAGTGAATGAAATAGATTATCTTTAATATAATTTATAAATGTTATGAAGTATGTTTTTCACATAACAATTATTGTTTCATATTTTCCATTTTTAAACAGCATCAAGTTCTAACTTTCTCCAGAGAGTATCATATGCTGGTGGTTCTGTTTGCCATAAAAACTATCATGTTATTAGTTATTTTCAGAAAAAAAAATGTATTGCAGAAACCTTCAGAAAGATGGACTAACTCTTCTTCCTAACTCTAATAATCCCTTTCTCTTACTCTGTCTTAAATATTCTGGCCAAGTACACGTTCATGATAATTTCTTTCTGCTATTAGAAATCAGTTTGTGATTTTTATTATATTGGCAAGTTATGACCACAGAAATCATGAATGCCTGAATTGTACACCAGAGTCATCCTTTTCACTAAACTCCTGGGAAAATTTAAATATTTATAGGGACAAATCCAAAATACAGGAAAGAACATCATTTTAATTGAGCTCCAAATTTTGGTAATTTCTGTGGTTTTTGGTGGATTGAGTTAATATGTAAGACTCGGAGGCATGAAACACAAAGGACCTCTTCTAACTATCTTTGGCCTTGGGAGGCAGGAATCATAAAAAGAGTAAGAATTTTTAAGTATAAAATCTCCTGGCACTATTTCCATGTGACAACAAACAATGATGGTAACATTGAAAAGCAAGCAAACGAGCACTTACTCTGTGCCAAAACAGTATTAACAGTTGATAGGAGTTGACTTCTTTCATCTCTAATATTGGTAAGTACATTAGTACTGGTATTACATCCAATTAAATGATTAAAATATTATTTTCACTAATTTATTATTCATATGCCTTGTTCATTTTCATTTGCTCAGAAAGAATTCATTTTGCCTACTTTTTGAAATTCATAGGAATAAAGCAATTCATTTTAATCTATACATAAACTATCTTCACCATAGTTATGAATTCTTTCTCTTACTATTTTGTACATTTCTTTTTACTTTATAGATCTTCTTAGCAGTTTAACACTTTTACTACATTTTAAGAAAATCAGCTTTTAATTTCTTAAAGATTTTTCCTTGTATTTTTTTTTAAATTATATATTGTTCTATAAATCAATTGATTTGCAGGGTGTGAAAGTGGTCTGGTCAGTAATTTTTTTCCTGTTTCCAGTTTTATAGATATATAATTGACATATAATACTGTAATAGTTTAAAGTATACAATGTAATTATTCAATATTTGTATATGCTGCAAAATGATTGCCACAATAAGTTTAGTAAATATCCATCAACTTACATAGCTAAACATTTTTTTAATGAGAAATTATTAAATGTACTCTCAATAACTTTCAAATATACAATACAGTTTTGTCAACTATAGTCAACAGGCTGTACATTACATTTCCAGAACTTGTAAGTGTTTATGTTTATAATACAACCTATATTCATTTCTTAATATTTTTAATTTTGATTCATTTATTATTGATTTAACATTGGTTTTAAGAGTATATAACAGGTTCACACCCCCCACAGATGGACATCATTGGACCACACTCACCACCAAAGCATTTATATCTCTTTACCATAGAAAATTAAGTCCCTTCCCTCTGTTGTTCCTGTCCTCACCTTTTCACTATTCAACACATTTTGAGAATTTCTGTGTCTTCATTAACAACATTACATCTATTTGTTTAATGGGCAGCTTAACAGATTCCACTAGATACAGTTTGATTAATGTGATTTTGAAAACTCCTTTATCTTTAATATATCACTTCAACTATGTATTTCACACAAAATAAGTCCAAAATCTTTGGCAATGATGGAGCACACAACAGACTAAATGACCGCTTTACAATATTTGCCCTTCCCTATTACCATGACTTTTTAACACTGCTGTCCCTCACTAAGGTTAGAGTGTTATTAAGTTCACTCTTTATCCACTGGACAGACTTTCAACCATGTGGCGTTAGCAGATATTGTGTAAGCAGGAGCTCGTAATTAACTTGTATACTGTATTTGCCCTCTACTCCTCTGTTGTCTCCATGAGCACTGCTTCTTCCAGATAGTTGCTGCACCCATAATGATCACATGTGGAGAAGACCAGAATCCAGCCATCTGTAGTATACAGTCCCAGCTGGAACTGCAGCATGTAGCAGAGATGCCAGACTGAATCAGCTGATCTCCATCAAACCAACATATGTATGGAAAAGAGGTGCTTATTGTAAGATGTCACTGCGGTTTTGTTCTTGGATCTTATATACAATCATTCAGACAAAACCAAACTATTTGGACATTGGTTTTCTCATTTTAATCTGGCAGCATTCTATTCACATTTTTAAGGTTAGTGCTGATTATAATGTATAAAATATATAAATGTATACCTATGTCTATATTTAAATCTATACATATACATTTATCATTGATGTCTTCCACTTTATACATATTTATTGTTCATCCTTCATATTTTCTAAGCCTGATGTCATTTTTCCTATACTAATTATTTTAACTATTTTTGCAACATAAGATTTCACTATATATATAAAAATGTTTTATTTTAAAACACTTTAGATTTATAGAGAAGTTGCAATTTTTTATAAAAAATCTTCAAGCAACTCAACATATATATTACTTTCCTAACATAACTTCCTTTAATTACTCAGTAAAAATCTCCTATTTTTCATCTTACTATTAGAAATTTACTTCTGCTAGTTTGTTGAAAAGTAAAAAACAGTTATTTATATAATAAATAGGTGACAAAAAAATCTGAAATAATATTTTAGTTTCTAAAATGCCTGATTAGAGTCTACTCCTTTGCTTTTCTGGTTCATTTTCATAAGTGATAAACAATATTTTTTATAAATCATTGTATCACAGTGTAGCAAAAATACTCTAACTGTATCAGAAAATGCCATTATTTTGTATTAACTTTCAGATAGTTTATATATAATATTTGAAGTTGACCAATATGTTCCATTGTTATTTTGAAAATATTATCAGTTTTCTTGGTGTTCATAAGGGACCTACTGTCAGTCAAATTATCTTTCATTTATAAGCAATTTGCTTTTTTATCCTGAAAACTGTATCTTATTTCCTGGTACCGTGTAGCCATGAGGATTACATTTTGTTTCCTTGTTTTTTTTCATCTTCAGTGTAAAGTTTCCTGGAGTGTGTTTATTTCAGTTTAATCTTTGAATTTACTTGAGTAAACTTTTTATATAAAAGTTCTTAAATAATGGAGATTTCTAAAATAATGGAGATTTATCTGCAATTACATTTTTATATTTTGTTTTTAATATATCCATTGCGATACTTTGTTATAGAACTCCTAGATGACATACATTATAGTCTATTAATTTATATTCCTTGTCAGATGCTTTTATTTTCCTTAAATTTGATATTAAAGATGTCATTAGACCAGATGGTGACATAATAGGCTCTTGAATTTCCCTTTCCACAGATGCACTGAAAGTACAGCTATACATGGAGCAATTCCCTTTGTGAGAAATCCAGAAATTTACTGAGTGACTCTTATACATTTTGGAACTGGGAAAATAAATGCATACGAAAAACTGAGACACACTCTCATGATAAATCCCACCCTTCTTAGAATACCATATAATCAAGAGGAAAACCCTAACTTCAGTTTCTTCCTTAGGAGCTAAGGATTTGGGGAACATATCTACCACCCCAGCATTTAAGGCTCCCAGCCAAGGGATGGGTCCCAAAAACATCTAGACCTGAAAGTCAAAATGAACATGCATTCATGTGTTCAAAAAAAAATGTAGCAAACAAAGCAGATTTTAAGGGATGCACATGCACTTACCCTAGGTATGCCCCTAGAGAACAGGGCTGAAAGAATACACAAAATTCCCAACCCTTAGTCTTTTTTTTTTGTACAGTCTAGTTTTTTTTTTTTTTTTGTAGTCTAGTTTCTAATCTAGATTTTCACTGTGATCCTCTTTTGAAATTGAAAGAACCAAAGAACAAATGTTTCTACCTTCTCCCTCCAGCTCTCTCCAACAATAAAATGAAGCTGCTAATACTTGCCTGAAATGTGTGCATACACAATCTAATGTTTTAACATTTAAGTCTCCCAACCCAACTAAGGTACAGGCCCTGGGATCACCTAGCTTTGATAGATAATAGAACATATATGCATGAGTCCTACAGGAATTTTAGGAAACAAAGAAGCAGTTTTAATGGGCACAGAAACACCATGCATACCTATGTACCTAGACTCAGGGAAGAGGAAGCAGTCCAAAAATAAATAAATAAATAAATAAGTGAATCACCTATCTTTGCCTATCTTCTAGTTTTTCTATGGAAGGTATTTGATTATATGTTTTCTTATTACTATCAGAGGGTCCAAATTCTAAGCAGTCTCTATCAGATGCACACTAGGATACTCCCCTTTGGGTACATTATGAGTCCTGACACACCTCAGCTATTACAAGTCACTAACAAAGATGGCAACTTAGATAACTGCAAAGGTTACCAGGAATATGGGCCTGCCTAATTGATGAGGTTTCTCTCCTCTGCAAGATCAGACTGTCAAGACTGAAAGAGGTGACTGGTTTATCGCCCTCTGCTTCCCTCAGCAGTGTATTTCGTCAGTCTGCCTGTTCTGTTCCCCGCTATGGCTCTGGTGAATCCTCTCACCCCCCCATGCTTCTGACTGTACCCAGTGCATGTATAAATAAATCTTTAAAAAAAAAAAAAAAGTTACTACACTTGCTCTTAGCCAAAAGGCCAAGAAACGATGGATGTTAAAAGTTAAAGAGAATCAATGCAGCAAGAGAAAATAATACATTTCTTACAAGAGAACTCTCATACATTATCATAAAATTACTCAGCAGAAACTTTGCAGAAGAGGGTGGAATGAGATGTTAAAAGTGCTGATAATTATCAACTAAGAACTTGAACCAACAATGTTGTTTTTCAGAACTGAGAGTGCTCTACACAAACACAGGTGAGGAATTTATCACTAGGAAACTGGCCTTACAAAAAATGTTAAATAAACTTCTTTGAGTTGAAATAAAGAGTTGCTAATGAATAACATGGAGCATATAAAAATATAGAATTCATTTGTAAAGATATAGTTATGTAGAAAACACTCTAATATTACAATGGTGGTAATAAGGTATCTAAAGGTATCTAAAATAACTACAATTTCAAACATTTGTTAATGATGAATTAAAAAGAGGTAAATTGTGACATCAAAAAATATATAACTTTATTATGTCTTCAAAGTTAAGATGTTAATAGCTTAAAACAGACTGTCATATGTGTCTTATGTAAGCCTCATAGAAATCACAAAGCAAAAACCCATAGTTTATGCAGAAAAGCTAAAGACAAAGGACCTAAAACATACCACTACAGAAAATCATCAACTCAGAAGGAGAATAAGAAAGGAGGTAAGGAACAATGCAACTATAAAAAGTAGAATATATATAACGAAATGGCAATAGTCCTCACCAATCAATAACAACTTTAATGTAGATGCAGTCTATCTTATCTATTCAAAAGACATAAAGGGATTCTGCTATAGATGTCTAATACATGATTTGTTTGATTAGAAGACATACAATTCATGATGGCTGGCTTGCTGTTCTATGATTATGTGTTTAGTGTCTATTTGGGCCTACTATTGGTCAGGAACTGCTGTTTAAATTGATAACAGTATCTACTAGAAATCAGCATAGTCTTTCTCCAAAATGTTTAATTGTTAATTCTGTGAGTTCCCTATTGAGGCAAGGCAAAGACTGTATCTAGCATCTATATTTGATAAAAACACTAATGTTTTTACTGTGTGTTTGCTGTTTCATGTGGCTCAAGTAGAAGATGGGTTTATGTGGTAGCCCAGACCTACTGTAGAACACTTTGTAGTTATTTTGGCCTCAGATATTACTGAAAATAGAAAGCTTTATAGGGTATATTACAAATGGATCTGAAAAACATGACTGAATAAAGTTGATAATGCCTCCAAATTCAAAAGGCACCCCCCCCATAAAATATCTGCCTTTTTGTAATAAGTGGTATAAAATTCATCTAATTTTACCTCATTTTAAAACTCACTTATCTTCACAAGACATTGGATGCCTATAACTTTCATCAATATGAAACCTTTGTAAGGTGAGTTTTTCTCTGTTTGGAATTCATGTTTTAGGAGGGAATCTTGTTTGCTTGCTACTTCTAATTCACCAGGAACAATTAACAGAATCTAATGTATAGGTTTATATTTTACCTGATATGAAGATTATCAAGGATTTTCCTCACAATACTCTGAAAAAGAATTACTTTACCTCCTGTTAAGATAACAAAGGTATTAAACTGCTTTTGTCATGTAAAGACAAACTACTTGTGATTATCTCTCTGATATGCATGGAAATGAAAGGTTTATTTAGGTCAATAGCTGCAGATAGTATGTACTAGGTAACAGGAGCTGCATTAACATGTTAAAGACACTTTATCTGGATCCACAGTTCAGACTGGCCCAAGAATGACACTACATTTAAAATAATTTATCATTATTATCCATCTGGTTTGTGCACTAGCAAAAACACGATTCTAGTGGTGATACATGGTGGAATCATCACCTTTGAATCTCTAATATTGTGTCTGCAACTCTTCTAGAGATGTGATATCACTATTGTCTTACTTTCTAACTGCCAACATTTTCCAAACTGGCTATTCTGTTTTAGAGGACCACTTACAATGTACAAATGTTTGAATTTCTCCACACTCTTTGCCAGAATTTTTGTTTTCCACTTTTTAAAGATATCCTAATATACAAAGTAATATCTCATGGTTTTGATTTATATCTCCTTAAAAACTAATGATGCCAAACTTATTGGTCATTCACTGCTTGGTTATTTATATTTTCTTTGGAGAAGTGTTTCTTCAATTCCTTTAGCCATTTTTAAATTGGATTGTATTTTTTGTCTCTAAATAGTAAACACTGATCATAATAATCTCATTTTACAGCAAAGTAATAATCAGAAAATTAGAATTTTTATATTATGGTGGGATAAGATTATCACAGAATTTATTCACAATAATAAAAATTTAAGGTAAAGCTACAACAGTAGTAAGGTTTCATATTGTTTATTTATTAGCTACACAATGGAAGAAATTTACAATAGATAGTTAATTAAATACTCTTTAACTGAAGCAACCAAAAAAATCAAGAAAATAAAATTGTTCAGGAATATGAGGCTGTCAGGGAGTAAGCCTATTGATGAATACAGAACAACTGAGTGCAATATCAATAGTTGGAACTATTGTGTGGAAATAATGTGTGGAACAATAAAAAAAGACCAACAATTTTGCAAAGATATCAAAAAATTAATGGGATTTAAGAGCATAATAATTATATGCTATATTACACAAAGTATAGTGAGGAGAAAAATATGCAACTCTAGCATACCTTATTAAATTGGTAGCAGTGTATAAAACCATTATTAACTTCATGTACTTTTATCACACTAGAAGTTCAATATCTTGGGTTGTCCCACAACAATCTTTAATGTTTTATCAATGGTAAAGTTTTCTTTTTAACAAATTGAGCCCCATTTGGAATTTTCTGAATTGGGAGAACCATTTTCAACCTTTATTATTTTTCAGTGAATGGTTTTGGAAATTAGCCTTTATAAAATATTCGAGTGAATGCAATCTAAAATTACAAAGTAAAACCACTTATATGTGAAATTCATACTGTGGCAAAGTCACTTTGACAGTGACTTTTAAATCACAAGTAATGTCAAGTTACTTAATACACTTTTATGATGTTACATGATAAAAAAAGAAAAGAAAAAAGAAAAGGTTCTCCCTTCCAAGAAAAATCTCCAGCAAATATATTTTCTTTTTTTTTTTTAATTTTTTTTTTAAAGAGGCATGTATTTTTATTTATTTATTTGTTTGTTTGTACATGCACTGGGTACAGTCAGAAGCGTGGGAGGGTGAGAGAATTCACCAGAGCCAGAGCGGGGAGCAGAGCAGGCAGAAGGACGTAAATACACTGATGAGGGGAGCAGTGGGCGGCAGGAGAGGTCTGCGCGCCATGTGGGACCCTCCTCCGGTGGCCGGGGAGCAGCCGGGGATGGAACTGGCGCCGCGGAGGCCCCGCGGGCAGCTTCACAACCCAGCGCTCAACCGCTGCGCCACAGGGGAGGCCCGCAAATATATTTTCTAAGTTCAAATTACAAGTCAACTGCCTTTTTCAGATCCTTGATACAGGCACAACAAAATTTTTCATCATTCAAAATTCATTTACCTGTGTAGTTGAGGAGCTTCTACCTAACATTAATTTGGAAGCTATTGATCTGTAAGTGATGACATACTAAATAGTACATACACAGAGAAAAATTTCATGAAATCCTATAATTGCCTTACTTTTACAATTATCATTACTTTCAAATGATAAATATGCTCCATTAAACAACATGCTCATATACTGATAATGGAATTTAGTGATATTTATCTATTTGAAAAGCTATATTCAAAGATGACATATGAAACATCTGATTATAGATCAGTATCAGCAGATGAAGTTTTTCAATCAATTTTGTTAAGAACACTGACATTGACCCTAGTTGTTTTGCCAAAAAATAAATGCAATTTAAAAGTTTTATATTCTCAATTTTATCAAATATAATTTTGAGTTTTTTCTCTCAATCAACACATCTACATAATAATATTGATTTGCCACTTAGCCCCAAAAACCTAAAATTTTATTATCTGGTCCTTAAAAGAAAATGTTCATTCCATTTTTGCTACTTTTTGTATAAAGAAAAAAGACAAATAAGAAAAAAAAATACATATATCCTAAACCAGTCAACCAGGAATCATCTAACCAGCACTAGCTATGCAATATGTTTGGTAGACACCTGTCAAGACCTAGAAAATATAACTTTGCATTAACCAACGTCTTTTTTGCTCAGTATTATTCCGTACCTAATTTGAATTGATGTTTGCTCAAATGAATTTTTTTAAGATTTATTTATTTATTTATACAAGAACTGGGGTAGAGGCCAGAGGTGGGTATGTGTGAGATGATTCACCAGAGACAGAGTGGGGAACAGAACAGGCAGACTGATGAAATACACTGCTGAGGGGAGCAGTAGGAGAGATAGGAGAGGTCTGCTGCACCATGTTGGATGCTCGCTGGCCACTGGGATCGAACTGGCACTGCAGAGGCTGCTTCACAGTGCTGTGCTCAACCGCCTGAGCCACCACACCACGGGAGGCCCTCAAATGAATTCTTAAATGTTCTAATTTGCATCAGTTTATTTTTTTTAACAGCAGCTATCAAGGAGCTCTTAATTAAGAAAAATAGTGCTTTGAAAAAATTCACTTCATATGAAGGCAACATACTGACTAAAAGTGAAGAAATGGAAAGAGACACCTCATACAAATGAAAATAAAAGACTGTCATCAGAATGGCGAATTCAAGATGCTAACTATTTATTGTACACATGATACAATGCAGTCAGTGGTGGCAAATAGAGGAGAGTATAGGCCTGTTTGGTATCATTGGAGCAGCTGTTTTCTATAAAGTAGCACCTGGAGTAATATTTGTTGGAAATCAGAATTTTCTAGGTAGAAAAGGGTTGGGGAAATCAAAGAAGCTTATAGATTCAGGTTGCAATTATGATAACAAGTCACAAATATATTTTCTCTGAGTTTGATCTACTAGTTGTTCAACTAGAAATATTGCTGACCAAGTTGTGCACACCCCAGACATCTGAGCTCAACATTATAATTCATGATGTGAATTTTACTAACAATGCAGGTCATCTTACAGCTTTCAATTTTAACTAATTGTGTTGGTAACCTCATTCTAAAATCATTTGTGTCTCTCTAGCTACCAGAGGGCATATACAGTTAATTTATGAATATAAAAAAAATACTAAAATTCATGATCTTAAAAAAAAAACTTATTAAAATGGAGTTTCTATATTTTCCTGTTCACTGGCAAAGGCTTGCCTTTTGGATTTAATTCAATCTGATGTTTAGGCTTTCATTTTTTATTACTCCTAAATTTAAATCTTTATGTAAATTTGTAAATGTGTTTAAGGAGTATTTATTTACTTAGTGTCCTTTATAAGCCTTATAAATATAGTTTAAAGTAAACTCTTATAAACTTAGGTAAGTGGATAGTAGGACAAATATCTTGCTCAAGTTAAACACAATTACAATATATAATTAGTTCATAATTATAAAATGTGACCCCTCAGTGCAGGTGAAGAATGTGATACAAGATCACTCCCTTTGAGGGCCTCCCTGGTGACGCAAGGGGTTAAGAGGCAACCTATGAAGCTGTCAGCAGCCACAGCAGCATGAGTTAAATACCAGGCAGGCCAGGGAGATACCCAATTGGTACAGCAGACCCCTCATGTCGGGCCTGCTGCTCCCCCAGCAGTGTACTTCAGTCAACCTGCCTGTTCTGTTCCCCACTCTGTGGTGAATCTTCCCACTCCCTACACCTCTGGCCTATACCCCAGTTCTTGTACGCATAAATAAATAAATCTTTAAAAAAAAATCACTCCCTTTGTGACATGCTTTTACAAGGCACATCAAAAGATTTTTATAATATATTTAAAGTTACTAATCATTTGACTAAGTTAATCAAAATGATGTCTATTTAGGGAGGATAAAATACACAAGAAGGGGGTCACTCAGTTTTTTCTGGTTTAAATATGGAAACTCCACTTGAGTAGGAAAGTGGGTGGACTCTAGGAGGACATCCAGCAAGTAAATCAGAAATTCAGTCCTCCAAGAGCAAAAAAATTAATTCTACAAAAATCTTAATGAAATTGGAAACAGATCCATCTTCTGAACCTCCACATAGGGGTACAGTCTAGGTGACTTCTTCACTGAGATCTCGGGAGTCCCTGAGCAGAAATTTCAGTTGCAGCCTTCCTGTGTTTCTGACATACAGAACTTGCAGATAATAAGTTGTTGTTACTTTATGTCACTGTTTATGGTACTTTGTTACTCAGAAATAGAAAACTAATAGAACTCTGCACAGGATTCCTAGGCCCACTTTCAATAAGGGGGTGAAGGCTTCTCCATATAAGAAAATAATTCTTGAACACCAGCAGTGTGTCCTTTCAACTCAATCCTGGTGCCATTTCTTGACAGACAGTTATCAACCAAGGGACAGAGTCAGATTCTCAGATTCCAAGAGTAAAGAGCTCCATCTCCCAAAACCACCCTATACTCAAGATGCTCAGTTAGTTACCTGTTCTACTGATGCACTGACTACATGGCAGAGGTTCCCAGGATACCCTCCTCAGGTTTCACTAATTTGGTAGAACAGAAACCCATTTACTCACCAGATTGCTGATTTATTCAGCAGGATTTAACTCAGGAAAGACAAAGTAGAAAAGATATGTTGGGCAAGGTATAGGGAAAGGGTATTGAGCTAGCATGCCCTGTCCAGGTTAACCAAGTTCCCCAAATCTCCACATGACACCAATCTAGAAGTTCTCTGAACCTAGTCCTTTGGCATTTTTTTTTTTTTTGTAAATTTCAATGCATAAGCATGATGGATTAGCTCATTGGCCAGTAGTAACTGAACTCGAATTTTAGCCCCTCTAGTCTCCCAGGAAATCAGGTTGAGGAAGTAAATTACCATCCTCTATTAATGTTGGCTCCCCCAGTCCTTATCTGCAGGCATTTCCCAAAATATACCTTAGACGACATAATAAAAAATACTTTTATAACTCCAAACACTAAGGAAATTCCAAGCCTTTGGGGAGCTGTAATCCAGAAGCTGGATAAAGACCAACTATGATAAATATATATTTTGGTCATCTGAGTGACAAAAATACTTGTTACTTATAAATAAATCACAATATCACAAACCAAATCATAGCAAGATGTTTACTGAAAATATACTTAATATCTGCTTACTACCTCTTGTCCTAATTAATCCCAAGGAGGGCAAATGTTAATGTGCTAATTATTTTGAGAATTATTATGTAAATTAACCTTACAAACTCTTGAAACTACTTTATAAGGTCAGAAAGGGTAAATGATATATCTAATTTTATTAACTTCCATATGCCTAGCACAATTTTAATAACTCATAATTACTCAAAAATTACTGAATTAAATTTACTCAGGCATTTAAAATATTTTGTGATCCAACATTTCAATATTCCAAGAAATAGTCACTGGGTGTTCATACCTACTTCCTTAAAGAAATTCAATAATAAAGAAGAAAGTGACCTTATCCTCAAGAAGACTAGTGTTCATAACCCATTATTTACCTAATAACTCTGTACCTATAGATACTAAGGATGTTTTTAATTCTCACACTATCAAAAATAATGGATTTATCTTTGTATACTGATATAAGTGTATTGGTTATTTCTCAGCCCTAAATTATTGGACCTGTCCATTCATTTTAATTTTGACTTATTTTGCCAAATGATAGCACCCAAGAAAATTTCCAGATGTCAAAAATGCTATCTGATTTTTCATTCTTTATTAACTTAACAGTGATATTGTATCTTTTTTGTTGATACCCCTCCATACTATTTTCCTGACTCTGCCAATATATTTGTACATTTTTATTTTTTTTCTATTTAAAAAATGATTAAAAAATGGTAAAATCAAGTAAACCTTTTGTCTATATACATTATATCACTTTGCTCACTATTTCTTATATAAAATGTTTATAATTCATATAAATACATTTGCATTTCTATTTTTTTAAGGACTCCTTTATATACTTCTGACATTTTTTTTCTTCTAAATAGATGCTCAAGTTGAACCTGAAAAATGCTAAGGGTGGGTAAAAAAAGACTATATTTTGCAAGAACATTACCTAGAGCTATATTTACAATAAATCTGTACAAAATTTACAGTATTTAAGGGCAGTGACAAAATGGAAATACATCTTCAAATTTTCTGACTTCTATCCTATGTTTCGGTTTTAAAATTAGAACTCTCCAGAAAAACATTCCAGTTAAATCATTAATAGCAATTCTATGAAATATTATTTTTACACAAAGAAAGGTAAAATTATTATTAATCAGTAATTAGCAACCTGTAAAATTTTAATATAAGAAAGTGAAAAACAGAGATACCTCTCTACCAATGTGATAAGGAAAATGCCAGTAAAAAATGTTACAATATGTATGTCATTAAGCATTTTTCTAAAGTATAGACATATTTTAACTAAAGTACTAAAAAACTGAGCATATGAAGAAGGGACACAAAGTTAAAATTTTTATTTTCCAGTATAGTACTGACAGACGAGACATTTAGGGATTCAAAATATTATGCTGAATTTTTCAAACTTTAGATAATTACTGATATGTTTAAGATGTAAATATAATACCAGTGAATTCTGGTAAATGGGAAATTTAGAATACTAAAGTCCATAGAGTGAAAGTCATACAGTTTTCAATGAGAATATGGTTTTCCTAGAAGCAATTTGTTCCTAAGATATTCTTCCTTTAGCAAACCAGATACATTTTCTATCTTACTGACTGATCACTGAATTCAGAGCTTTCAGTGGTGTCACCAATATGCCAGGACTAGTAGGTGTTCTGACATAGTGATAAGTGGCCAATGTAAATCAATATCATATAAAGCAAATGCAGAGTAAATTACCAAGAATGACAAATATTGGAAACCAACATAAGATAACTTGCTATACTCATCAAGATAAAACAAAGGCAGTGAAATAATGGTACTAGCCCTACTGTTAAATGTGTATATACTGTATTAAGATCACTTATGCTGAAATACAGTATTTCCAATACAAGCATATGTGATATTTGGAGATACTAAGCAATTATCTTCTGACAATTTCCCTTCCTATTGGCATTTCTCCCAAATATATTATTGTTCTCCAAGATTGCCTATAGAAATTGATATGATGGTAGGTGAACAGAAAGAATAAGCACACTTTAATTACACAAGGTTTATAAAACAAGGCCATTTTGTATTAATGCATACATATATACATACATGAATATAAATAATATTTTTTAAAACTGATACCTCTAAAATAGACCAAGTACACTTGAAATAAAAGAGAACTATTGTGGCAAATTTGAAGGAATAAAATAATGAATTATGAGGTATTGGTATCACAGAGATAAGAAAACAATACTTGATTGACAGTGCTCTTAAAAAAGCTGAAATTAGAATGGTGATAGTAGAATCTTACCATATATAGTGATTTAGAGATACAACTGGTGGGAATGTAGACCAGTCCAGTCATTATGGAAAACAGTATGGAGGTTTATCAAAATATCAAAATATAGATATACTTACACACTTATTTATAAACACCCACTTCTAGGTAGCTACTCAAAGAATGCAAAAACACTAATTCAAAGGGATACACACACTCCTATAGTCTCTGCAGTAGTATTTACAATAGTCAAGTTTGGAATCAATTTACAGACATAACAATGAGTAGATTGAAAAGATGTGGCTTATCTACACAATGTAATACTAATCAGCTATAAAAAATATGAATTTGTGTTATTTACAACAATAATAGATAGAACTGTAAGGGATTATGCTAAGTAAAATAAGCTAGAAGGAGAACAATCAATACCAGATGGTTTCAATCATATGTAGAACATAAGAAATAAAACAAATAGGCAAGATCAAGCAAAAAAAAAAAAAACTAAAAATATGACTGTAAAATTGAGACTATCATAGGGGAACGAGGAAGGTGGACAACAAAGTATGGAGGAGGCTCCATGGAATATGCTGGGGGACTTAGTAGAGAGTGTGGTGTGGTAAAATTTATCTGAATTTGTGTGAACCTATACCTCAGAATCATACACAGTGATGTAAACCAATGCTACCTCAATAAAAATAAATAACATTTTAAAATAAATTAAAACAGAAAGGAGATGCCACAATAACACTCACATTGACCAAAACTGGAATGTCAGAAATGACAAGAAAGTCAACATTGACAAATGATGATCAAAGTATAGATGTACTTATATACATATTTATAAACACCACTCCCTATAACCTGTATCCAGATCACTGTAAAGAAATTTGTTGAATTACTCTGTTGGTGAAGACAGTGTTTCTGCCACCTAAAATATTAGAAATTTAAAACAGAAATTTAGATACGTTGTAAAAAAAAGCAAAGCAAAAAATTTAAATAGTATTTTGTGCATTTCTGAACATGAAGTTTAGAACTTAAAAAAAAAAAAACTCTAAAAATGTAAAGCAAGTTAAAAAATTCCTTTAGTCAACTTTCAAAGAATCATTGTGAAACAAAGAAATACATAACACAGGTTTGGGAATCAAAAGAAATGTAGAAACAGAATTTGTATTCACCTATTAGCGGATAGATGACTGTATTGGCCTCACTGTGAGGATGGATTAATGATCAAATAAGGACTACATTATTATCTTCACAGTAATTAGTTTTACATGAAACTAATTAGTTATATCTGCACCTGTTATTTGTCTGGCAATCCTTCACATAATTCACAAATGGTCTTGTTTAGGTCTCCTCTAATGGTGTTTTCAGCTTATTAGAAATTTATTCAAAATTTGATTCAAGAATCAAATACTGTGTGAAGTTATGGATAAGAGAAAGAATTGGTCCTTTCCCTCACGGGACTTAAAGCTACAACTAGCAATAGTGAAGTGTGCCTCACGATAGTGACATTTAGACTAAGACCTTGAATATCAGAATTCTAGATAGGCGGCTAAAATAGAAAAGGTAATAAATATTCCAAGCAACGAAGTCCACATAATTTTATACTTGGACTGAAAGATCATTCATTAGCAACAAAGTTACTATATTTTAATTGTGTGATCCAGATTGACCATCCAGCAAGCATGTTGGTGTCCACAGAGGCAAATAAAATCTACCAGGCTTTTATTTGCATAGATACTTACGTGTTATCTCTTAAAAGTGCATTAGTTATCACATTCTTTGTTCTCTCAAGAAAACGTATTTAAAGACAAATATTATGTATTTCACTCCTAGAGGCCTACACAAATGTCTGCTTGCCTTGGAACTTCATGTTAAGGATTGAGAGCTTTAGATTAAAAACAAAATTTGTATTAAAAAATGCTATTTCAGATTAAAAGATACTTTGGATATCCCTTATTCATTTCAAAGAAAAAAATTAGGAAGTATAAAATAAATTATTTAACTTTCATTTATAGCCATGCTATTAAATGCCAAATGTTAATAAAAGCACATAGGTTATAATATCACATATATTTTTATGTATAATGCTTTTACTAAATAATTTGTTTTAAAAGGGTGAAATGAATACTGGAAAATTCCTGAATACTAAGGAGTAACACTCTCCTCTTAGGCATCACTAATTTTGAGATATCCTAAAAACTCCTTTTTCAATAAAGACAGCTTTCATGAAAAGAGGACTCTATTATTATTGCTCTTGCACACTAAATCTAACTAATGCTGTGTCATCTTCCATGTACTTGGTCAATGCTTTTGTAACAGAGAATGTCCACAAAAAGGGGAGATTTCATGTTTTACGACCCCACCTAATGAAGAGAGGAGCTGAGCAGGGAAGGGAAACTATAGAGGACTTGGAGAGAAACGTGAAACAGAGAGACTTGTGAAGAAAGAGTGTGAGCTCACTTCTCAGCTTTGTACTTGCACCAGGGACCTAGCAGACATGGAAGGAGACCCATGGAGCAGAGACATAGAGAGACACTCAGAAGTGATGTGGATGAGAGACATGTGGACAGGCTGACAATGGCAGCTCTTACCTCAATTTGTACTTTTGTTTTGATCCTTTCATCACAGACTTGCTGGCCTCTTCTGCCCCATTTCTATGGTTCCCTATCTGGAGGATGCCAAGACTTGTAGCAGGTTTTGAGGTCTCAGCAGCCCTATACTTCATGCCAAACCTGTTTGACTGGATATTTAACCACAAGCGTATGGGCAACTTTGGGTGTTTCATTAGGAAACTAATATTCTTTCCTTTCTTCTCTTTCTATGCACACCGATTCTATTAAAGACCTTTCACACTAAGAGAAAGCTTTGTCTTTATGTGGCAGATGGCAGAACATGCAAATATGGGGATCCTGATGCACCTTTTAGTCTGATAGTACAGACTGTTAGTACAGGTTCATCATTTTTTATTGGAGAATAAATTAGAGATACATAAAAAATATAAAAATAAAAAAATATATAAAAATTAAAAATTAAAGAATTTTTATAAAAATTAAAGTAGAAATACCAAAATTTAAATTTTTCGTATGACTTACAAGAATATATGAAAATCAAACCCAGATTAGATTAATGGTTTTCTAAGGCTCTTTATTTTATATATATATATATATGTGTGTGTGTGTGTGTGTGTGTGTGTGTGCGTATATATAAACCCACAGACATTGTTATATGTATTGGTATTATAATGACAAGGATGTTACAAGTATTGACATTGTAATGACCCTAACTGTTGGAGATGTGGGGGCAATTGAAAGAGTGACAGGTTATCATTAAAAAGCAACTAAAACCACTTGTTCATTAAGGTATTGATTAACAAACACTCCAAAGATAAGGAACATAAAAGAATATCTCTGCAGAGAGGCCCAGTCCAAATTAAAATTAAGAGGTGGCCCTAATAACACAGCCCTGAAAGAAGTATAAATGCAGGAACCAAATTAAGCTAGTCTGAAACACACTGGACTCCATGGCTGTGAGACCTTTAAAGTCTTCTCCAAATTTGGTATCTGCCATTGGAGGCTGTGACCTAAGTAGCAGTACTCCTCTCCCTGAGGAGTTGATGTTATAAGGGGAGTTCTCAACCCCTAATGACTTTTCTTTTGAGCTTATCTCCTCAATCTTGTCTTAGAAGTTCACATCCCTCCTCCTCTTTCTTGTCATTTGAAATGTGTGCTTATATTGTTGTAATGTGGATTCCTCCCAATAAAATTATGCTGTGATTGTATGTTATGTGGTTGGCTTGAACCATCAATGAAACTGTTCTGAACTTGATATTATACATTGGTAAATATGTTCACAGGTGTGCGTGTGTGTGTGTGAGAGAGAGAGAGCGAGAGTGAGAGAGAGAGAGGAAATATGTTTTAATTGGACTGGAATGTTATTGAAAATACATATTTGGAAAGAAATATCATGGAGTTGTACAACTTTCAGTTGTTTATACATTTCATAATATATATATTGAATGTGAACAGCTTATCCTGTTATTACAGGAGTCAAAGAATCAGAAAATACTTTCCAGTCTCCCATTTCATTAGGCTGTGGATGTTTCTAAAATATTGGTTCTTAGAGTTGTGGGGTACATGAGGAATTGATAGTAAGACAAAAACTTTGAAGCTCTACTTTTTTCATCTTACTAATCACACTAATTGAAAGCTACAGTTGGGATTTGAATACTAGTTGCTTGAATATGTCAGTAGGGAAGGCAATGTACATGATTTAAGTAATTACATGATGTACATGATCAAAGTAATTCAGTTTGAATTCACAATTGATGCTATTACTACCTGACTTAATTAATCTCCCTAAGCCTCAGTTTCTTCACATGTAGAATGGGGCTAACAGAACTCATCTCACAGAATTTTTGAAAGACTTAATATGTGTTTAGCACACAGACAATGCATGTGTTATTATTTTCATTTCTCAGCCTAGTGAGTGGGGAGAAAAAAATAAAATCAATATAAAAATATAGTGAGGTTCAGCAGTTTCTAACAGGATATAAATATTTTATGAAATAATAACAACTGTGTTTTCTTAGAAGCAGCACATATTGATATTTTTTAGCAAGAGTAAATAGTTAAATTCAAAGGTATTAATTTAACTTATTAATTTAATATATTACTTCTTTAATATATATTGAAATAATACATATTACTTCTTCTGTGCCAGGCACTGTTTTAAGCAATTTTAAAACATTAACTCATTTGACCTTCATAGCAACCCTTTGAAATAAATAAGCAAACTGAGATATAAGAAATTAAGAAATTGCCTCTGGTTAAATTCCTAAGTAGGAATGTGAGAGTTCTTTCCCAGGAGAACAATATCTTGGCTGAAATGCTATTTCTACTTTTTAATTTTGAGTAGTTATAACATGATAAAAAATATAAAGTCATTAAAGAATTCTAGATGAATAAAAATCATATAAGGATTACAAAATTATTTCATTGCTGTTGTTATTTCAAGATAATGTGTTATTTCCAACATAGACAACCTTATTTTAAGACTATGTTACTGTAAACAATAGAATATGGTCTTTCTTGACAGAAAAAAGATAACAAATTATTCCATAAAATATTAAAAAAACTACCCAGGATAGTTCTGCTTGTATACAATCAATTGATTTGTCACCAAAGGCACCAGAGGCCACTTAAGGTAAAGACTTGCCAGAAAATGGTGCTATGTCAGAAGTCACACACAAAATTAATGAATTAATGAATCTTTATCAATCCCTCACACTGTCCATAGAAACTAACTTAAGGTGGATCATAAACATAATGTAAATGCTAAAATTATAATGTTTATAGAGAGAAGATATGGCAATATCTTTCCTATTTTTGTCCACAAGATAGATTTGCCTATAAAAAAAAAGCATTACTGAGAAGGCACTATAAAATCTGACAAAATAAACTCAACAAAACAAATCTGGTCATCAAAAGACACTCAACGGGGCCTCCCTGGTGGCGCAATGGGTTAGGATGCAACCTATGAAGCTAATTGCAGCCACTGCAGCAAGAGTTTGATCCATGGCCAGGGAGCTACCCATATGGTGCAGCAGATCTCTCCTGGCTCACCTGCTGCTCCCCTCAGCAGTGTATTTCAGTTGATCTGCCTGTTTTGTTCCCCATTCTGTCTCTGGTGAATTCTCTCATGCCCCCACACCTCTGGCCTGTACCCCAGTTCTTGTATGCATAAATAAATAAATCTTTGAGAAAAAAAAAAGACACTCAACAAATATTACAGTAAGTCACTGACTGGCAGAAATATTAAAATGAATATACTAGATGAAGGACATGCATCCAGGATATATAAAAGTTTTCTACTACTTATTAATAGAAAGACAACTCAATTAAACATCGACAGTTGACTTAAAAGTTCTCTTTGAAAAAGTAAATTTACATAAAGCCTATAAACACATGAGAAAATGTTCAGAAATATTAGTCACAGGAAAAATACAAATAAAAATAAAAATACTACTAATTACACATTGTGGAAATATATCTTAGATGGTGAGGATGTTAAGGAGACTTATTCTTAGGATAATTAAATTTGAATCATTATGCTGTACACCTGAAACTAATCTAATGTTATAAGTTAATTATATCTCAATTAAAAGAACACTTAACTGTCATTACTAAAACATTTTTATTTTATTCATATAAAATATTTAATAATTCAATTTATTATAAAATAAATTATTGAAGGACATAAGAAATCAAAAAAACATTAAAAACAAATTGAGATTCCATTTCACACTCCAATAAAGTATCAAATTAAAAAAACTGATATTATCAATTATAGAGGACAAAAATCTTTCACCTCAAAATATGTCATTTAGGCAAAAGGTTGATATCATGGGAGGGACTTTGGCGATTGCTTTTGATAGACATTTACATGTAAATTTTTCTCTGTCAGGGTTTCTCTATCACTGTATAGGGAAGATGTAAATAATCTCCTTAACTCTCTTTTCAGTGAAGATGACATAACTTAAATATGCCTAGCTTTGTTTACTGTATCTTCCATGAGAAAGGCCCCAACTGACCATGCCTTTCTGCCTCCCCAACATCACTTGCCATGGCAAAGCTATTTCATAAGTCATCTGAAGTCACCTGTGCAAGTTACTTAATTTTTGCTGGATCTCTCCCATATCTAAAAGAGGAAGACATGTTACTATTAAATTTCTTTTTAACTTTTTTTCCTCTTACAAATCTGAGTGATGCTTGTTTGATTATTTGTCAGTCTAGAAGAACCTGGACAATATGGGATGATTTTTGCACTGGGGCACAATTGCTGGTGAGTATCTGAAGAAAATGAATTTCTCACACATTGCTAGTGAATGTGTAACATGTTATAAATTCACTGCACTACATTCCTCAGCCCAATGATAATGGGTTGCCTAATGCTTAACAGAATATTTCTGTTACTTCTTAGGATGTTAATAACATCCATTTTAACTGATCACAGATAAAAGAGAAACTACTCCAGAAATACTAACAACAGTCTTGTGGTTGCCCACCCCTGCACTTGCCAGCCCCTGGGATCGGAACATGAAGAAACTCACCCTACTTCTGAAAATTTCCACATTCTTTTCTTTCCTATACAATCTTTCTTCATTTGCCATTCCTGGAGGCAGCCTTTTCTGATACTTTGTTGTCCTCCTGACATGGCACCATGTGCTAATAAAATACTGCCTTTGTGGAAATAACCTTGTGGTCCAGAGCCAGGCCTTCTGAGCATGAGTGACATGTGTTACAGGTTGGTGTAACACAAGCACTTGGGAAATAAGTATCAATTTTTTTTTCATAAAATTAAATCAAACCTTATTGTGAGACTAAGTAAGTCTATGTATCTTTTTGCATTTGTAGAGAAATAAAAGGAAAACATATTTCCCAGGAAAAAAAGAACTATATGCAAATGGTCTAAGGCGCTTTATTGATAATAGTAAAAAACTGGAAATCATCCAAACGCCCTTGAGCAGGAGAATGGAAAAAAAAAATTGTGTTTTATCCATAGAAAGGGAAACTATTTTGCAACAAAAACAAAAGTTACAAACAAAAACTTATCATCAATGCAACACAATTGATAAAATTTAAACTTTTTTAACACTTTACAGGAAAGTCAGACTCAAAAGTGCATGTACAGTATGATTCCACTTAAATGAAATTCTAAAACCTTCAAAACAAATACATGTTGAAAACATCAGCATACAGGAGGTCCTCTTGGGAATTAAACGGTAAAAAGTATGAGAGTAATTTTTGGGTAATGCAAATATTTGTCAAGATTCAGATCAGTGCATCATATATAAATTAAATTATATCTCAGGATAAACATCAAAAATCCTACACATAAAACAATGATATTATTATAACCCATAATATTTGAATAATGCGTTGCATTTATTTACCAAAAATAGTTATCTCACTTCTGTGTACATAAAAACAAAAAATAGATTTCACAAAACAGAGACAAATAGTTTAATCCCCACTCACAGCTCACTCACACCCCCCCACACAACAACACACAAGCACACAAGCTACACAATTTGATTTGATGGAGATCAACAGTCCTTTCTTTTTGTTACTTCTAGCTACTTTTGTTCCATTATCATGCTAATAAGTCTCTTTTGTATTTCTGGGTTTTTGTTTGTTTGCTTTATTAACAACACTATCACCCAAACCCATCACAGTTCTTGCTCTATCCAGGTGGTTGACTAGTATACTTTCAAATTCATGGTGATATTCTTTTCCTGACTCCAACCTAATTCATGGATATTTTTATGGCAATATAAATATGTTTCATAAGTATTTAAAAATATTTACAATGTAGCTAGATAATGTTTTTTTCTCATACTAAACTTCTATAAATAATTATCACTATCTTACCAAAGATTACCTCCCTCCAACAGAGAAGAAAATAAAAGTAGGTGGCGGTGTGAGAACATAAAATCTTTTTCTGTGGTACTTCAGTTATCTCAGGAATAGTTTTAACTCTTAAGAGGAAGTTATTTTAGATCGCAAACTGGCCCTCAGCAAATGTTGCTTTAAGTTTCATAATCTTTGGCATCTCTTCTCTCCAGACTCAGGTTCATTGTCCCTCCTGACATCTCACTTTTCCTTCCTGGACTCCCAAGGACAGGCAGCACATGGCTGCTAGTCTATGCTAAAGTGTTAGATGATAATTAAGAAGATAGCTGAAGTATTAGCTGACAAAGTTTAAGGTATAAGACCTCCTAGTGAATTTTTACTTTAATAAGTGACTTTGACAACCCAAATCCTCATTTTGTCCTTTTCATTTTCAAGATTCAGTCTTTAATATATTTTCCTTTATTCTGAACTTTCACAAAGAATATTTCAATTCACAGAATTCTGGCAAAACAACCATATTAATATCTAGATCTATACAATTTCCCTCACCTGCCCATTTCTGCACCTGAGTTATTTATTAGCAACATTCAAAAGAAAACCATAGATGGCAAATAGATATAGAGGCCATGACACACTGATAAAAGGACATCTCTCTCTTCCTGACCCACAAGATAAACATTCCTAGTTCTTTTATTTACCCTCTTTGCTTAACAACCTTGCCTTGTTTAACAACCTTATCTTCTTACATTCTGAAAAAAAAGAATATTCCTAAAAAGATAACATGAAAATTGCCAACCACCAGATGTTAGCAAAGCAAGCTGGTGCCTACCAGAATTTCCCAAAAATATCCAGATGCCTGCATCAAAAGGACATGCTAACCCTTGCCCATCTCCCTGTTGTACTCCTTTGTATATACCCCTCACTCTGCCAAAGATCAGGACAGTGGTCTTTCAGACACGGGTCTGGTGCCCTCCTCAGTCAGTCAACATGTAAAAGGGTGGTGCCCAGGAAAGGGGGAGGTTCCAGATTCCCTGCTCCACCCAAATGGAGGATGGAGCTGAGCAGGTAGAGAAGAAACTGCAGAGGAGACTGGGGAAGGGAGAAAGCAGGTTGGAGAGCAAGAAGGAGACCTAAAGGAGGTGCGTGGCACCTAAAGACACATGAAGAAACTACGCTTGCCTTTTGGTCATGGACTGGGTGACACAGATGTGGATGAGACCCGTGGGGAGGTGACAATGACAAGTTTTATCCTGATTTTGATTTTGCTCTTTTCCTTCCGGGCTTGTCTGGTTGTTTCTGACCATTTTCTGTGGGTACCCACTGGAAGATGCTTTGGACTTGTGGCAGGCTTTGGGGCCTTGCTTGGGCCAATCCCATTTGGATGGAGTTTTACCCATGAGGGGACGGGTAACTTTGGGTGCTTGATTTAGAAACTAGATTCTTTGCCTTTCCTGTATTGTTTCCTAATTGTATTAAAGTTCCTTCCCATTAAAGTCTCATATGTTTTGTCTTGATGCGGCAGATGGCAGAACCCATTTAGAGCAGGCAGGTTTTCGGGGTTTGAGCTGCCCCTCTCCCTTCCCTGTAACAAACACATTAAACTATTTTTCTTCTCAAACTCTGTTTCCTTTTATTGGCTAAGAGAAACTGAGAGCTGCTACTAATTGCCATTATTTCCTTTAGCCAATTATTTCAGCCCTCAAAATGACTATTTATAACCTAAATTGGCATTTTATATCAGTGCATGAAAAGCCATAAGATTCTTAACTTCTGTACACATAAATAAAATTTTCATCATTCATTTACTAAATGAAAAATCACAAATTTTCAAAACAAGTGTTTTATTGATCATCTTGACAACATTCACAGTTGTTCTATTTGACTATTTTACAAGGGAAAAAAATATTATAACTTGGAGGCTGACAGAAACTTTGATCATTTAAGCAATCTCTATTTGAGGAAATATCCTATTTGATTTCTATAAAATTTTGTAGTATTATGTCGAGATAATAGCCCTTACTAAACATATACATTTTTAAGTACTTTCTGTAAAAAGGAGTTATACTACCTTTGATTTCGTTTTTCTATCATGGTAAAGCATTCCCAAGAACTTCATAAAAAGGATTTTTACGTATATCTTCATCCTGCTCCCTTTCACCTGAAATAACTGTTTCTGTTTTTAACCTATTTCCAATTATGAATGCTGAGGATCATTTATTGAGGGTAAAATAGTTAGGACTGAATTATCACTATGTGTTTAATTAATGATTGGGAAACCACTGAATCTTTGGTCTATAGATAGAGGGTTTAATCTGCCATTAATGCAAAAGGATGTAGGAGATGCTAAAAGGTGAGACAATAGTAAGGCCCCAAGTGACAATGGGATAGATTAGAAATACAGTGGTGTAAATGGAATTATACAGAAGGTAAAATCTGTGTTGTTAGGCAACTGATTAATTGTGGAATATTATAACAGATTCAGAAGTTAGACTGAGTACAGAAGTAGTACTAACTAAAATTTGAAGATAATTACAGAAGATTTGAATAGCAAATGAATTCACACTAATGCATGTTAAGACTGAGCTATGAGAAAGACATTACAATATATCATGTAAAAGGAACAGTGAGGATCAGACTCCAAACCAGTGAACGGTGCTCATAGCTAACTTGACATAACAAGTGAAGTTTTTTATACCACTTCCTTACTCCCTGAATAGGACTGCTGGAAACTCAAAATAGAACCACCAGTATGAACTTAAAAAGAGTAAACACAGGTCTGTCACTCTCTTTTTTCTGTCTTCTCCTCACAGCTGGCCTCTACTCAACTGACACTATCTCCTAGTAAGAAAGATGGTATCTTGTCATGTGCTAGCCAGTAAATTTTCTTCTCCCTCTTCTCATTCCCTATAAAATTAAATCCTTTATATTTGAAACAAATTATTTATGTGTGTCTTAAAGTCTTTGGGGCCTTTAAGGTCTTTCTCGAGAGGTTTTGCAATTAGCCCAAAGTTGGGGATACAATTTTTCTAAGCACAGCCATTCCCCAAAATCTACATAGTTGTCTTTAACTGCTGGTGACTTTGAGAGCTGAAATCACCTGTTTTCTCTCAGTCTTGGAGCTTGTTTTTATTTCATAATCTCAAATCCCAAGTGTGTCAACTCTTGTTTGCATATATGAACCATCTGTGGTGACATCTTTTAACCACATTCTCTCAAATGCTTTAAAACCACTGTGGTTGAACCTCTCTGAGATCCCTGGCCTGTATTTCCCATGAATAGCTGTGGAATTATTAATCCCTTGTAGAAGAACAGTCCAGAAATATTGTGGAATGCTCTAGTACTTGGGGTCTTTCCATTCAAGAGCAAAGAGTAGCAATCCTGGGCATCTACTGGGAGGCAAGAAACGGCATTCTATTTCAATACTGAAAACCAGCTGAAATCCCTAGGTATGACAGTTAATAGAGTGTAGAGATTTGGCATGGTATGTTGTGTGTCCTTCCTTACTTCACCATCACTTATTCTGCCTGAATTCCATCCTGCAACCCTTGTCCAAATCCTCATTTTACACGGTCATCTGTTTCCTTCTTTTCTTCTTAGTGTCTCATTCTTTTTCCCCTTCCTTGCTTTCAATTTACCCTTCCAATTTACCTCTTACACAATGAGTACACTGATTCTTCCAAAAAGGTTCTCTTTTGCTAGTTCTACTACATGACGCTTCACTCTTCCTCCTAAACCCTACCCTGTGTTTTATCTCCACAGAAACAGTCGCATTGTTTTTATACCTTCTTTCTTCTGTTGCTTTGCAAACTCTAAAGATTATATCCACAAGGTGGGAAGGACTCATCTCTAAGGCACTTTCTACTTTAGTTAATTTCCTTTTTATATAAGGAGTCTCTGCATAATGAATATTTTATTAATCATCCAAGCATTTTATGAAGCATCTGGATTCATGTCTATGTAAATACCATCAGTTTAAATGATCCCTTGAAGAAACTCAGACAGATCTGCATTGCCCATTTGTTGAAGTTCTAATATCATACAATTCTCTTGCTTATGCATTCCTTTCTTTAGTTCTACTGGAACTAGTCCTACTGGTGTCCAAACACCTCTTATAGTGCTCTAGTCTTTCCATTCACCCATCATTGGAGTCCCAGTTAAAATCTACCATAAGGATACCCCTTCTGATTCTATGGTCCCTGGGTCCTCCTGGTAGAGACAATAAGTCTCTTGTTACTCTTTCCAAACACCATTCTCTGCTCATCCAATGTTAACAGTATATGACATGTGTATTGTATGTCCACCCAGGTAGAATGATGGGAGATAAAAAGAGAAAGAAATCATACATCCTTCAAGAATCCTACTGGTATAAAAGGACAGAATTTTCCATTTCAGGAGATTAATGGTAATAAATGGGGTATATGCCAAGAGTGTCCTGCAGGCTGCGCCTTGTCATTCAGTCCAACCATGAAGGTTTGGTTAAGAAGGAACTATTCCAGCTACTTAGAGTAGTTCCTTTGGCCAAATTGGATGCCATGTCTGGTGTAAGAAGACAAAGCCATTCCAGTCCTATTCTGGGGAGGCAGTGAGGTCTGTATAGCCTCCACAACCACTCCAGAAAGAACCTGTTTTTTTTAAAGGGATTCTGCACTGATGGGTTCAAGGTGGTGATTCTCTTCCTATTTACAGAAATCTTACAACTCTTAGAGGAAGGGGAAGGCTGCTTCACTCTTTGTGCCATCAAATGGGCCTCTGGCTTTTCTCAATCTAATTTATGGTGGAACATAAACACTTGTATATATATGAGAGTTTGTCTCATATGCCTGATCTTTTATAAAATTCCTCCAGTTGCAAAACAGCATGATAGTTCAAAGACCCATCAATAGGCTATTGTCCCCTCCCCCAACCCTAGTGTGTACACAGGTCAAGCAATGTTACAGTAAAGTAAAAGAAAATGCCTCATGGACACTGACTTACAACTAAACTTGTTCCAGTTAGCCAGATTCACCAAGTATTCTCTGATAGTGTAGAAGTTTCATCTCCTGGAAAATAAAAAAACAAAATTGTAGCAAACTGTCATACACAGACCCAAAAAGCCCTAGGTTAGAGACTGGAAATGACTCTCATGTGCATCCCCATAGAACCTCCCATAAGACCAAAATCAGTTACCCAACAGCAGGCTTTATCTCATCACACAAAACAAAACTGGAAGACCTGCCTAAGCCAAAGGTTGAACACTTGTCTAAATCAATATAAATAGAGAAATTACTAAAGGAAAATTAACCACTTCTAAATTAGAGACAGAAAAACCCTTCCATGTGTCCAGCACTTGCAATATGCTTGTGGAGATCAACACAATGAAGACTTCCATGGGTTAACCAACAATAGGTGTCTGGCTCCACCCACCATGGGGGTCTTGGTGCACCAAGCTGCTAGAGAGCAAATGGAAAACGAAAGGGATGAAATTGTTTGTAAATTCCAGCCACACACTTAAGAATACAGGACAAGACCCAAAAGCAGATACAGAGAGAAAGAAAAAAATAATTAAAGGATTAAATTATATATGGAATTTGAAAAAGTAGAGTTAAAAGAGAGGGGGGAAAGAAAAACTTGTTGGCCAGCACATTGCTGCAAGATGTCACCTGTCCTATCAGTAGATAGCACTAGCTGAGTGGAGACAGGTTCTCAGTGAAAGCCAAAAAGAAAGCATACAATCTATGTTCAGTCTTTTAAAGTTCAACTTGGCAATCCTATTCCACCTCTAGTTCCCAGCAGCTTCCATTCAGGGAGTCAAGGAATAGAGTCTAGAAAGCTCCCCTTTTTACTATATAGTTGGCTACAAGTACCACCCACTGTTTCTGAGGTTGTTCAATGTTCCTTTCACACTCGAGGAAATACGAAATTTAAGAGTTGACTTAAAAAGAGTAGGTATTCCCAGGCATTCATATTCCAGAATTCTGGTGATTAGAATTGAAAAATGATTTTTTTTTTTAATTTTTTTTTTTTTTATAGAGGCATGCTTTATTTATTTGTTTGCTGGTTTGTTCGTTTGTTTTGTTTATACATGCACTGGGTACAGTCAGAAGCGCGGGAGGGTGAGAGAATTCACCAGAGCCAGAGCGGGGAGCAGAGCAGGCAGAAGGACCGAAGTACACTGCTGAGGGGAGCAGCGGGCGGCAGGAGAGGTCTGCGCGCCATACGGGACCCTCCTCCGGTGGCTGGGGAGCAGCCGGGGATCGAACCGGCCGCGGGCAGCTTCGCAACCCAGTGCTCAACCGCTGCGCCACCGGGGAGGCCCGAAAAATGATTTTTGAATGTGAGAAGTGTCTTAGCTCAAGTTGCTATAACTTAATAATTTAAACTGAGAAACTTAAATGACAAACATTTATTTCTCACAGTTCTGGAGGTTAGAAATTCTAAGATCAAGGTGACAGCAGATTCAGTGTCAGGTGAGAAGATGCTTATTGGTTTACAGATGGTCATCTTCCCATTACATCCTCACATAGTAGAAAACACAGAAAGAAAGCAAAGTCTCCCATGTTTTTTTGTTTGTTGGTTTTTAATAAGAGCATTAATCCCATCATAAGAGCTCCATTCTATTGACCTAATTTACCCGGGAGGGCTCACTGCCAATACCATCTTCAAACACCAACACTTAAATTTTGGTTGGAAACAAAAATGTAATCTATAACAAAGCCAGAGGCTAAGACCCTTGTGAGGAGACTTTGAGGAATATGTAAATATAAGAAATGTGAGGAAAGAATAATGGCCAGAGATTCAGGAGTAAATAAGCAGCAGGGTGAGATTAGGTATCATATATTTCATAGAAAATGACAGATCTAGAAAACTGAGAATGAATTATGTCTAGTATTAATAGTTAATATTAATATATACTAAATCCTATATGAAGTGCTTTAGGTACCTTAACTCAAAAAAGTAATAGAATATCTTTTAAAAGGTAGCATTAGCTGCATGAAGTAATAAGGCTCAGAAAGTATAAGAAACTCACCTAACCTAAGGGCATATATCCAGAAACTGGCAAAGGGATTTTGAATTATAGGCTTATGTGAATGTGGTATAACCACTAATCTATGTAATCTTCAATAATGACTATAAGCTAAGATTGAGGATGAAAAAAGGACCAAAGGTATTTGTTAACTACAGTGTTATCTTTGAAAGAGCAGTTTGAGAATATTTAACAGGATGGAAGCGTAATAACATAGAATTGAGATGTGAATGGACAGTAGATAATGTAGACAGCCACAAGAAATTCAGCACTGAAATAAAGAGATAGTTTATCTTGATAGGTTGCTGGAGTAGAATAAAGAACATTTTCTATTAAGTGCTCTTTTTTTTTTCATGATTAGGGAAACTAGAAAACTGCTGTGTGTTAACAGAATCATTTTACATTTGTGATATAAGTGGTTCTACGGGTCATTGACTCAGAGATGAAAGCTGACACAATTGAATAGCAATTTATGCTCACTGGTGCATCACCAGGAAATGATATAAATTAGATGGCCCTTGTTAAAAGTAATTATATAAATGAGATTAAAGAAAGTGAAATGTTAAAATTCTAGATAAAGATCAAAAGAATTACATTAATCTTAAGGAAAATAATACTCATTCTAAGATACATTAGTCTCCACGAAACTTAGACTATACCACATTCTGAAACAAATATATAATTTACAAACATCTCAAAATATTCACATATTCTAACAGGGCCCCACATGCTAGCTTTTACATTTAAAAGAAATTATCTAGAACCTTGACTATTTCTCTTCTTCCAGGGCATTAGTAATTTTATAACAAATTGCCATATTAGTTGACATTAAGATCACTCACAAACTATCTGGCAAAGAGCCACTGTTGGGGCACTAGGGAGTAGATTTGTATAACTGATATTTTGATTGAATAATCTAATTAGTTTGACAACACAATATTTGAACTTGGAATTAAACTTGTTAGAATATAAGGTAGGGCACTGGTGTGTTTTGTAACATTTCGGGTGGAGATGATCCACAAAGGCAGACTTATTAATATCGGGGAGGAGATAAGACTTTTAAGGCCACAGTGGCTGCTTCACCCCAGGATACTTAGCTGGACACTTAGCTGTCCCCCGGGGTCCAGTGTTCCAAATGCTGCAGCTCAAAATGGCGCCGACCCTTCAATGACCACCTGGAGCCAGCAGGCTCCAGACTCACCTCACTTTGCAGCCAGGGTGCTCACAGTCATGCTGAGGCCGCACGACAGCCCCCAAGCCAGCCGCACCTATTCTAAGGCTGGGCTGGTCAGCGTCAGAGGTCACAGGAGGCGGTGCGGGGGTCAGAGCGACAGCAGCCCTAAGGGGGAGCCACACACAGGTGAGCAGCGTTCCGGGCGCCAGAGCACAGGCAACAACGCCATGGCCGAGAGACACAGGCCCAGGCCAGTGGGCACAAGCTAATACTGCCAGGCAGCAGGGTGCGTGGGGGCAGCACCGCGGACGGGAGCAGCGGTTAGGAGGCAGTTTGTAGAGCGAGCCAAGGCGTGCACCCCAAGGACCATCTTAGGGCTTACGAGGCCTGTGAGACTCTGAACCTGAAGGTCTGACTGAATTCTAGGCACCTGGAGCCTCGGCTTATATAGCCTGCCTGTGACGCCTGATTGGCCCGTTAACAGTTTCAGCTGTCTGATTGGTACCGGTCAAGCACCAATCAGACGGGTCCATTTTTAATTCTAGCGCTTATCCAAAAGGACCCCGTAGCCTGCACGTTCAGACCTGTTCTGCGCTGAGCTCAGGTGTTTCGGGATACAGAAGCAGAGCTGGATGCACAAACCAGTGGCTCTGAGCCAGGCTGAGGCCACCAGAGCTGGGGCTGACCGGCAGACTGAGTGCACCACTGGGCCTTAATCCCATTCACGCCCTGAAGTAACCTGTAGCTGTGTGGCTCACAGGATACATTAAATAGCATTGCATTAGTAGCCTAGATTTGTCTGAATGTGAAAAAAGGGAAAAATGATCTATCTTATTTAAATCACTTAGTTCTTTTCAATTGAGTTGGAATTCCAAGAGGAGATGCATTTGCTTTGTCAATCACAAACACTAACAGATGAGTTTCACAAGCAAAGCCAGTACTTCTGTAACTTTTTAATGCCAAGAAAGCATAATTGGGAAATATTATTGGTTGTGATAACTGCATAATCTTGTTTGGAAAGGACTAAAAGTTATTAAATAGTAAAAATCATCTAAAATATTATGTTTTCCTTTTAAGTATCCAAGTAAGGAACAGAAAATTCTTCTCCCTGTTCCTTAAGGTATTGGACCTGTAAGTACCCATTGTTAGCCATTTGGTGCTTTCTCTCACCAGTCATAAAAATACATCCTATGTGTAAATATATAGAGCATGTACATAATACTTATCCTTAATGGAATCATAAACCATATAATATTCAATGCCTGATTTTTTCATTTACAAATATAAACAAATTTTCTTGTTAGTACATTTTACTTTGGAAATGCTCCATAGCATATGAATCTACTACACTACTATATTTAAAGCAATTAATCATAATCATTTAAATTATTACAAATATTTTCCTGTTACACACATTTAATAAATGATATATGTACATATAGGTAAATGTCTTTATGTACTCACGCTATTATTTCTGTTGCTAAAATCCTAGATGTATTGTTATTCTACGATGAAGCAAACATAATTCACCTAAATCTTCCCTCCAAAAAATTAGCACCAAGTTGAGAAGTTATAAATAATATATTGGAATGTTTATTGTCTACACTCTTACCACTAAATGTTAGATCTTCACTTTCAGAATACAAATAAATAATTCTCAAAATTGGCCAACATCAAATATATACTTAAGTAATGCATAAGTATAAAAGTACAAAAAATAATTTAAATATTCAAGTTCATTCAAATAACATAAAATAGAATCATAGTTGCCAGCAGTTGGTATATGGTACATGCTAGTAAATGTACATAATGTCTTATGTGTACATGAATGTGGCACATACCTTACATTCCATCAAAAAGGTTAGATATTTTTCCGATTATTTTTTAAACTTTCAATAGATATTTGGTGTATTTTTTCTCCTTTTCTTTATACTGCTCCCTCCAGAAGCATCAGATGGTGTAATTTGGAGTTATACCATCACAGTAATTGAAATATGATTATATCTGAATTACTTTCACAATTACTAAGGCTTGAATTCAATTATTTTGGTTTTCATGAGTGGGGGAGCATAATCACAAAAATAAACAATATATCTCCTGCTGTTTATGGCACTGAACCAAATACTACATTGACATGAAGCTAACACAAAGGACATTACATTAACTCTCACAGATTCCCATTTGGAATTCTAAAGTACAAAATTTAACATGGAATAAAGAAGTTGATTTTGACTTAAAACAACTTCCTACTTCTCTGATATAATTCTGTTTTCCTTTTCTATTTTCTGATTTTCTGTCCATTTTGTGTGTATCACTGGTGGGAGTAGGAGGAGACAAGTAATCATTTTTAGAAAGAGTAAAAGAAAAATGACTAGAAAATGTGATCTAGCATGGTAATTGAGAAACCTGACATAACATAAAGCAAACGGGGCTTTAAAGGAGAATACTTAGCTAACCTGATTTTCCCATGATCTGAATGACAAAACTGGGAAAACCTATATGGAAAAAAATATGTGTATAGTAAACTATGAAATACACATGGTTGTCACTACATAAAGACCAAAAATAAATAATCTGTGAAATACATACCTTGTCATTCATACCTCAAAGATCTTTATACCAATAACAAATTTTTAAGAAGAAATGAAAGCAAATTCCCAATAGAGGGTATTGTTCCATTTAAAAATTTATATGATCCACAGTTCCTTACACAAAAGTAATATAGTGTAGAACAACACCGAATTACCACTCCACCCTCATGCTATGCCTGAGGAGTGCATCACTATAAGAAGACAAATTTCAAGTGATATCAGAGAAATATATGGAGCTAGTATGCATACAAAATTTCCAGTTGTGCTTGTTTAATTAGATGCTCGTAACAGCAGCAAACAATAGCAAAGAAGGCATGGAAACAGAGTGTTAATGAGACGCAAATAAATCAGATATCACTGTTGGACTTCAGATAAAAGATAAGTCCCAGTATATCTGCATTTTAATCAGCCTGATCACAGTTTTGATGAATGTGCCAAAGGGACTCTTCCTTGCTCTGTTTTCACAGTGAGTGAAAAGCAACAAAAGGAGCAGTTTTGATTCTCACACTTCCTGACAGATGAATCATATGGGATTAATGTTTGAATTCATTAACGCTAAAATTTTAGCTAAAGATCATTTTTCACTTGATATATGCATTGCCATTTTATAAATGTGATACTTAGGAAACTGGCTTGCTTATTAACTGATTTTGGCAATTGGGCAAAGGGATTTGTGTGTGTGTGTGTGTGTGCATGCATGTGTGAGATATGCATAAATACATGCATACATAAACACACAAAAAGCACAATGTACGCCACCTGTCCTTGAAAAATGGTTTGAACCATGCACACTGGATAATTATTTTGCCACTGAATAAAAGCTAGAGCTTGCGAATACAGAATATTTCCATTACTTAACCAATTATTATCCATGCCTCTAGATTTATAAGGTTTATTATGAAGAAAAAAAATGAGAAAAAATATTTTCTAATCAACTGTTTAAAATGAGTCTCAAACTGAATGCTGACAATTAACATTATAATTTTTTTCAGCTGAAAGTAACCTGTCAATCTTTTTACTGAATCTCAGACATACAGTGTAAGTGTAGCATAAATGAGCACAACTTTAAATTACAGATCTTGAGAAAGATGCAAGATTTCATGAAGCTGATGAAATTGCTGTTGGAGAACTGCTCATGTCATCAATAAGACATTGACAAAGAACTCTAAAATGTATAATAGTCAGAGAACTTAGTTTAACAACAGTATTTGACCTTCAGAAGAAAATGTTTGAGAGTTAACAGAGGCAGGCCTTTAGAAAAATTGATAAATACCCTGAACAGTTTTCCTAAATCACAGTTTTATGAACATACCACGGGAGCAAAGATGAAGCAAGAGATAATTATCACACTACCATATGAAACCTTTAAAAACATTTTTTTTGGCTGCTTTCATTTTTTATTTTTTCATTATGTTTTTATTTTTTTACATCATTGTTCATTTTTGAACAATATTTGCTTCCCCCCAACCCCTCAGTTGTAGTCCCCATAGAATTTCCTTCACCAATTCACTGTGCACCATCACCACAACCTCCTGTGCTCCTCCCTCCCCCCCTCTGATTCCTCTCCCTCCTCCTCCCCTGCAGGATGTCTCTGGTTTATAATTGTCTGTTTGTTTTCTTTTATTTTGTTGTGTTTTTTATTGTTATTATTTTTCTCTATGTCTTATTTGTTTTCCCTATATTCCTCCTATAAGCTTTTTAAGCTTTAAGAGTTTTTTAAGGATACCGTCAGTCATTAGATAGTAAATACCATCTGTATATGTAGTATAACTTTAAACTATTGTCTGAACTTATCTGATCCACTGCTTTAAGTTAAAATGTCAACCCTTTATTAGAGTGGAGTTTAATACATAGTTGTTCTACAGGAGCCCATAGTTTACAGGAAATGACATTCAGTGTTTCATTGTGATAATCAAAAGTTGTAAATTGAAATGGGGAATATATATGAATAATATGGTGGTATCTTGGTTGTATAGAAGACCACATAATAATATTTAGTAGAGAAACATTGTTTTGTTCTATATCACTTTTCCTAATTGTAAAGATTTATTTCATGGTAATGAGAATATGTGTTTACATATTTATATATTAGCTTATATTATCTCTACTCTGTCATATTTTATGTCTGTCTAGTCTCTCTTAGCATGTATAATTTACTTCTAACAGTATTCTACAACATTAAATCAGTTTGAAGTACTTAAAAGGACATCATAACTGCAATTCTGAAAGATGCCAGGGATCAGAAGAGAGCTATGTGAAAACATGCTTAGATCATTGGACAAGCATAGACAGGATAGTAGAGAGATAGGTCTTCCTTTTCTTATAAAGCTGTAACAGGGTGGTCCCCAGGAAAGGGGGAGGTTCCCTGCCCCACCCGGAGGGTGGGGCAGGGAACCTCCCCCTTTCCTGGGGACCACCCTGTTACAAAGCCACCGATCCTATGAGATTAGAACCCCACCTTTGTGATGTTATTTAACTCTAATTATCTCCTAAAAGCCCTGTCTTCCGATAAGACCGCATTAAGAGGTAGGGTGTCAAAATATGGGGTCATGGTACCAGCTCAAGCTAGACCACACTATAAGATGTTGAGAATTGGGAAGAGTGTCACACCCTTTCAAGAAAAACCAGATTACATTGCAATTAGTGACATTTTTTAATTAACCAGTTACAGGGCAACCAACTGACCACAATATAAGAGGAGGGGATTTCCTGTAGGAAACAAGGCAACATGTGTATTCAGTGTAGTAGACACAAGCAGGCACCAGTAAGAAGATGGTAGAAGGTGTGTAAGGAAACAGTGAGAAGTTCTTAGAAGCTTCAGAAATTAGAGAGAGCCTCCCAATTGTAGGCTCTCTAAATTAACACCACTAAGCACACATAAGAAGTTTAGCAAGAGCCTGCACAATGCTTTGTTTTGATGAACTGGAATAGGGGAGGAGAAACTGAAGGAAGGGCCCCAATACCTGCCCCCTCCTTCAATACCTCCATTAGAATGTAGAAGAGGTAATAAGTTGGGGGTAGGGTTACAAACATCATTGCCCTAAAGGCACTGGTAAGCTTTCTATGGAGCTGAGAGAAGTAAACAGGATAAGACAATACTCCTGGGCAAAAAGCAAGAAAATGAACCCCAGGGAGGGGCAGAAGAACCTAAAGTTATACTCAGAAGACCCCTGGTCATTGTGACTGTTGAAAAAAGAAATTTATTCTGAAAAAAATAGAGGACACACACTTCAGTCCCCACTTCCACCGCGCTATACTACCACGTTAACAAGGCTCCAATTAGAAGTAGCTGCTGGAAGAAGAATTAAGTAATAAATAAGTAGAGAGATTGAGCTCAATTCAGACTTGAAGCTGAATGGAAAAGAAATTTTGGCAAAACAACAGATATAGCTGCAGAAATTTGAAGTGTGTGGTGTGTAGATGTTATGGGGCAACCCCATATAAAACGGGTTGCCTGGCTGTGAGTCCTCACCCACGTGCTTAAAAGGGACTTATTAATACTCCACTACAGGCACACACAAAAGGTTAATAAAAGGTTTATTTACAAGGGAAAGGGAATTAAAGAAATGTACAACTCAGGGAGAAAATAGGGAAATAAAGTCTTTAATGCGTCCTACCCCATCCGCCAACCTGGAAACCCAAAGGCACTCTCAGAGCTGACCTAACACCGCAAGCTGGCGGAGAGCCAAAATGGGGGATCCCCTCCAAAGCCCACGTGTCTGGCTTTACACAAAATCTGGCTGCATAACACCACCCTCAGGTTCCAGCCACCTTCCCTTTGGTGGTGATGGGATTTGGAGTTCCCAGTGTCTGGCTTTGGTCTGGAGTGGGGGTGGAGTCCACAAAGCCTGTATGGAATTAGCTTTAGGACATCCTTTTCCCCCTAACATAGAGAGTAATTGTAGCAACAAGTCTCAAAACCAGCCCAACTATTAGCTAGATGAACACAAACCCCAGCATTAAACCTAGCAGGAGAAAAAATCATGTCCATGCAAAGCAGAAAATATATTTACCTCAGTTTCTACTGTCCTACTAAAGTCTCACCTTTCAATTAAAAATGTAACATACACTAAAGAACAAATAGTAAAGCCCATGCTGTTAAAGTGCAAAGCAATCATTGATACCACACTCAAATATGACAGAGATATTTGAGCTTTTAAAGAAAAAAATTAATATAACTATAATTACCTTGTTAAAAAATCTAATGAAGGGCCTCCCTGGTGGCACAGGGGTTAAGCACCGCGCTATGAAGAAATCCACAGCCTCTGCAGCATGAGTTCAATCCCCGGCCAGCCAGGGAGCTACCCACATGGCACAGCAGACCTCTCCTATCTCACCTGCTGCTCCCCTCAACAGTGTACTTCAGTAGATCCACCTGTTCTGCTCCCCACTGTCTCTGGTGAATCCTCTCACCTCCCCCCCCACCTCTGGCCTATACCCCAGCACTTGTATGCATAAATAAATAAGTCTTAAAAAAAATCTAATGGAGACTTTGAACAAACAAAATGAAATGAGAGATGAAAACTATAAGAAAATATTAAATATAAATGCTAGAAATAAAATCCATAATAACAATGATGACTAATTTCTCTGGTAGACTTTTTAGAACACTAAAAATAGAAGAATTAGTGTATAGGATTCCGGGCCTCAGTTGCAATCAGGTGTGTGTAGAGATTTCCTCCCATCAATAAGCAATTCTCAGACACCAGCAGGGTGTCCAATAACTCAAGTCAATTCAGTTACAATCTGACACTATCTACTCAGAGACTCTATCAGATTTGACAGGCTAAGTGCTCAGTCTCCAAAAACTGCCCTCCACCTCTCCAGGTGCTAGTCACAAACTTAGGCTATTACCTTACTTCTGACAACTGCCTGTGGATTGGAGGTTCACACTGAGACCGTCCAGGAAAAAGAAATTGTGAGCGGGTGGGATGAATTGCCCCATGTCCTATTTGAATAGGTGGACTAAATCCCAGACTAGAAAGCCCAGTCCAAACAATTTGGCCCACCATGCTGACCATAAGGTGCCAAGCTAGACAAAATCATTAGTTCCTGAGTAATTATTATCTCACAATTTCCTGAAGGGAAAAGTCTGAAAGCCTGCATGCCCAGTTGGACTGTAACCCATCAGCACACATCCAGGTGTAGCCAAACCCAGAACAAGCTATGACATTGCTCCTTGTGGACCTACCCTTTAAATAGCTCCTCCTATCTCCCTTCAGGGAGCCAGCCTAAATTTTTCCTTTAGTCATTGGTTCCCTGGTATACAAGCCTCCAATAAAACCTTGATTGCTTCAACTACACCTAGCATTCTCCAGTGAATTCTCTCTCCAGAAGGCAAAGGAATTGAAACTGGAGACCTATTCCATCCGGGACTCTAGCACTTGCCCCAGAGCACAGTTTGCAGGCAATGCAAGCAACAGTGGGTGATAGGCATTTTACTGCCCACCACCAGGGGCCCCACTCAGGCTTAGGCTGCAGGCAGAGGCCAGCAGAGATGGCAGAAAGGCAGCGGTACCCCTATCACACTCCACAGGGCATGCAAATCCTGGCTCAAAGCTACAGGAAGAAGCAGAGGGCCCCATGGACCATCTCCAGTGCTGTGACTCCCTCCAGCTGCAGGAGGTAGAGAGGCTCATGGATATGGTGCCTGGATCATCTCAATAGAATGGACCAATCAGGTGGAAGCTATGAGCATGTTGGTTTCATGTTCCAATCTGCCATAGGATTGAAAATAGGCCAATCAGATTTCTAGGTGACAGAACCTGAAAGAGGATATGAGACAGGGCAGGAACCTATTTGGGACCCTGAGAATATCCCACTCTGTGCTTGAGAAGGACTCTGTTTCTGACATCTGCAGAAAGAAGAGAGAAGAAGCATCTAGCAGTCAACCTCCAAAGGAAGAAGATAATTTGGAACGCTTTGCTGAGAAGTCAGAGTTTCACTGAAGCCCAGCCATCCACCCCTGCCTCTAGCCTGCCTCTGACATCACCTGAAAGGGGTACCAGGTCTCAGGCCTGGTGTCTCAAAGAGCTGTTTGTTGTTGGTGTGGGCCAACAACTCACAAAAAGCTGTAATACCAGTGACCAAGTGACTGGCACTACTGGTCAGTGCTGTGCAGCACTATTGACAGGTGACCAGCACATTGTCCAGGTTGCCCGAGAGCTCTTAATCATCTGGCATTGCGTCCTGGTGCTCCTGCCTCCATTACTGCCTGGTCCAGCATCTGATGCTGCCCATTACTAACTTCAGACTGGCTTCAGGCTGCTGTGGTGTCATCTCAGCAGCCCCACATGTGAGTGCCTCCAGCTGCAGTTTAGCTGGATCCTGGCCTGCTGCTTGCTGGTGCACCATGAGCTCCAGGCCCTCATTGACTGGACATCTACATCTTGGATAAATAGCCTTTAGGCTACTGTTTAGGACACAAAAGTCCTAAACAAAAGCCCTGTTTTAGAGCTACTCTTTCAGGCCAGGGTCTGGAACATTAACACCCCCTCTGTAGACTAAAGGGCCAGTTGCAAGCTTTGTCAATTTCTGTTTGTAAGCCCAATGCTTCTGACAAGTGGCTATAAATCAGTGTCCCATGATACTCTGCTCAGGTTCAATTAATTTGCTGGAGTGGCTCAGAGAACACAGAAACCAGTTTACTCACTAGATCACCAATTTATTAGAGAGGATCAAAGGATATTATTCAGGAACTTCCAGTAAGGAAAGATTCATTGGGCAAGATATGAGGAAAGAGCATAGAGTTTTCATGCCCTCTAGGCATACCATACAATTCTCCACAAATGTGCACATGTTCACCAATCCAGAACTCTCTAGACCCTTTCCTCTTGGGTTTGTAAGTGATTTATTAATTAGGCACAAGTGATTCAGTCGTTGCAAATGACAACTGAATTAAACCTTCTGCCCCTATTTCCTCTCCAGAGGTCTAGGTGTGGGAATGGGACTGGAAGTTCCAACCCTATAATCATAGGGCTGGTCTTCTGGCAACTTTCATTTTAAGAGCTTCTGAAATTTACCTCATCCACATTAAAAAAGACACCTTGATCACCCTTAACACAGACAATTCCAATGGTTTTGGGAGCAATGAGTGAGGAATTGTGGAAGAAGATTGAATATGTATGAGAAATATATTTTGAATGCTCTAATATGCATTTTCTATAAATCACAATACAATAATAGTAAACTTGGAAATTGGTCATTTGAAATAACAAGTAAAATACAGCAAATAAAAAATAGTGAAAAAACAAAGATCAGAGTTTCCAGGAGCAGTGGCACAAGATTGAGCAATCTATGTTGACAACATTGGAATTTCAGAAGGAAAATTGTGAGAGAGCATGGCAGAAAAAATAATTGAAGAAATAATGAACATACATTTTCCAAAATTTATAACAAATATGAAACTAAGAAACCAAAATCATCAGAGAAGTCCAAAGAGTAAAAATGTTAACCACCCTCCCCTCCACACACACAAGCGAACAAACCTGGGTATATCATGTTAACATACTGAGCAGAATATCATGAAAATAAGTTTTAGTAGATATAGACACAGGAACAAATATCAAATTTCTCATTAAAAAATATGAAAGGCAGGGGCCCCCTGGTGGCACAAAGGGTTAAGCACCACACTATGAAGCAATCCACAGCCTCTGCAGCAGGAAATTGATCCCGGGACAGCCAAGGAGCAGCCCACATGGTGCAGCAGATCTCTCCTGACTTGCCCGCTGCTCCCCTCAGCAGTGTATTTCATTCAGTCTGCCTGTTCTGCTCCCCACTCTGTCTCTGGTGAATCCTCTCACCCCCCACACCTCTGGCCTGTACCCAGTTCTTGTATGCATCAATAAATAAATCTTTAAAAAAATATGAAAGGCAGAAACAATGGAGTAACATTTTTAAAGTGCTGAGAAAAGAACAATAACACAACACACAGTAAACAATAACCTAGAATTATATATACAATGAAAAAGAAGAAAAAAATTCTCACTCAAACCAAAGCAAAAACAAAAGCAAGTAAACTAATTCAGTACTAGCTATGTCCATTTTCTGTTAGTATGTAACAAATTTTTCACAAATTTAGTGGCTTAAAAAAACACAAATGTATTATTTTGCAGTTTTTATTGTTCTGAGTCTGATCCTGCTTGGCTGAAGTCTCAGCTCAGGGCCTCATGTGACTGAAGTCAATTATGTTGACCAGAACTGCAATCTCATTGGAAGCTTCTTATTTTCTTATAAGCTCATTTATTTTGATGTAGAATTTCCTTCCTACTGTTGCAGGACTGAGGTCCTCGTTTTCTTGATACGTGCTGATCAGAAGGTATTCTCAACTCTTAAAAAATGCCCGCCATTCTCTGTTACATGCCCCTTTCCACAATGTTAGCCCGTTCCTATTAGGTCAGCACTTTGAATCTCTGACTATCTCTGTTTCTTTCTTTCTTTCTTTTTTTAACTTTTATTATTATTATTTTTTTTGTGATTTACTTTTTTTTTATACAAGAGCTGGGGTACAGGCCAGAGGTGCAGGAGGGTGAGAGAATTCACCAGAGACAGAGCAGGGAGCAGAACAGGCAGACAACAGAAATACAATGCCGAGGGGAGCAGCAGATGAAACAGGAGAGGTCTGCCCTGACATATGGGAATCTCCCTGGCCGGCCAGGATTCGAACCCTCACTGCAGAGGCTGCGGACATCTTCACAGAGCAGCGCTCAACCTGCTGCGCCACCAGGGAGGCCTATCTCTATTTCTGACTTCAGGTCAAAGATTTAAAGGGCTCTAGAGATTAGGTCAGGCCTACTCAAAAATCTTCTCTGTTAAGTCAAAGATAAGAACAGTAGATGAGAGGAGTCACTGCATCTCTGCTGGGTGGAGAGGAGCACTCACCAATTCCTTAGGAAAGGGTGCCATCCTCCCCAGCCCCATATCCACACTGCCTGCATCTCAGGTACCTAGCATTATCACTTCCTGCAGGCAGTAAACCAGATTTTGGGGTTGGGGATGCTGAGAAGAAGGAAGGAGAGAGGCACGGTGTAGGAGGGCAAGAATACATATAGGCAGGCTGTTCCTGGCCTTTGTTCTTTGAGGCTTTAGCACTTTGGCAGATAGACTCTTCAAAGACAGGGGCAGCTGTTACCTTGTCCCTCTGGTAGATTCAGTTAGTACAATACATTTTGACTCTCCTTAGATGCCAGCTCTCTGGGACCTGCTTCATTCCTTGCTGGTATGTGCCTTGAACTCATTCTCCTGGCACCTTTGCTCTCTGACCTCCCTTACCCCACTCTGGGCACAAGTGGTTTGGCATTTTCCCATGAGGGCATGGATGATTTTGTAATTTGATTGGGAGTCTGTAATCTGAAGTCCTTTTCTCACCTAGTCCTGTTATCTCTCTCTCAAAATTTTTTGAGCATACTAGTGTCTGATTATTTTTCTTTTTCTGTGAAGGTAGTGTGGACCTTTAGAATAGGCAACATAGGTTTTTCCCTTTAACAGCTGTGTCACTGAGCATGATATCCCTTGGTTCTGCCCATTTTCAGTTTTGGTTCCACAACCTGGAGTAAGTCTTCTGGTAATAGTAACCTGAATTACATCCACAGAATTCCATTTTTTTTTTTTATAGCAATAGAATGGTCCCTGGAATGATATCCCTTCATACTCATAGGTTCCACCCACACACAAACAGAGTGATTATGTTTCATGTGCATTCTGGGTGATGGAAATCAAGAAGTCTTATTTTGTAAGTATCTCTACTGTCTTTTTCATAGTCTTTTCAATATTGGAAGAAATCAAAGTTTTAGTATATGTGCTGCCGAAGCAAACACTGGAAGAAATCAAAGTTTTCCAAACATCTCATTTTATCTTAAAAGTCCAAATTTTATCTTAAGAAATAATTATTACTTGATTAATTTCAAGTGGCAGACCCACTATATTTTTTTGTAAGACCATGTCTGCCAAAACCCAAGTTGGCCTAATTTGGTTTGTCAGTTGCTCTTTCATATAAATGTGTCCAAAACACACAGGTTATCTTGACTCACAACACAAGCACACAAGTAATTATATTGATGCATTTTTTTCTTATACATCCTAATCCAGTATACAGAGGCAATGTTAAATGTTTTTACATCCTATTTTGTCACAAACACATACACATATTCATATGCATACACATATTCAGGTGCTGAGATTTAATAATATTAATAATACATTTTACTACTTAGTCAAGGTTAGTTGTAACTTACTTATTATGCATTTAATACAGTGAAGACTACAGTGACAGCTAGTACAATTTAGTGCATTATTTGATTCATGCTAAGGTGGCAGCAATTTTTTCTTACATTGCTTTTGTGCCATCAGTGCAGATTTCAATAAAATTAAAAATTCAAATAATGCCTTGTTATATCTATAAGAATAATTATGAATTGCCAAATACTCTGAAATATAAGAGAGGCCCCATAAGTCTGCAGTCCATACTTGAAAAACCTTTGGTTTATATTAACAACAATTTACATATAATCAGGGTATGTTCTCTGATAAATATTTCTGGCATCTAAATTAACATCTTGTAGAATGACTATATATCTTACTTTACTTGCTATGTCACTTGTTCATGCAGTTATCCCACCATAATGTTTATAAGGAAACTTAAACTCTTAAAGTGTCCTGAAATAGAAAGCAAATTATATACTCATCTCATCATTATGGCAGACATTATTTATATATGGTTATAAACATGGTATAAAATAACTATTCTGCAACACAGACATGAGAGTGTCCTCATAACTCATTTCCTTTATGGAGAAAAATGCTTGTTTGTTCCCAAGTGAACATTTATCTTGAATTGTACCAGATTCTAAACATGTATTAAAAACCTGTAGATCAGATATTTACATCTCAAATCACTGGTTGGTTGTTGCATAGTTTGCAAGGTCTGGAAATTTATGTGTGCATTCTTTATAAACTGAATATATTTTGCAAATGAATACCACTATTTTAAAAATACTGTAATTCATCATTTTATAATATACTTATATTTCTTCTATTATAAGAAATATCTGAAAATTAAGCCATAAGCTGCCATTGATTGCAAAACAGAGCCCATTTTCATTCAGATATGTTAAAAAAGAAAATGTATTTCATTTAAAATTGATTAAGTATTTATCGCAACTCTGTACAATAAAAGACAAATTTAGAAAATACATTTATAAGGTCAGTCCACCCAAAAGGATCAGATAGATTTCTTTCAATAGGTCCAGAGGAGGCCTTTGTCAATCAATGTGCTGTGAGCCCCAGGAGATCTATTGCTATTTCTTTTTTTTCCCCTAATTTTATATATTTTTACATCATTTTTCATTTTTGCACAATGTATGCATTTTCATCTTGGTTATAGTCCCCATACAATTCCTACCCTCCCCCCCTTGTTTTGATCCTACTCCCTCCTACCCACCCTATAGTGTGTCTCTGGTTTATAGTTGCTTGTTGATTTTGATTTTTACTTTATTAAAATTAGTCTTTTTCCTGGTCCCTTCTTTAGGTTTTCTAAATTTCTGCTATGAGTGAGACCTCCAGTATTTTTCTTTTTCTTTCTGGCTTATTTTTTTGAGTATGATGCCTTCCAGCTCCATCCATGTTGCTGCAAATTGCATGAGTTTATCTTTTTTGATTGCTAAGTAATATTCCATCATGTTTGTGTGCCACATCTTCTTAATCCAGTTATCTATTTTGGGGCATTTGGGTTGTTTCCATGGCTTAGCTATTGTAAATAGTGCTGTTATAAACACAGGGGTGCAGGTGCCCTTTTGAATTAATGTTTCTGTGTCCTTTGGGTAAATATCTAGGGGTGGAATTGCTGGATCACATGGAAGCTCCATCTTTAGCAGGCTAAGGAATCTTCATGAAGCTTTTCATAGTGGTTGCGCTTCCACCAACAGTGCAGGAGAGTTCCTTGTTCCTTTTTCTCCACATCCTTGCCAACATTTGTTGTTGCTAGTTTTTTTTTTTTTTTTTTTTTTTTTTTACTATGTGCCATTCTCACTGGTGTAAGATGGTATCTCATTGTAGTTTTGATTTGTATTTCCCTAATTACAAGGGATGCTGAACATTTTTTCATATGCCTGTTGGCCATTTGCATTTCCTCTGGAGCAAAGAAAGTTTGTTCAATAAATGGTGCTGGGAAAATTGGGTCGCTACATGCAAAAGAATGAAGCTTGACTACTACCTCACACCATGCACAAAAAAACAAGTCAAAATGGATTAAAGAACTAGACATAAGACGTGAAACCATAAAATATATAGAAGGAAATATAGGAGAAACACTACATGACATACACCTCAGTGACATCTTTACAGACACATCACCCAAAGCAGTGATAGTGAAGGCAAAGATAAACAGCTGGGAGTACATCATATTAAAGAGCTTCTGTACAGCAAAAGAGACAGTAACTATTGCTATTTCTTAATGACTCAAATTGTTTTGCTTGAGAGCAGTGAGGACCTTAAAGTGTAGAAGCTTCTATTCTTGCCCTTCCTTAAGTGGAGCAAGGTATCAATATTTCCTAAGCTTCTGCTCTATCCCTAATTGAAGAAATAATTACTGCTTTCCCTTTTATGACCTAGAAGAATATATTCTGAGGGCTTCACTCAGTTCTAGGTTTATCAGTAAACATACTCCCTGTCTAAGAATCTCATATTTACTCTAAGAATAAGGATTAAATTATCCCCTTCTGTCTTCTGTGTCTCTGTCCTTCATGCCTTAGGTCATAAAACACAGGTTAAATATTTCTGGTTCACTCCATTATTCTTTAGAATTCACAACCATGTTAATTCTTTATATGCACATCATTAAATTGATTTTATTTCCTTTGTTAGCCTAACTTATGTTGTTTTCAATTACTCTTCCAGTTTGATAAGAACCCAGAGGAGTACCATTTTCCTTTTTTGCCCTGGCACATTCTTGAATCTTAAGTTCATTTATCTTTTATAAAAACCCTTATATTTTGTAAATCTTTATCATTGTATAAATTATTCTGAGGTTATCATAATTCTTCTGAGATAATAATTTAACAAGTTTAGATGTATGCAATATCTTTTAACTTTTTTACCATTTTTAGATCATATGTAATTGTAATTTTTTTGGTGTGTATAATTTCTGACATTGGATTTTTGTATGTGTTTTAATTATAATTGTTTCTTTTATTTGCTTTCATGTTACTGATTTATGGTTTCAAAACCCTTCATAAAGATAATAATCACTCACTAACTTGTGAATATTTATTCATTTAGGTTCTATAAGCACAAAAAATGGAAATAAGTCTATAAGTAATGCTTATAGAGTATGTTCATTTTAACAACTCATTATCTTTGCTTAATTGAAATTGCAAGGCATACAGTTGGCTCTTAAGCCCAATGTTAAGTTTAAGACATACATGAATCTATAAAATTATATAAAGACACTAATGAGTCTACAGCTAAATATGCCTGGAGATTTGAAAGAGAAGTCGTCTGTTTGGGGGTTATGATATCATCTGAGTTATTCTCAAATAATGTTTATGCTTACATTAAATACAAAAGTAGACACATTTGTCTATATTTATTTTGGGTGGAATAGCAGCATGACATCACTCTCTGTAGGTTAACCTTCGGGGTACCCAGATGTAGAAAACAAACATGTTCCATACAAGGGTTTCTGTCCCTTGAAGGTCTACCATCCACCATGAGTTGGTGGCAGTGAATTCAAGGGGAAGATATTTATCCCCATTGCTGTAGAAAGCTCACATTTTAATTTTGTAATGGGTCCCACGAATAATGTAGCCTGCCTTGGAAACATGTTAACTTTTCAAATGTTCAGTCTTGATTGTGGTAATATTTTCATGGTACATTTCTGTGTCAAAACTTACCATGTTACAGACTTTGAATGTATACAGTTGACTATATGCAGTTTGTCTCAATAATGCTGGTAAATAAAATTTAAGATCAGTGAGAAAGCAGGCCAGTTTATAGCCAACTAATAAACCTGATATAAATATCTGTTTCTACATGCAATTTGGATATTGATAATATTTTTAAACATTTGAAGGAGGACTACTTGCAATACTTTTATAAATAAGGGACAGGTACCAAATGCATAATCTAAGAAAAATTACTCTCTATATTATATTGAGATGTTAATGCATAATGGTGGATTTACGAGACTAGTGTGTGCTTGAATCACGCAATACTACAAAGTCATATGGAGTGATTCAAATTAGTGTAAGGTATTTCCTGGCTGGTATCTTATTTAAGTTAAAAGAAGAGAAGTAAGTACTAGGGATTGAAGTTTCTTTTACACAAGTAATTCCTAGTGAATATGTTTCAGAAAATTGAAAGCACTTTAGTACTGTTGCTTTTCCCACTGAACTATTTGCCAGGAAGATTTAAAAATTAATGGTATTAGAATTGCATTTTATTACCCCCTATCTCCTGCTCTTGTACTTAAAATGGGAAGCCAGGATGTTTAGTTCCTAGCAACACTTTGGAATTTAGTTGGTATTGTTGAATTTGACCATGATAGCATCATGCTCTCTTAAAAACACACTCCCTTACTGTAGTTGCCAAAGAGGAGTGAGATTATCTCATTTAAACACTAAAGAGGGAGAACCGTCAATATGTGTTAAGGAATATTACATATCAGTTTAAAGAATCAAAGGAATTTTGCTTAACATGGTGGTATTAATAAAACAGAATAATTGTGTATATATGTTAATCTCAAGTGGAGAAGGAGTGTGTATTATAAAGGAAATATTTATGCTTACAGCTCTTTAGCCTGTTTATAGTGAGAGTGTATCTAAAAGAAATTTCATTTTAATAATTTCTTCCATGATAGGAAAGAATTTATTAACTCATTGGAAATAACATTTATTGAATATATATCATATTATAGCTATTGTGCTACGCAGAGGAATTTGAACTATGTGATATGACTTTTAAAAGCTATGATAAAATAATGTTATGCTTTGACTACTCACAGTTTTCCATTATTATAAAACGTAATTACCTAAAATTTATTGTCATATACATTTTTAAGACTGATTTAATGACATTTTGATACAATACAGAGTATAAAAAAGAGTAGTTTTTTTGTGTTTAAGATGCATTTAATGCATTTTCCTACCAACTCAGACACTTAGATATACTGTTTATTTCCTTCTTTGCCACTCAATAGGAGGTAGTAGAAATTTACTCTAAGAGTATGACTGGGCAAAATCTCTATGCAAAATTACTTTTTTATGTCTTCAGAATTCCACTCATCTAAAATAGAAGATCAAAGTGAAAACCAGTGAGGCTTACCCAAAAGTCCAAATTGGTGTATTTGTAGCTATCATACAAGAAATAATTGAACAGACCTGTATGATATTACCAGGATAGTAATTTTAATGCTGCATGATTGCATACATAATCAAATGAAATGAATAAAATTAATAATCACATTTAATCTAAACACTTTAACAATTGTAGTCCACAAAAAAGAGATCACATCTTTAGGCTTGAGAAATATCAAGCCTAAGTACTTTTTTGTACGCTTAATTAAGTGTACATTTAATAAATTCATTGAAAACCTACTCAAATTGAAAGTTAACAAACATTAGGGTTTATTTTGATAGAGGCAAGAGAGAAGCAAGACTAATTTTCACTATATTTTAGTTATGTAAAGTGTGTGTTTCACTTATTGTATGCCAAGTAAATGATACTGTACATCGTGTGGCAATAGAATACGTGCATATCATTTGTCTCAGAAAGTTACATTTTATTAATTAAAAAAAATAAAAAGAACAAAAAAAATTCCCAAATTAAGTAACTGTAGGTGTTTAGTTTAGCTAATAAGATCTCTGTCAATTTTAGGTTTGTATTATTTGTAGTAATGCAGAATTAGACTGGGACTTAAAGAACACTACAATTAGGATGAAAAAGCAAGCATGTTGGAGTCCAGCTTCGGTGAACAGGGTTGAGTGAGGAATCCGATTAAGCCATAGAAATTATCAAGAAATGACAGACACAAAGTAGAGTTGAAGCAGGAGCCAGGGGACTCAAGCCCTCTCATTTGTGTTCAACATCCCAAGTGCCTGGTACAACTCATCTTTATTGATACAAGCAGCCCCACTCCCCCATCTCAGGTTAGTTACTAGACAATGAAGTATTCTCTTAGCATTTGGCCTTCTTCGGACACATATTCACTGCCAAGGTTCTGTGCCATCAGGTTATTCTGTTTCTTTTCTAATCTAGTTTGTCCCTTATACCTAGCTTCACAGCCATTCCATAAAGAACATCCCGACATGTACACGGGCCAGTCCTCCAACCTAAGCTGATCAGACTTTTAGCCATGACCTTGATGTTTTCCTTGTCTCAGCACTGCATTCCTTAGGGGTCTCCAACAAAACTCAAGCATCTCAATCAGAAAGAAAGAAAAAGAAATATCTCTATATGCCTATAACATGACAGTATATATAGAAAGCCCTAAAAACTCCACCATAAAATTGTCTGGACTACTAAAAACTTCAATACTGTTTTAGGATACTAAAGCGATATACAAAAGCCAGTTGTGTTTCAATGCACTAACAGTGAACTTTCAGAAAGAGAAATTAAGAATAATGTCTTATTTACAATTGCATACAAAAATACCTAAAAGTAAATTTAACCAAGGAGATGAAAGATCAGTATGATAAAACTCTAAGATATTTATGAAAGAAATTAAGACACAAAAATGGAAAAATATGCCATTTTCATGGATTAGAAGAATTAATATTGTTAAAATTTCCATACTACAAAGCGTGATTAATAAATTTAATGTAATCCCTGCCAAAATTCCAGTGACATCTTCACAGAAATAGAAAAAAAAATGCTAAAACTCATGAGAAACCATAAAAGATCCCTAGTAACAAAAGCAATCTTGAAAAAGGACAGCAATACTGGAGGTATCACACTTTAAGACTTCACACTATATCACAAAGCTATAATAATCAAAACAAATGGTATCACCAGTTTAAAAGATCATGAGAACAGACTCTTCAGCCAGAACTAAACCCTTACATGTTTGGCCAAATAATATATAATAAAGGAGCCAATAATATACAAAGAGAATATAGTCCTGTCAATAAATGGATTTGGAAAAATTGGGCAGAAACAAATAAACTTGGACCCCCATTATAACATATAGAGAAATCAATTCAAAGTGAATTAAAGACGAATGTAAATTAAAATCATGAAACTCTAGGAATAGAACATAGGGGTAAATATTTTTTTTAAAGATTTTTTATTTATTTGTTTAAGAGCTGGGGTACAGGCCAGAGGTGCAGAAGGGTAAGAGTATTCACCAGAGACAGAACGGGAACAGAACAGGCAGACTGACTGAAATACACTGCTGAGGGGAGCAGCAGGCGAGACAGGAGAGGTATGCCATGCCATGTGGGTTTCTCCCTGGCAGGGGATTGAACTCATGCTGCAGAGGCTGCAGACAGCTTCACAACACTGCATTCAACCTGCTGCAGTACCTGGGAGGCCCTGGGGTAAATATCTTAACATTGATCTTGATAATGATTTTTAGGTAATTTTGACACCAAAATTACAGGCAATAAAACAAAAATTAAGAGATGGAACTACCTCAACCAACACAATGAAAAGGCAATCGATGAAATGCAAGAAAATATTTGCAAAACATGAATCTGAGGAGTTAATATCCAAAATACACAAAACCTCCTATAAGTGTATAGCGAAAATTAAAAACACACACTGATTTCAATATAGGCAGAGAAACTGAATGCATATTTTTTAAAAAAAGACACACAAGTGGAAAACAGGCACATGAAGAGAAACACATCACTAATCATCAGGCAAATGCAAATCAAAACCAGAAGAAATGTAATCTCATGTATTCTAGAATGACTATTATCAAAAAGAAGAGAAATTATAAGTGTTGATGAGGATGTAGAATAAATGGAAACTGTGCAACATTGGCAGGAATGTAAAATAATACATTAATTCAGACAGAGAAAAATATGTGAATTTACTTATATGTGGAATCTTCAAAAAATGAATTAATAGGACCAGAGAACAGATTGTTTGTTGCCAGAGCTGGGAGGTATGGGATGATGAAATGCTTCAAGGTGACCAAAAGGGACAAATTTCCAGTTACAAATATATTCTAGGGAATATAATATTCAGCATGAGCATAGTATCTATAATTGACAGTATTAAATACTTGAAACTTGCTCAGAAAGTAAATCTTAAAGGTGTTCATCATAGGAAAAAATTGTAACTGTATGTGGTGGTGAATGTTAACCAAATGTGACAAACATTTTCCAGCATACACATGCATCAAATGATACTGTATGTCTTAAGCTAATACAGTGTTATTTGTCAATTATATCTCAATAAAGCTAAAAAATGCCATTGAAACCAGTATTAAGGTGATTTCTAAATAAATAGCCTTCAATAAAAGCAAATTAATGCATAATACTTAAACACTGTGCTACATGTTAAGATGATAAAATTTTACTTAAGGGAAATGAGCAAGAAGCATCTTTATCAGAGAATAATGCATCATTAAAAGAGGAGTATTTTATAATAGTATTCTACACAAATTTCCATCTTTATTACCTTTATATTTGTGTATGCACATACACACCTATTAAATATATGCATTTGTATATATATAATTCTATCTTCATTCCCTTTATATATATACAAATATACACATATATAGCACATATATATAACACAACCATATAAATATATATGCATGTATAAATGATATTGGAGATCATGGAATTCACAGCAACATATAATTTGATCAAATTTATAAAGCATTAAATGTGCTCAAATAGAGACATTAAAATATGTGAGAATGTATACTGAAACTGCATTAATAATACCAACAGCTCATTACTGCTTCAGATGATATAAAAATGTCACCAGATGGAGAGAATTCATAAGATCCTGAACAAAATAACTGCTGAGATAAATTTCTAAAAAAATTAAAAATAAAAACATGTTATCAAAAGAGGAAGCTTTCTTCAAAACATATCACACTTGAGAACAGAAAAGCAGAGCATGAGATCCAAAACCTTACTTTCAAAAAAGTTAAAAATAAAAGTTAGTAATGCATAAATTGTGATCTACCCCTAACTTGGACGAAAGGAAAGAAGGTGACTGAAGTAATTATCAACCCCATTTTAAAGGGGACAATGGAAGTATGTTTAAGGGTGTGCATTCAATATAACGAAAGCACTGGAGACACCAGCATGTACTGTAGCTACTGGAGTTCTAAATGGCTGAAAAGGCAATTAGTGCACATATTTTAAATCCATTATTGTTTTAGGTCATTAAAGTATCTTTCAATAATTAACTTTTTTCCCAGCAAAGTAAATGGTACCCTGAGGACTCACCATGGTTAATATACCTTTCGAAACTCAGCAATTCTCTTCTTTTCTCAGCAATAACATTTTGAAAATCACTGCCTTTTGTGTGGAAAGCACTTTACACATATTAGGTCATTAATAAAACTATTCCTATGGGAAAATTAAATGAAATTGTAAAAGGAAAAGTTAATAGATTTGATCATTTCTTGTAAACATGCACATCTATGACAGTGGAATGAACACACACATTTTTAAAAATTATTATTGTGAATTTATTTGTTAGATGATTTGGAGTAGTGTTTATGTCTATAGCGATTACTCTAATGAAGGCAAATAAATGTTTTTATTCAAAGCTCGACTTGGAATCATGAGAAACTCAGCTGGGATTTTTGTAGCTAAAGTTCTAATAAAGAGCATGTCCTAAGCAAGTAGCTGTTATATATTGTAATAAATAGATTTCAGTTGCACAGTTTTTTTTTTTTAAAGCTTGAAATATGTTTACTGAAAATGTCTTCATATTTTCTACAGATCTCTAATATATGTATTGATGTTTGGTAAAATCATATGATATTATTATTCTTATAGCAGGTTTTCTTTGACCCTGTTACAGACTGTTAGTGCAGTGAGATCTAAGGATTTCACTGAACAGTTTTACAGCAACAGACAAAGTAGTTTCATTACCACAGGCTGAGTTTTCTCTTGTGAGTCTTAGGCAATTCTTTTACTGTCCTTATTGAGGATGATTCTTTTAACTGTTTTCCTCTGAAGTCAGGTTGTTGCTTTGAAATCCTTGGTCTGTTTTGACTCTCAGGGCGCTCTTTAACCTAAAGTCATTCCGATGGGTCTATGAGACAGGAATTACTCAAAAAAATCAATTTGAACATGACAAAAATATTTAGTGTGTGGTATTTGGAATAAATATTACTTTGAGTTGAAACACCCACTCCCTATGGGTAAGAAGTAATATAGCCCAAGTAATATGCTGCTGGCAGAACTTAAATAAATTCTATCCTCTCATGGATTAAGAGGCAGATTGCTTATGCTTCATGAGAACCACGTTTGTCCCAGGGACATAAAGGATGAGCTTCTGTCCAGAAGGATATTTCCACAATTATTGGTATTTTTAAAGTGTTATCTCATTTGTTTGTTTTAATAAAACATATCAATTTTGTCAGTGTTTCACAAGTTTGACATCATGATCAGATTTTCTCTTGCTCAAGCATATTGCCCAAGGAAAAAGCATCATTTCTGGTGACACCTTGTTTTGGCTTATAAATTGCATTTAAACCCTCAGAAAAATTCATAGCAAGCAGTCTGACCATAGATTCTTTCTTCGAGGTAGATTACCCTTAAGTCCTTTGTCCCCTTTCAGTAACTTACTCATTATTACCTAAGATTTTTTTCAGTTTTAAATTGTTTTCTATATGATTGTCACCAAAATATTTTTAGTCCACGAGATAATTCAAATTCACTTCTTTGGTAAAAATATTTTGCCAAGATGGATTATGAACAACCGTGTATATTTTTTATTTCATGGCTTCATGAGTCTGCTCCTCATTTTTTAGATTATGAAACAAATAACTTGGCATAGTAGTTTTGTGACCACAGATTTTATCACACTACTTTCTACAATACTGTATATATTTTATTTTGATCAATAACTAGTAAAATGTTAGTATACTAGGTGACAATCTATAGACCCAATGTTAATAACCACTGGGCCTCTCAAATGAGGCTATTTCTAACATCAAGTTCAAATTGATTGCCATTTTTATACTCTATTAACTGCTTATAATTATGACTGGTTGGCAATTGCTTCATGTGTGACTTGTAACTTTATTATTCCAAATGTGTTTTTCTCAAATTACAAATTGTTATTGTATCTTGCATATTCTAGACTATAACATTTTATGCCCAGTTAAAATATTAAGCCTCCCTTTTCACTTATTTTTGTTTCCTATTTTTTTTTGTTTTATACCTTTGAGAATAAAAAAAAATTGCCATCACCATTTCTTTTCCCCTTTGACTTTTTCTTCTTCTCCCCTCTTAATCTCAGAAGCCTTATTTTTTATTAGTGTCCTCTAGTTTTCATATTGCTTTGTTGAGTTGTTTTCCATGTAAATGTTCTATATTTGTCTTTGTCATTCTCACTTTCTTTATACATAATTTCCTCAAATTCCTTCAATTTTGCTGTAAAATGTCATTTCTTCTTTCCCTATGACTGAATAGTATTCCATTGTATAGATATAACACATCTTCTTGATCTAGTCTTCTATCAGTCTTCTTGGTCTAGTTTTCTACTTAGGTTGTTTCCATATCCTAGCTATTGTAAACAATGCTACAATAAACATTGCACTGGATATAATTTTTTGAGTAGCTGGCTTCCTGTTCTTTAGATAGATGAGATGACCAAGGTTGGGATCATTGTGTCATATAGTATTTCCACTTCTAAGTTTTTAAGGTAAATCCAAATTACTTTTCAAAATAGCTATGCAAGTTTACATTCTCACCAACAATGTAATAGTGTTTTTTAGCTCCATTAGCTCTAGTTGTTAACAAGCTTATATTTTCTTAATCTTTATTACATTTCTGCTTTTGATCATATATTGTTTTCCTTAATTTATTATAATTATAATTGTTACCCTAAACTCCTCATCAGGGATATTTCACAGTTTTGCTGAGTTGAGATTTCTCTCAGGATTTTCTTGCTCCAGTATTAGTTATATCAACAGGTTTTATACTTAGGGTCTTAGATCTATTATTTACACATGATATGCATCAATTCATGAATCTATCAGTTCACAAATCTCTGCCTTAACACCAGTTCAATTGGCCAGGTCACTTGTGCTGGTAAGGAGAAATAGGTGGGAAAAAACTGGGCTAAACAGGCACCAAAATTTCACCCCCAGTGAGTATCAAGGGTTTAAGCTTCTTATAGTGCTTCAGAAATCTGTCTGAATTGTGGAGTGGGGTTCCACAGTGATCCACGCCCCTACCAACTTCTCATTTAAATTATCTTGGGTCAGCCTCACACTCTAGTCTGTGTTTGTGCAATAAATGTATTGCTAGATGAGGTAAATCATGGAGAAAGTAATACAACTGGGGAATTTTTCTCTTTACTTTTTGTATATGGAAAATTACCCTGGGGCACTTGCTCATATTATTAAGATCTAGTTGTCTGGAACTGTGGTCAGTGATAGCATTGACTTGTTTCTCTTTTGACCTTTTGTGGACTAAGATAGGTATTTTTCATATCATAGCCATAGAGTACAAAATAATAGAACCACACTTGTATCCCTGGAATAAAACCCACTTGTTCATGATGTATGAAGCTTTCAGTGTATTGTTGAATTCAGTTTATTAAGATTTTAATGAGGATTTTTAAACTATACTGTCTAGAATAGTTCTTCCATTCTCTAAAGAGTTTGTCTTAGTTTCTTCATGTGTAAGAGCAAAAATAGTATTTATTTGAAATGTTTCTTGAGCAGCCACACACCTTCCAAACTATGAAAGCACAGTCTTTCATAGTTTGAACCTGTATAGGGAGTTGGTGGAAAAAGTAATCTGAGTTAAATTTCAGTTTTACTCTACAACACAAAACTTATAATACGGTACCAAAACAGACGGAAACTACCACCAGAAACTGTCTCTGGGAAGAAGCTCTATTTCCACTCTGAGTCAAAAGTATTTCTGTGGAATCATCCAGGGAAAAGCCTTGAATATCCTAGAATCTAAAGTTCTTATATGAAGCATCTAACAGATTTTGATTATTTATTTATTTCAGTTGAAAAAAGAGTGAAAAATTAAACCTTTCAGGAGAGCTGACTGTACATTGTCACTTTGAAGTTTTTACTAAATTTTGGTTGTCATTCTTAGAATTTTAAATAAAAGCAACTTAGTTTCAATAAAATTGCTTTCTTCTTCTGCAGTGCATGGTTTAGACATATGGTAAATGAACACATGAAATAAAAATGTAATACAACACTTATCATTCACTTTTAGGAAACACTAAAGAGATAAAAAAAATTGTCTATTTAAAATAACATTTGTAACATGAAAGTGAAAATCATTTACCCCAATGAAATAAATTGAAGTATATAGTTTTATCCAGTTTAAATTAATACAATATTCTTAAAACATTAAAATAAAGTTTAGATATCTTTTTAGTAGTTTACATAATATTTTTCCTCAAATCAGAAATAAATTGCATAAACTGTCAAAATAATACTCATCATCACATCCTAGCAACATGGCTGAAGTTGTACTTCTCACATTTTACCATTTCCTTTTTTAAAAAGAAATTTCTTATCTATATATTTTTCATGCCATATTTTTGAAAGCACTACCTTTGGGAAATTTTGCCTGGGCAGACTCTTCTAAAGTGATTCATGAAAGAGTCTAAAGATTGGACAAATCTCTGCTTCCTCCTCTCGAGATATTTTTTTCCAACTGATAGTAAAATTAGTAAGGTGTATTCACACAGAGACTAAGAGAACTAATCAACTACTATAAAATTTTAAATGTTTGAAATGAAAGTTATTCAAAACATACTTATTCTACATATAAATTTCCAAGTGCTGAGAAAACTGAAAAAGTGGCAAACTCTGTTAACATTGTTTACATTTTTGTGAATAGGTCCTAAGTAGAAATCTTGCATATTATATTTAACTACATATAAATGTGCTTTTATAAGACATGCTATTCATATGTAACATAATTAATATTGTATTTATGTATTTCGTTTGAGATGGAGATGAACTCTATCAACTCCAAATTAAACGGTAAAATTTAAGAGTTTATACAGTGAACAAGTAAGAGTAGGGTGGCTGTATAATGAAAGGTGGTTAGGAAAAGCCTCAAAGTTTGGGTGACAATTGAAAAGAACCTGGGTCAGTTCAACAATCCATGCAGGTATCTAGGAGAGTCATCAGCAAATGTGAGTGTCCTGAGGCAGAGAGAGCTTAATGAATTTATTACAAGAAGCAAGCAGGCAGTGTTTCTGTATTTCACTGAGGGAAGAATATTCTTTTTTTCTGAACAAGGTGTTTATTTCTGGGGTGTTTCTCTTGCAAGAAAATCTAACTTCCACTCTTTTCTGGAGAAAGCATGCAAAAATGGTAAATTTCTGAGTCCATGAAGTTTGAATTCAATCTTCATTATGTTCTCATATTACTTAAAATTTTAACTGGGTATAGAACTCTATTCAAAATAATTTCCTGAATTGTAAACGTCATGTGGTTTTCTAATATCCTGGAAAACAGTTGAAAATGTTATTTCTTATTTCTGTCTCTTTTTTCTATTTTTCCAGTATTTTAAAAATAATTTTGGAGCTACATTATTTAAAACTTATTAAAGCTTCTTTCTTTTCCATACTTTGTTTAATAAACTATATGCGTGTATATAACAAACAGGTTACATATCTGTGTTTATAGAGTTTTTGCAATTGTATACAAATACCCAAGCTCAAAATAAGATGCAAATCTTTGCAACCATTGGTCAATTCTACTATGGCAATGCCTGCCATTGTCCCACAGGAAATGAGTGGCTAGACTTCTGTGAATGCAGATTCATTTTACCTCTTTTGGGATATCATAGATATGAAAACATGCGAAGTATAATCTTTGTTTTGTTTTTTTAATTCAGCAGTGTTATGAAATTCAACCATGTTTTTAAACCTATCAATATTTTATGTCATTGTTGTATAGCATTATAATATAAATATATCACAATCCTTTTTAATTCATTCTGCTGCACACTGTGCTTTTCAGTGTTTGGCTCTTATGAATAAAGTTGCTATGAACACCCCTGCATAAGTGATTTGTGAATATGTATTTTCATTTAAATTTCTAAGAGTGCAAATGCCTCATTATACAATAGATGTATAACTGACTTAAGTAACTATGAAATGGCTTTCTAATTACGTTGTACCACTGCACCAACAATGTATAAGTGTTCCACTTGCTCGAAGTCCTTAACAACAACAACAACAAAAAAAAACCCTCTCATTATCAGTATTATTGGTCTTTTTCAATTTTACCCATTTAACTGGTTAGGAAATAGGAAACAGAATTTTCAAAAGCTGCAATCCCTTTGTTCATGTTAGCAGATGGATGCTCTATGGGAAAGAAAATAATATAGATTATTTGGTCTAATATCCTTGTCTAACTTGATTTCTGGGTAAGTAGACTAATGATATTTACTAGAAGGAAGGGACCTTACCTCTTGAGTGTCCATAGTATGTTATCCAGGGCAAGAGGACAGGTTACAGTAAACACACACACACACACACACACAGAATTCATAGTCCATGGCTTCATAGAAAATATGTGAATTATGCAATGTTTTGGAATGAGATATGGAGATCATAATTTAGATAATCAGTGCTGCATGCATTATATCCTAAAACTTCACTAGATGAGATCTTCTATTGCTGTGAGTAAAAGGCACATGCTTCTTTTGTTTGTTTGTTTGTTTGTTTCTTTTTCTATTTCATCCAAGCTATAGATTTTCTTCATATGTCCAGCAGTCTTTGGCTTTCCTTTTATATAGGATAGAGGGATAATTTTTGTTGCCGATAATAATGGGTATGGCTAGGATTCGATGGGCGTCTGAGTTTTGCAGCCTTCACTTTTAGTTGATTAAACAGGAAGACATATTGAATATTTTACCTTGTGGCTCCTTTCATTGACAAAATGTGGATCCTTCCCTTTGGGACACTTAATTTTATCTAGAGAAAAACATCTGTGATTCTCTCTGGAAGTTTGGAATGGTCTGGTGAAATTCTGCAAGGACTGGAAGACTGGAATTCCATATCTGTATTTTTATATTGAGATTTTGAAATCATGTTTGAGTTTTTTTTGTTGTTGTTGTTGTTGTTGTTGTTTTAAAGATTTATTTTTATTTATTTATTTATACAAGCACTGGGTATAGTCAGAAGCGCAGGAGGGTGAGAGAATTCACCAGAGCCAGAGCAGGGAGCAGAGCAGGCAGAAGGACCGAAGTACACTGCTGAGGGGAGCAGCAGGAGGCAGGAGAGGTCTGTGCGCCATGTGGGACCCTCCTCTGGTGGCTGGGGAGCAGCCGGGGATTGAACCGGTGCTGCAGAGGCTGCGGGCAGCTTCGCAACCCAGTGCTCAACCGCTGTGCCACCAGGGAGGCCCCATGTTTGAGTTTTGAGTCTCACACATAAACCTTATTTTTCCCATACATTTCATGTTCGTAAGACTTAATCTTGCTTATTATAGTATCCATAGAATATAATATATCCATAGAATATAATAGAATATAATAATCTTGCTTATTATAGTATCCATAGAAAAAACTATATTTTGTACCTGGGGAATGAACCTTTGCAGGATAGTTGTTAGATAATCTGACAATGATCCAGGAGACAAACATCATCAAACTAATAATAAAAACAGTGGGTTTAATTACCTGAAGGAGAATGCAAGTCTGGAGTATTTTGAGCAGGGAACCCTGGGAGGGAAAATGATCTAGAGCTAATCCTTTAGTTGTATGCACATATGTAGTAGATAGTTGTTTCAGTAAAGAATGTGTTTAGCTATAGTAGAAAAAGGACCCATAGAGGCTGAAATGAGCAAATGTTCAATTTTCTCACTAACAGTCTTGAGTAACATTTTCTGATTTTAGTTGCCCTAAACAAAGGACTGAAAATCAGATTGTTACTTTTTTTTTTTTTTTAGCCTACCTCTGGATATTTACGATTGTCCTTATTCCATGGATGCGGGGTTTCTACTTAGGCTCAGTCATCTTATTTTCATTTAAGGCAGGAAAAATAATAAAACTGGCATCAATTTTCTTTGGAGACCTCTCCAACGATTCTGTTAATGTCATACTAGCTAGAATAAGATCATCTGGACTCTTCTCATTCCAGTGTTATCTGAAAAGTGATTATCTTGTTTTTCCACTCTTTATATTGAAAATAATCAAGGAAGAAAAATATTATAATTTTTGTTTTTTTCAATCTAAAGTATATGCCAAAACACCTCAGAATAATTAATTGAAGCAATAATTTTGAGGTTTATAGAGCTGAGAAAAAAGTAAAAATTCCTTATATAAGTTCATGAAATGCAAACATGAGCTGGGATATAAGAACAAAAAGAAAATTTTTAGTTAGAGGGAAATTTTCTATTCATAAATGGCAATATTATAATTAAGATCAAAATGAGATATCAAAATTATTTCACTTAAATTTTGAAATTGAATTGTATATTTTGTAGTCATTATACCATTTCATTACACAAAAATTTAGAGCAAGCAAATAAAGTTCAGATATGAAATCTGAATTTTGGATGTGAATTTTCTTTGTGCAAATGACTATGTATTTATTGTATTTAGAGATCATGACTCTTGTATATCACTGCAACTCATTTAACTCATTTATTTGACATAGCTACTACTTTCCACACTAGTCCAACATCAGAATAGGAATTATCATTTACTTTTATATTATATTAAAGGATCAGGCTCTAGGTGGATGTTCAAATGTTCAAAATTGCCTTTGAATCCATTTTGTATTGTAATAAGTAATTTCCTGAAGATTGCCTTTATAAATAAAATTTGCATATATTATCAGTTGCAGAATGCTTCAATGTCATTTCTTGTAGCTGCATGATTTTTCCTGAGCAAGGAAATATATTTAGAAAAATATAGTCAGGGTTAAAGAAAAATGCTATTTAATATATAGTAATTCAATTTTCCTGTCCAAATTAAGATTTATCTGTTCTACAATGTAATAATTTACTTAGCAAAATTGAGTAAAACTATGGTTTAATAATTTATAAATATGACTATTTTATTGCAAATCAAAAAACACCTGAAAGGCATATTTACAAATTACCTTATTGACAGTTACACTTTGTCAATGAGGAAAATTAGATGCAGAATTACTAAAAAGATTAAAAGCTTTTTTTAATGAAAAAGACAAGAGAAAATAAAGTTGGATTCTAAGAGTAGAATTTTTTTTTTTAAAAAAGATTTAAAGATTTATTTATTTATTTATACAAGCACTGGGTACAGTCAGAAGCACGGGAGGGTGAGAGAAATTCAAAATTTCTCTCTGTGGCAAAATTCACCAGAGCCAGAGTGGGGAGCAGAGCAGGCAAAGGGATCAAGGTACACTGCTGAGGGGAGCAGCGGGCGGCAGGAGAGGTCTGCGCGCCATGTGAGACCCTCCTCCAATGGCCAGGGAGCAGCTGGGAATCGAATCAGCGCTGCAGAGGCTGCAGGCAGCTTAGCAACCCAGCGCTCAACTGCTGCACCACCGGGGAGGCCCCCTAAGTGTAGAATTTTTAAACTTGAGTTCTGTTTCACCTCTTTTTATGAGTAACTAGCAGAAAATCGCAATCAAAATTAAACACTAATTTGAATTTGGTAATTACTAATAAATATATAACAATGGAGTTTTATATTAAAATTCATATCTTAATTATCCATCATTTGAATTATTTTATTATTTTGAATATGTGTTCCTATTTGCTTATATAGAGCTGTTTAGCCAAGTAATTTTGTGCTATTTTAGCTAGTCTTCCTGAAAGCATTCAGTCTTATTTGTTCTCACAAGTTTTATATGAATATGATAAAATCTGACAGCAACAGAGATTACTTTCATATCTCTGAAAATTTTTAAACAGTTTACTGATTCTTCCTCTGATTTCACATTAATAACACCAAGATGAAGGAACATAATTACAGAGACACGAACTTTAGGAATGTAAAAAAAAAAAAAAATAGTGTTCTAAATTACAAGCTAATTATAAAATATAAGAAAAGCAAATGAGTTTCAATCAAAATAAGTGAAATAAATGCTTGGCATTTATCTTTTTGAGTAAAATGAATGATAATTAAGAAAACCCTATCTTACCAGTTGCAACATCTCTGCTTTCATTTTCCCTTTCACTTATCTTATAACCCTATGTCCAATAAATAGTGCAATAGTTTTCTAATTTCATAAAATAGGAGTAAAATAACCTATATTAAATATTGTGATTAACTGTGTCATTTACTTATGTGGCAAAATATGTAGATAACATTAGACTTTTTTTCCAATTAAAGTCATTAAAAATGAATTCAATTAAATGATTGGTAATCTGCTAAGTCACTGATTTTCCCTTTAGACAATATTAGTTCTTATATCTATTTTATTTCTGCTTCTTGCCAACAAAAACAGGACAGAGAGAAAATTAATCAATTTAGTTGAGAAATTGTAATTAGTAAGTTTGATCTGAAATAGACATATCTTTATATTTAAGTTTCTAGTGTGTGTGTATATATATAACATTACAAATATACAAGCTTTCAATTGCTTTTTATTATTCTCCTCTTAAAACTACATATCTTTGCTTACTTTTTTCTTCCTAAAGAATGAGCAAAGAAATTCTTGTTGAAAACTGAAATTCTGACTTTCAGAAATTCAATTTCAGTTTATGCATGCATAATTTATTCATTTGTATTAGTGAGAAAATAATAACTTTTTTTTTTAGAGGCATGTTTATTTATTTATTTATTATATTTGTTTGTTTGTTTTGTTTATACATGCACTGGGTACATTCAGAAGCGCAGGAGGGTGAGAGAATTCACCAGAGCCAGAGTGGGGAGCAGAGCAGGCAGGACTGAAGTACACTGCTGAGGGGAGCAGCGGGTGGCAGGAGAGGTCTGCGCGCCATGTGGGATCCCCCCTGGTGGCCGGGGAGCAGCAGGGGATCGAAGCGGCGCAGCAGAGGCCGCCGGCAGCTTCGCAACCCAGCGCTCAACCGCTGCGCCACCGGGGAGGCCCGGAAATAATAACATTTATTGACCTATTTATAAAAGATAAAAAGATATATGAGGCCATAATTTAGTATTTATTCTATAGTTTTTCCCTACTATGCAAAGGCAGAATACTTCTTTTTGGTGTGTTCCAATATATTATTCGTGATTCTTAGAATGCTATTGTGATTAATTTATTTGAAGGAAAAAAAAACTTTGGAACATTTCCAGACACAAAATAATAGCTTGCCATATCATACAAAATAAGAAAATTCTACTCGTATGTAGCAAGAGTAGCTTGTATTGTACAAACACTGAATAATGCTTCAGAGTCACAGCTGGAAAACTTTGGTTGATATTTCTACTAAGACTAAGTCACCAGATGATTCTGCCATTAAATATCATATTATAATACTCAGAACAAATCCAGTGCAACTTTTATGACTGTTTTGAAAGTTTTAGGCTAGAGAAAAATGAAAAGAAAATCTACCTATAAATTATTGCAGACAAATCAAGATGATTAAAATACCTAGGTTGATTGCATGCATTAGTCTCTACTATTTCCCTTAAATATATTTAAATTTACATACACTTCTTAATTTATTAGCTTTGTCAGCACTTAGATGTACTATCTAATGCTGTTGCTAAGGAATACTATTAAAAAGAATGTGAAGGGAGGGGCACAGTCAGAACTTAAATTCAAAAGAAATGGGATTATTTGGGTTCTAGCAATTTTCATTCTTTTAAAATGGACTATTGACTACAAAGATTATTATGTTACTTAAATTATTTCTAGGTACATAAAATATGAATTATTTGTTCTAACAACCCAAGATAGCGGAAAAAAAAAAAAAACTTATTATGTAATGGAATAACATGTACTACCAGAGTAGATAAGTTACATACTAAAATGAGAAGTACTTAAATGTATAAACATTCTCCAGAGAGCTTGCAGAGAAATAAAATAAGTTCAGTCGTTTCAATTGGTTGGAAAGTTAGTACTTTTGACTTTACTGGATACATATCATAAACTCAGTTACTCAAATGAAAATAAATTTTTCAGTCTGATTCACAGCTCTCAAATATTGCAGTCATAGGAAGAATATCAGCAGATCTGAGAATTACTGATGCAGGGTGTGTGTACACACTATTTTTCAATGAAAAAAAATGTACTTTCTACAAAACATACCTCTTAAATTCCCTATTCTACTTTTTTCTAACCCTGAAAATTATCTTAAATTTAATACACTTCTAAAACATTAAGTTTCATCACCAAGATTTTCCCTAGGTTCCAAAGATATAAAGATAAATAAATAATTGCCTCTAGCAGATGGAAATTCAGAGAAACTTGGTAGCTATTGGCTAAAAAAAAAGAGTTCATAGAATTCCTTGTTAGTCTTGCAAAATTTTTAAGCACATTACAATCCAAGAACCACATTTCTTTCTTTCTTCTTTCTCTTTTCTTCCTTTCTCCATTATCATTTGCAAATATTTTCCATTCCAAAGGTTGCCCTTCATTCTATTGATCATTTTCATAGCTGTGCAGAAACTGGATCAAACTAGTTTTAGTCCCTCTTGTTTATTTTTGCTTTTGTATGTAGCTCATCCTTTTTGTTTCCAAAACAAAAGTCATTGGCAAGGCCAATGTTAAGAGTCTTTTGACCTGTGTTTTTTTCTATGAATTTTACAGCTACATGTTTTACATTTAAGTCTTTAATATGTTTTGAGTGGATTTTTGTGTATTGTGCAAGGATCTAGTTTCATTCTTTTTGCAAGTGAATATCCAGTTTCAACAGCACAATTTATTAAAGAAACTCTCATTTGGTCAATAGTATCTCAATAGAGCTAGAAAATATAAAATAAAAAGGTGATAACTCAAGGAAAACAAAATAAAATAATGATAAGAAAGTAGTAGGTTTCAAAGAAAATGGGTAAATTTGTAAATATTGTACATATTTTATTGTGCACACTTTAATATCAAACGATAGTATTTCTTAAAGAAAAAAAAGAAAAAATACTGTTAAGATAGTAATGTAATACCAAATCTGGGTATATACATATGTGTGCATATCTACATATGCATGCATACACATATATATATAATGTTTTTAATGCTGATGGTGATTAAAACACTTTTCAATCTCAGAAAAAAAATCAGTACACCTTTGTGGTTGCTAATAAAATAATCAAAACAAGATGATAAGACACATATCAGAAGATAAATATTTTATAAAAATGGGAGTACTTAGATGTGATAAACTATTATAAATTTGATTGTATTTCTTTCTTGTTCTTTTTTTTTTACATCAGGTATACTTAGTAATACCAAATAATTTTTTTTTTTATTGTGGACTCCAATAGTTTAGAAAGTGGTATGTGTGTAAATGTGCACTGACATAATGCACACGCACATGAATATAGGTAAATAAGCAGATATACACAGATGCAGGACAAAAAGTATTAAAAAAAGATTAATATTGATAAGGGTTTCATTTCATGAACTGTGCCCTTGCTCCATATGGGGTCTCCCTTAGGCAGAGGGGGGTTCATTTGCAAACTATTGCTGGTAAAGTTCTATCTGATATGAATATTTATTAACTAAAGTATGTAAATATATATATATATATATAGTTTATTTGAATAAATTGAATACCAGGCAATAACAAGTTACCTATACAATGTTTTTAGTAATTAATCAAAGAAAGATGAATAAACATATATATGTATATATATATGCATACTTATACAGGTATATATATATAAATAATCATTACATTAATTTCTTTCTTTTTAAAGATTTATTTTTATTTATTCATGCATGCAAGAAGGGGTATAGACCAAAGGTGTGGGCCCGGGGGGCGGGGAGGTGAGAAGATTCACCAGAGACAGAGTGGGGAACAGAACAGATTGAGTGACTGAAATACACTGCTGAGGGGTGCAGAGGACGAGACAGCAAAGGTCTGCTGTGCCATGTGGGTCACCTCCCTGAATAGGAATGGAACACAGGCCATGGCAGTGATAGTACTGATTCTAACCCCTGAGCCACCAGGGAGGTCCTGTTACATTCATTTCAAATAACTTTCCAATCATAAATAAATCATTCATATAATGTGTCAGGTAAGAAAAACTGTAATCAAGGCAAAAATATTCAAAGTTAAAGCAGATATAGGACAAGTTGAAAACAAAAAGAATAAATTATAATTGATGAACTGACAAATAGAATAAAGAATTTTCAGAGTATTCCCAACAATAAATAAAAAGAGAGCAAAACAAAAGACAACATGCTTTATGTAGGACTTAATCATATACTCAGTATTACTGACACTCTCTACTTTATTAACTTTCAAAATTATCCAATAGTAATTTTTTAAATTGTATTATCAAAATTCATCAAAAAGGATTATATAAAGTTGTCTACAAATCAGTGAAGAGGTTAGCTGAATTTATTCCTCAAAATAACTATGGACTTGACAGATTTAAGAGCAAGACTGCATATTTTGAAAATAGTAACACTATCTGAAGGATTCAGTTGCAAAGCTCAAAATTTGTCTGCTATTTCCATGAGGTAATAATTATAATGCATTGTAGAATTGTTAAAGTGACTTATAGATTATAAAAAAATAATTGCAAAAGATTAAGGAATTAGGAACTTTCTTAGCTTCTAGGAACAACTCCCAGAGAATATTGCAGTTGAGAAAGAGCCATCTTAACTTATCAGAGGAGTGGTAAATCAGGAATCTGCCTTTGTGCATCGGTTCTAAGATTCTGACTCTTTCCATCTACACCAGGAAATGGGTGTTCCACATTTTTCCTTTTTTACACATGAAGTTAGATATTTGACAAAAGGACCACTGAAACAGCTAAATTATAAATCTTGGACCATGCTCGATGGCAGACAGTTTAGTAATCAAATGAATGGTTCCCTTCTCATAATGCTATTTCTACCTTCCAAGTATTATTCATGCAACCTATCTCGCAACTGAAAATTTAAATCCAAAATACTTTGAAATATGTATGAGAAAAGACCACTATTGCACACAAAAATGGAGATATTTGGTGTGAATTATTCTCAATATTTAGTCCAAGGAAATTTTCACATGCTAAAATATTTTTTGAGGATTCCAAAACACTGCTGTCAGGAGGTTATAATTTTATACAGTTGTGATACAAGAAGCTAAAACTGAATTCTGAAGATCACTACTATTTTATTTTAAAAAGCAAAATATGATTCATTAAATGTTAATTTAATGCTTTTTTATGAAAATGGGAACAGTATAGTGAGAATTGTGGCGGGCATTTTTATTTTTCCCAAATTGCTTTAATATCTGGCATAATAGAAACAAATTTTTTAATTTACTTTTGTATTCCATCTATTATTTTGTGCACTCTGAATTAATATTCCAAGAAAATTTGAAGATATATAAATTTCCAGATATATCATATGGAAGGGAGGATTCTGTGTACCCTGAAAATTCTCAGAGATGCTAGGATTTCTCAGGTCATACTAAGAGAACTCTCAAGCTAACCTATTTTCAGTATATACACAAAACTAAGTTATTTGAATTCTACCACATGTTAATCAAAGACAAAAATCATCTCATTCCATCTTCATAGAGAAAAATAGTTAACAATAAAATGCCTGCTTTTTAGGGAATCTAAAGATTTAGATTTAGTTTACGAAAAAATACCAGACACTCAAAGATCAATCCCCATAAAATAAATTTAGATGCTAAAGTTTCAAATAAATTTTAACAAGTTGATATAATAAATATTTTTAAAGAAGATTTTAATCCTAAAGCACAAAACAAATCCAGCAATTAGTAAGCTATTAATAAAATACATTGCAGTTATAGTTCAACTGTACTAAATACTTATAAACAGTAGCTAATATAAAAATTTACTTAAAAAATTAAATATGATAACATAAAACAGAAATTCTGATAATTGGCTTCCAATATTTTTTATTTACTTGAAATATTATGAGCATTTTTTAAAGTCAGGACAGTACCAAATTTTTTTCACTTTTGATATAATATGCAATAAGTATATATACATAAAGCATCTGAAAGAATATGATAATATGTAAGTAGTGTTACCCTCTGGTGTGAGATAATTATAGATAATCCTTACTTGCATATCCATTTATCAAAAATTAATGTTTTATTTGCATAGTAAAACATTTTCAAAAAAATCTAAGTAAAGGCTGCTTACACAAGAGACTTTACAAAATCAAATCTATACAGAAAGTTTAGTAATAATTGATGGGCATTAATATTACACAGTGATGGGAGGGAGAAATAAAATGGCAAAATTCTTTTCAGACCAAATATATTTAAGAAAAATAAATACACAGTACATATATCCATTTCATATTAGTAAAGTTAATATGTTAGTGACAAAGTAAAGCACAAAATGAAAATAAATATATAGTAAAAATAATATTAAAATATGAGTGAAAGTCACAAATTACAAAGGAAAGGCTAGGAAATTATAAGACTTGGGATGAAGAGACCTTGAGATAGTGAGCACTGCAACTTCCTTACCTCTTCAAATAGAACTCTTTGATCATTCAAGATTTTACATAACAAAATGGACAAAAGCACAACAATAATAAGAAACTTTATAACACAGCTATTAGTTAATTTTAATGCAATTAATATAAGACAGACATAGAAATTTTGAATTAGTCAAAATACCGAATATGTATATGTTATAGGTATATCATATATAATATATAAAATGCTGATGCATGTCAATTATTTCTAAAATAACAAAAATGATATACTACATTCTAAATCTTTAGGATAAAGCCAATTATTAGTATATTCTTTAAAAAATTGTATAGATTTTTTGTAAAATTGTATCCATGTATATGATACAAATTTCAGTTTATGATTCAACTTAAAATATATGTATTTACTCATTTATTGAATTTTTGTATTATTGCACTGTGTTTTTATTGATGCAATGTTGATTTACAACACTGTATATAATTCAGAAGTATAGATTTGTACCTCTTAAGATGACTAAACCGTACCTACCTGCCAGGCAACCAAACTCTCCACCACAGTCTACAGGGCTCCCTCCCTCTTTTTTCACCATCTCCATGTACTCCCTCTCTGGTAACATCAATTCTACAGTAAATAATTTTTATTTTGATCATTTACTCTAACAATATAATCACAACTCTACTTCTCAATACTAAATATTATCATCTAGTATGCACATCACAATATAGAATGCATCTCAAATAAAATACATTTAACTCCAAAGCTAGAAATTGTACATTATGAATTTCAGAATACTCTGAATTTATTTCTGGTAAATTACAAATACTATGTAACCCAACTATAATAGTGATATAGTTGGTGGTCATATTTGAGATAATTGGACACCTTCTTTATATTCCCATAGGATTTATTGTGCTGTGATAGATATTTTAATCTTTAAACTTAGGTAACTGAATAGAGTGATATTGTTAATTCTCCATGATTAAATAAGTCACATCAATAAAATTAGGGAGTTTGTTGATAGTACCCTCTGTATTCTATGTTTAGAATTCAAAAATGGATAAAATTGAGATTTTTTTAAGACATGGCAATTTTCACATGATGTTTATTGGGGATCAAACATTTATGCATTCATATAATATGGGATGTTATTTGTTTATTGAAAAATGAAATTGTTCTCTAAGTATAGAAATGTGAGAATATTCATGTTAAGTTGTAACAAAAAGTCAAATTTCAAAGGAATAATTACAAGATGAACTTGCCTTTATGTAATATACTGGGGGGAAGCACACATATATATGTGATTATATAAAGGAAATGATATGAGGATGTTAGAAATATTGGTATGTTGTTTGTACATCAATTAACATTAAATATTGATTTTTAAAGGCCTCAAAAGACTTAAGTGTCTTATCCTTGCAGAAGAACTTTATTATAGGCAGAGGATATACAGAACACTAGCAGAGAGGGATTTTTATCAAAAGGGGTTTGGAGACCTCAACAGGATACCTATTTTATCTATTTAATTTTGACCTTCCTCTCCTGAATTATATTTGGTTTCAGTATCTTAAAGTATCATTGAATAGGTGTGAACACCTAATATGATAACACCCAACTTAAGGATCGGTTTTCTAATAGTGAACTTGGATGTTAATACGCATTTATAAGTTACTTGATATGTCTTAATAATCAAACCCTAGAATTTCATGTGTAAGCCCAGGTAAAAATAAAAAAAAAAAATCTAGATTAACATACCCTGAGTAAAATAGCTGAAACAATTTACTGACCAAGTGTATAGAAAATAATTTCTCTTTGAATAACATTTCTTGGAGTCAATCAAGGATCACCATCACTTTTTGAAGGGCAGAGTCTAACCATATAGTCAAATTAGACTAACTGAGCTAAGTCCATGCTATATAGCCTATACTCATAATCCTTGATTAAGGTATTTTTATATCGAACAATGTTTCCTTGGGATTAGAAGTTTTATGTATTTTATTGCAGTGATATAATATGGATATCAACACATAAATGATCAAACTAAACATTATAATTATCAGTGAACTGTTCATGTTGATATAAAAAGATAACTAATCCACATTCTAATTCCTGATAAATTTTCCGATCCTGTTATACCACACTAACAATTCATTTACAATATTTTTCCTATTATATGTGGGTCTTAATAAGCTTGAATTGATAGATTTAAAGCCTTATTAAAATTTTATTTTCAAAAAAAAGACTATGAAAATTGTAGAAATGCCTCTGATCTCAAACTAAGTGACAGGAGCAGAACATACACTTTTATAAACGTCATTAGTATAATTTTAATGAGAGTGTAGGAACAGACTTCTACTTATATTGTAGAAAACTGCAAAGAAGTTCATTTTAAACGTAAAACAACAAAAAAGTTGTACAGATTACAAATGACAACTTATCTTTAGCCCCAGTCACAAGACAATCATGTAAGCAACAATCACAAGACAACCATGTAAACTGATTTCCAAAGAGAGAAAATTTCCTCTAAGGAAGAAAGGCGTAGAGTGACTTTTCACCTGTGCCACAGATTAAAAGGAAGATATGCCAATATCCATGCAAGCAGATGAGGAAACAATCAGTTAACATTTTCATGAATAACTAATGGTATTTAAGGATGGACTAACATATCAGTTTGTAATATTGGGGCTCCAGAAACAAGGGAGGATTGTATTCTCTTGTAAAAATCTTTTCTATGGGTTCCAGCAGGTACTTTAAAGTGTAGAATACAGAGCAAGGTGTCAGAAAGAGTATATTTGATGATTCAGGTAGGCAGGAAAAACTGCTTGTGGGAAAAAGGGACCAAAAAAATGCACCCTCCCCAAACCTTTTATTCATAAGAAACATCCTTAAAGTGCTGAGCAAGAAAAAAATAGATTCTCCCAAAAAGTTGGTCAGCAATGTGAAGGACAGGCACTTGTTCTTACCACTTTCTCTGGAATCTTATCTCCTAGAAAGTAAAGGTTATCAGTTACTGGGTGAGAGGTAGAAAGACCTACAACTTCCTCTCCTCCTCTCAGGTACCCTGATACATTCCAGTTGTGAAAAGTGTAGAAAAAGTAATTCTTTATTCATAGGTGAGGACAAGAAAGCCATGTTAGTCATAAGATACTACAGTGTTTAGTTTATACAGCAACTTGACTAGGCTACATCCATAGTTATTCAAACAAACACTAATCTAGATACTTTGTTAATATATCTTGGGAATTTGATTAATATGCACAATAGGTTGATTTTAAATATAGGTTATCTTTGATAGCATGAATTAATTCAGATTAAATTCCTCAAGAACAAAACAGGATTTCTAAGGGAAAAGAAAAAATTATCCCTGTAGACTGCAGAAATAGATGCTGCCCAAGATTTCCCGGTCTACTGATCTTCTTTACAAACCTTGGACTTACCTTGTGAATCCACACAATCATATGGTTTAATAGCTTTCAGTAAACTTCTTTTCATATGCATGTATCTCCTACTGTTCTGATTCTCTGATAGAATCCTAACAGAGTTTGGTACTGAGTGGTTCTAGATGAACAGAATCTTAATAGTAAGTTAATCTTTCTGACTTGGTTCTGATTTTTTCCCTCTTTCTAGAATTGTTTCTAGAATTGATTCAATTTAAATATACCATGGAATCTTTCTTGTGGTAAATAGGGAACTTAGTTCATGGCATGATGTGATAATAGTGGCATGCACAATATCACCACTCTAATCAAATGCTAAAGTGAAGTTTGAAGTCAGGGTCAAGTACTTATAAAAGGCAGGATTTCAGTCTGACTGTTGTTTTGATGTCATGTGACACTTAAATCTAACTAAATATGTTGCTGTGTGCACTTAACTGCACTGGAGAATGTGGGGAAGAAAACGATATGTTAGGAGTTTGAATCTGCATCTCAAACTCTACGTTAATGACCATGAAGTATTTTATGTGCTCTGAAAGAGCCTTTATCTCTTGTTGCCAGAGAGCTAAGATTTTTGAAAAACACACCTAGGGTCTCATCCTGAAAGTGCAAAATTAATTTCTAGTCTCAGAGAATCTTTCATGAAAGGAAAGCATTTGATGATAAGGAATGTGATCCCGAAAAATTGGAATGAGCACATGATGATAGAAAATAGCATGAACTACTAAATTTTTGTTGAGTCTTCTTATCAAGTAGAAGCAGCTCTTCGAACCATCTGAAGATGTTAACCTGATTTTACATGTGATGGCTTCTTCAGAGGTAGCTGCCTTGGAAGACACTGATGATTCTACTTTACATGAACTGTGACAGGGGACCCACACCCATGAAATTCATAAGTATTACCATATTTCCCACCATGCTGAAACAATTTGCTTTAGAGAATTGTAGAATGACCTTTTCAAAATTCAAATACAGTACTAGCTAGCTGTAAATGTCTTGCACTTATGGGACGATGTCCTTAAGGAGGCTGTATATGCTCCAAATCTGTTTCCAATATATGGTGGTGTCTCTCATTACCAAAATTGTTATGTCCAAGAATCAAGAGAATAAAAATGGAGAGGCACCATCACAATTACTCTTAGTGATTCACTAGAAAAAAATCTGTAATTTCCATCCCTGTAACTATATATTCGTCTATCAAGATATTTTTGTTTTAAAGGGAGAAAGGCTTCACCTCTCCTGTCTCATCCACTGCTCTCCTTTGCAGTGTATTTCAGTAAATTTGCCTATTTTGCTCCACCCTCTGTCTCTGGTGAGCCTCTTACCCCCTGCACCTCTGGCCTATATATATCCCAGTTCTTCTATGCAAAAAAATAAATATTAAAAAAATGAAGGGAGAAATGCTTCCATTAGTAGACACAGCAACCATTCCATTATACTTATTCTTAAGGCCGATGGGAAGAACAATGGACTGTGGTGGTGAACTGTGGGTGCTTTGCTGCTAAGTGCAGTATAGTAGCAGCACCTGAACTGAGGAATGGGAGGGATCCTAAACTTCCAAAATACAAACAACAATGTAAACTAATGTCACCTCAATAACATTTTTTAAAGATAAATGCAACCTATGCATTTAGAACCTCTCATGCCCCTGAATTAACTGGCAAAGAGGGAGTTATTTTACTGGCTGGTATAATTGATCCTGATTACCAAGGAGCAATTGGAATGCTACTACACAATGGGTGTAAGAAATAATATATCTGGAATGCAGAAGATCCCTTAGGTAGTTTATGATATTGAAACAAAATGCCTTTTCTGGAAGGTATTTTGAAGGTGATTCAGGAGCAGAAAGGCAAAGATAGATATCCTCTCAGTACCACCATGTCCTATCATTGAAATAAGTGGAAAAGTACAACAACCCAATTCAGGGAGTACTGATAATGACCCAGACTCTTCAGGAAAGAAGGCTTGGAAAATCTCATCATGTAAAGAACCATGACCAGCTGAAGTATTTACAGAGGGAAAAGGAAATATGGAATGGGTAATGGAAGAAGATAATTTAAATACCAGCTAAGATCACAAATAATATAATTACTATATGTATTCATTCTGTCAATATTTGAATATTACAGTAAGCAAATATTGTATTCTTTTTTATCTCAACATACAACAAAATATATTAATAACAATATAAATATATTAATAACAAATTATGTTGCACATTTAATTTCAGGATATCATGGAGCAGAGTGAGCAGCACACAAAATCTTTGTATTCTCTTCTGGGGAAATGTCAGTAGGTTTATAGTTGTATTAACAAGATTAAATTGTATTAGGTAAAGCTAAAACCATTTTTTTTTAGATTATGCTTGTTTTTAAAGAGATATGTATGGGTGCCAGGTTGGCAAAGGTCTGGTTAAGGTGTCAAAGTTATGATTAGTTGTAAGTGTCAACACATGAGGCTATAGTACTAGAGAGTCAAAGAAATCCAGGTTTATGGCAGTGATGCATAATTTCTAAAAAAAAAAATTATGAATAGATTTTCTATAATAAGCAACTAATCAATAATATTTGAGAAATTATCCATTATGACACATAACAATGAGACAAAAAGAACAGAACATACAAGACCTGTTTGGCAATATCAACTGGTCTGGCTTGTAGGTAATTGGAATTTCAGAAAAAGAAGTATTGTGTTTATGATTAAAAAGCATATTTCAGTAGACAATAGTCAATAATTTAGCAAATAAAATAAAAAAACTAAAAATATTCCCAAAGCTCAGAGACCACCCAAGGAGAGTTAGAAATACATCTCTCCCCAACAAACATACTTTAACTTATCATAGGTAAATAGAACAAACCAAATATAAGAAACTCAAAAGAATTTAGAGAAAAAAAATGCATTATATTTAGTGGAGCAAAGTACAGGATGTAGCATTTTCAGATTGCCTCCTTTTACTTAGTAAAATGCATGTAAAGCTCCTCTATTTCTTCTCATGGCTTAATAATAACTTATTTTTCAGGGATGAATATTCTACTGTCTGCATGTACCATATTTTATTTATTTGCACATGCCATAACATTAATTTGTCCTGGAAAGAATAAATAAGCTTTTGGTTTCACTGAGACCTAAATTTTAAGGTAGTCTACGCAGAACACTTTCTTTCATCAACTACCATTCCATAAACATCTGATTAAAAATAGCTCTCCATGTATGATGAATTCTTACACCTAAATGATTTTTTATAGTTATTAAGAAAATTTAACACACATAACTTGTGAAAGATAAAAAAGAAGAAATATAAGTACTTGTAGTTAATAGGTTATACTTACAATTATAGTTCAATGCTTTAAGTCAAAGCAGGGAAATCAATTTACTCTACTTCACTAGTGAATGTAATTGCAATACACACTGAGGTTTCCACTTAAAATGTAGGCTTAACATATGAACACTTTCAAAGAACAATTTTATTTCATATCATGTCCCTGCATTTCAGGTGATTTTTTTTTTTTTTTACTATTCCTACTTTTAAGACAATGGTTTTTTATAAATTCTTTGAGAAGCAGTAATAGGAACTTTAATTATGGTTTCAAACTGATGTGTAATCATGTCTGAAATCATGCCAGTTTCATAGAGAAGGCAGGAGAAGTCATTTAAGAAACATCTAATAAATTGAAACTACTAAAATTTTTAAGAGTTTATAGTTACTTCAGGAAAATTCTCTGCATTAATAAAAAGATACTATATTTTCATACATATTGCATAAATTACATATGCATTCTAGCCAGTTTTCTCTTTCACCTTGAGAAAGAAGTAAGACTGATTGGGCCATGTTGCTAGAACTACATCTATTTGCTTTCAGTTATCTAGTGTTGTTAGCTTTGTTTACCAGTTTGATCACTTGACATTCTTGTTTGCTCCCATGGTAAGTGTAGAAAAATTTGCAATACTCTTTTCTGAGGAACTGAAATGCTCTCAAAGGCCCTGCTTTAGAGACAAGAGCTTAATGTGAGAAGAGTTTTGTTCTGTGCTACTTGAACCTTGGCCTTTTCACTAGAGCATTTGACAAGAGTGCTAAATCTGGTAGCAGCCTCTGTTTTATTCTATTATGGGTATGTGTGTCCCTTAAGCATGGGGTTGAAACCTCCAATTCATTTCCAAGAGACCTTGGACACCAACCAGATGTTAGTGCTTTTACTTAAAATAAAACTAAATTTGAACTTATGCCTAGATGTAAAGTATTTCATAGCAAATTTCTTTATGACATAAGGTTCTCTTTTATTAATTTTCTTAATTTGCACCCAAAGAAAACCTATGGTTATGAAAGGTCTAATTTAGAAATCACTGTGACATAGTATCAATGAAAGAATATTGTTTCTTTAGATGTCATTTTTATATTCTCTAAAATTAATTTATTGAGACTCAGTCATACTTTGTCTACTATCTACCAGGCACTTTACATTCCTCATCTCATTTAATATTCAGAGTGCCTTGCTGAAGTAATCCTTATGACCATTTCAAAGATGAAGAAACTAAAATACAAAGTGGAAAATTAATTCTTTAGGGACCTACAGATAGTAAGAAATAAATCTAAAATTTACATAAAAACCTGGATACTATCAAAGGACGTATTTATTCTTCCAAATTTAAGAGTTCTTTACAATCTTCCACCAAAGAGACCCTAATATGTAAAGATATCAAAGTTTAGCTCAAAAAGCTCCCTGCCTATTTAAAAATTTATGGAAGTCTCATGTTTGACCTTGAAAATGATTTACACTTTGCATTAAACTATGTCATACATTTGCAGCTGTTTTAAGAATATTCAGTTATTTAATGTTAAATTACTTATTTTCTTTCAGGTATTTGATAACTTGATAAACCCAGATGTTACATTATGTTTATTTTGTTCCTTTATCCAGTAATTACACAGAGTTCTGTACATTCAAAATTAAAAAAAAAAATCATGCATACCAGTTTGAGATGCACAAAACAACATAATAGGTGAAATAAATGGTATAAACAAGGCCATGGGGCAAAACGAGGCTTGGTAAGTTAAAGGGAATTCAGTGTGGGGGAGAAATAGGGTACATGTGGACATATGCCAGGCTCACTAATATGGAACCATAGAAAGCATGAGTTACAGAAATTCTTTTAAATCAATTATCTGTCAATGTATGTGGAAGAGAATACAAAATCAATCCATAAAATCAATTCAATGCATCCCAAATACACTTTATTAAGTGTGACTAATACACTTTATAAGTTTGTGACTAATAAAGTCACAAACATCATGCTAAATGCCAGCATAGTAAAAACATTTCTAAGACATAGTTCCTGGTCTCAAGGTACTAACTACCTGGGAGAAGAACAGACATTTAAACATTATGCACAGGGGAGGAGGAGGGAGAGGGATCAGAGGGAGGAGCACAGGGGACTGAGGTGATGGTGCACGGGTGCCTTGGTGAAGGAAATTCAATGGGGACTACACCTGAGGTGAGGGGGCAAATATTGTTTAAAAATGAACAATGATGTAAAAAATAAATTAAAAAGGAAGAAATAAAACTGTATGTCCATATCCAATAAAAAGCACTGGAATAGAAGAATGCAGGGGATCTGTAGGAAACACAGGATGAGGTTTTAATTTTGGATGTTCTCTCCCTGAGGTTTTAAGGATTCGTACAGCAGAAGGGTAAGGATGGTGAGTACTATGCAATTATAAAATACTGTGATACTTTAGTGAATGTTAAGTAGTTTAGCAGACCTCACTTCAAATGAATGTTTATTCTAGGGAAAATAATAGTGGGAGGAATAGTATATAAACTAAAATAGTAATGCTGCTTTAAATGTTTGCAAGACTTACTACTCTTTTCCTTTATAAAACTCAGTGCTCTCTTAATTACTTGTTTTTTCCTACCAAATTGTAAAATCAGAAATTTTAGTGTCCATATCTTATCTTCTCCAGCTTAGAGCATTTCCAGGTATAGCAGGCAAGTGGCTTTGGAAAAACGTACAAAGAAAAGAAAGGAAATATAAACAGTGAACCTGCTTCTTCCCTGTCAGTGGTTTCACTTTCTGTAATTTCAGTTACCAGTGGTCAATTGTGGTCCAAATATATTATGTGCAATAAGATATTTTGAAAGAGAGATGGCATTCACATAACTTTTATTACACTATATTGTTACAGTTGTTCTTTTTATTATGTTGTTAATTTCTTTCTAAGCCTAAATTATAAATAAGCCATCATCATAGCTTTCTACATATATATGATATATCAAACATAGTCTGCATAGGGTTCAGCACTACCCACAGTTTCAGGCATCCACTGGGGTCTTGGGATATAGTCTCCATGGATGAGAGGGGATTACTGCACTTGATATGGAGCACCAGACAATCAGGGTTTTAAAAAAACCCACAGTGAAAGGAGTGGCATGTGGAAATAATTCCTTTAGAATACTGACTGGCAGTGATACAAAAGATGGTTTAGTGGAGAAGTAGATGAGATATCCACCCTTAGATCTCATCTCTGGACTCAAGAGAGGCCTGGGGAGAGGAGTGGCAAAGTATGCAGGGAGACAAAGGATGAGAAAGACATTATGCATGATCAGGAAAAAACTTAAGAATTTTGAAGTGTGATATAAAGGCTGAAGAAAAATAAACAAAACAAGATAGAAAGAAAACTACTAATTTCCCATCTGAAGGACAGAAGGGATTAGGATAATTGAAAGAAATGGATTTAGTTTGGCAGCTGAAATGAGTAAGACTTGGTAACAAATGTAACTATAAACAAGTAAGCTTTGTTATTGAAGTAGTTTATCCACCTTGTATCTTTAGTCGATTAATGTTGTGGGTGAGCAAAAATCCCCTAATTTAAGAGTAAGGATAGTGTTATCATTGTTTAAACTTACTTGACTTATTTGTATGTTTGTTTTTTACTTTAAGACAAACTTTGTACAGCCCATTTACAGATGTGACTACTTTAAAAAATACATAATTGCTTTGCTTGGAAAGATTAATACACACATTCAGACCTTCTTCTTCACATTAATTCCAATAAGCAGCAATTTTTATCCTTTGGAAATGTTCATGTTAATTACAGCACTGTGGGATCTACCCTTGAAAATTTCCTCTTTCCAAATTTACCAATGAAAAGTAGTAAATTAACTACTTTGGACTTCTCTAAAAATATATCTACTTTTGTTTTCTTTCTTCAAGGGAACATTTCAAACCCTTCCCTCAGTATTTTTAAGAAATAAAATTTTGTCTAGGGTATACTATGTTTGAAGAACTTTTTTGAGATAATGAGGTCATTGGAACTGCAGGTCTGAATCAATAGCACAAACACATCAAGTTTTCTTAAGTCCAGGATGAAATTCAGAGGAAGACAAGTGCAAGGACTCAAACCTCAAATGTGTTGCTTCCCAATGACCAAATGAGGATTACAGTAATGTTTATTTTGGGTTCTCTCCTGTGATCAGATTTTTTCAAGTTGATTTTTAGAGTGTTGTGAAAAAGGTTTCATCTTTACTTACAAACTTAATCCTTAGCAAAAGAAGATGGATAATTCTAAAGATGTTAGAGGAATCAAAATTAAGTCAGGTAAAATAAAGAAAAGTATTATAAAATCTGGTAATAAGGAAAAAAATGACAGATAAGCCTAGAAGTTATGATTTTAATACATCTTTGTTTTAAGAAAGAAGGCAAAATATTAAGAGTAAATGAGTAATGTTTGAAACTGTAATTGGACTATGCCGGGAGAAAAAAAAATAAGAAAGCAATAACAAAGATATTTGATTCTAAAAGCTCAGGTGAAATGAATTTAAGAAATAGTATAGACACCCAGGAAAGTAGCACCAAGGAAATAGAAACATTTTCCTTTTATGATTATACTGAAATCACATTTCTATGAACTAAAGTTTATAGTATAGAACACAAGTCCCTGTATTATATTCTTTAAGAAATCCTAAGTCTAGATTTTCCAGGTTTAGGCAAGCTAATATTAACAAAACATTATAAATATATAGTTCTTATTTATAATATAGAAGAAATTCATGTTTCTTAAACTAAATTTAGATGTATAAACAGCCAAACCCAGTTCTTTAATGTTCAAAAAAAGTGTTCATATATATTTTATAATAAGCTTTAGATATTATAAGTTTTTCAAATGTTGCTAAGTCACATTAAGAAATCATAGGGGGCCTCCCTGGTGGTGCAGCGGTTGAGCGCTGGCTTGCGAAGCTGCCCGCAGCCTCTGTAGCACTGATTCGATCCCCAGGCTGCTCCCAGGCCACCAGAGGAGGGTCCCACATGGTGCGCAGACCTCTCCTGCCGCCCGCTGCTCCCCTCAGCAGTGTCCTGCGGTCCTTCTGCCTGCTCTGCTCCCCGCTCTGGCTCTGGTGAATTCTCTCACCCTCCCGCGCTTCTGACTGTACCCAGTGCTTGTATAAATAAATAAATAAATCTTTAAAAAAATATTTCTAATTCTTTAAAAAAAAAAAAAGAAATCATAGGGGTAATGCTGCTAATACTTTAGACACACATTTTAATCAAACACTTTTTTTTTGCTCTAATTTAAATTAAATCATGCAGGTTGAATACATGAAAACAGCATTCTGTTTAATATTCAGATTAACAAGAAAGTATAATATAGCCCTCCTCTTCATTACATTTACAAGGTAATATGTTTTAATCCACAACTTCAATATAGTCAGAGTGACAACAAATGCTCCATGGTTCTGGAATCAGAAAATCTGTTTGAGATCCAATGATAAAATTTAGAGTTTGAAATTGTGAACAGTTTGAGCCTACCCAGGGATAACATACATACATAAATAAATTGAACAGAGTTTAGTATTTGTAGCTGATTTTTTTTTCATTTTGAACAAAACAAAACTGTCTAAATATATTATGAGAAGATTAAAGAAGACAGAGAAAGTGAAAGTAAAATACACCAGTGTGATATCATTATACATAATAACAGGTATTGTTTGCTACTATATTGATCATATGGCCTTTCTGAAAGGAAGAAAAATAACAATGGTAGAAAAGATTCATTTTACTTCATATATGCATATCTATTCTTTCCCCAAAATGACAATGGGAGTCAATTTTCTTGATTTTCACTAACAACTGTGATCTACCTATTTTATTCCCTTATATTAACGTCTGAATATCAGTTTTAAACTCAAGCCTGGTAATCACAGTACTGCTAGGATACAGTCAGTCCTCTCATCAACACCTACCTTCTGAGACTCACCCTGCAATGCCAGCTAAACCTGCCTAATATCCTCCTGGCAGACTCTCTTATTCATAATTTCAGTTCATACATTTGAAAAGTTTTTTATTTGATAATTTCTTGGTTGAGACTCAATAATACATTGAAGACATCATCTCAGAACCATGAAGAGGTATAGTGATGGGCCAGGTAAGAGAAGTAAAAGGGAGAATGGTTCATAAGGATTACTGAACTGCTTGGTTTCCAAGGACAAAGAAAATATTTAGCATACCTCATTTTTGTTCTTTTTTCAATATTTGCTCCATTTTAAGAAGCAAAAAAACAGTAATACTATGGTAGAATCTGGATGTATGTATTTGTTAAAGTCCTTGTGTTTTCCATTACTTTCCTGATATGGTAAGTATAATCCTGCCATTGATCTTTTGGTTCAGATGAGACGCAGGAGATACAGAATAATTCAATCTCATGAGGAATATAGTTTATCTACATAAAACTTAAGATATACATCCTAAGTGGGGAGGCCATGAGCATTTACACAGACTGAATATAAAAAAAAAAAGTGGAAACAGGGAAAATAAATATGGCAAGAGGCATTTGAAAGTAACTGGAAATGATGACACAGAATGAATCTCTCAGAGGAAAAATAAAAAAACATTATCATAACATTGACTATGACATTACTGTAAGGGAAACTGGGCCCTTATTCTCTAATTTTCCAAGCTATGGAAATAATACATTAGAACTGCATTTCCGGGCCTCCCCAGTGGCACAGCGGTTGAGCGTTGGGTTGCAAAGCTGCCCGCAGCCTCTGCAGCGCAGGTTCTATCCCTGGCCACCCGGGCAAGGGTCCCACAAGGTGTGCAGACCTCTCCTGCCGCCCGCTGCTCCCCTCAGCAGTGTATCATCAGTCTGCCTGGTTTGTTCCCCGCTCTGGCTCTGGTAAATTCTTTTACCCTCCAGCACTTCTGACTGTACCCAGTGCTTGCATAAATAAATAAACAAACAAATAAATAAAATCTTAAAAAAAAAAACCTGCATTTCCCATTAGAATATAACTTCCTGTAGATTCTACCATGGCTTTCATTTTTTTACACATGAATTACATCAGAATAATATCCTGGATGTTTTGTAATTCTTTGGATCACCAGCTGACTTCCAGAATATTGACACAATCAAGAAGACTATGAAACTTTGCTTTGTAAGTCAGAGTTGTCCTGAAAGGAATAAGGATATTCTAAGTGGACAAGGATAAAGAATTCTTAAAATGGATTCATAGTAGGAGGTTTTGCAGCAAACAAATTTTCTCCAAACATAATAGACTTTTCAGAAACTCGTTGATAGGAAGTAAATGGGGACTTTAAGGTACTTTAAGTACTACTCGGGGGCATGGTTGGTAGCTTCAGAAGTTTAAAATATGTAATGTATCATAGAGAGTATAGATGGTGGTATAAATGAAAGTTGATTCTGTGAAAAAAGAATACTATTTTCATAAGGGCATCTTCCAATATTACTATCAATTATTGTCTCTGGAAAAAAGTATTGGTCATTGTGTTGATGTTTGACATGTTCTCAGAAAGAAGTTTAAGCAGATAAAGATCTGGCTGAACTTCAATCCAATGCTTAATGTTAGCAGGTATTCAAGTACTTAGAAATGTTTTATATATTTGCTGAAGGATTGCTGCCCTCTCTTCTGGACTACATTTACAAATGTGTCATGCCCAGTTACAGCACTCAGGACAGGTGCAAGAATGCAATTTCTGTTCCTGTAGAAAAAATAAAAATCTTAATATTCTAAGACAACCTCTACATTACTGAAATCTCCTAGTGAGTTTATTTATACCCTAGTTCATGCCTTTTGTCACAACAAAAACGCTCATCCTGTTAGAGGATTAGATAAAACTGTAAGGAGTTTCTGGAAGTGAAATGATCTTTACTTTATGAAAGTAAATATCATGTCATGCATGTTCAAAGTACAGTGTTGAAAGAGGAAATATATGAATTTAGTGATGAAACTGTGTGAGCAGCTTAGTGGGCATAGGAGATAAAAGGAGAGGACAAAATAGGAGAAATAGTTGACCTGAAGACAGTGAAAACTGATTGTTGAGGCAGGTGATCTGGATTTGAAGCTGTATTGATTACTCACTAGTGGGGAACCTTAGGCACAGTGTCTAACATCTTTGTCTCTTAGTTTCCTTAACTGGAAAATGGGGATAAGAATGTCCATTTCTTTCTATGAGGAGTAAATGTTATATACATGCTAAGAAAAGTTCTGGACATATCATAAGAATCACATGTATGTTCAATAAATAATATTTATGCATAAGTTGAAAATAGATGTCCTGGATAAAATATAAACATGGGAAAAATTATCTTTGCTTAGATGGTAATAGACAACTGCATGCATTTTAATATGTCGATATTTTTTTTTCTTAGAGTCTTTCTAAAGATCGAGGAAAATCATCAGTGATGTCATGTGGCAAAAATATAATGCTAATATTCACACTTTTGGATCTGCTTTTGATACTAAAAATTCCTGCTCTGAGTATTCCATTCATATTCACAGGCAGGATAATCAAATAGCAAACTAGACTTCTGCAGATGAGCACATTACACTGTACTTCATATTCAAGAAGTTGTCTCAGAAGAAAATCTGAGTGAAAGCATCTAATGAATCAAATGCTGGCTGCCTCTCAATTGTATATCATGTGTAATTAAAAGTGAGATTTTCCTCAAGGATAAAAGAACCAATATGATAATACCAGCATAACATGGTTTAAATGAAAGTTCCATGTTATTATTATGTATTCAGTTCATTAAGTATTGCTTTCTTTCTGTCCTTTCTTTCCAAAACTAGAATGAAATATTCTGGTGAAACCTTTACTTTTAAGGTAGGCAGGGTATCTACTTCCCTAGTATTAACATTCCATCTGCTTGAATTGAAATGCAGTTTGGAAAAGGAGAGGTAATATGTTTCACAGTGTCAGTATTATCTTTTCATGTGTCTTCTCCCATTACCCACAATTTCTGCTTTGCTCCATGTATTACTTTTCTGGACTAGACAAAGCTTCCATGGGTAGGAGTTTCTGGTTTAACCTTGTTGACCCAGTAAAAAAAAACTCTTGGAAGACATGAATTTGTTAGAGTTCCTCTTATTTGCATTCTCAGGAAGAAATATTAGGGCTTTTAAGTGAAAAGAAAATGACAAAATTAAGTATTAGTCTGTGCAAGATATGACACCACATTCCCATTCAATGTCCTCCAGGAGTAGGTCCAATAAACTTCAGAGTAATTGCAAAAATGTAGTAAATAGTAATGTCAGTCTCAAGAGACTTACACATATAAGACACAGGAGAAAAATTCATAAAGAAGAAAAACACATTTATGTTCCTTAGTAGTGAAGCAGAAATGTATATTCATATTCATGAATATATGTTACCCTTTTTCAGCCTATCACACAGATAACTATATTAGCAATACATTTTATATACTGAAATATATACTATGGGTAGAAAGATAATAAATTCCTTGATACACAGAATTGTTTATTTGCATTTTAATACAATAATTTTACTATTCTTTGTTAAAGAAGGAATTAAAGATTTTGTCATTTTATTTTTGTGGTGATAAAATAATTTCACCCAGTATATGCTGTGGACGTATAGTCTATTAAATAGATAACTGGCTATTTTTGCCTTCTGGATATAATATCATTAATCGCTCTGGTAATTTTTTTCAATAAAACAAAACAATACAATATTTTAATGGACTCTGATGGGCCTCTTGATTAAGGAAAGCAAGGACTCCTGTGAGTAAATAGAATGTGGATATTGCTTAATTGTCTTGTGTAATAAAATGGCAGATGTTCAAAGTATCAAGCATAATCAGAGAGAAATGGTGTGGTTGCTGATTTAGAAAAAGGAGGAAGAGGGCCTCCCCGGTGGCGCAGCGATTGAGCGCTGGGCTGCAAAGCTGCCCGCAGCCTTTGCAGCACTAGTTAGATCCCCGGCCACTGGTGAGGGTCCCACATGGTGCGCAGACCTCTCCTGCCACGCCCACTGCTCCCCTCAGCAGTGTATTTCGTCAGTCTGCCTGTTCTGTTCCCCGCTCTGGCTCTGGTGAATTCTCTCACCCTCCCACTTCTGACTATACCCAGTGCTTGTATAAATAAATCTTTAAAAAAAAAAAAAAAAGGAGGAAGAGAAGAGTGGAAGAGTAAAGGATTAGCAAGAAGAGGTATGTGGATGAGGCAGAGAGAATGAGAGAGAGAGAGAGAAGGAATGAACATATCCAGCCCTGTGAGGGGATGCCAGGATGTGAGTGAGCCTGGGGAAAAACTATTGACAAACAAGAAAGTTCCTATTGGAGTTTCTGAAAAAATACTATATATTACATTCAATTTTAAATAATTTTCTTTAAATTATGTAATCCTTACCTGTTTCCCTACTCTTTTGACAAATGTGACTGATATAGAAAAACCTTGTGCTACTAATGCTCTAGAGAATGGGATGGCTTTGGGAGTACATGCTGAGGGAGAAACACCAATCACTGAAGCCAAGATGTCAGTTATGTTAAGAGAACAGAGGGAGGGCCTCCCTGGTGGCATAAGGGGTTAAGCACAGTATTATGAAGCAATCCACAGCCTCTGCAGCCCAAGTTTGATCCCCGGCCAGGCAGGGAGCAACCCGCATGGTGCAGCTAAACCTCTCCTGTCTCACCCGCTGCTCCCCTCAGTAGTGTACTTCAGTCTGCCTGTTCTGTTCCCCGCTCTGTCTCTGGTGAATCCTCTCACCCTCCCTTGCATCTGGTCCGTACCCTAGATCTTGTATGCATAAATAAATAAATCTTTTAAAAAAGAGAGAGACTAGAGAAAAGAAACTAATGTGCGATAAAACATTTCAATGTAAATTCTTAATAATAAACAAAAATCTTGAGGATATTGTAATTCTCACAGTACTTGAGAAAGAAACTTAGGCTCCTTATTTTTTTAAATTTACTTATTTACACATTTACACGTATTTTACATTGTTGTTTATTTTTAAACAATATTTGCATTTTTCCCCCTCAGGTGTAGTCCCCACAGAATTTCCTCCACCAATTCACCAGTACCACAACAGCACAACAGGGGAGAGGGAGAGAGCGAAAGAAGGAGGAGCACAGGGGACTGAGGCTCTTTATTTTTTGTCATTGGTTCATTATTTGCTAATATTAATGTGGAAACTGGAATATGTGTATTTCCCTTATGCTAATAACAATTTGAAAAATAATCTGAATATTAAAGAATTGGAAAGTTATAAAATTGATTACTAGTCTTTGATATATTGTTGTAATAGAAATTCATGTGTCTATATCTAGTTAATGACATAGAAAATTCAAAACATCACCAGTGGAAATAAATTTTGCAATCTTATCCAATAAGTTGTACAAACTGAACTTTATTTTTCTCTAGAATGGTATTAAAACATGAAACTAAGTTAACAGGTGACATTAAAGTAATTTTTAATTACTGCTATAATCAAAAATTGTTAAAAATTTAATTTATAAATACATTCTCATCACATTCCAAATAAAACACTTATTTTTTAGCTAACGCTTGTTTAGCATTTTTTTTTAATCTCATGTTACTTAGGTTACTGTGACTTAAAAAATGAAGATTTGGGCCTCCCTGGTGGTGCAAGGGGTTAAGACGCAACCTATGAAGCTATCTGCGGCCTTTGTAGCACAAGTTCGATCCCCAGCCAGCCAGGGAGCAACACACATGGTGCAACAGACCTCTCCTGTCTTGCTCGCTGCTCCCTTCAGCAGTGTATTTCAGTCAATCTGCCTGTTCTGCTTCCCACTCTGTCTCTGGTGAAGCCTCTCACCCCCCCCACACTTCTGGCCTGTATCCCAGCTCTTGTGTGTATAAACAAATAAATCTTAAAAAAATAAATAAAAAATAAAAAAATAAAAAATGAAGATTTGATTTCAGCTTCGTTAAAAAAAAAAAAAAGACCTCTTTGGTTTACCAAAGACATGATAAAATCAAGAGTGGGGCCTCGTGATTGTCAACAGCAGAAAAGGAGATATTACAACATTGCAAAATAATGGAAATTTTGCAAAATCGCCACTGGTATCATAGCATCCAATAATCTAAAAAGGCCGATTCATTTTCAAATGCTTTTAATGTACTCTACTGGGCATTTCTATTAAGTAGGAAATAAACTTGGATTCAAAAATTGCAGTCAATGAAAAACTATATTCATTTTTGTAATTCCACCGTAGAGTCAATTTTTCTAAGTCACAATGACTTCATAAATATGTGCTCTTAATGTTCTTGTCTTAATGCAATAGAATTCATTACCAGAAAAGTATTAAGGCTCAGATTTGCAAAACTGTTTCTATTATCTACACAAAGACCTACAGTGAGAAACAACATCACTTTCATTTATTTTACATTAAAAGAAGAAAAGTATGTCATCTATCCAATTTTCAAGGTTTCTTGCTGTAGGGATAATGCTTTTACTTTCCAATCACTGCTTCTCCAACTGGTGGGTAGTAGAAACAGAAAACATGGAAACTCGAAATTGACATGCTTTGCAGTATCTGAGACAGAATGTTTCTCTGCCTATCAGTTCAGGCAGAACATATAATTATTTTCACATCTCACAGGAGTAGTCCTTTCAGTGTTAGATTTTCTTAATGCTCTGAGTTGGCAATGACAGGGAGAAAAAGAAGAAGAAGGAAAAACACATTTGGGGACTGTCATTTGCAGTCAGCTCTTTGAAACTAATTTTGGAATGACTTTTAAATTCTGCAAAACCTTTATCAGGCAATTCTCTTGATGGAGAAAACAGTTATTTCTCAGTTAAATTTGCCATAAAGTTTTCCCAACTCTTTGTCTTATTTTTGACAGGCTATTTTCAGGAATGTCATCACTGTAGGGGAGATAGTAGAAGTGTGGCTGCCATCTGGGGAAGACAATCATTAATGCATTCTCCTTGTCCAACTCTACAACAGCATTAGGTATTTAGTATAGCTACTCACATGGGTAAAAATCACAATGACATCACTGCCGTCTTTAAGGCTAAATTTGCAAATTGGAAAATGACTGACATTTGAATCCTATGAAAACTGTTAGCAACACAGTTCATGGAGATACTGCTGGTAATACAATAGAAGCTGTTTTGTTAAAGGGGGTGAAAACAGTTAATACCACAAAATGAAGCTATACAAAGGTGTTCAGGTGTGTAATTAAACACTTAAATTAAATAGAGCAGTAGTAAAACTGTAGCCTTCTCATAAAGCTGTCTATAATCATTGTCTTAACACTTGCTGCAAATTAAAAACTCACACAATATTTTACAAAACAGGAAAATAGGAAGGTTTTTTCTTTTGTGTACTGAAAGCATATCCATACCCAGGACCTAAAAGTTAATGGAGATCCTGCTGATAAAGATGCAAACTCCTAATTAACTATATCACTGAGACTTTCCATAGATTTATAGAGATGTCAAATAAACAGTGAAGTGACTAGTAGAACTTGGCACAATTCTCTGAGGGTGAAGCCTGAAGCTTTATTTTGAAACAAATTCTATCAGCTGTGAGAATATCTGAATGATGATCTAAACAGTAATTATTCTGGAAACATTGCCAGGGGTTAAATTTGAAGCAATCACAGAGTATCTCAAAATTATAATTTGAGAATTTCTTTATACACTGTTTTCACTGAAATTAGAATGATCAAGCTTAACAATTACCGTGTTCTTACCACTACAGCTAGAACCGAGTCATTAAAGTTTAGCACTTGACAGAGCTCCTTACAGTGTGCAGTCAGTCTATTATCTGGATTGATTTGTTACCACCTTTCTCTTTTTGCATGACATTCCACCATGTCATTTACTCAGAAAAAAACAACACTTTAGGCATTTCCATAACTCCACGTATTTCAGTGTGTACATTATCTGTACATGCACCCTTCTTTCTCAGCTTAAAAATGGTGAATTGGGTTTATGCTTTAAAAACCAGTTCTGAGACATCTTCCATGACAGCACAAGATAGCCATTCATTCTTTGTTTTCACCATAGTATTGTGCACAATATTCTATTAGGATAGAAACCATCCTAAATGTCTTTTATATGAGAGCTGATATTTTGCTATCAGGGATACATCTAAGATGATAAATTTCTTCTATTAAGGTAGTCACCCATATCATCTGTACTTCTAAGTCATTGCTGTGTCTTTGTCCTATTATCTTCTATATTCCCTTAATGACATAATACAGGCAAATAGGAGTTAAGATAAATTCTATTACATATTTTTGTCATTTTTTGGTATGAAACCTCCATACCTCATGTTATCCTACCACCGCTCCCAAACACTAACAAGAAAGAAGTTCAAGGACAAGGTAGATGATGTGATACAACTGGAGATTAACTTGGCACATGTCTGTTACACTATGAAACCTGAACTTTGAAAATAAGCCACTTAGTTTGACAGCTTTAACACAGTTGCAACACTTGCAGCAAGAAAATGAACGCAGCAGTATTGTCTTTAAGAAGTCATGCATAAAATTAAAACCCAGACTACAAGATTACATTACCTATATCTATTATAGCAGTCCCCAATTTCATTGATAGGAAGAGCCTTTAAAAAGCAGATAATAGTTGCAGCAATGTAGTAGTATTTTAGTGAGAGGAAAGAACCCTGAAATTGTAGACTTTGCATCACCTCTATTATCATGTATCATGCTATGCTACAGATAATTTTTTTCTCTATTGACCTTCTATAGCCAATTCTGAATGTCTGATGTTATAAATTATTTTTAATGTTAAGTCATCAACTCTTTAAACAATAGCCAGCATAGTGATTTTAATGAAAACTTACAATAATTAAAATAAAAACATAGTGGCTTCTTAAAAATAGATATTCAGCTTTAAGATGAATGCATTATGACCTAGAGTACTGTTGAACTCAAGGTAAAGACATAAAGAGAAAACGGTAATAAAACAAAGTGAGGGCTTGAGAAAGGGACTCTCCTGTTCATATAATTAGAAAGTTTCAGTTAACAATATAGTCTCTTTGAATCACCTGCAGCAGTGATCTAGAAAAATAGGAACAAAAAAGGAAAAGCAGAAAACTCAGGAGATTACTGGAGATTTGAAGAAGAGTGAAGTATAACAGAGACTTGAACTTCTGGTCTTCTAAAAAGAGGCAAAGTATGTGATGACTCATGCCCTAAATCTCAAAATAAAACATAGGAGGAGTTAAAATGAAGGGCAACACTTTCCTAGAGTAGGGAACCACTGCAGGTCCACTGCTTCCTTTGTGGAAGGCAACAACACTGATAGTCATTCTCTTCAGTAATCCATCAAGATTTCTCTCTGTCACTTCAGGCCTAGCTGTGGTATGAGTTTCCTACCACTTGAACTATTACAGATGTTACCACACAGTGTGATTTGTTAATTGTACATGAATAAATATTTTAGAAATCCAGGTCCTGGGAAAAATTCTGGTACCCACAATGAAAGATCACCATTGTCATTGTCTGGAGAATTTCCTTTTCTTGTATCTCTTTTGGGATTACAGGCAATTTCTCTTTGGATGTGTAAATCATAGACCAAGTGGAAGATAATAGCTAAGAAATCACTTTATAACCTTACGTGATTATTCAATTAGGTGAATGGGTAACTGGATCTTAAAAACCTGAGATATGTGATTGTTTGTTATTTAATAAAATAAATAAGGTACTGATTATAGGAAAATTATTAAATCAGAACTATATTCTTGATCTATGTATTTGCCTGTATAAATTATTTTTGCATGAAATATCTTGTGAAAATTTGGGCTATGTTTAGAATTTAATTGAAGGATTTGAATTAGATTAAGATGAATTAGTTCAAGGACATGAATGTATCAACTGGTTCTTTAAATACATTATAGTGATGATAAGGGAAAGAGTGTACAGTTTTTATAGTCCAGCTATGTAAGAACTAAAGTTGAAAATACATGACATATATTTAAGAGGTGAGTATAAAGTGTCAAGTATAAATAAAATGTGTTTTATTTGAGACTAATATAAAATTACTGTGTATGAAATTTGCAACCAGAAGAGATAAACTGATTACTGATTACTGATTCCAATTACTGATTTGTGTCTTTCTAGCAGATTCAAGTAAAGCAAATTTTGGAAATAAAAGGGCCATTCTACTCAATTATTTGAAATGACAAGTTACCAGAGATTTTTGAAGCAATTAGTTTAGCTTTGACCACTTTCCCACCATTCAACTACTTTGGATTTACTAAAATGCAAGATCATGGAACAATAATATCCAACCTTGCCCTTGGAAAAGAGGTATGGACAATTTGTGTAATATGACCAGAAAAGTTTTAAGAAGGGAAATCAAAGCAAACAAATGCTTTCTTGAAAGAATCTAACTTACTAGTAATAGTAACGATAAAATGGCAAGGAAAGGTAATTAGATCCTTAAATAATATTAACTCAAGGGAAGAGAGAGTTTAATAACTGAAAAAAAAAAATCTCCATGACTAACTGTGGAATAGAGTCAACTCTGCATTGATATATTCCAAAAGATGTTAATACTATGGATACCTAGACTCTCTAGCATAGTAAAATATTTGGAGGAACAATAGCAAATCTGAGGGGTATAATAAATGTGATATATTCTTAGAATCACAGCACGGGACAGACTTTCTTTGTGCTTCTACATGGCTGAGCCTGGCATCATACAGAGTGAAGAAGTGTTTACTAATTACCTAGAGTTAAGTTTAAGTAGTGGATACATGTGACTTTAAGAAACAGCCACAGTGTAAACTGAACATACTGCAGTTCATTCCATCTATCTTCAGAAGTGAACTTTCAGTTCCTTGGGTTGAGATTGTAATGAGTTCTTAGCCATTTTGAAGGGTATTCAAAGTCTTAAGAGATAACAGATACCTCATGCTAATGAGGTAACTACAATGCATCACTAAATTGTTATCATATTTTGAGGAAGAGTGTATATTATTTTCCAAGGGAAAAAAATCAAAACCTGGAATATCTTGAGGAAAAAAAAAGAAAATCCAAATGAAGGGTGTGGCCCAAGATTATGTTGTACCCCACATACTCTAAAAGGGGCAATGATTATTAGGAAACGCTTAGAGACAGTATGTCTAATTTTCAGTTGAAAATTCTGTTCAGGGCCTCACCGGTGGTGCAGCGGTTGAGCGCTGGGCTGCAAAGCTGCCCACAGCCTCTGCAGTGACAGTTCGATCCCCGGCCACTGGTGAGGGTCCCACATGGCACGCAGACTTCTCCTGCCACACCTGCTGCTTCCCTCAGCACTATGTTTTGTAGGTCTGTCTGTTCTGCCCCCAACTCTGGCATAATTGATAATTGATGAATTATCTCACCCTCCCACGCTTCTGACTATAACCAGTGCTTGTATAAATAAATAAATAAATCTTTAAAAATAAAATAAAATAAAATTCTGTGCAGCAATATCATAGCCTCCTATTTCTGAAATCTTCAACGGGAATGTTGACTTAAGTCACATTTTGAGAAAAGAATGATTTCCAATAGGCTGTCAAGGTGATGAAAGAGACAATGCATCTCAAGAAAGTAGTGATGAAAAATGATGTTGGAGAGACAGATGAAACCAGTTTATGTAGGTCTTTGGAAATTAGGTTAGGAAGTTTGACCTTTATTTTGTATCATACATGTTTTTAAGCAGTGAAGTAGGAGTGATATTGACAGAGGAAGTTAGGAAATGAGTATAGGCAGTCAGTCAGGAACAGTGTGCCCAAGACTCAAGTCCATTTATCACTCTGAGAAATAACTGCAGACCAGGAGGGTGCTAGAACCCCAATTCAATTAAAAATGGAATGTTCAGAACACCAACATAATAGCACAATAGCAACGAACCAAAACTGTTTTTTTTTTTTTTTTAAGATTTTATTTATTTATACAAGCACTGGGTACAGTCAGAAGTGTGGGAGGGTGAGAGAATTCACCAGAACCAGAGCGGGGAGCAGAGCAGGCAGAAGGACCGAAGGACACTGCTGAGGGGAGCAGCGGGCAGCAGGAGAGGTCTGCGCGCCACGTGGGACCCTCCTCCGGTGGCCGGGGAGCAGCCGGGGATTGAACCGGCACTGCAGAGGCTGCGGGCAGCTTCGCAATCCAGCGCTCAACCGCTGTGCCACTGGGGAGGCCCTGAAACTGGTTTTTAAAAGGCAGGCTGAGCAGTTGGAAAAACTCAGTGGGCTTAGTAGCCTAGACGTTCCAGCCAATCACCAAGAGACAGAATGCAGAGACACCCAACAGCAAAACCCTCACTTCTTGCCCACTGTACCCACTAAGCATCTGTTCCTTGTTACCCATTCAGGACCCCTCTCCACTTAGAGAGCTTTATTATCCTTCCTATCTATTAATAAATCTCTTGCTTTTCTTTCCTCACCAAAGATAGGAACCAAGAAAGAGCCCACCTGGGGTCCTTGGACTCAGGGCCTGCTCCCAAAAATCCTGATTCATTATGTTACAGAAGTATGATCCAGTCATACTTGAACTAAGCACAAAGCCAAGACAAATAGTACTTTAAAATTCATGAATAAAAATCCAGGATTTTATTTCTTCCTTATATAACATGTCCAGATGAAAATTTAGGTCACAAGGATAACTCTCTTTGAAACTATTATGTAGGGTCTTAGGATCTTTCTATGAAAACTTGTCTCCTGCATCCAGAGCTATCCAGAAAGATAGCATGAAAAATATATATTTACTGTCTTGAAATGTCCAGCCAGGACACAGATAACTTCCACTGATATGAACAAGTCTGTGATGTCACACCAGTTTCAAAGTTGGCAAGGAAATATATTCTTTCTTCCTACCCAGAATAAAAAATAATGAGATGCAGTTCAAATCCCAGTGTCTTACAAACACTTACATAAGGATCTGTAGTTTCCTACTAAAGATCTTGCATCATTAATGTGATAAATTCTGAAGAAGCTAAAACATGAAATATTGAAGATACACATGTGAATTTGGTAGCACTAAATAGGAAAATGCTTGACATCTCTAACCTTGCTATACTTGAGGAAAAAAGCATTTTCAGTCAAGTGTTTGCTTAAAAGGCAGTATATAGATTCTTTAGAACATATCTCCAAAGAGTCCTTTCATCTAGTGACCTCTGAAGAGACTCTTGGGGGCCAGCCTTAACTTAAAACAAGCAGGGCACATTTACAGAGTTGAGTTGACTCAGATAGACAAAGATAAGATAGCATATGATCTCATAAGCAGTGAACAGAACGGGCATATCTTATTTGTGAAAATCAGTGTATTTTAGTTGAACTTGAACACTTTGACTGAAAAAGGAACCATCTGATTCCAGAGAGAGTATGTGAAATGATGAGAACAGTTAAAAAAGGATAAGAAGAGTAATCTTTTGAAAGAATTTCAAAATAAGGTGGATGGCAGGGGATACAAAATTATCCTGACCTGAATAGACACAGGGAAGAAAAGAGTTTCCCTATGGAGACTTCTAGTTATAGAAAAGATTCCTAAAACAACCCAGATATACTTATATGGGGACAGACTTGACACTAGTGACCTAAACAAAACCAGCTTCCTCTCCCTCATTATCATTCACCCAGAGTCATATTCCCAGCATCTCTAGCAACCTTCACTGAGGCATTGATATTTGGGGGGATATGCACAGATCCCTTGTTATATACCATTTAACCTTAAAGATTTTTTTCAACATAATTAATTTATCATTGTTTTAAATCTCTACTTTCTCCCACTTGTCTTAGTAAATTGTACTTCAGATCACTTCATTACAACTCATTCTATTTCTTCCCAGAGTAAATCTCCTAAGGGATAATTCTGATTATTTCACTCCCCAGTAAAAAACTTTTCAGTGACTCTAAATTGTCTATAGTATATAGTCCTTTGCATGGCATGCATGCTCCTTTATTAACCAAACTCCACTATTTCTTTCATTGATCTTTTTTTAGGTCTTGTCATAAAGCACAGGTTTAGTTATCACTCACATTAACTTCTAAGATCTTTGGTCTCTACATCTGTTCTCTTCTTTTTTGTAACACACATGTCTGGTTCAGTAAATGATACCATACGTACTTGATAAGTGTTTGTTGAATGATTTATGTGCAGTGTGATAAACAGAGACTATTCTCATGAAAATAATTGCTGACAAACTGTAAACAAATAGCCTCCAGCTAACACCTCTTTTAGAGTCTGCTTTCAACACACTGAGCTGCCTCATTTAAAGGCATACTTTCTGAATATGGCCTTTACCTAATGACTCATAAAGCTGTTGGTATAAAGGCCTGAGCTTTGGCTGTTATATCTGATGGAGAATACCTCATGGCCAATATGTCCTCCAATTCCTCCATGATGATGCCTGAAGCTTTTGGAGGCTATTTTGCTTTAGGTCTTTCCCACCTAATCAATACTGTCTCATATTCAATACAGATGCTGATCCCTGCATACTAAATTCCATCTTACCCTTTCCTTGTGGACAACACAGCTACAACAGTTGTTACAGGGAAGTCTGAGAGAGCGGAGCATAAAATGGGGTTTTGGAGGTATATCATGTTAACTGGCAGGAGATGAGGACCATATCACTAGTAATTGGTAAACTCAAAAATCCCCAGCATCATGAGTTTCAGTTCTTAAAAACTTTATGAGTAGTATATTGGTACAGGATACAGTTAGGAGGGACTGTATTAGTTGGATTTATCAGGTATCTGAGATATCTAGATAAATAATAATGGTGAGAAAAATTTAATTGGATGCCTATTTGACAGTGATACTTCAGGAAAGGTAGTAAAAAATGTTGTGCACTAATAGATAACTGAGAGTCAATTCTGAAAGCTAAAAGACCTCCCTGGGAGACTAAAAGTTATTTTTATCTTCTGCACCTGAAAGACAGAAAAGGTGAGGAATAGGACAAGGCCTTAATACTCAGAAAGGGTGAATTCACAAGAAAGGTGAAAACCAACCAAGGCAATGTCTATTACGACAATGCTAGAGCCCCAATTAGGACAAATAGGGATCTTGGCTTGTATTAAGAAGACCCTAGGAGGATATTTTACTTCATTCTGATACAGCCTATTTCTCTGTACACTTTTCATCTGTGTCAATGATGTGTCAAAGAAAGGTGGCATCACCTCTGCAGCCTTCCTCAGGAGTAGACATGTAATTTAATGATGAAGGGAAATTCCACTTTACAGCCCTGTACTGTCCATCTGACCATCCACATAGTTGTACAGAAATAAAAGTGGTCTTACATTGGAATATGTATGGTCTCATGGGCAGTGGAAATGACCTGCATGACTGGTCAGAACTTTGAGAAAACAAGGCATGGTTGCATAGCATACATTTACAGGGCAGACTTAAGGTAGTGGACACAAAGTGTGAAATTTTTTGTATCTATGTATATCATAAAGCAAGCTCACATACTAAATAACATGCATACAGAAATACTCAGCTAGCTGATGTCAGGCAGCCTATAAGTCACACCAGTGCTGGCATGTTAGGCACATGAACAAAACGATCATGTTGGGAAAGATGGCAACAATATGGGACCAACAACATAAGTTCCACTTACTAAGAGTTATTTGCATACTTCTGAGCTTCATGCTCAATATATCACAGAGACACAGAGACTAAGGTTAATACTTGATATCACACAACTGGCCACTTAGTGGGAAATTATACATTGGAGTCCTTTCAATCTGGAAGGGCCAAATATTTGTTCTATCAGGAATACATATACTGAGGGTATTGGTTTTCCCAGTTGCTGGGCTTCTTTCAGCTCCATGGTCTGAGGGCTTATTATTTAGTTGATCATTCACATAATATCCCATGTACTATTATATCAGACTAGAGGAATCAATTTCTAGCAGAGGAGGTAAGGGAGATATTCAAGTCACATGGGACCTTCTGTTTGTATCAAATACTATACCAAACATAAGCCTGAGAGAGTACTAGTATGGTCTCCTAAACATGTTATTAAATTTTCAGCTAAAAGATAATATTATAAAATGGATTAAGCACTATCCTTAAAATGCAGTATATACATTGAATCAGCACAATTATATGATCATGATCATAAGATGCTGTCTCAATAAGACAGGGGGAAATATATGTAACATACAGGAAATTCTATGTTTCACTGATCAACTGTAACAGTGAATGGAAAAGTACTTGAGAAGGGCATGGTGAACGGAGACTCAGGCCCATCAGGTTTCAAAGCCACTGAGTTCCAGCAGAGGCAATAATTGAGATTCAGAGGAATTTAGAATTGATGGTAGATTATGAATATAATCCATATTAGAAAAAGACTAATATGGAAATGCAGATATATTTGGATGAAAAATCTCAGTATTGCACTGAGACCAGTCACCAGAGGTAGTGGTTAAGGTTGTAGGTTATTAAACTGACTTACCACTTCTATGTTGTTCTCAGGGGGATTTTTGGAGGAGTTATACTTTTTTTTTTTAATAATAAATTTTATTTTTATATTCCCCATACAATTGCAGCCCCCCCCATTCTGACCCCAATCCCTCCCCTCCCGCCCCCGCCCCCCTAAAAGTGTCTCTGGTTCATAGTTTTTTGTTGATTTTGATTTTCACTTTCTTATAGTTATTCATTTTCCTGGTCCCTTATTTAAGTTTTCTAGATTCCTGCTATGAGTGAGACCATCCGGTATTTTTCTTTTTCTTTCTGGCTTATTTCGCTGAGCATGATCCCTTCCAGCGCCATCCATGTTGCTGCTGCAAATTGCATGTGTTTATCTTTTTTGAATGCTGAGTAATATTCCATGGTATATATGTACCACATCTTCTTGATCCAGTCATCTATTTTTGGGCATTTGGGTTGTTTCCAAAGCTTAGCTATTGTAAACAGTGCTGCTATAAACATAGGGGTGCAGGTGTTCTTTGGAATTGATGTTTCTGTGTCCTTTGGGTAAATACCTAGGAGTGGAATTGCTGGATCATATGGAAGGTCTATGTTTAGTAGGTCCAGAAATCTCCACACAGCTCTCCACAGTGGTTGGACCAGTTTGCACTCCCACCAACAGTGCAGAAGAGTTCCTTTTTCTCCACACCCTCGCCAACATTTGTTGTTGCTAGTTTTTTTAATATATGCCATTCTCACTGGTGTAAGATGGTATCTCATGGTAGTTTGGATTTGCATTTCCCTGATGACAAGTGATGTTGAACATTTTTTCATATGCCTGTTGGCCATTTGCATTTCTTCTTCAGAGAAGTTTCTTTTTAGCTCTTCTGCCCATTTTTTGACTGGATAATTTTCTTTGTTGTTATTGAGTCTCATCAGCTCTTTGCAGATTTTTGTGATCAGTCCTTTAGCATTAGTGTTGGGTGCAAAAATGTTCTCCCAGTTGGTGGGGTTTCTCTTTGTTTTTGTTATTGTCTCTTTTGCTGTGCAGAAGCTCTTTAATTTGATGTAGTCCCAGCTGTTTATCTTTGCCTTCACTATCACTGCTTTGGGTGATGTGTCTGTAAAGATGTCTTTGATGTGCAAATCACGTAGTGTTTCGCCTATATTTCCTTCTATATATTTTATGGTTTCAGGTCTTATGTCTAGTTCTTTAATCCATTTTGAGTTGATTTTTGTGTATGGTGTGAGGTAGTGGTCAAGCTTCATTCTTTTGCATGTAGCGACCCAGTTTTCCCAGCACCATTTATTGAACAAACTTTCTTTGCTCCTTGAATGGATATACAGAAGTGAACCAAACTAAAGTTGTAGACTGTTATTTGACAGTGGCATTTTCAAGCCAAATCCCTTTTTTAGAAAGTAATTATTGCTCTATTATTACACAGTCTCCAATTGTTAATATCTTCAGCATTAGTCTTAGCTTTAGAAAATTGCCCAGCCCAAAAGTACTCCTTTCCTAAAATGACCCATCCTTTACACATATCTGTAAAGATACAAAGGTCCAAATATTTCAGGTTAACAAAAGACAACACTCTGACAAGCAGTGATAGTCCAGAATTCCTTGTAATACTCTCCCTCAACATACTTACAGGCTAGAAATGTTGACCTCTAATCAATATCCTACTTTCCGATCTTCATTCCAATCTCATCTGTTAGAAAATTCAGCTGACAACAAGCAGTGTTAAAATATAGTTGCTATACCACATTGAATTGCATATCAAAGCTTTCTTAGAGATATATTTTACAGATACATAATGGTTAGTATCTCCTTGAACTTTTACAATAACTCCCTGTTTGGAGCTTTTCTGGCTTGATAAAAAGGAGGCCAAGTAGCAGTTTAGAACATTTTAAAAAGAACTGTGACACAAATATGTCATATTTCTACAGATGGTACATAATTAGCTTTGCTCAGTTATCATTTGACTAGTCCTGTAATGTCAGAATCCCATTTATCCTATTCATGTATTATTTACTACTTAATATATTAACTGCATATCAGATGGATGCACAAAATGAGGGAACATAATTTCTTCAAAATTGCTCTATGAGAGGGTACAGATGAGGATGAGGAGGGGAAAGGGAGTAGCAGGGCAAGCAGAAGAGGAGGAGGAAAATGAAAAAGACTAATATGGAAATGCAGATATATTTGGATGAAAAAATCAAATAACCATTCCTTATTTGTGCCATGATCATTGATGGTTGCTACCCTGTATACTACTGTGCATGAAGATTTGGGTACAACCTTTGAAGTGGCTAGAAAAAAATGTACACTTCAGAGGTTCCAATTTCACTCTGGCATTACTCATTTACTACCAATAGCATTTGTTATTTACCTTTTATCAAAAATCCAAGCAAAGATCTGAATTGTCGTTTTTCCAAAGAACACACACAAATAACCAGAGATATGAAAATGCTCAACATCACCAATCAAAAGGAAAATGCAAATCAAAACCCACAATGAGCTACCACAACACACCAGTTAGTATGAATAGTATCAAAAGATAGCAAGTGCTGACAAGATATGAAGAAGGAAATTTGTATACTGTTGGTAGCTATATTAATTCATATAGTATTATGAAAAACAGTATCCAGCAATATTAGTTCTGGGTATATATCCAGCGGACATGAAATCATTATCTTGGAAAGATATCTGTACTTCCATATTTGTTGAAGCATTATATATATTTATATGGACATCTTCCATTCCATGAGTACACACACACACAAAATGTTTTTAGCTTTAAGTGAAGGAAATCCTGTCACTTGTGACATCAATAAACTTTGCTAAGTTAAATGGGCATAGAATGATGAATATTGCATCATCTTACTTATACGTAAAATCTTTAAAAATCAAACTCATAGAAGTAGGAAGCAGAATGTTATATACCAAGAGTTGGGGGTGTGGTTGGGAGAATAGGGAGCTGTTAATCATTTGGTACCAATTTTCTCTTATGTACCAAGTTCTATTATCCTAGTATTTGGTATGGTGGCAAGAGTTGATAATACAAAACCATTTGTTCAGTTCAATGTCATTTTTTATGATATTCATGAGAAAAATAAATATATATTATATATACAGTCCTTCCAGGCCCACTCTCCCTGTGGAGTTTGTATGCTCTACTCATATTTGTGTGGGTTTCACTGCATACTCCAGCTTCCTCCCACTTTCCAAAGATGTGCACATAAGGTTCACTGCAGTAAGTATACTTGTCTAAATTACCCCAGTTTATACATGGGAGGGAGGGGTGGAGAGGGGCGGTGTTCATACCCAACAATGGAAGGGTGTCCGTCCAGGCTTGGATGCCACCTTGTTCCCTGAGCTGCTAGCACAGGCTCTAGCCACCTGCAACAAGCCTGGAATATCTGTGATTATGTCTAAGGACATGGCTTCTGTGTCAATGTACATATCTATGTCTCCATGATTTCTACATCATGCCATGTCATGTCACATCACATCTACTACTATCTCTACATCATATTTATACCGACATACCTATGAGAAGGGAAATATATTAAAGGTTCTTACAGAGATATCTGATTTGAGACAAATAAAAGACTTCTGAAAGAAAATTTTTGTTAGGAGAATATTATCTTTAACTATATAGTGCATACTTGGATTTTCTGATAGTAAGTAAAAAGAGAAAGAGCTAGTAATTATCATTTGAAGACTGTAATTCACAGTGCTGAAGGAAACTGAATTTAGATCAGCTAGCAAATTTGAGTGACTTCCTCAGTTGATATAATGGCCATGATATCAGAAAAGAGAGTGAGCATTTGGCACTGTGGGAAATAGACACAGCACCGCAGAGGTCAAACAGACCAGTTAATGAGAGAATGAAATCTGGATGGAATTGAGAGAATCTATTCTTGGGACTATTTCTCCAATGCACTCATGTAGGAAGACTGCTGGTAAGTTCCAAAGTCACATATAATTATATCCTGGAAATTTTCCTAATTTTTACCATGTGTGTGTTTTACCCTAGTAAATTGAGATTTATAAAGCAGGATGCTGATTTTCCTTTTACTTTTCTAATCCTTGCATTTATTCATAAAAGCTTGAATTACGGTTATCTGTTTTGTGTGAAGTGTTAAGAAGTAACTGAAATATCTGGAAGGAACCGAAATTTACAGTAGTCACTTCCTTAGACATATAAGGTAAATATAAATGTATCTTCTATAAGACAGTATTTAAATATGCCTCTGTTGTGGTTTATTTGAAAGTGCTCTTATAAATTATATGGAAGAACAAATGACTAAGCTAATAATGCTAAATGTTATTTTTTTATTAGTTGAAAAATTCATTTTTAAGTTTATATTAAGATCTCAAAATATTTTTATGAAATGCATGGTATTGCCTTATGCTTAACAATGAGGGTATTGATTCAGAAAGGATAAATTATTTCCTCAGAAGACACTAGAAAAAGTGATAGGATCTATGGTTCCAGACTTCTTGTGCTCTATTGCAATATATTGTCCTTTTCTTTGTGAAGAAAGGATAATAAATTTGCAGGAAATATACCCTTGTCATCATGACACAATAATGTAGGAAGAACAAATGCTTATCATAGCATAAGACTCATTTTTGAGTGAAAGGGAGCTATTTTAAATAACAGTCTCCAGTTCATAGTAGTAGAAGTACATTGGAGACAGCTGGTATAAGTGAAGAGATGCATGGTAAATGTATTCAGCCCTGAAATAGCCTCCGATACTGCTCAACTAACTTGTAATGTGTCTTGCAGCTCAGGCTGCTCTTTGGAAACCACTGAGGGTACAATCCTGCTGCCCTTGCATTTCTTTTATGCTCACATATTTCACATTAACATTGCTCAAAGTTCAGGGCACCAGGAACTAAGGGCAATTTTTCTCTGCTACCTCAATTCTCTATAGCTTTGCAGTCATAGATATTTAGCAGCAATTTCTCACCAAGAAGGGGGTATTTTACAAGGAAATAAGAAAGCTGCAGGGAAGCCCTGCTTACTGCAGGCATCTCTGTGTGCCCAGCCACGTGACACAAGGCTCTGGTAGGGCACCAGCTGCTTGGAACCACCTCAGGGCTGTAGGCTGTGGGAAGATAACTCCCATTGGCTATGTATACACCTGATTGGCTGTGTGACAGCAATGCCTTCCAGCCCAGTAGTTTCTGTTCCAGTATTCACCAGATGCAATTAGCAAAGTCAGAAGGAAGCAACTTAAAATCTGCCAAAATAGGTCACTAACCTTATTGTTTGCCCATTAGTAATCACAGGATATATCTTTAAAGCTACGACAGTTCTATGAAAACGACACCAAAACATCCCTTCTCTCCTAAGTTTTACCACAGTTCCTCACTTTTAAAATGTTATTATATAAAACAGGCCTCATAAACAGGAAAAACCATTACAATTTGAGATGTTTCTCCATATAACTTGCAAAATTCATGGGTTTCCTTGGCAAACTAATGATTGGCGAAGCACAGGGTATTAACAGAAACTACTGCTTATAGGTTAAGTTACTGCACCTGCCTCTCCTATTTCCTCATCTTGAACTTTACCCTGTTAGTTTTCTGGTAAATATTGATCCATGGTATGATTGTCCTAGCAAAGCTAAATCATACATTAAATATAATCAGCGTTGATATTTAAAATGATGTAAATAATACCTTACCCCAAACAAAAGTTTACCCCAAAGCAAAATATTGCTTCTTTATTTTTCTGAATGTGCAGTCTGTGATATTTGAACTGATACCTGAGTTCAACATATTTATTTTTTTCTGAAATTTTGGCATGCAAAAGTCAAATTTTTAAATGTGAGTTCTGTTTTGAAGTAGCCATGGCAGTTCTTTTCAAACCTTGCTGAAATTCCAAAATTAGGTGATGAGGAAGAGTAGAGCAAAAAAGACAAATGGAGAAAATACAGGTGTGCCTTTCAGCATAGCTCCAGGAAATTGCAGGTTCCCCCCCCCCGATTCTGTTTTTGTTTTATCCAGTTTCTTAAAGCTGTGCAACATATGTTATGGCTAATCATATCTAAGCCACTGGAAGAATAAACATTGTCACTATAATTAACGGTTTAACACATTCTGAGTATTTTCTATAGTAATAATCAAAGTGGAGCTTTGTGTTAGTGTGAATAGGAATATATGTTACTTATCGCAATTAGTCTCTAAGAAGTGAAAATGATGAGACTGCTCATTCTTCCTAGGTTTTGATCAGTGTCTCCATTAGGAACAGACCAGAAGATTATGATCAACACCTGTGTTCCTGTATGTATTGGTGTATTGTACAGCCATTCTATTAGCCCTCAAACTTACATTTTTGCCTCTTGTCTCAAGATGGTTGTAGTGGCAGGAAGGCACAGAGCATGATCTCTATGATCTTATGCAGACCAGTGAAGGAGGAGTCCTGGAGCCCTCTGTGGCTTTTCAGGCTTTTATTGCCATTTTGCCAGATACACGGCAGGCAGGGGTGCCCGGGGAGCAGGTGGCTTGCAGGCCTCCTAGGCCCCAGCGAATCTTTACTCTCTCTGGGCTCTCCAGCATTGTCTCAAGGTTCTCTCTCCTCTGCTTCTTTCTCTCTTGTTCTCTTCTGGCGTCCCCATGATGCTGCTCTTATAGGCCCATTCTAAGCCCAGGTGAATCCCACCTGCATATGTCCACATCCTACTCCAGGTGCCTGCCCTCAGGTGTGCATTCAGGACAGCAGGGATCCATCACCAATCCTAATGGGGGGAGGGCAGAAAGGCCTGAAAATCATTTACCCTACAATGGTACAGGATAATATAACAGATTTCAAATGCAATGAATAGAGCTCTTGCTTAAATAATGAAAGCAACTTTTGGCTATGTTTCTAGTTTTATACTGAGTCCTCTTCAAAAGGATTCGACATCAAACCACAATGTTTTCTCCTGGTAGCATGATTTTGATTATTTAAATCTCTTTTGTGTTCACAAATCTTATATAATGATGAGCTAACAGTATAAAAAATGTTTTTGATCTCCACATATATGTAAACTATGACACCCATTATGGCAGTTTTTTGGTCTCCTTTGATTATTTGTTTGCATTTGTTTCTTTATTTTGAATAAGGACCCTAATATTTTAAATTAGCTTTGTGCATATATGTGTAAAATTATCACCACTTTTCATTACCAGGACTGGAAAAGGTGTTACGCAGAGCCCCGATATAAAAATGGGTTGCCTGGCTGTGGGTCCTCACCCGCGCGCTTAAAAGGACTTAGTAATACTCCACTACAGGCACACACAAAAGGTTAATAAAAGGTTTATTTACAAGGGAAAGGGAATTGAGGAAATGTACAACTCAGGGAGAAAATAGGGAAATGAAGTCTTTAATACGTCTTACCCAATCCGCCGACCTGGAAACCCAAAGGCACTCCGAGAGCTGGCCGAGCGCTGCGACCTGACGGAGAGCCAAATAAGGGAACCCCCCCAAAGTCCACGTGTCTGGTTTTATACCAAACCTGGCTGCTTAACCCCACCCTCAGGTCCCAGCAACCTTCCCTTTGGTGGTGATGGGATTTGTCTTTCCCAATGTCCTGATAGTTTTGGTCTGGAGTGGGGGTGGAGTCCACAAAGCCTGTATGGAATTAGCTTTAGGACATCCTTTTCCCCTTAACAAAGGCACAAGCAAAAATTATTCAGTTCTATCCATCATTTTTCCTCTTAGAATAAAAAATAGTTTATTAAAATAAGTGTATTAAAGCAAGGATATTTGCTTATGCTAGTTTTCAGGTAATTATAGTTTATTTGACAGTATGATAATTGAAATGTAAACCAACATCAAATATTTACCTAAACAAGTACAATGAAAAGCATATATATTTTCAGGATCTTTCCAACACTGGTATCATTGTACTCTAAAGCAACTTAACCAATGAATAATATTGAAGATTTTTTCCCCAAAAAACTCAAATCAGCATTAATTAACTATATATTTATAAACAGATGAGATTTATTTCTTTCAACTCTGCTTAACGTATACTAACATATTCTAAAGTAATATGTAAGAAAACTACTTTCCTATCTGCTAACTTTTATCTAAACACAAGGTGAAATTATTTTTTCAAGTATAATTGCCATGAAGAACTTGGTTTCATTACATCATCATTAATAATGATTATATATAACTAATCATCAAAGACATCATCAGTAAATAAAAGGTATAAAGATACTATTACATATAAAATATTCTTCTGTATATGTATAAATATCACTATTTGATTTTTGATAATATATATTTTACATACACACACTTTCTTGGACTTTGTCTATTTAATCATACATTCCTCAGTATTTATTATTTCTCTTTAGAGATGAAGAAATTAGGACTATGCATGTAAAAATGGTTTGCTCAAGTCTGCATATCTATGTTGTGCATGAATGACTGGGTAAAGAAGTTGTGATGCATATATCTATATATATATTATATGTGTAATATACATACTGATATAATTAAGGATTTTTTTTTATTTTACTGAATTAACACTGGTTTAAATTCTGTATATTATTTACAGGTATTGGATCACACCCTTCAGGTGTATGTTAGCATAGCACATCCAATGACCCATAGTCCTCCAGCATTATCCATTATGGTCCCTCCCCATTCTGCTCTCCCCCACTCTCTGTTCCTATAGCCAGAATTTTAGGGTTATGTTATTAATCTTGTCTTATCTTGCTCTGAATTGTATTTATCTCTAGTCCACATATAAGTGACACCATCTGATATTTGTCTTTCTTTTTCTGATTTATCTTAACATAATCCAATCCAGTTCCATCCACATTGCTGTTAAAAAAAAAAAAAAAAGTCAAGTGCTTCCCTGGTGGCCTAAGGTTAAATCTCAGCTCTATCACCACTACGGCCTGAGTTTGATCCCCAGCCAGGGAACTAATCCACGTATGGAACAGCTGACCTCTCCAGTCTAGCCCACTGCTCCCCATAATAGTGTATTTCAGTAGATCTGTCTGTTCTACTCACTACTCTGTCTCTGGTGAATCCCCTCACCTCCCTGCCCCTCTGGACTGCACCCCAATTCTTCTAAGCAAAAATAAATAAATAAAGTCTTTAAAAAGAAAGTTAAAAAAATGTCTAGTGCATCTTTTTAAGATAGCATTCCATTGTGTATATACCACACATCTTCCTGACCTTGAGACACTGAACGGTTCAGTGTCGGGTTCAGAATTAACAAATTCAGCTTCAAGAAAAGCACAATTTATGAAGGAAAAACAATGAAGAAATAAAATTGTGTTTTCACTTAATATGTATGTTTTCAAAGGAATGTTATTATATATGAAATTAAATCAAATTGGCAGTAAAGTTTATTTCCTGATTTCATCTACTTTCAATACAATGATATTAAAAACCACTTTGTTTACATTTTGATCATAGTATAAATAATTGAAAGGTAGTGGTTTGGTATTTTTTCCTGTGGAACATGAAAGTATTATAAAGTTTTATTAAAATAACTGGTCATTTATCAAACTGCTATTTTTACATAAAACAAAAGACATTTCCATTTTCAGAAAATAAATCCAATATATTTTCAACTCAGTCATTGCCTTGTACAATTAGTGGTTTCTATGAATGATGTTGAATGACACTTCTGTTCATCTTTATGTAGTTAGTTGACAAATGTTTGTTCTGCTTTGATGTTTCAGCATTAGCTTTGTGTTATTGGAAAGAGATTCAGAATTTGTTAGATAACTAATGCAAAGCACCTCTTTAAAATCAAATAGCTATATAAAATTCTAAATTTTCCCCAAAGATTTATAAAATATGATTAAGTGATTAGATCTGTCAATGTGCTTTGTTTACATTTTTCATCTGAAGACCTGGGATTAGAAATATACAAAAGAAAACATGATTAATAGAGTGAGATAAAAATGCATTAATAGGAATGACTGATATTATTTCTCCAGAACTTAATATGGTATATAATTTTGAGGAATCCATTTTTATTAGACATGACCTTTTTTTCCCCATTTTTAATGGCTGTAGAGGTCCTTTGAGTTTAAGAAAGTTTCTATGTATAAAAATAATACTAAGAATCTCTCTACTGTCTTTTGAAACTTTGTATAAATTCATCTAAACTTAAGTTAAATAGTGTATTATTAATCAATATTGTCAAATCATAAGTGTACCACAAAAGGACAGAATACCATTAATACAAACTGAATGCCCTTCCAAACACAAAATGAATTATATCTAAATTTCTATTGGAAATTTCTAAGTCAAAAATTGCTCTTATTATTCTGTTTCTATCCCTCAAACCCAAAATTTCTGTGTAGTTAAGCTATTCAGTCTGTAGCAATACTGTAGGTGGTTCTTCAAATTTAAAGTTACATCGAGTATCTGTACTATGGTAATATAGAAAATGCAAATAAAATGAAAACATTGACATCATTCCATTAGTTATTAAATATAATAATGCTATTTGAAAAATCTCACAAATTTTCCTGTTTTGTGTATTGATTTCTCACTTTTTTTTTAAAAGATTTATTTATTTATACAAGCACTGGGTACAGTCAGAAGCGTGGGAGGCTGTGAGAATTCACCAGAGCCAGAGCGGGAAGCAGAACAGGCAGACTGACGAAATACACTGCTGAGGGGAGCAGCGGGCGAGACAGGAGAGCTCTGCACGCCATGTGGGACCCTTGCCCTGCAGCTGGGGATGGAACAGGCGCTACAGAGGCTGTGGGCAGTTTTGCAACCCAGGGCTCAAACACTGTGCCAGGGGCCCAGTTTCTCACTTCTTAAATAGAGGTGATTTACCACCATTCTTTAAAGATAATTTAGAACAATTTTCATGCAAAAAAAAATCATTGAGTCTACATCAAGCACCTTTTAATATCACATAAAATAATCTTAGCACAGTTTACCAGTAAGTCACCTTGTACTGACTTATGGACACTTAAAGCCTTCCAGACTTTTAGTTGTAACTTCAAGAAGCTTATCTATACTACATTAATGTAATGTAGACAATAGTGGTTTTAGAAAAAGCAAGTCAAATGTGCTCCTATGTTTTGTCATTGTCTGACAGGTTGAAGCAATTTTTATTTTAGAATTGTAAGATATATGTCATATCAAGATATGCTTCTTTTTTGGGGTGTTTCCTTCAAGCATCTATAAAAGCCAACATTGATTTAATTTTTCTTAGTTCAGTTAGACATTTTCTTAAATGTGTTTTTTATTTGATTTTGAATATCAAGATATAGTTCTGAAAATCAGGCAGTTCTTTTTCCTCCTCTTTACAAGTGTGTTATTTTGTTTGTATAATATTTATTTGAAGAATTTATACTTAGACAAATTCTGATTAATATATGAGAAACATGAATAATTGAACTTAGCCCCTGATGCCAAGTGCTATATTCATTAAAATTTAGTCTAAATCATTTGCACAGATTTCTCTGTCACACTTGAATTCAGCTTTTTACTTTATGACTTAGCAAATTAAAAGTTAAACCTTAATAATGCTGCAACAAAAGGTCAGCAAAAATGTTGACTTCTATGCTCATGAATATGAAAACAATATAAGCAACAAAATTAATTGACTGGTATTTGGATCATAAATCAATGTGTGAAATAAATATTAGTCCATATTAATACACATGAATTATTGAATGAATTTAAAATCAGAGAAGGATAAAAATCTGCCAGATTTCTTAGAACACAGAATGTATAAACCATAGGACAAAGCATGATAAATTGGAATATATAAAAATAAAAAAATCATGCTCATCAAAAAGCATAATCAATACAATATTTATTCAGAAGTATTTGTAAGTCATACATGTATGACTGAAAATAATTTTATACAAAATATATTTAATAAAACATGAATAATTTACAAAAAAATGGTAGATACTTATAAAAAATATAAAAATTCAATAAATATACAAAAATTTTCAGCATCATTAGTCAACAAATAAAGACAAATACAAAATAAATTTACCTAACAACTAAAATTAAAGCAATTATAAAATCACCAAATATTCTCTAGCATATCGAACAAATGGAACTCTAAAACCTTGTTACATGTATAAAATTGTAGTCATCTTGAAATCTTTTCACTATCCATTATGGTTTTTCAGTTAAGATCAATTTTCTTCTGGCTGCAAAATATCTAGAGTATCCTATAGTACCTGTAGTCTATAATGTTTTTTAATTTTTTTTAATAACTGTACTTCTTTAAGGGTATTTATATCTTAAATCAGGACAGATTACCCTATCAGATTCTGATTCTCATCACATTCAGGTCATTTTCTAGCAATTGGTTGAAAACATAGTTTCTTTACTAATATTTGCCAGTCAGTTGTCATTCCAATTTTTAATCTTTTGAAGGTAATCTGTCTTATTTCTTTGGCTCATTTAAAGATTCTTCTTTAGCTTTTCTCTAAGAAACACCTATATATACATTCCTTTTGTGTGTGGTGTTGGAGTGTATTTAATCTATCCTTTGATATATTTTATCAGTTCTTACTTAATTATTTTCTAAATACTACTACTCTCTCCCTCCATCCTTTCAGAATAGTAACTAAAATATGTTAATTATTTTCATCATTTATTATATGCCTCTTTCTTCTCTTTGATTTTTTTATATTCTGTCCCTCCTAAGTTCATTTTAGTTATATATTTCAATCTATGTCAAGAACATTAATCTCTTGCCAGTGCTTTCTAATCTCCTCCTAAATTCACTTACTGATTTTTTTTTCAATTTCTGCTTTGTATATTTATATAATTTTGTATAGTTATATAATTTCCACTTTTCTTTTAAAAATGATTTTATTTATTTATTTTTGTGTAGAAGAACTGGGGTGTAGGACAGAGGATTCACTAAGGATAGACTGGGTAGCAGAACAGGCAGATCTACTGATTGCAAAATGCTAAGGAGAACAGAGGGTGAGACAGGAGAGGTTTACTATGCCATGTGAGTTAGCTCCCTGGCCAGGCATAAAACTCAGGCCAGAGTAGTGACAGCTCTCAGACTCTTTTTTTTAAGATTTATTTATTTATTTATACAAGCACTGGGTACAGTCAGAAGCACGGGAGGGTGAGAGAATTCACCAGAGCCAGAGCAGGCAGCAGAGCAGGCAGAAGGATCGAAGTACACTGCTGAGGGGAGCAGCGAGCAGCAGGAGAGGTCTGTGCGCCATGTGGGACCCTCCAGTGGCCGGGGAGCAGCCGGGGATCGAACTGGCACTGCAGAAGCTGCTGGCAGCTTCACAACCAAGTGCTCAACTGCTGCGCCACTGGGGAGGCCCAGCTCTGAGACTTAAACACCTAGGTCACCAGGGAGGCCCAATTTCCACTTTCTATTGAACTTTTCAATTTTGTTGTTTATATGATTCAACATATTCATGTTAAAATCCGTGTCTATTAGCAAGAACAAGTTTAGCTTTTATTAAAGTTATATTTAAATATACATATTACAGCATTATTCATTTTTGTATAATGTTTGATTTTTCCTCTCAGGTGTATTCTCCATAAATTTCCCACCACCAAGTCACCTGTGAACCATCACCATAGTCTCTTGTGTTTTCCCTCCTCTGTTTTGATCCTTCTCTCTCCACCCTCCCCTGCTGTATGTCTCTAATTTATAGTTTAGCAAGAACAATTTAACATTTGTGTTTCTACTGCCTATTGCCTGTATTATTTTTTTTCTTTACTCTTCACTTTTTTATTTTGTCTCAAACAGTATGTTCACACAATTATTTAAGCAAATATTTTAAGGTTAGAGATAATATTAAATTCTTCTAACAAGGATTAAATATTATTCTGTCAAGTAACTGGTATTGCTAGTAATTTCGTACCACCTTTTTTAATAATCAGCAAATGAGATCATTTGCTACTGAACTCCAATTCTTTAAATGTAGACTCCTCTATTATACATCTTCATTTTTCTTATGTAACTCTTGGGATAATAATGAATAATAATAATAATAATAATAATAATAATAATAATAGATTGTTATATACCCAAAACTCTCTTCTCAGTGCTTTGAAATAGTAACTTATTTAATCCTAGCAATGATCTTGTAATGTAGGTAAACATTTAACCATGTTTTATAAAGAGGTAATAGAGAAAAGGAAATTAAGATCATTTGACAAGATTAGTAGTAATTATTAGAATCACTACTCAACTTCAGGTCCTATATTCTTAAAACTAAAAGCAAATGTTCTTTCACATGAAAGATAGTAGCTCTCATCAGAAACTAGTTATTTTGTGATAGTTCAAGATATTTCTCTTCCCTAGAGTATTTACATTTTATATAAGATCACCAAAAGAAGAACAAAAACACATTTATCTCTGACTACAAGATATCTTACAAAAACTTTATAGCATACTAAGTCAAATGTTGTTCCTCTCTCTGACCGCTGGTATTCATTCCAAAGCACAAACCTTTTAATTGTGAAATTTAAGTCACTGGCAGGGAGAAAGGAAAAATTTTTCAGGCACATACACACAAACACACACACCTACATACATATATATGAGAGAGAGAGATTTAATACTTAATATGGTATTCACTATGTGACAATCTGATGAATCATTCATTATAGATTCTGGCATTCAATCTTCAAATCAAATATATATAATTTCATCATTCCCATTTATGCATGTGAGAAAGCTAAGAATTAAATATTATTTGATTTATCCAAGTTCCACAATGAAGAGATGTAATATAAACACTCAATCTTCACCATTTTAACAAATGAAAATGAATTGTAACCACAAAATTGTACTGTCTACATGGTATAGACAGGGAGATTTTTACAAATAGGTTCTAGTGCATAGCTGCCATCTTTGTGTCTCCATTATGTGCATTTCAGTGAAACGCATAACCATTTAACTTTTCAAAACTAGTGTATTATCATGTGGGCAAAAACTGAAAGATTAGAAATTTCTAGGAATCAGATTTTAAACTAAATCAATAAACTGCTCTTAATATTTGACATATGACAATGTCTTAGAAAATTTAAAATGAATCCATCTAACAAAGGACCTTGATGAAACACCAATAAATTTTCTAAGTTCAGTAAATAACAAACATTTATTATTTACCAAAGAAACACCTTGAAGTGTCTGATGAAAATATATTTTTGTATTATTAAAAAAAAACTTATGGAATGATGATAAAATAGAAATTACTTGTATTTGAAAAGAAAATATTTTCTAAGAAGCTATCATAATCATAGCACTGTCATTGTAATACTGTGCTAATTATTTTTCATCACAAACTTTGGTAATCTGGTGCTCTTTGTGAACTTTTCAGAGTTATGATAAAAACTACTTTGAAATAATTACTTTTCATTTTACTTAGGAAATCTTAGTGGTAAAGTTATATCTTGCAAGGAAAGTGTTAGTTATATAAATATTAAGCTAATAATACAAATTCTCTTTAATAATGAAAGAAAAATGAACTACCTAAATTAGAATATGAGTTTTTAAAGTGAATATAAGTTATAATGTTCTTGTCTTTCAAATATATTCATATTAAGTATTTTTCCATTAGTTCAGAATGCTTTGCAATTGTATCTAATGCTCTGTAATTAAGGAAAAAAAAACTCTAAATGTCAGATAAAAGCACATAACTGTTTACCACATTCTTTACAAAAAGGGTTTAATTTAAGGTAGGAGATTAGAATCAAAGAACAGTGACTACACACTAAGCACATATTATAAATATACTGGCATATTGACAAAATTTCAAATTACAATGATGCTTAAATTTTGCTCTAGGGAATCTGTTAATTTACCTAACAAAATAAAGCTCCAAGTAAAATTCAAAATTTAGATAAAGGGTCCTTCCTGAGACACAGATAAAAATCAGGACTTAAATCATCAAAGATCATTTTATCTATATTTCAATCTTGTTGCCTCTTCTTGAGATTTATTGCTAATACTTTTCGATGACTTATTCCTCTGATTCTGATATCTTCGTGTAGTTTTCTTACTAAGATATTTTCTGATGTACTTCCATTTCACCTTTGACATGAAAAAAGCTTGCAGGTCATTGTTCTAGCCCTCAAAGTGAGAAAAAACGGTAAAAGTACTTATATAACTTTTTCCTCATAAATATTAATATCTAAAGGTATATCATTACATTTACACAAACTTTACCACAAAGAACTTGACCACAGAGAATTAAGGTTCCCATGGTGAGAATGAAGAAAAGATTTGGTTCTGGTGAGGAAAGAGAAAAGAAACCACTGTTAAACCACTGTTAAAAATATTGAGTAGTCTCCATTAAAACAAACAAACAAACAAACAAAACCTTTCCTCTTTTAAGGAAAATATTTTGGATAAAGCAATTTTAGAATTTTATTCCAGCTGGTGCCAAGCTATTTCTCCACTCCAATCTGCTCTAGACTTCTTCATTTACCAAAGATGGTGTGGAAGGAGTCAATGTGAGTAAGAGTTTAGAGATACAAAACAAAGGGTCAGACAAAACCAAATAAAAAACAAGCCCTAGATATATTACTGTAAATGTGAGGCTCCCAAAAGAGGATGGAGAGGATGGAGAGCAAAATGGGAAGGAGAACTATGTTGGAGGGCTATGTGTGATTTGGTGGTAAGTGTAGTACAGTAATATACATCTAAAGCGGTGTGATTCTATACTTCTCAATCATATATAGTATTGGAAACCAATGTTACTCAATACGAGAAATAAAAAAATAAGAAAAAGAAAAAATACTCTTGCACGTGAAAGAAACAACCACAAAAGGTAACCTACTGACTGAGAAAATGTTTACAGTCAAATGTCTTAGAAGTGGATGATTTCCAAAATATATTAAAAAACACACAATATTTTAAAAAATAAACAATCCAATCAAAAAATGGGCATAAAGTCAGCATAGACTCTTTCCAAAGAGCACATTGGAAAAATGTGGAAAAATGTTCATCCTTGCTTAGCAAGGAAATGCAAATCAAAGTTACAACGAAATAGCAACTCACACCTGCGTGAATAGTTTGTATCAAAAAGTCTGGAAATAGCATGTGTTCATGAGGCTTTGGAGCAAAGGAAACTTATAAACTGTTAATGGGATATCAATTGGTTCAGTCTCTATGGAAAATGGTTTGGAGTTTACTTAAAAAACTAGAAGTAGGGCTTCCCTGGTGGCACAAGTGGTTGAGCGCCACACTGTGAGGCTATCCGCAGCCTCTGCAGTGTGGGTTTGATCCCAGCCTGCTAGCGAGAATCCCACATGGTGAAGCAGACCTCTCTTGTTTCATCCGCTGCTCCCCTCAGCAGTGTATTTCATCAGTCTGTCTGTTCTGTTCCCTGCTCTGTCTCCGGTGAATCCTCTCACCCTCCCGCACATCTGCCCTGTACCCTGGTTCTTGTATAAAAATAAATAAATCTTTGCCAAAAAAAACTAAAAGTAGAAATACAATACCACTCCAATGTATATATCAAATGAGTATTAAAACACTAATTTGAAAAGATATGTGTACCCCATCTTATGGCAGCATAATTCATGGTAGGTAGGTAACTGGATAAAGAAATTTTGGTGTGGATACTAAATGAAATAGTACTCAGTTATTTACAAAAAGTAAAATCTGGGCCTCCCCAGTGGCGCAGCGGTTGAGCGCTGGGCTGCAAAGCTGTCTGCAGCCTCTGCAGCACTGGTTTGATCCCCAGCTGCTGGGCCAGGATTCCACATGGCGCGCAGACCTCTCCTGATGCCCACTGCTTCCCTCAGCAGTGTATTTTGTCAGTCTGCCTGTTCTGTTCCCCGCTCTGGCTCTGGTGAATTCTCTCACCCTCCCGCGCTTCTGACTGTACCCAGTGCTTGTATAAATAAATAAAAAAAAAATCTTAAGAAAAAAAAAAGCAAAAATCTCACCTTTTTCACAGCATAGGTGAAACTGGATTATGCTTTACGAAATAAGCCAGCAAGTGAAAGACAATTACCAGATGGCTTCTCTAATCTGAGTACTATAAATCATTATAAATATAAATAAACAAAGCAAATGAACTAACAGAACAAAAATAACTGTTTGACTGAGAAAAATATGAAGATTACTAGAAAGGAATGAGAAAGGAAGATAGAAAGAAAGGACAGTAGGAATATTTGATAGTGTGAATGGCTCTAGAGCTTTGGTGGGGGGTGCAATAAGTTATATTTATACACATATAAAGATGTGATGATAGACTCCAAAATTTATAGGGTGTTGTAAACAAAAAGTAAATCAATAATATTTTATTAAGACATAACAAGACAAATCATAGATCAATAAGAAAAAGACAAAGTTTTCATTTTAGTGTGATAGAATAATATTATATTAAGGTGTCTATGTTCTGCTCTCCGAACCCATGAAAATATGACCTTATAAGATGGCTGGGACTTTGTAGGTGTGGTTACGTTTATCGATCCTGAGCAATAGAGATCATCTTAAGTTACTGAGTTGGCCTAATACTATCACATGAACACCTAAAAGCAGAGAACATTACCTAGCTGCGTGAGAGAAAGACAGAGACAGAGATAGAAAGAGAGACAGAGACAGAGAGAGGTACATAGAGGCAGAGAGAGAGAAAACAGAGGTGTAGCAGAAAAAAAAAAAAGCAGGAGAGATATTCATTGTAAGAGAAACTTTGAACGCACTGTCACTGGCTTTAAAAATGAGCGATAGGATCATGAACTTAGGGCTACGCTTAGTCTGTAGAAGATGATGACCAGCAAGAAAAAGAAAGCTCAGTTCTCTAAATGTCAAGAATTAAATTCTGCCAACAGCCTGGATTACTGAGAAAACAGGTTTTCCCATCAAGTCTCTGCCAATCCTTTTGGTTTTGGTCTGGTGAGACCTGTTGTCAGACTTCTGATCTACAGAACTGTTAATTTGTGTTGTTTTCATTTGCAAAATTTGTCACTGTGGCAATTAAAATTATAAATAATTTTAGAAATATAAATATTTGTGAATATTTATAAATACAAATATAAATACAAACATAAAAATTATTTTACAAATAATTTATAAAAATTACTTGGACCTCATGTTCCCCTAGAAAGTGTCTCAGAAATATGCAACAGCTCAATAGTACATAGAATGGGATTTGCTGTTCTAACCCAATATATACCAGCCTGCAGTAGAATTAGCTAATGAATTCAAATTGCTTTTTATGCCCCCACTAAATTTTCTAATATTTTTCTTTTTGACAGTGCTGTATTTCTAAGTAATAGCAGAACTTTGCTTTATTAAATCAGTTAATTTTTCCCCATTTTGTCACTTCAAATTAAAATATATCACAATGAAAAATTAATATATATCATAAGGAAAAACAACAGTAGTGGTTCAAAGTGAAAAACTTGCTCCCTATTACACCTTATATAAATCTAGAGATATTTTAAAACACGCCTTCACTGCACCTGTTATCACTACTCAGTCACTAAACATACAGAATTCTTTAACTAATAACAGCTAAGTCGCTTCTCAACTATGAGGAAAAAATATCAGGTAAAGAACATATCTTTCAGTTCCAGGAAAGCATACTTGATTTTAGATGCCTAACTTTTCAGAAAAAAAAATCAATTCTACCAACAAATTACAAACCACTTGACTTTAATTATACTTACTTTTCTTCCATTACTATATTGATGAATATACTGTTGTTGAAAAGTTGAAATAGTAATTTTGAAAGCGATTCAGTATATGACAATACAGAATAAATGAACAAGGAATGAATTTTTTTGCCTTGGCAAAATAGTTTTTCCACCACAGATTTTACATTTTAATATATGGGGATATTAGAAAAGTGCAAAAGAGCAGAGTCACAATAAGTGGTTATGATTTTACTAATGATATTCTGAAAAGTATAATGTTAAGAACACATATAAATGAAAATCTAGATAAAATATTTAGCATCGGAACACTTAAAATATATTCATTAGAATTAAAACCAACATCCTCAGTCATACTTTCTTTTATAAGAAAAACAAATTTGGAAAAAATAAATCATGTATCAGTTTAAGTATCATTTCATTAGGAAGCCCTTTTCAATTTTTTATTTTAATATATTTTTTATATCATTCTTCATTTTTGTACAATGCATGCTTTCTCCTTGTGTAAGAACACCTTCCTTCCCCTGTTTTGATCCTTCTCCCTCGCCTTCCCTGCTGAGTGTTTCTGATTAATAGTTGCCTGTTAAATTTGTTTTATCATTTATTATAATTTTTTTCTGGTCCCTTATTTGGTTCCCCTACATTCCTCCTACAAGTGAAACCATCCAATATTTTTCTTTTTCCTTCTGGCTTATTGCACTGAGCATAATCCCTTCCAGCTCCATCTATGTTGCTGCAAATAACATTAGTTTATCTTTTTTGATTGCTGAATAGTAGGGAAGTTCTTTCCTAATCACCCCAACCCCTAAGCAATGCTCACCTAAGAACCCTCATTAAATTATTAATTGATTATCTTCAGTGACTCCTCCACCTTTGATAAAAGAGGCCTTGTCTATATTGTGTAACCTAGGAAAGTCTCTGGCAGGTAGAAAATACCCCATTTTATTTATATTTAGGCACTATTCGCCCACTTAGAACAACTGAAGTTAGCTTTGTCATATGTGTGGTCTAGAGAAAGTTTTACTGCAGTGCTAAGGTAACTTGCAAAAAACAGCCTAAAGGAAGTGTGTTACTAACAACTGAAAATTGTATTTATTCTAATAGGAGTAAAATGACATTAGAAACTACAAAACATGTTTTAGAAATAAAATTGTATCTCTAGATGAAAAGGTCATTTATTTACATGATAGTTATTACAAATCAGGCCCTAACAGATGTACCTGAGGTACCAGAGGTGACCTTTTCAAGCATCCCACAGAAATTGGCATAAAGTTCCTGTGGGCCTGCAGAGCTACACGATGACCAAAGTCCATCCTGGCACATGGGAAAACAAGATTGGATGCTCACATTAAAAGTAAACAGTTTTGGAAAATGGGGGGGCTGCAATTGTATGGGGAATATAACAATAAAATTTATAAAAAAAAATGGGCAGAAGAGCTAAAAAGAAACTTCTCTGAAGAGGAAATGCAAATGGCCAACAGGCATATGAAAAAATGTTCAACATCACTTGTAATCAGGGAAATGCAAATCAAAACTACCATGAGATACCATCTTACACCAGTGAGAATGGCACATATTAAAAAAAACTAGCAACCACAAATGTTGGCGAGGGTGTGGAGAAAAAGGAACTCTTCTGCACTGTTGGTGGGAGTGCAAACTGGTCCAACCACTATGGAGAGCTGTGTGGAGATTTCTGGACCTACTAAACATAGAGCTTCCATATGATCCAGCAATTCCACTCCTAGGTATTTACCCAAAGGACACAGAAACATCAATTCCAAAGAACACCTGCACCCCTATGTTTATAGCAGCACTATTTACAATAGCTAAGCCTTGGAAACAGCCCAAATGCCCAAAAATAGATGACTGGATCAAGAAGATGTGGTACATATATACCATGGAATATTACTCAGCATTCAAAAAAGATAAACACATGCAATTTGCAGCAACATGGATGGTGCTGGAAGGGATCATACTCAGCGAAATAAGCCAGAAAGAAAAAGAAAAATACCGGATGGTCTCACTCATAGCAGGAATCTAGAAAACTTAAATAAGGGACCAGGGAAATGAATAACTATAAGAAAGTGAAAATCAAAATCAATAAAAAACTATGAACCAGAGACTCTTTTTGGGGGGTGAGGGGCGGGAGGGGAGGGATTGGGGTCAGAATGGGGGGGTTGCAATTGTATGGGGAATATAAAAATAAAATTTATTATTTAAAAAAAAAAAAGTAAACAGTTTTGAGAGTTTTCATTCCTTAACATGTGGCTTCAATATTCGTGTGATGTAGTAGTAAGATGTAATGGCAATCAGATTTTTGTACATGTATGCAGATCTTGGCAACAACCAGTCAATTATAAACATTTCCCACATTTTTTAGACTTTTGTGCATAATCTTGAGCCATTTTTGCCAAAGAAACAAGAAACTACTGTTACTTGCTGGAAAAAAAGTACAAATGTGTTAATTATTTTACTTCAACCATTGACTGAACAGTAGCAAAATCAGTTGTATAATTGAACAAAGATAGTGTTCAGTATGACCTTCAAAGAGAGGAATGGATCTTCTAAATGGATATAAATTGACTCATCATTTGTGACTATGGTTTCCCCTTCTCTCCCATACCCCTCTTATTAAGAGTGGTGCTACAATTAGAATAGAAACAGAGTTTAAGAAGTTAATAGTTTGGGGAGGCTTTCTGATACTTTTGTGTGTAAAATGTATGTAGTTATCATTGACTTAGCTTTGAAGAAATATCAAAAAATCTGTGAGGGAGAAAGCCTATGAGAAAATATAAATTTGGACTGTAGTGTTAGAAGACTGATTTAATATGAGTGTGGAGATACTCTAAACTCTAATTTCTTTTGAGGACTGATTTCCATACCCTCATATCACTGATTATGGAGGTAAAAAAAATTTCAGAGAATGTATTTATCCATCACAGATTGAGATAAGTAATAGGCTGTTGCCCTTGTGTATGATGTATTTGCATTGGTATGTCATATGTGTATACATATGAAGCATGTAAACTAACATCTAATACATGTAAAGTCAAATAAGAGAACCAAAATGATTTGGAATATGGCAACTAGAAACATAATGTGCCACAGAGTTTTAAAGAGAACAGTAATATTGTATTTTCAGTTAAAGCAAGTGTCATTGGCAGTAATATAAGAGAGAAACCATCCCTGACAAATCTGAATTACCTCAGAATTTGAGTATTTGTAGTTTAAATGCATATGATTCTGCTGATCTACAGAAATTCTTTTTGTACCGACACATTTTCCATAGTTACGAATGATGAATGGGAAAAATTTATCATCATTCAAGTTGTTTAAAAGCATTCTAATCTAAAGGAATCTCATCTTCCTATACAAAAGTAAAGCTGGAATTATGGAGTTGAAATATTATGTAGTTTATCTCTAAAATGGTAGATAATTGGATAATATACTGATAAAACTAAAGTTTATTTCACAATTGTAAGTTATTTTCCTGGTTATCTTTTTAGTTTTGTGCTTATATATGAAAATTGACTCTTAAGCATTCAAAAGTATCTTCCTTTCCTTTAAATTCAAAATATTAAAATGTGGTTTAAAATTATAAATATACAATGTAAAAAATTAAATCTACATTGTAAAATTGATATTTTAATTACTGTTTTGGTTTATGCTGTGCACAACCTCTCTCCCCCGTTCATGTGTTGAAGTCTTAAACCTGAGTATCTCAAAATGTGCTTGCATTTGGAGTGAGGTACTTTACAGATATAATTATGATAAAATGAGGTCTTATGGGTAAACCTTAATCCAACAGACTGGGGTCTTTATAAGAGGTTAGAACACAGACTGATGGGTGGAGGGAACTATGTAAGAACACAGTAAGAAGGTGGCCTTCTATAAGCAAGGACAGAAGCCTCAGAAGAAAGTAAATCTATTGACACCTTGGTTTTGTAATTCTGGCCTCCAGAATTGGAAGAAGGTAATCTTCTGTTATGTCACCATCTGGAGTACTTTGTTATGGCAGCCCCAAAAAAGTAATACAAACGCTAAAGGCAAAAATGTCAGCTTTTTAGGTACTTTTGAGAAAGCGAATGATCAAGGTCAGGAGACAGCAGCAGGGAGACAAGGAACCCTGACCAAGGGGAGATGGTGGTGCCAAAGTCCAGATTGTCAACAGGCCAAGGCCAGCTGGCAGCAGCAGCAAAGAAACAAAAACGGAAAGTTACCCCCTAACAACCTCTCCCCTGCCCTGAAGTGAATAAATACTAAAACCACCCCAAAAAGATTAATATAGCCTCCTGAATCCCACCAATGGCAACTCATTTTCAAGTCCCCCTCCCAATAACAGGAGCCTTATTTTGTAGTTTTTACTTCAAATAAAGATTTGGCAAGGATGTGGAGAAAAAGGAACTCTTCTTATTTAGGTTTTCTAAATTCCTGCTGAGCATGATCCTTTCCAGCTCCACCCATGTTGCTGCAAATTGCATGAGTTTATCTTTTTTGATTGCTGAGTATTATTTCATTGTGTATATGCACCACATCTTCTTGATCTAGTCATCTATTTTGGGGCATTTGGGTTGTTTCCATAGCTTACCTATTGTAAATAAGGGACAAGGAAAAAGACTAATTATAATCATGTAAAAATCAAAGTCAACAAGCAACTATAAACTAGAGACACACAACAGGTGGGGGGAAAGGGAGTAGGCTCAAAACAAGGCGGGTGGGAAGTGTATGGAGATTATAACCAAGATGAAAATGCATACATTGTGCAAAAATGAAAAATAACGGAAAAAAAATAAAATAAAATACATAAAAAAGGAACTCTCCTACACTGCTGGTAGGAATGCAAACTGGTCCAACCACTATGGAAAGCTGTACGGAGTTTCTTCAGTCTACTAAAAATGGAGCTACCATATGACCCAGCAATTCCACTCCTAGGGATCTAGCCAAAGGACACAAAAACATTGATTCAAAAGACCACCTATACCCCTATGTTTATTGCAGCACTATTTACAATAGGTAAAACTTGGAAACAACCCATATGCCCCAAAACAGACTATTGGATTAAGACAATGTGGTACATATATGCAATGGAATACTATTCAGCCATCAAAAAGGTAAAAGTAATGTCATTTGCAGCAATATGGATGGAGCTAGAAGGCATTATGCTCAGTGAAATAAGTCAGAAGGAAAAAGAAAAATATTGGAAGCTTTCACTTATAGGAGGAATATAGGGGAACAAAATAAAGCATCAGGGAAAAATAATAACAATATGAAATACAACACAACAAAACAAAAACAGACAATTATAAACCAGAGACATTCTGCAGGTAAGGGGGAGGGAGAGGGATCAGAATGAGAGAGGGAGGAGCACAGGGGGCTGAGGTGATGGGCATGGGTGCATTGGTGAAGGAAATTCTATGGGGACTATACCTGAGAAAAGAAAGCAAACATTGTTTAAAACCGAACAATGATGTAATATATATATATATATATAATTTTTAAAAAGATTTACTTTGTTTATGCCTCAAATAAATTTTTGCTGTGCATTCCATTCCCCACTGTCTTTTCTCCTGCTTTGAATACAGCCACTGGCTTCCCTTCCCTTCTGCAGTACAGGGAAGCCAAGCATTCACAAGTGAAGTGAGGGATTGCCCTTTTTCACTTTTACATTTAATATTACCCATTTTTGACCATCAATCTAGCTACCATCCCTACAAGAAAAATGCTAAAAACAAACAACAAAATCTTAAGCATAAGCTTTCACATAAGGTAAAAAAAAAAAAAAAAAAAAGATTAAAAGAAAAGTAAAAGCTCTCTTCCCCAAATTCACTATACAAACGCAACATGCAATTTTTTCTTGAAACTTCAGATTGAAGTCATGAAGCATTCCAGTAAGTAGAAATATAGGGAAAAACTGTCACCTGCCATAAGAAATGTGATTCAATAATGTATCTGAAAGAGACACCACCGTTAATACAAATCAGAAGGTGGGCTTAATTATAGATTTTAACAAATTGCTGAAGGTCAATATGGACTCGCAAAAAATCATAGGATTCCCTGTAGACAACAGGAGAATTTGTCCCACTTGCAGTCTCTTTTCCTTGTAGAGCTTATGCATGTGTGTCTGGAAGCAGAATGGAAGGGGAGATTGAAGAAACCCTCTGTTGTGATGGAGGTCTAGAGCAAAGCAGTGCTGAGGGACATGTACCACAATGGCAAGAGAGGCCAATAATTGACAGAGAGAGAGAGACAGAGACAGAGAAACAGAGACAGAGAGACAGAGAGCATATAGCTTTAAACTTCCTTGAGAAATTTTTCAGTTTGTCACACGGGGAAAGAGAGAACAGGCAGAGTACAACCTATTATCTGATTTAAGAGGGAGTTAAGAATTGGGGAAGATACAAGTGGCTAAATTTTGAGAGCATCATAGAGGAGAGAACTGTGCAGAAAAAGTTCTACAAAGATCTACAGAATCTCCCACTAGAGTATTGAAAAGAATATGTATGAGTACATGCATGAAAGGAAATAAATTATTTGAGAATGAGAATGGAACTTCCCAAGTGATAAAAGAGAATATCTGGCACTTACTTAGACCTAGGATTAGTGCCATTCCCACCAGGCACATTGGAAAACTCATAATCCATGGAACATTGGAGGATTAATGAAGGGTTTTGCTTCAAAAATGGGTCCTTAGCCCCTAGATTCAACATTGCTCTGATACTGCCTAACGAATTTTAAAAACAAGATCTGAAAGATCAAACTGTTTCCATGAAACTGTCTCCAAACAAATCTCAGAAACATTTTTTAAGAATACAAAACTATCCATCATTCACCAAATTAAAATTCAGTGTGTGGATCCAATAAAAAGTTATCATGTGCATAAAGAAGTGGGAAAATACCACCCACTATGACATGAAAAAATCAGTTTATCAGTAATAACTCAGACTGATGAACATGTGTAATTACCACACAAAGCATTATAACTGTATTTAATGTTTTTAAAATTTAAGTAGATGGTATTGAAGGAAACAAAATTACACCTTTCAGACATATTTCTTCAAATATTTGTTCTCTAATTCCATCTCTCTCTTCTATTCCCAGGACTCCGATCACACTTATGATAGATCACCTTATAACACAGAGCTCATTGACGCTTTATATGTTTTCACAGAGCTCACTGACACTTCTTCTATATGTTTTCTTTGATTTTTTTTTTCATTTTTGTATTTTCATATGGATGCTTGCCATAGTTAGTTTGTCAACTTTGCTGACCTCTTTTCTACAATTTTTAGTGTATTTTTTTATCTCATCCAGTGTTTGTTTTTCAGTATTCACATTCAGAAATTAGATCTCATTTGTTTCATGTTTACTCATCTGCATATATTTTAAAATACAATGAATACAGTAATTATATTTGTTTTAATGTCTTTGGTAATTAAAAATATCAGATTAAAAAAATCCTTCTAAATAACCCTTGGGATCAAAGAGGAAGTCACAAATCATAATGGAATACAGTAAATGGAATGAAAATGAATAGTACTCATACTAATTGAATGCTGTCCATGAAACACAAGTTGATGACACCTAGATCAAAGGAGGCCTTTGTTTTCCCCCAGTTTCAAAACCCTAAAGTTTACCTATACAATGCCCAGGTGGTAGTGCGTTTGATGACCGGGTCATGGCAACATTAAGGAAATATTCCACTGATATCAGATGTAGAGAAAAGGATGGAAACCATGTTCACACTATATTAGGGATTATGGTTTGCTTTCCACAGCATGAGAATTTTGTTTTAATTCATGCTGTGTGTGTATGTGGCCTTACATAAAGTAAGATTTTCCTCTAATGCATTTCAGAAAATTCATTTTTCTTAAGAATTACAATAACTTAATATATTTTCTCTTTATGTTCTTTCTATAACTTTGTTGATTTGATAGCATTTGTGACAATTCGAGTTAACATTTAAACCATTAATGAATTAAATAAGACTTTGTAATTAGAATCTGGCGGAAAAATTAATCTGTTATATTACAAAGTTATACAAAATCATACCTTATTATAAGAGTTTTTTGAGAACTCTTTAATATGATATTTCTTTCCTTTCTGCAATATATATAGATTTCCAAAAATCACTATACCTTGTGAGAATCTTTTTTAAATAGCCTCTTGACTTTTTCACTAGATGCACTATCAAGAAATTGTAGAGACTGTAATCACAAACTTTTTAAAAACAACACAAATTTATTCTTTTAATTTTATTAAGTTCTGTAATTTAACCGTTTTAAAATCAAGGTGTCAGCAGGGCTATGTTCCTTCTGGAGGCCCCAGGGGCAGATCTGTTTGCTGGCTGTTTCCTTGTTTTGAGAAGCCACTTAGTTCTCTGTTGTCTAAGTCAGTAGCAGGGGAACTTTAAGCCCTCACTCTCCCTTTCTTTACCTTCTCCCCTCTGCTCTGCCATCACATGTCATCTGACAGTCATGCCTTACTCTTATATGGACCCCTGATGACAATGGACACACCCAGATTATCGAAGGTAATCTTTTCATCTCAAGATATCTAGCATTCGAAATATTTAACAATCACACCTGCAAAGTAAGATAACATGTTCATAGGTATAGTCACAGACTTTGTCATAGCTAGATATATGTGCTAATTTTCTAAATGTCCCAGAAAAGTTTTAACAGATTCTGTCAATACTGAAAGATACCCCTAAATTACTGCTTAAAATCTGAGGTGCAATATCCTAACAAGTGATAACTTCACTTAGAGTTGCAGTGGGAAGATACTTAAGATGACAAAACACTTCAAATAGTTTTTCTCTGGCAAAGACAATACATATAGTGAAAGGAGGAAGTTTGAATTAACAACTATCTTAAAGTTCACAGATTTAATAAGTACCTTTTAAAAATGCATATCTCGGGCCTCCCCGGTGGTGCAGCAGTTGAGCGCTGTGTTGCAAAGCTGCCCACAGATGCTCCCGGCCACCAGAGGAGGGTCCCACATGGCGCGCAGACCTCTCCTGCAGCCCGCTGCTCCCCTCAGCAATGTACTTCGGTCCTTCTGCCTGCTCTGCTCCCCGCTCTGGCTCTGGTGAATTCTCTCGCCCTCCCGCGCTTCTGACTGTGCCCAGTGCTTGTATAAATAAATAAATAAATAAATCTTTAAAAAACAATAAAATAAAAATTCATATCTCACTGATAACTTTTCATGTAAATTATATGCATTTTTAAAAAATTGGTTTACTCATACCAAAGATTAAAGATCTCATTCCATGTCATTATAAGATGAATGTTAGAAGGAAAATAGAAAATGCCATTTTTATTGTAGTAAAATATTTAACATGAGGTGAACTTTTAAAATAAATTTCTGAATTTACAATACAAATATCTAGAACTTAATCATCTGGCATACCAATACCAACATTTTTATACATATTAACAAATTTCTATTTTCTCCTGTTCCCAACCCTTTGCCATCATCATTCTAGTTTATGCTTGGTTATTTTAGATATGATGGATAAGTGGAATCAAACTGTATTTATACACTTACAATTGGCTTATTTCACCTAGTATAATGTCCTCTATTTCATTCACATTGTAGCACATTGCAGAAATCTGTTTTCTTTTCAGCTGAATAATATTCCATTGTATATATATGTCACATTATCTTTTTTTTTTTAATCTGTTCTTGGATTGATAGACATTCAGGTTGTTTCTACATCTTGGCTATTGTGAACAATGCTGCAATGAACATGGGTAGGCATACACACACACACACTCACACATATATCACATGTATATTTCATATATATATGTGTGTGTGATCCAGATTTCTACTTACTTAGATAAATTAGTGTCCCATATGATGCTGGATCATATAATAATTTTTACTTTTGATTTTTTGAGAAATATCCACACTTTTTTGCATCGTGCTTATACAACTTTACATGCACACCAATAATATACATTGGTTCCAGTTTTTCATATCCTCAACAATGCTGATTATCAGTTTTCTTTAAATGATGACCATCTTAGCAGGTATGAGAAGATATGTAACTGTGGATTTTTTATGCATTGTTATAATAATTGTGATTATTATTTTTTCATAAACCTTTTGGCTATAACTTCTTTGGAGAAATGTTCATTCAAGTACATTGCACATAGTTCAATAAATTTTGTATTTTAATTTTTGCTATTGAGTAGTAGGATTTCTTTACATATTTTGGTAATTAATCACTTATCAGATATATGATAGAACCAAAGGTACAAAAAAATCTAGTTCTCTGACAGTGATAGCAGGAGAATATTTATGGAAAATCAGAGTCTGAATTACCATCATTTAAATAGAAACAATGTGGGCCTCCCCGGTGGCGCAGAGGTTGAGCGCTGGGTTGAGAAGCTGCCCGCACCTCTGCAGCGCCGGTTCGATCCCCGGCTGCTCCCCGGCCACCGGAGGAGGGTCCCACATGGCGCGCAGACCTCTCCTGCCGCCCGCTGCTCCCCTCAGCAGTGTACTTCGGTCCTTCTGCCTGCTCTGCTCCCCGCTCTGGCTCTGGTGAATTCTCTCACCCTCCCGTGCTTCTGACTGTACCCAGTGCTTGTATAAATCAATCAATCAATCTTGTATAAATAAATAAATAAATCTTTAAAAAAAAATAAAAAAATAAATAGAAACAATGTAAGAGAAAAATATTTTATCGGTTTTTGTCAGCAAGAGTTTCCCAGTATAAATATTACTAATCACCCATAAAGTGGGTAACTGAGAAATTTTCATTTTCTTTTTTTCCAGACAAAATGAGTACCAAGCACTCTTACTAAAGAAAAAGGTTTGGGGAACTCTCAAATATTTCTTTTCATCTTTAACTTTAAATATTTTTCTTCATCTTTATTTCCAATTTTGTAGCACATCTCTACTTCATCAATTATGATGCTAATACTTTCTTACCAATATGTCTTGCTGAATGTGTCCTTTGTCCTCTCCCTCTTGCATAGAATTAGTCAAGTTTTCTTGTTAAGAATGGAATTCTGTCATATCATGTTACTGTTTAGGGATCTTCACTCAATTATTGTTTTTAAAGATAAATCATAAACACTCTACTCTAAGATACTTATTCTTTTACAAAATGTCCCAATTTTCTTTTTCTGTATTTGTGATGATATTAAATTAACACTCGTTAAGTAGAACCTTGGGTTCTATATGATGAGCCAAGGCTTAACAAATGAAATAACAAAATCTCAGGGAAATTGAAATAGAGGAGCTGATTACTCAAAGTCTCTGGAGGAATAATAAGGTTTGAAGTTCAAGGCATGCTTCTATGGGCCCACAGAGAGATCAAGTCAGAGTATAGGCAGAGAGTGAGCAATGGACCCAGGGAGCATGAATTTCTTTGGGGTCATAATTGAGTGCTTTTGGCCAATTCAAAACAAAGATTAGTTAATTGAAAACAAAAGGTGCAGGGTATTGGTAGTTATTGAAAAACAAGTCAGCATTTACTATAGGCTTTAGCCCATATTAGTTTGCATAAATTTATTAAAAAATTTAGGTCTTTGTCTTTATTGTAAATCCTTGTAGTTTTACTTTTTGATGAAGAATGTTACTTCCTAAAAAGGGAAAAAAAATCTTGTAATATAATCTTTTCAACCTATGATAATTTAGAAAGTCCTAATATATTACTGCAGAGAGAACAAATTTTATATGCACACTTCAGTCCACCCACTCCATAATCACTTTTCTAAATTTATCTATAGCCACATACCAGTTGTTACTAAAAAAGAAGGTAGATTGACTTCATGCAATAAATTGACTTTGAATAATTTGATATTAAATTTAAACTGAATTTGGGAAAATGCCAGAAGAAATACTATGGCCATCTGCACCATATGGTATTGGAAAGGTTGCTAATGGCCAAGTACTAAGGGAGAAGTCCAAAAAGTTTTTGGAAGAATTGTATCAGTGACTACTATAAGAGATTCAACTCTGAAGAATGTAACATAAGTAATAAGATCAAAACTATTTCCTATGGCATCTTTGAAAAATTTGCCACTTAAGGTTAAAGAATGGTAATTTATTTATGGCAAATAAGGAAAAATAAAAAGGATATCCATTGTGGTAAATAAAATATCCATTGTGGTAAATAAAATATCCATTGTGGTAAATAAAATAAAAGACAAATGGCCATAATAAGAAGGGCTTAAGATAAGGAAAGGAAAATAATCCAAACATATCATATTGTAGACAGTGACCATAGAAATGAGTTAATACTGATACCGGAATTGTAAGGCCTAGTCTCCCAGTCAGGAACAGACCCCAGGCGCAGCGCTGAGGTCTGCAGCACTGCAGGCGCAGTGCTGAGTCCCAGCTACTAGACCCCCACTGGTTGGTGTCTCACGAAGCCGCAGCAGGAACTTCACAGATGCTCAGGCAAGCAAGCAAGAAGAGGCAGGTTTGTTTAGAGAAAGAAAAAAGTTTATTGAGAAGAAAAAAAGCAGAAATAAAGTGGGACTCCCAGGCCAGGGAACTAGGCCTGGGAGGGGCAAGGAAGCCAAAGTGGAGTTGTGTCTCAGGGAATATATACCTTCTTTCCCTAATTATTCTAAAGCTCCACCAGTTTCTTTGTGATTGGTTAGTTCTCAACTGTCTCACTTCATTTGCTACTGAGTGGGGGATCTTCACATTCCTTATCTAACAGCTTTCTCTTTCCCCATTTGTCACGTCTTTATCTTTATGGCCCAGTCCTCTGGATGGGCATCCCTGCATTGAAGTTAAACAGCTGCCCTTCTAAGTTGTCCATAAATTAAACCACTCTCCATTTCTCCAATCTCTGCCTCCCTTTACCACTTGAAGGAAACCAGGACCATCGTTAACAATGTTGTCCTTGGTCCTGAGATGTTTGTTTTTCCTAGTGGAATGGGTTACTTTCCCTTGGTTGTCCTTATCTCTGAAGCCTCCCTAAATTCTTCAGAGGTCCCCTCCTGCACTGTCCCTAAAACTGCATAATTCCTAGCTTGCCCTGTGTCTCAATACCATTTAAAAAATTAAAAAGGGGACGACATCTGATTCACAGGTAATTCATCAAATGTAATTTAGGGAAGAGGGTGATGACACTCTGTTTGATTCAAATGTATCATAAATAGCAAAATTTCGCGTTTTACTGACAACAAAGAACATTGTTTTGTGTGCCCAAGAGAAACTTCCTCTATCAAATTTTATTTTGTTGGCAATTTGAAGTAATCTAGTCTTTCTGTTTTCCCTTTGGGTATGTTTGTTTGTTCCTTTTATTCAGTTTTAGGGATTATATAAAGAGGTACCGTATGTAATGATACCTTATTTTTTTGCATGAATTATTTGCAGAATAGATATGTTACTTACTTGCAAAATATTTCATGAAGATCTGTGAATACAAGACAGTTCACTATATTCTGCAGGAAGATACTTGGCATTATTTTGCATATATACACTTTGGAAAATGGGCCCAGGATACTGATACGTTTTTATCAATAAGTTATCTCAGGAGTTACTTCCACACTCAATACTACACTATTACCTTGAGCCAGGGTCTCTTCTGCTAGATCATACACTAGATTTTGCAGTGGTTTCCTATGTTTAGGCATCCTTCAATTTGACACTACAGTGATCCTCTTAAATTCAGTTACATCAAGTCTTTACGTTGACCGAAATTCTTCTGTTATTCTACAAGTACAGGCACGTTTCTGTCAATATACTTTCACTTAAAGCCATGTATTCCTTTTGCTAGAGCTTCATTTGAAAAATGTGTTGGTTTTGATTAAAGACAATGATATTTTTTTAAAAAAAACCTTTCCAATCTTTTCAAGACAAAAACTTTGTAAAATAAAATAAAAAGTTATTACTAGAAAATAATAGAAACAAGGAAATAAAAATACAAGATCACTTTGTAATTATTATTACATTCTACAGACAAGAAAATCTCCAACAAATTTGTATTAAAAATGTATTTTAGTGCATCCCTGGTGGTGCAGGGGTTAAAGTCTCAGAGCTATCAAGTTATCACCAGCCACTGCAGTATGAGTTTTTTCCCTGGCCAGGGAGCTAAACCACATGGCACAGCAGACCTCTCCTGTCTTACCTGCTACTCCCCTCAGCAGTGTATTTCAGTAGATCTGCCTATTCTGCTCCCCACTCTGTCTCTGGTGAATCCTCTCACTGCCCATACCTCTGGTCTACACCCTAGTTCTTACATGCAAAAATAAATAAAAATAAATCTTTAAAAAAATGTATTTTACAAAGCACTCTCAATTCCATACAGACCTACAGCTAACAATTCTTAGACTGTTTCTGATTTGTGTCACATTTTGAGGAGCAGTACACTGGAAAACATAGGTGAATTCACTTAAAAATAAATATTCATGAAAAAATTTGGTATGTGGTAAAAAATTTTATACTTTAAGAGTATTGGCACATAACCAGTTATGTTATAAAATATTTATTGTTTTTTATCTGCATGGTTATATGTAATAAATAAGAAATACAGATACATTTATATTTAGTTAGTAAATAGAAATAATGTCACTCTTATCAAGGAACATAATTTCAAACACAATTAGGTAAATTGTGCGATGATATGGCCAAGTATTTCAGGATAAAATCTGGTATAATAAACAGAAACAGGTCTGCTATGAAAGCAGGATAATTTAGTTAAGCTATGCCAGGAAAATGAATAGAATTAAAATCAGAACAATGGATTTCCACTGAAAAAAACTGTATGGAGCTCAGTCTCACTATATAGAATATAGGTAAAATCTGTAGACTCTAGTATCATAGCCATCTGCATATGGTTCAGTTTTAAACATACCTAGCTTCAAGCTACCTTGCCTCTTTAAAACCAAAAGACTTGTTGGATATATACAGTAACATTGTGTAATAAAATACGGACTTCAAATTATAAATCACTAAAGAGTTTAAAAGGGTATTAGATTAAGATAAAAATATTAGCTTATGCAGATGACATAATAGTTACAAAATTGTATGCACCAAATAACAAGTTAAAGACATTAACAGACAATTTAGAACTACAAGGAAAACTTTGATAAAGATTTGACATGTATTAGTAGGCTTCTGTAAGCCTTATTTATAATCAGACAGATATATTAGAAAAACCTCCAGAAATTTTAACATATCTGTCTGTCTATCTAAATCATTCATACCGGACTGCCCGGGTGGCGCAGACAGTTGAGCGCAGCGCTGTGAAGATGTCTGTAGCCTCTGCAGTGTGGGTTCCATCCCCAGCGCCTCAGAGCAACCCACAGGGTGAGCAGACCTCCCCTGACTCACTCGCTGCTCCCCTCAGCAGTGTATTTCAGTCAGTCTGCCTGTTGTGCTCCCTGCTCTGTCTCTGGTGAATCCTCTCACCCTTCTGTGCATCTGGCCTGTACCCAGGTTCTTGTCCAAATAAAATAAATCTTTTAAAAAAAATAAAAAATATATAAATCTGGGCCTCCCCGGTGGCGCAGCGGTTGAGTGCTGGGTTACGAAGCTGCCCGCAGCCTCTGTGGCGCCGGTTCGATTCCCGGCTGCTCCCCGGCCACCAGAGGAGGGTCCCACATGGCGCGCAGACCTCTCCTGCCGCCCGCTGCTCCCCTCAGCAGTGTACTTCGGTCCTTCTGCCTGTTCTGCTCCCCGCTCTGGCTCTGGTGAATTCTCTCACCCTCCCGCGCTTCTGACTGTGCCCAGTGCATGTATAAACAAAACAAGCGAACAAACAAATAAATAAAAACATGCCTCTATTAAAAAAAAAATATATAAATCTTACATATCCATAGATATGTATCTATATATGCCTTCATATATGTATATATACACACATATATATACACACACAGTCTGCTTATTATATATGCCAATGTATGATTAAATAGAAAGTTTAATACTTAAGCTTGTAATCAAGGAAGATTCAAAATAATCTTAGTTTGACTGAATGACATTTCCCCTGAAGCTCTCCACATTAAATTTGACTTTCAAAAAATGCTAGAAACCAAAATTAAGAGCAATCAATTCAGCACAAAATGCAGTTTGTATTTAGATATTTATAACTTTATTATCGATTGAATGCAAATGAGCCCAAATTGCAAGTCTGCCAGATATGCCCTTCATCCAATTCTAGTATCACATTTCCTTTAGTAATAACAAATTAAATGTGCTGCTTCCTCCTTCACTGCAAAAAGTCTCTTGCATGGTGTGAGCATCTTTGGCATTAATTGAACCCATCTACCTCACCAGAGATCTAGCAGTTTTAAAAAATCTTAGCTCACGACACACATTTGGACAAAATATGAATCAAAACTGATGCTTCCATTTAAAAGTATCGCTAACTTTAAACTTGTTCAGATAAAACTGATACCGGAATTGCAGGTTTTCAGGCCTAGTCTCCCAGCCAGGAATGAATCCCGGGCTGCAGTGGCAGTGCTGAGTCCCAGCCACTAGACCACCATGGGATGGTATCTCACGAAGCTGCAGCAAGTACTTCACAGATGCTCAGGCAAGCAAGCGAGAAGAGGTAGGTTTGTTTACAGAAAGAAAATATTTATTGAGGAGAAAAGGAACAGAAATAAAGTGGGACTCCCAGGCCATGGAACCAGCCCAGGGAGGGGCAAGGAAGCCCAAGTGGAGTCGTGCTTTAGGGAATATAGACCTTCTTTCCCTAATCTAAAGTTCCACCAGTCTCTCTGTGATTGGTTAGTTTTAGGTGGTCTCACTCACTGCCTAAATGTCTGTGTCCCAGCCTTTATCTTTTTTTCTTCATTGTCCTTGATCAGGAATGTCCTGTTGACCCTAAGGTCATAATGTTAATCCCTAATGTCATGAGTCCTGGGGTGTATGATTAGTTCCCTTTGGAATTTGTTGCTCTTATCTCTGGAGCCCTCCTTAACTCTCCTGAAGTCCCTGCACTGTCCTTGAGGCTGCCTAATTATCCCTAACTTGCCTTGGGACTCATAATCAGCAACTAAATAGTCTGATTTTATATAATGAAGATAAACATTTTTACTGTGAACAAACTAACAATGGCTTACAGCTTCAAATGACTGATAAAATAGGGAAATATGATTGATGAACATGATTTTATTACCAAGAAGTAAATGAAAGTGTTGAAATAACCTAACAAATAAAATTAGCTGCAAAAGAATAGTCATGGATATTGTTTTGGTTAGTTTTAGTGTTTTTTTTTTTTTTTTAATTGTAACTTCACTTAAGTTGAAGAGCTGTGCCAAAATGCTGATTTTGGGTATTTAATAAATTCAAAATATATCATGATCTGTGACTATTCACTTGTTTGTCTAATATGCAGTCATTCTATCTAATATAGTGCAGGAAGTACTGGCAATATATAGAATAGCAAGATATTGTTCCACTTTCTATGAGCCCACATTCAGTTAAACTAGTTGTTTTATACATGGCTGTAATTGTAATCACTTGGAAGGGGAAGCCTGTGTGTAAAAGTACAGATTTTCATGCTAGACCTATAAATAATATTATCTGAAGCTAGGGTCTGACAATACTATGTTCTAAAATAATCTAAGATGATTCTAATGGTAAATAAGATTTGAGGTGATACAGTTCATTTATAATACAGTTCATTAAAATATGCACATATTCATAAGAAAAACAGGTCTTTTGAATATAAAATAAATTTTAATTGAAGATTTTTTCTAATCAAATTTTAGGTTAAGTATTCAGAAAAATCTAAAAATATCTAATTTTTAACTGATGTTAAAACAAAACAATAAAAAACCCTAATGATACAGAGTACATCACTTGTGCATTTGACAGTAAAACTATAAAATTATGCAACCGTGGAGAGCGAGGTGTTTTAAAATGTTTTCAAATTTGGTATTATGTAGGGAGAAGATTAAAATTTCAATGTATTTTAGAATTTTAAAATTAAATTTACACAGTAAAAATATTAAGCACTATTTTTTTAAGTTAATACACCCAAATTGATAGCAAGCTAAAGATGAATAGGTAATTTTTAAAAAATGAATTCTTTGACCTCTTCTCATCCTTGGCCTTTTAAGTATCAAAAATCTTTCTGCCTATTTTGCAGGAATGATGTGAATAGTCCTTGATGTTCTGATTCAACTTCATGGAAACTTCAACTTCATCTCTAATTTTTTAGTCATAACACTTTTTTAAATTCAGTAGCAAAAACTTAAACATTTGTCTCAGGCTAATAGAAGCTACAGTTAAACTAATGAATCTCTCTAATGATAAGATTTTATTGTCGGGCCTCCCTGGTGGCGCAAGGGGTTAAGCACCACACTCTGAAGCAATCCGTAGCCTCTGCAGCAGGAGTTCCATCCCTGGCTGGCCAGGGAGCAGCCCACATGCGCAGCAGACCTCTCCTGTCTTGCCTGCTGCACCCCTCAGCAGTGTATTTCAGTCAGTCTGCCTGTTCTGTTCTGTTCCCCCCTCTGTCTCTGGTGAATCCTCTCACCCCCCCACCCACCCCCATCGCTGGCCTGTACCCCAGCTCTTATGTGTATAAATGAATAAATCTTAAAAATAAAAGATTTTATTGTCTCCCTCAAATTTGATGATCTAGGTTTTATACAAATAATTGCTCAACAAAAATACAACCTGTCAGCTATTAGAATTATCATATATGAATTTTTAAATTTTATATTGCTTTCTCCTTTACACATTTCTATGCATCTTTATAAAAATCTAAGCTACATTTTTCCTATTTTTTTTTTTTTTTGGAAGAAGAACAATCTTAGAATTGACTAGATTCTGTGTGGGCATTATCCAAATTCCAAGTAAAACATTCAAATATATACTTGTTTGCTTACAACTGAAACAGTAAATTTTCAGACAGGATAAATTGTAAAAAGTCTCAACTCATCAAAAAAAAAATGAAGTAAGAAGACAGAACTCATTATGCTCAGAGATTACTTATTAGCTTATAAAAAGCAGATTCATATATACTGGTAACAAATGTACCTTTCAGTTAATACATTATATGGAAATGTTTTGAAGGGAATGAGTGTTCTTGACCTCAACAGACACCCTAATTCAGAAAAATCATCAGATTAAGAATTTTTAATTGCTTTCTCTATTGCTTTCATAATAAATTATCATTTATAAAGGAATAACATGGATATTAAAACACACATTCTAGTTTAGCAGTTAAGTTTATAATTAAGACCCAACCCTATCCTCATACTAGCCCAAGAGCAAAATCTATGAAAAACTTCTATGATGGAACACCCGTCACTGACTCATAGTCAGAAACAAATATTGTTGAGCATTACAATGCTCTCTGGTGCTTTCAGGATGGTACAATGTATGGGACTTGAACGGGAAACTCAGGGCTGCTGCTCACCTGGGCCATGAAGGGATTTAGCGACCCGCTGCATGCGGAGCATTTTCTTGGTTCAGGACCACTGGGAGGAGCGTGCAGCCCTGGCTGTGGCTTCCCTAAGCGCACAGCCAATCAGCCTGCCAAACCTCACGATAGGTCTGGACGCAGAGACCAGGGTTTTCCCTTTTGATATGGCACCGGAATTGAAAATGGAGTGAGCTAATTGGAGCTTAACCTGCACCAATCAAATCAGACAGGGTTGGAAAATGAGCCAATCAGGCTTGAAAAGAAGCGATATAAGCTCAGACTGTAGGCAACTAGAATTCAGTCAGATCTTCAGAATCAAACTCTCCCAGGCCACGTAGGAAAAATTCCCTTTTTTCTTCCTCCAAGACCTTGGCGTCTGATCTCCCCTGAAGGCCGCAGCCTAACCACTGCTGCTCCTGCCTCAGGCCCTGCGGCCCATGTCACCTGCTGGCGGGCACCATTAGCCTGTGCCCATTGGACTGAGCCCTGACCTGTGCTCTGGCCCCGGGGGGCTGCTGGCCTGTCTGGTGGCCTCTGAGAGCTGCTACTTGTTTTGACTCCACCCCACCACCTCTTCCTCCACCGGCTATGGCCTCTGACACCAACCGGCCTGGGCCTTCTAAAAGGTGCTGCTGGCTGCTATGGTGCCCCCTCAGCAGGACCACCTGTGAGCTCCTCGGCTGCCCCCCTGAGGTGAGTCTTAATAGGCCTGCTGCTTGCTAGCAGGCACCAGCTTCAGGCAGACCCTTCTTGAAGGGAGGGCGCCATTTTGCACTAGCAGCCTTTGTTTGGGAGGACGCTGGACGCAGACACTGGCTGAGCAGACACAGCCACTTGTGGTCTTAGAAGTAGTCTCGTTTTCCCCAATCTCCTGCTTGTTAATAAACCCATTGTAGTTGCGCCCTGAGCTTGAGTGGTGTCTTACAATTGTGGGCGCATAGATGAGAACGCAGAGACAGTGGCCCTGGCACTGTTTAAGTTTGCTCAGTTATAGCTGACAGCCACAAAGGCATTGGACAGCCGTGGCTAACCAACCCAAGTGTCCTTTCCTTGCGTTCATCACCTTCAAGTGCAATGCAATTGCAAAACATACATGATTTGAGCTGCGGCAATTTTGAATATGACATGGATTTTAATGTCAGTTTGGGTAGCTGTGCTTCCACTTCCTACTGTGTCCATCCTAGGTTTTGATTTGATGGATCTCATAAGAGCTGGTGGGAACAAATTGGTGTTTGTATTGTTAGAGATCATACAGGCATGTATTTGGGGCTTGCTTACAAGCTCTAATTTAGGATTTTGGCATCTGGGTTTTTTTTTGGTTCATACGTACATGTTTTGTAATGTCTCCCTTGGTTTGAGAGGAGGCTAATGTTCTATTTTAGTTGACAATCTGTAAAAACAGATTCTGGCTTTCCTCCAAAAATTAGATTTGGTAAATACAGAACCCCATTTGGTACAGAGAAAAGTGGAACAACACTCCCCTCACCTGGATAGTGGTAATGGTGAGGCACAGGAAGAGGAAGCCCACCACTTAGTGGCATCCTTGAACCCACTAGTGGAGAAACCCTTCAGTAAGATCAGTGTCCTTCTTGGGGAGACTGTATAGGCTCTACAGACCTAATTGTGCCCCAGGAATAAGAATAAAATGACTTCTCCATCTTGCATTAGATGAGACCAATTTGGCTGGGGCAGGACAGCTCCCTCCTTGCCAGTTCCTAATGTGGGGATTAAACAAATGTGGTCAGTTTGCTGGGTATTATTGGTCTTACAACCCCTCATCCCCCATGGATCTCCTGAGTTGGAAAAATTCTGCCATTCATACTGGCAGGATCCACAAATGATGGACCATGTGTTTGCTTCCATTTTTACCTCCCATTGGTGGACATACTGTGTATGTTGAACACATTGCTTATGTGTGATGAAATGGAGAGTGGTTTTGGGGAAGGATAGGGAGGCGCGTTGTCTCCACTGGGAGAATATAGAAGCCCCTCAAGTCTACACATGGAATCCTGCAAAAAAAAAAAAAATTGCATAAAATCACTCACCATTCAAGAGATATTCAGTGTACTCTATCAGCATTGTTAGAGTTTAACTTTACTAAGTAAACATCTGAGTCTCTTTGTTTATATCTGTTTGTGACCAACATAATCATTGTAAAACTATGAAGGCTGAATTTAGAAAAGTGACCACAGCTTGGTGTTCCTTTGTATTTTTCCAAGCAGATTTTATAACATTGGATTTTTGACATATTTTGTTCATTATTTTCTTGTTCCCAAAATGAACTGAATCTGATTCTTGCTGGAAAACCTGGCTCTGACAGCAACAACTAGAGCATAGTTTGTTTGATTTTGTAGTCCTGTCCTAGATAATTTCAACTAATTTCTCCAAGGACTATGTGCCCAATTTCCTGGGAATTTTCACTTAAAAGTCTTTGAAATGTCTGGTCATTTACTCAGAAACTTCACTACTCATATTACAACAAACTTCTGAAAAACAAAAACAAACAAAAAAAGAATTCTGAAGTAAAAAAAAAAGAAAACTAAGATTTCTAGTGCAAAAAGTAATGTCAATGGTTTTGTAAAGAATGAAATCAACCACATCTGCTGAATTGTTTTCTTCCTTTATGGATTGGTACAAGCCAATTATGTGTCTAGGAATGTTTCCTTTGATACTACACCCTACCCTGTTGAAAGCAGCTTATGAAATTCACACTATGTTAGTACCAATTGATACAGGTAGGATTTTATCAGTATCCTCCTGAAGAACACTAAAGAACTTCTGTGTTACCTAAAATTCAGAAACTGTTTTCTGAAAGAGACATCAGTAAAAGATAGCACTTTAACCCCAATACAGGATATTGCTGGATACTATAAAAAACAAGTACAGCAATTAAATGATAAGATAATGATTTCACATGCATATTTTTCAGGAATTCATGGAATACTGGAAAACTAAAGAAACAGATAATTTTAAAAAGAGACAGTTTCTACAAATGACATTTCAGATATAATAATTCCCAATTCCAGTGTGAATTTATCTTTGATTCCAGTGTGAAGGTATCTTATCCCTCAATCTAATGGGAAAAAAAACTCAGAACCACATGCTTTTATTTTCAATTTTCTTGGCTGCAGAGTACCTTCATATCTAGTCCTGAGGGTTTTTGTTGGGATATAAGATTTGAATTCTAGTTTTTATTTGGTTACAGTGTTGCTGGTTTAAAAGTGATCTGCCAACTATGATCATAATCCTACTCTTAATATTTGTCTGTGCCACAGTGCTCATATAGAAATAATTTCCAGAGTCTCAAATGTTGCTGTGCTTTCATGCTCACATCACATTATTTAATAAATGACCATTCAATTAAAAGTCCAAGTACGGCCTCCCTAGTGGTGCAGTGGTTAAAGTCTCAGTGCTATCCAGTCAACACCAGCCACTGCAGTATGAGTTCAATCCCTGGCCAGGGAGCTAACCCACATGGTGCTGCTGCTCTCTCCTTTCTCACCTGCTGATCCCCTCAGTACAATGTATTTCAGTAGATTTACCTTTTCTGCTCCCCACTCTGTCTCTGGTGAATCCTCTCCATCCCTGCACTTCTGGCCTACACCCCAGATCTTGCATGCATAAAAAAAAAGTCCAAGTAATCTGATACCTTTTATAGAAGTTATACCTCATTAGAAACTCAATACATGTTCAAAGAGAGGTTCCTGTCCTGATTGGGCATGTTTCTAATTGTGTCTTTAATATAGATAAAAAATAAGTTACAAAGACTGAATACAGAAACAAGTATGTTATAAACTATTGAAGGATATGCAAATATAACACTTGGTTAAACAATTTGGCATCAACTTTAGAGATAGGAATTTTTTTTTTTAAAGCCAAGTTTATTTTTTTAAGATTTTATTTATTTATACAAGCACAGGGTACTGTCAGAAGCACGGGAGGGTGAGAGAATTCACCAGAGCCAGAGCGGGGAGCAGAACAGGCAGAAGGACCGAAGCACACTGCTGAGGGGAGCAGCGGGCGGCAGGAGAGGTCTGCGCGCCATGTGGGACCCTCCCCTGGCAGCCGGGGATGGAACCGGCGCTGTAGAGGCTGTGGGCAGCTTCGCAACCCAGAGCTCAACCGCTGCACCACCGGGGAGGCCCAGAGATAGAAATTTTATCTAAGTTATCATTCAACAGTTCCTTGAATATGAAAAACTTATTCTGTGGTCCTGAAAATATGATAAGGAAGATAAATGGCATATCTCTTCAAAATAGCACACCTAATGTAATGCAAAGGTCCAATGACAGGAAACTGAAAAAGTAAATGGTAGTATATTTAAAAAACAGAATGATATTCATCAGTGAAAATGAGTGAACAATAACCTCCTGTAATGGACTGTATGAAAATTAGTGATATAATGGCAAAGGAAAGAAAGTAATTCATAGGTACATAACTCATTCATAAAATTCAGAAATAAACGGAATTTAAAAATATGTTAATGCCAGAGCAGGGTATAGGGTAGTGAGAGAACTGCAAATTGAAATTTAAGTAGGTTGACCAAAAAGACTTAGTTAGCTAAAAATTGAATAACAATTTCAGGAATGTAAATAAATCAACCATTTGTCCATCCAAGAGAATAATGCTTCAGGTAGACACTATGACAGCGGTAAAAGTTTTATGGGCAGGCTTAGAGTTGCTTGTTGATTTTGATTTTTACTTTATTATAATTAGTCTTTTTCCTGGTCCCTTATTTAGATTTTCTAAATTCCTGCTATGAGTGAGACCATCCAGTATTTTTCTCTTTCTTTCTGGCTCATTTGGCGGTGGGAGGGAGTTGAGGGGGGTGGTGGGGAGAAGGGAGTAGGATCAAAACAAGGGTGGTGGGAATTGTATGTGGACCATAACCAAGATGAAAATGCATACATTGTGCAAAAATGAAAAATGATGTAAATATATATATATACAATAAAAAATTAAAAAACAGGTTAAAAATAAAAATATGTAAAATGTAAAAAATAAAAAAATGTAAAAAATAAATTTGTTGAACATTGAAAAAAAGTCCTATGGGCAGGCCTAAATACTATCTAATTCAGAGTCTCTATCTGAGATATTTTTATCATTCCATCACTTTACCTATAGTCTAGAATCTTTCTTGAACTGACTAAATTCTTCTCAAAGTTTAATATATTTCTTCCTGTGATAAGCTTAACTTAAATTATATGCCTAAACCAGATGTTTCTTTTTTGTTTACTTCTAATGTAACAATTAGAGTACTACTTACAGTTACATTTTGTTTTCTACTCTGTTTCTTCACTGCTTCGTCTGGTACCTTTGAATGTTAACTTAATCTCAAACACTAGATAGATATTACTTAGCACCATATCTAGTTCAGAGTAGGTGCTCAGTTGAGAGTCATCAAGAGAATAATGATGACAGTTAAACATTCAGAAATTAGTATTTGATTAAGCTAGAACATATTGTATTATGTGGTGTTCCATATTTAATATCAGAAAATACAAAAACATATGCAAACTGACAGACGTCATTATAAAGTCTGTGCCGTTAGTTAGCCTCCATAAGAACATTAGAGGCAAATATTAAGAAATAATCATGCCAGCAGAGTAAATGTGCAGGCTATGAGGTAAGTAACAAGAACCCTAATGTAGGTTACATTCAAGGAGAGGCTTTTAGTTAAAATGAAAAGCTGAGAATAGAAGAGTGAATAGAACTGCATGGCAAATAGGGGAAAATATATTCTGAGGATGGAAATAGCTTGTACAAAAGCACTAAAATTAAATTTTACAGAACATAATAGGTAGAAAAAGTTTAAAAGTTCAAATGTAATTTGAGCTAAATATTTTCCTATAAAAATGTGAATTTTTACATAAAATTCAATTTATTCCTTCTGTATTTTTTAATATTGTGTATTTTATGGCTAAATGACGTCTCTGAGGTTGATTGGAACAAATTAAATACTGCAGTTGTAGTTCTACACTTTCAATTTTAATTTTAGCCTTAAACAACACATTAAAATTGTAATTGGGACAAATAAACTGTATTGCAATAAGAATGTGTGCTAAAATGGAAAATAATTATCTAGAATAGAAATCCTTTGAGGATGGAGACTACTATTAAAATTTTATTAATAAGACAAACAAAAATATTTATATTTAATGTTTCTTTTTAGAAATGTGTTTATCCAGATGAAAACAATCTCAAGCCACTGACATAAAGTGATAAGATGAAACAGCATTAACTTCTCAGCTAAGAAGCATAAATAGCTCTTGCTCAACATTCCAAATGGAAATTGTCAGTGATAGTCATTACCTTTGTGGAAATGGAATGAAAGTAAAAAGCTGACAGCTAGTTTGAAGGAAAAGAAGGCATTGTATCTTCAAATAATAACTGGCATAATAGAAATTCACAATAACTCTTTTGGAAAAGTACCCTCTCACTGATGTAATGTTTGTCAGATATGTCAGTCATGTGAAATATTTAACTTGCCCAGGCTAAAAAAGGAAAACAATCTACTTTGAATCCCCTTACAGAGAGGAATAGATTACCTAGTAAAGCTGTAAATGTTTCCTCCCTCTCAGGCTATTTGGTAAAATGTTTGAAAGGTGGAAAGCAAATCATTACAGATTCTCAGCCACATTTTCTTTTTTGGCTCTATGTCAAATTAGGTGATGTTAACTAAGAGAACTCATTTGTTCTGATATTTAACAAGATGTTATTAGGACATCTATCAACAAACACAATGAAAACTTTTAAGAGATTCAGCATCCTTTTATGATAAATCTTAGTAAAATGGAGATAGAAGGAATATACCTCAACATAATAAAGACCAATTTGACGAACTCATAGTTAGCATCATATCAGTGGGGAGAAGCTGAAAGTTCTTCCACTTAGATCAGGTACATGGAAAACATGACCACCCTCACAAATACCATTCAATGCAGTATTGGAAATCCTAACAGGAAATTCCTATCCAGTTAGGAAATAGAAACACATAAAAAAATATAAATTGGAAAAGAAGGGAAACTATAGCTGCTTGAAGATGACATAGTTAAATACACACACACACACACACACACACACAAAACCCTAAAGACTCCACTAAAATAGCTATAAGAAATAGTAAATCAGAATTGTAAAATGGCAGGCTACAAAATCAACATAGATAAGCCTGTTGTAATCCTATGCCAATCATGAAATAGAAAGAAATCAAGAAATCAACAATTCCATTCACAGTAAGATACAAAATAATTATCTAGTTAGGAATACACCTAACAAAGGTGAAAGACCTAATCAATTAAAACTATAAGAATTTGTTAAAAGAAATAGGACACAAGGAAATTGAATGATATTCCATGCTCACAGATTGTAATTAATATTTTTAAAATGTCCATTTTACCAAAGCAATATGTAGATTCAGTGCAATCCTTATCAAACTTTCAATAGAATTATTTAAAGAAATAAAGTAAACATTACTGAAATTTATATGGAATAACAAAAGACCTTGAATAGTCAAAGCAGTCTTAGCAAAAAAAAAAAAAAAAAAAAGAAGAAGGTAAATGGTGGCATTATGCATCTAAACTTCAAACTATACTACAAGACTATAGTAGTAAAGATGGTATAGTATTGAAATAAAAATAGAAAAATGGACCAATGAAATAGAATTGAGATCCCAGAAATAAACCCATATTTATATGGACTATTAATCTACAACAAAGGAGCCAAGAGTATACAATTGAATAAGAAAGTCTCTTCAACAAATGGTGCTGGAAAAATTTTACAGCCAATTGCAGATGATGAAACTCAACAAGTTCCTCACACCACACACAAAAATAAACTCAAAATGTATGTAAGACCTAAAACCATAAAATATATGCAAGAAAATAGACATTGGCTTTGACATTGACTTCAGGGATGTATTTGGGGACTCAAATCCTAAAGAAAGGAAAACAAAGGCAAAAGTAAACAAAAGGGGCTACATCAAGCTAAAAAGCTTCTGCACAGCAAAAGAAACTATCATTAACACAACAGGACACTACTGAAAGGAAGAAAATATTTGCACATCTTATATCTGACAATGGACTGATATCCAAGATCTACAATAAATTTATATAACTCAACAAAAAGAAAACAAGATCACAATAAAAAATAGGCAGAAGAGTTAAGTAGACATTTCTCCAAAGAAGATATATAGATGATCAACAGGCACATGAATCACTTATCAGGGACATATCAGTCAAAACCACAATGAGACACCATTTCACTCCAGTAAGAATGGCCCTTATCAAAAAACTTAGAAACAGCAAATATTAGTGAGGGTATGGAATAAAAGGAACACTTATATACTGCTGGTGGGAATGTAGACTGATGAAGCCCCAATGAAAAATGATTTGGCGGTTTCTCAAAATTTTGAAAACATACATACCATATGTATGTTTCTGTCTGCAGCACTTCTCTGTCTGCAGCACTCTGTAAAATAATGGTGTTATGTTAACAACCTAACTGGCCATCAGCAGATGAGTAAATATGGGTGTTATATATACATATTGCAATACTATTTCAGTTATAAAAAAGATAGACTCTTGCCCTTTGTGACAACATAAATGGCACTGAAGGGGATTATGTTTGTTGAATAAATCAGAAGGAGAAAGACAATATGAGATGATTTCACTCATATGTGGAATATAGAGGAAACAAAGGAACTGACAAAATTGAATGCAAACAAACTCTAGAAATATTATGCATAATTGAGTGAAAGGAAGTGTGCGGGCGAGAACTAAGTGGGGAGGAGTCCCAGTGGTCTAGAGTAAAGGATTGTGGGTGCTTTGATGGTGGGGATGGTGTGCTAACTTACTTCTGAGGAGGTGTGACCCTATTCCCCAAAATTGTATACAGTATTATAAACCGATATTTCTCCAATAATGGGAGAATGAATAAATATTGTAAATAAATAATCATGATCCTTTGAATTTAATGCAGTGAGCATCCCTTATTTTATAAAGAGCAGAGTTAAATGATCTGTTCAATTCATCTATAGCCATGCAATAATTAAATCTTACTCCAGTTTCTTTTTTTGAATTCCAAAATTTTATATAGTCAGTGTAGAGGACATATTTAGTGTTTTTTTTAATTAACCACATCATTCTCTTGTTATTAAAAAAAGAATTGAAGTGATTTAAGGGAATTAAAATACTTTGTAGTAAACTTCCAGTTAGAACTTTCAGTTTAGGATTTACTGAAGTCATAAACAACTCCAGGTTAGTTTATTGTTCATGTAACATGAACAGTAGTTGGACTCTGCTCCCTGTTATCCTTTCAGAGATACAGCCCAATGTAACCTTCTCTACCATCTGGACTATCACTAATGATGATGAGAAACAATCTGAAAGTGACACTAATTTTTTTCAAGGTAGGTGTCATGGTTTTACCTAGTGTGTGCAAACCAACTCTTTCTCCAAGAAAACAGGAAGTAATAATGGGGAGTGCATGAGTGACAACTTCTATAATCTGCCTTCTAATCACCACTTACTTGATTTATTATTTTTCCCAGAGCAGAACACACTCCCTTTTCAGAGACAAAAATCCATACCCAAGAAAAAAGTGATTTCCAAGTATTCTTGGAAATCATTGAATTGGGATGCTGTGAAGTGGTCCTAAATTAATCCTAGAATTCTATATATGGTTTTGCTTGGTCTAGACAGATGGATTTTTTTTAAACAAGGGTTATATGTAATCATCTTTCAATATTCCATGGTAAAGGAGAAGGAATAACTGTAATGCCTTCCCTAAGATATTTTAAAGGGAAAGAGGGGCAAAACAAATACCAGTCTTTGATTTTTGATTCAAGAGAATTTTGACACCTCAATGAGTAGGTATTTTGAGAGCTGCTCTTCCTTTCCTGGAAGAAAGGATATTTAATTAGGCTGTTTCCCTAATTAATTGCATCCTTGTCCATTACTTGTCATAGTTCTGGCACCAACACATCTGGGAGATTTTTTTCATTTACATTATCCTCAAATAGGCAATGATAAATTTGCTCTTATTAAAAACTCTGCTGAGTTCTCAGCCCATCTAATGTCCAAATGGTTGGGAGCCCTATGGTAATTTTTAGTCTAAATTAATTTCACCATCCAGGATGATGCATCTTTTAGCTTTAGAACGCTTTGAAAAATGGAGTCAACCTCTTATCTAATTCCAAAGAGATCCAAAATCAGAGTATTCTTTGAGTTATAATTTTCATGTGTAATATATTTCCTTCTTATTACCTTATCTCTTTCACTCTCAAAGTAGCTATGAGCCCTACAAGCCCTTTGTAAGATGGTGAAAACATTGTTAGTGAATTTTCTGTGAACCACAGTTACCATTTATAATGGTAATACCTCATTTGCAGTACATCCTTATTTGTGTGTTTACTCTCATTAGGCACATACTTTAGTTTACTCAAAGGTTTTCACAATGGAATAATGGTCTTTGCTAACAGTTTTAATAAGTTTTTGTTGCTTTAAGACATTTTACTTATGATTTCATTATGCCACTGAGAATTAGTTGTCTCTTCTAAACCTAATCGTTTTCTGCATTAGATTCTCTCTAATCTTTCTTGCTTGCTTTCAGATTGCTCACTTATTTCTTGAGTCATCTCTTTTTTTTGATATCTTACAAAATGATAGCCACCAAAAATAGTACACACAACTAACATTCTGTGGTCTGGATTCTTCCCCCAGAATACTTGTTTAATAAAAAAAGGCAGCAGTGTTACCAAAATTTTTGGTACTGTGTATGTAACATGGGTGACATCATTCAGAACCTGGATCACAGGTTGCTGGCTGTCAGCCACATAACCATTGAGCTTATAAACCATGCTTTATAATTTTTTTTCTTTATAATTTTGTTATGACAACATCCAGTTTCAGTTTCTTGACAACAGATAGTCTACCATACAAATGACTTAAAAGAAGCTTTAATTTTTATGTATCCTCAAGTATATCACATGTAACTTGGGGACTTTGTCTTATGTGTTCCTCATTCACACATTTAACCTGCTTATAGTAGCAGTGAGAAGGAACTCACCAGTTATTTATTTGTAAAGGCTTTGGCCGAGGGGGAATTTATGTCATTTCCACTCACATTTCATTAACCAATAAGTCACATGTTCACAATTAACTTCAAGGTTCCAGACTGTGCAACTGGATCATGTGCTAAAACAGAGAACTGTAACTACTGGTAGAAAGCTCTTGTGTCCACTGCATAGATCAAGGCAATTTGTTATTAGATTTTACATATTTAAATTAAGAGAAAATAATTGTGTCATCTTTTAATACATCAAAATTAAACATGAAGTTTGATGAACTTCGATTTATTTCAGATAAACAAAATGATCTAATTTGTGTTTCAAATAATAGGAGAAATTAATCACTGTTAAAATCAATGAGACATAAGTGGCAAATTTTAATGCTAATCTCTTTGCTGCTTTTTATTTGCTTTTGAACTCTATTCTGAACTACAGTTCTCTGAAATATTCTTTCAAATATACCTACCATAAGTAGCTGTCCTTTAAGTAATAAAATGCAAAAACACTAAGAAACATCATCACTATATCTGTACAACTCCATAACTGATTCTATAGGGTGCTTCAATATTTTTTGTTCATGGACACTAATGCAAATATAAGGGCTAATGCAGATATAAAGAATAATATTATTTACCCTCTAGAGGACTACTTTTCACTCTATTCCTATTTTAAAGTTAAAAAGATTTAGGTGAAAGTATGCCAAGTTTTTGCCCAAAGTACACGGATGCTATAGAACTTGCACGTAAAATACTAAAAATTCAGGGAAAAATACTTTAGACTTTATTTTTCTATTGCAATGCTAGAAATAAAAGTTTTAGATAATAAGTCCCTTGTTTTCTCAAAGGCATGCAATCTCTACAACATTGTCTCAAAACTTAGACAAACTTGAAATCTATTTTCAGTCTTTAATTCACCTATGATACTTTATTTGAGGTTTTACTTTAGGCTGAAAAATGAAAGGAATTAACATTAATTGATCATTTAATGTTATAATGTGCTAAACACTCTTATATACTATATTCTATTTGAGCTTCTATCATTACAGTAAACTCAAGAATGTAATTACTCTAAAATGCCATAGTTTTATGTATAGTGGAGGCAGAGTTACAGAACAAATCATGTTATATGTCATTACAAAAACCATAAAAATATTCAATATGTATTGATTCCAAACACTGCATTAGACTTAATGTAGAGGCAACGTAAACACACACACACACACAACTAAACAAAGAAGAAAACAAAACAAAAAATATGGTACAGCTTTTTTCCTCAAGTGATTTATGATCTTTTTAGGACCATATAAAGAATAGAGAGGTAATATTTGAGGTGATCTTTGGAAAGTAGGTTTTCATATCCTGAGCATTAGAAGTTTGTATACGAAGCTGAGAAGAACACAAGAAAAGTTACAAAGGGAAATGTACACTGCTCTATATCACAGATGATTATAGTGAGAAATAAATCTGGTTAGGAAGAAGGAGTAGCTCATTTAAAAACTCAAAGACCATACTAGAGAATCTGAGCTTTTACCTGATCATTTGAATGTATTATTCTTTCCTCTTTACTAATTTGATAGCTTTTTTCTAAAAACACTAATTTTCTCTCCACATATCTTTGCTTGATTGTAAAACAGTGAACTTACTCTTTTTTTAAATTATTTTTTGATGACCCTGAACACTGAACCAAACTACAAATATTCTCAGAAACTTTATGAAACTGCAAAACTGTTCCTGAGAATACAACATATTTTTACTCTGAAGATTTCCTTTGGATCCTGATATTTTTGTGTGAGTTCTATTCCTATCCATTAGTACAATGTCCTCTCTAATGTCCTTGTTTACTCCAAGCCCAATATTCTGTAAAGAGAAATGGGATAATGTATTTGGTTTAAGCTGGACACTGACTGAGTGATGACATTTAAGCACATTGTGAGTTAGAACTAGTGCAGTATAAACAGCAATTTTGACTGAGGAGTAAGGAGGATGGGCAATTATGCTTCTAGTATGCTATTTTTCATGTCCATAACTGGACATAAATATAGGCAATTCAGAGCTGGAAGAAATATGACTAGAACTCAGCTTGGCTGACTTAGTTGCAAACAAAAAAAAGGGATCAGGAAAAGGGCTGGGAGTTGGTCTGTTTTTGCCTCATTTGTTTTCAAGAGGAGTCTGTTTCTGCCTCATTGATTTCTACTCCTCATTGAGTCATGCTCACATATTTTTTAAATATCACTTCATTGCTTTGAACTTCATCCTTCTTAGTCAGCATCTCTCAAGTAAGCTACTGCATAGTAACACCAAGTTTCAGCCCCAATCAAGTGTAACTTGTCCCTGTTTTTTTCAACTATGCTCCTTTACCATATTGATATGAGTCATGAAGACTTCTCTCATCGTCAAGCGCTCTTGTATCCCATCAGGAGCTTTGTGGAGTGGTGACATATTTGAAACAATGGGAACAGTTGTCCCTTTGTGGCATTTCAGTACCACATGAAGGTAAGACACAGGATAATGAGAACAGTTTTTCTTGTGCCCAAATTAAAAGTGCTCTTCTACACTCACAGATATATCTTCTGTAGCTCAACAGGGTGAAATTAAAAAGCCCCTCTTGTTAAATGTTCAGGACCACTGTTTGAATTAAATGAGCTGCTAACTTTAAGGTAAGGACTTGATCAGGACATAAGCATTACTCTTTTAGCCCTGCTCATCTCAGGCCCTAGGTTATCCAGAAAACACATTACCATACTCATCCATTCATCTCAGAAACCTAATGCCGCCTTCTCTCCTTCCACCAAACTGTAGAGACATGTGATTTTAAAAAGTTCTCTCCAACTTTAAGACCTTCTCTTAGTGTTTCCTTAGTCTTCTCACTCAGTGACAACTGGAGTTCTCTTGCTTCCCAATGAAGCAGTTTCCATTATAGGCTTCTCTGGTACAAGAAAAAGTACTCCTTTTATTCCTTATAACTAGCCTCCAAGATAGTATAGGTGTTCTCTTGTATTCCACTCTAAAGTACAAACCCTTTTTCTTTGCTACTTCTTCAAAACATTCTTTTCTTTGAAACTCCTGCCATTCAGCTACTAAATGAAAACATTAACTTTTCTTCTAATTTGTGATTTTTCAATACCGTAGGTGTATTTATCAACCTTTTCAATCACTGAGAACATTTTGGATTCTACCTCACATGTTTTTCCCTGCCTTTAATTTTGTCACTACCTTGATGATTTTTGCATCCATATGGGCTCTGCAAATGTTTTAGCTCCTTAGCTTCTTGAACTTCTCATTTTTAATTATGATTTTTTTTCTGCTTCATCATGCTCTCTCTCTCTCTCTTTCTCTCTCTCTTTTTCTTTCTCTCTCTCTCTGCCTCACACATTGGAATTAACCACATCTACTTGTATTTCTTCCTAATTACATGTATTTTCCAGTTCATATTGATTGATATAGATTAAGAATTAATAAAATTAATATTTTTTACTGCTTCCTAAGGATAATCTTGAGTTAGTCTTTTTATTTTCTTTTGAGAGCATGGTGGTGAAAAATAGAAGGACTATTACTATAATTTGATGCTACTACCATGATCCAGGGAATGGTGCCAGCATGTTAATTTTCCATTTTTTTAAAAAAAATACTAGACGTGCAGATGTCAACACAGTGAAAGGCAAATAACATCTTAGTGTTATTCTAAAAATGATTTTCCATTAAAAAAAAAAAAACCTGAAAGGGATGTTCATGGTTCTGTGAAATAAACTGAGATAAACTGTTGCAGAATATTTGCTTGAAAGTAAAGAAAATCTCATCTGAAGCATAAATTTTAAATTAGACACAGAGTTCTTATTCTGAAATTTGCATGATGCTAGAGTGGACAAAAAGGGGTATTTTAGTGGTTATTATAGCAGAGCAAGAAGTATCATGTTATCTTGTAATTTTTAAGAATGGCCAGAAGTTTGAATAACAGAATGTTCTTATTTAGGCATTGAAGTGTATGTCTATCATGTTTGAGAGAGAGAGTGATTTAAGGAAAGAGGACTATTAACTATTAGAAGAGAAGTAGATGTAGGATGGAAATATTCAGCTACCTAATGAGTTATATTATGAAGTAGGAAACTTGGTTCTATGTTATATACAGGCAAACCAGACTACAAGGTAGAAAAATGATAGAGAATTTAGTTTAAAGATGTTTCTAATCATTATGCTAATCTTGTAAGTGGTACAGTTCTCATTTAAAATGATCAGAATTAAAATAACTTCTCATTTTTTAAAGCATGTTTCAGGGATGTGAGAGCTAGAAGGAAAGTTGAACTTCCACTCTTGATCTAAAGTCCATTCAAGCTAAGATTTTACATTTTTATTATTCACTCTAGTTCTAAATGTACATCGAAAGCTGAAGATATATTACAGTTTAGATAGGTACCTATACACAATGGAATACTACTCAGATCTAAAAATAAATGAACTTCTGCAATATGTGACAACATGGATGGAATAAGTGGGGATTATCCTAAATTAACTAAATCAGAAAGCAAAAGACAAATAAATACCAGAGATTTCACTCAAATGTGGAACATATACACAAAACAAAGGAACAACAACAACAAAAGAACTAAACCAAAATAAGTCCTAGAAATATGATTGCAGAGTTGCAGCTACTAGAAGGGGTAGGAGGTTAGGGGTGAGAATTTGAAGGGGGGAAGGACCCGGTGATCTATGATAAAAGACTGTGGGTTCTTTGATGGTGGGTGTGGTGTGGTGACTTACATCAGAGCAAATGTGACCCTAACCCCCCTATATTGTATGCAGTGTGATAAATCAGTGTTACCTCCATGATAGAAAATAGCCAACCAAACTCTTTTTTGCTCTTACTATTTATAATAGCAAACTTGCCTTTATTTAGCTTTAGGCTATTATTGCATCACACAGAAGCTATCTGGCTGTCCAAGGACTTACCTCATTGTTTAAAATTCGTAACATATTCTTGTTTCCCTACCTTGGCCTCACAAATATAAAGGTTATATAAAAGTGATTCCAGGGCCTCCCCTGGTGGCGCAGCGGTTGAGCGCTGGACTGAGAAGCTGCCCGCAGCCTCGCAGCCTCTACAGCGCCAGTTCGATCCCTGGCCATAGGCGAGGGTCCCACATGGCTCAACAGACCTCTCCTGTCTGGCCCGCTGCTCCCCACTCTGGCTCTGGTGTGTGTAGTTCGGTCTTTCTGCCTGCTCTGCTCCCCACTCTGGCTCTGGTGAATTCTCTCACCCTCCTGTGCTTCTGACTGTACCCAGTGCTTGTATAAATAAATAAATCTTTAAAAAAAAAATGAAAGTGATTCAGCTGTTTGTGACCAATAACTGCATACTAAAGGGCATTTAAGAGATCAAATTTCTTTCTTTCTTTCTTTTTATTTATTTTTTTGGTTAAAACAAAACAAACAAAACTGTACTTGGTTAAAGGACTTCTGCGCTGAGAAGAATGGAAATAGCAAGAGACTCTTTTTTAACATTTGAGAGCCTGAGTAGCTAATGAATGTCTACTGCCAGATGACATTTTTTATTAACTTTATTTCGCTTTTGGGGTCAGTGGTTCTGATTTTTTGGATTGGCTTCTTATTGACTCTTTAGCCTGCTATGTTTTGAATTGTGGCAGAAAATCTAGATACTTAGATAGAGAATCTAGCATTTTCTGGCCAGATGGGTTTTACTGATACCACTGATTATTATGTATCTGTAATGCATAGAGGAAACATACCTTGGATTTCTTAGGTCTGCTCAGCTTCATAGAACAAAAATTCCAAAGAAACAAAAATAATAAAACAACAAAATAACAAAATAGCTTCACCTCTGTGTTGTATATTCTCAGACTACCCAATATATTTAAATTTGAATTTTCTGATTCTGAGGTGTAGCGACCAAAAGAGAAAACAATGAAGTGGCTATGTGATGCAAAAAAAAAAAAAAAAAAAAAAAAAATCTGAAGTTTATCTAACTTGGAAATGTGGGCAAGGTTTTAATTGTTAAAGAACAAAATCAGTAGGATTCTAATTTTAGTCTAAATTATGCATGACTCAGTTACTTTTTATGTAGACACATTAACATTACACCTTTGCACATTTATTTGAAATGCCTATTATAAGCAATATATGTATATTACAAATATTTTTAAAAAATACCTCCTTCTTAATGATTTAAGATCTTTTTCTGGAGGCAAAATTCCTCACATATCCTCTCTCAGAAATTTTGTGGGTATGTATTATTTTTCAAGTGCAACTATATAATACATATTTTTTCTTCAAATATTTATTGTTTTGCCATTTGTTTACAAAAATATTTTGTGGTGGTTTTTATCACTTAGAATTATGGATATGTCACTCTCTATAGCCTGAAAATTTTCTTTTGAGAAATCTGTTGATAACCTGATTGAGGAGCCTTTGTATGTTATATAAACCCCCCTACCCTACTCTCTGGGCAGCATTTAGTAAGTTTCTTTATCTTTGAATTTTGATAATTTAATGATGTTTCTTGGTACAGGTCTTTTTTGCATTTAGAAATTAGGGTGTTCTATCAGGCTCTCCTTGATTTTGGAAAGTTCCAGCTATTATTTTGAATAAGTTCTTTTTTTTTTTTTTAAGATTTATCTATTTATTTATACAAGAACCAGGGTACAGGCCAGATGTGCGGGAGGGTGAGAGGATTCACCAGAGACAGAGCAGGTAACAGAACAGGCAGAATGACCAAAATACACTGCCAAGGGAGCAGCGCGTGAGACAGGAGAGGTCTGCTGCACCATGTGGGTTGCTCCGTGGCCAGCGGGGATCGAACCGGCACTGCAGAGGCTGCGGACAGCTTCATAGTGCTGCGCTCAACCGTGTGTGCCACCAGGGAGGCCCTGTTTTCTTTCTTATTTCATTAATGTTTCATTTTGTGTTGGAGTGCATTTGGTGAATCACATTGATTTTCTTCATTATAGCTATTTTAAATTCATTGTCCATTAGACTTCTAAATTCTTTGTTACTTAGAATGCATTCGGAAGATTTATCTTTCTCATTCATTCTACCATTGGGCTTTACCTTTTTGGGTAGAGCTGCTTTTAGCTACTTGCTGCTTTTTTAGCAGCTATCACTGTGTTTCTAGTTTTAGAATTCTGTTTTGTTTTTCAGTACTTTGAGTTTATGTGGAAAGAAAGATCTGTTAGTTGGCTTTCCTTCAGTGACAGTCTTGTTTAGGGGAAGGTTAGTCTGGGCCTAAAGTCCCTTCCTGTACCCTTTACCCTTGTGATTGGTTCTCCTAGCACTGTGTGTGGGGGAAATGCCTCTTCCTGCTACAGTGGACAAAGAATTCACAGGGGTTCAGTGCCTGACTGTGGCTTCTAGTATGGGTCACCCTGTCTCTGTGAATTAGTTCTAGAGATATGTGTCCCACAAATCTCAACCTTCTTCCCCCAGTTCCCCACTCTACCACTGCTGTGTTTTCATTCCCACCCTACCTATATGGACTCTGCCAACACCAAGGACTTTTTTGTCACTCACTGTCAATAATGCAAGTGGTTGGGTAATGAGGTATCTCCAGTGATAAGTTGATTCAAGATGCATGACATGGCCTTGTGGTGGTTTTCCTGCCTTAGCTTATTCTGACATGTTTTCTCATGTATATTTTTAAATTCCTTTCATTTTTACTATATATTTGAGACAATTCCATGTCAACACATACTAACTTTCAATTTCTTAGTAACTGCTTAATGATATTCCATCATATAGACACTCATAATTTACATAAGCAAACCTGGATGAACTTATTAATAATATACAGTAGTTGATATGAAAAAATAAGTTATAATGAATATTATAACTTATATAACTAATATTATGGGCCATATATTCTTGTACAAATGTAAGATTGTTTTATTAATATTTTCCAGTAGTATATTTGAGCTAAAAATATATGTATATAACATTTTTGTAGATATAGCTGAATTCTTGTATTTATTTTTAATTTCTGTTTTTATATAATAATACTTGCCAGACTTACTCTCATTTTTTAGGTGTCTGGCAAGTATAAATTTATTAACTAAGAATCAGAAGTCCAAAGCACACACTACTTTGTCAAATGAAAGATAATACCTTTTTAATAATATAAAATGATGCTTTGTGTTCCATTTCTGTTAAATACAAATGAAAATTGATCTGATGTTTTAATTCAGAATGTTGGTTCAGTATGACTTATGCATAAGTTCCAACTACACAGATCTTATTTGTTAAACAGAAAATATCATAATTTATTAATTCTAAGAGATTTATTTTTATATTTATGAGTGACATGAACATTTACTTGTTTTTTTTTTTTCCCTAAAAACTATTGTTGCAAAAGCCTACTTATACAGTTACAGTATTTTCCAACTGAGGAAATAAATGATTAAAATTTAATGCTTTCATATACATAGTTCTAAAGAAAAATAGTATGATTATCTTCAGAGATGTAGAAGGCTTTCATCACATTTGAGTACCATTTCTCGTTATAAAACACACACACACACACACACACACAAACAAGGATGTATTAAGTGAACATATCATTCTGACAAAACGTATCTACTAACTTCTTTCCTATTGTTAAAAACTGAAGTATTTCCATCATGGACAGGAAGAAGGCAGACTTGACCATAGCCTACCTAGCTATTTAACATTTTACTAGATAGTGCAATTACAGGAAAGAAAACACTGAAGAAATACAAGTCAGGGAAAAAGTAATAAACCTATTTCTCTTTGTGAATGGTATGATTGATGAACTAAAATATCCATAATTGGTAAAACCAGTGAACAATGCTTTGAAAAGATATGATCTAAATTTAATATACAAGAAATATTCAGTCTCAAAAATGACAATTAGAAAACATGAAACATAAATTTATAATTGCGAGAAAAATTATATAGTGGAAATAAATTTTAAGGCTGTGCTAGTAAATGTGAGGAAAAGTTTAAAACAAAAATGAAAGACACAAAGTAGGCTGGGACAAAGGGGATGTTATACTTGTTTTTTAAAAAGAGGATTCAACATTTTAAAGATGACAAGGGCATTTAAAATAGCTTCTGTTTTTATGAAATACCAGTAAAAACACAAAGATATATGCCTCGTTGAGCTAGCATTATGTATAGTGCATATAAAAAATGAATATGAAGAATTCCCTTCATAGTCAGAAAAATTTTCTGATAGTGGCCACTCCTTCCAAAGAAAACAATAAAAATCTGAACACAAAAATGAAAACAGTAGTTATAGATAGTGTACATCTGGCAAATTCAGAAAGAAGCCCGCAATTTGCCTGAATTCATGCTTTCAGTGTTTGGAACTTGACTAGGGAAGGGAATTCAAGAAGTAAAAATTGGTCTTTGATCTCTGTTTCATGAGAGAGAAAGAGAGAGAGAGAGAGAAACCAAAATTTGGAAGTGAATTTTTTAGAAGTGAATATTTATGCAGGTGACTACAGAAAGAAGGAAACTACACAGAGAAAGGACCCCAGACATATGCATAGGTTCTGTATGAGTTGCAGATGATTAGACTATGTGTGTAAGTGAAATTTATGAGGCTAGCCCCTTAAACCTTTTCCAGAGCATCCATGCATATGCATCTGTGTAGACACACAATAATAACAATAAGGCAAACAAAAACAATAAAAGGTAATATAAGGTAAACAATTAGAAGATCTCCAGGTATGCTGGTTAATATCTGAGGTTTAATCAGTTGCAGAGGGAAAACATGGGGAACTTAATGTAGATCTCATAAGGTCATATTTAGTGGGCTTAATTAGTTCAATAGTATAATTTGCTATATTTGGACATTAAAAATTTTCAAATAATCCTGAAAACACGAAATGATATACAAGTCATTTAATTATTTACCAAAACATGTACCCACACTTATAAAGGAAGACAATACAATCCTGAATTGTCTGTATATGTTTTTTTTAATTATATATGTATTTGGTACATTTTCTTACATTCTTGTTAATTTTTGATAGTACAGTATCTCTCCTCTCAGGTGTGGTAATCATAGTTCTAATATACTCTTCTATGATTATTTGCTGAGATAAAACTTGTTTTTTTTAAAGTGAATGATTTTTTCTTTTTTTTTAAAGATTGATTTATTTATTTATACAAGAACCAGGGTATAGGCCAGATGTGTGGGAGGGTGAGAGGATTCACCAGAGATAGAGCGGGTAACAGAACAGGCAGAATGATGAAAATACACTGCTGAGGGGAGCAGTGGGCGAGACAGGAGAGGTCTGCCTCGCCATGTGGGACCCTCGCCGGCTGGCCGGGATCTAACAGGTGCTGCAGAGGCTGCGGCGAGCTTCACAGTGCAGCGCTCAACAGCCTGCGCCACCAGTGGAGGCCCTGAGATAAAACTTAAGGGGTCAGAAAGGACACAAAGAAATCATGAATTTCATTAGTATATATAGATATATTATTATAGAAATATAGTAATATTACTAGTATTATTGAAACTAATGTTTATTATACCATAATAAATACATGAAATAGGTAAATGTTTTAAAGCCAGATTTTAATGTAATAAATAAATAAAAACATAATGTCAAACAAATTAAGAAAAATCTAATATTAAATTTTACTTGGGCAAGTCTGTATAAAATGATTTAAAGAATTCACTCTTGAGTTGTATATACTGAAAAACTAATGAGCACCCCTCAACAGCAAATCTTCGATTCTAAGCACCAATTTTCACTAGTAGGATATAAGTTCTGTAATAGAAAATGTGTTTCCATATGTACAAGAAAAACATGGTGTATTGTGTCTTCTCAGAAAGCATGGAGGTTTTCAAAGACTAATTTGGGAATATGTCAAAAGACTTAAGTGCTAAATCAAAGGAACTATTAAAGTTCCACATTTGGAACAAGTTAAGTATTAAGAAGAGTATTATTCTAATTGGTTACACTAATTATTTATTGTGTATTTAATGACATACTAAATATATACATATATGCTAGAACTTATTGATGTTCTTAAAGAAATAAAGCTAAATGTCTCATAGAAATCTTTACCATAAAAAATAAAGAATCAAGTTTATTAAATAATCAAGTTTATATCTCAATTTAAAAGGTAGCATTACAGTTTTCCAGAGTTACTGAGAATAGCTATAGTATTTGTAGAGTATTCCTTTTAATAAATGGAGTGGGAGGTAGGGGAGGATAAAAACAAATTGAGAAACATGTAAAAAGGTACAAGCAGACAAATCTTAACTGCAGTATAATCTGTAAAACAACTAACGTGTTATTTTCAAAAAATCAATAGTGTGGAAATGTTTACACTTAAGGAATCTAAATATTTAGAAGACAAATCTAACTTGTGATTCTTGAGTAATTAATAACAAATTTGAATGTGGACTACATAATTGCAAATGATTCAATAAATGAGGTGTAGACATACAGGTAGATAAATATGGATAGAGAAAGAAATAGATTAGATACATGATGGTGATGATTGTAGAGATGATAGATAGATAGATAGATAGATAGATAGATAGATAGATAGATAGATAGATAGATAAATGCTTGTTAAAAAATTTACTTGATAAATTTAGATGATCATTTTTTTATTTTAACCTATTCTGTATTTTTGAAAACTTCACAATAAAATTTATAAAACATAAATCTCAACAGGGAGTTAATTCCTTAGATTTAATTTGAACAAGAGAGAAACTGGATAGTATATAATCTTTGTTTCCTATAACCAAGAAATTAGATAACATCCAAAAGAAGCTGTTTGGAATAAATATTCAATTGTATACAATAAATATGGTCTTATCTATCATTGCAATCTGATTTGCTCCTCAATAAAATAACTGAATTACGTGGATATAACATAAAAACTTTCATAACTGACTTCTGACTTTGAGTTGATTACATTGAATATGTTTGTGCGGGTTTTTTTTTATCATGTTCTATTTTTCTCAAGACTATTAATTGAAGATTTTAGATCAATCACTAATACTTAAGAAGTTATTTTCCATTACATTGATGCAAAAAAAAAAAATTGAAGAGTCAACTAGTATATTGATATTTGTCAACTAAGGGGCAGTGAATGACCCGATGTAACTTCTGTAACTAACAGCATCATGTAGGTTAAAAATAACTCAGAATGCACTTTTAATAGTTGTTAATCATATTTTAAGAAAAAATTCTTATCTTCTCAAGTAGCTTGATAAAATAAATGCTTCACATCTTTGCTTCTCTAAAACTGTAATGTACATTCAAGAAATGTCAAGTCGTTTAATTGACTGGCATTCTAGCAAAGAAGATACAGTTTATAAATTGATTTACTTTGTCATGCCAAGATTTCTTGGAGAATATCCAGCCTTTGTGCTGATCTTTGTGGTTTTTAGTAATTTTATTTTATTATGCTAAGAGTCCTTGGCCTCTCTTAAAACACATTTTATTATTGCCTTCATTGTGACTGATCCATAATTCAGAAGGGCTTTTATGATTTTTTTTTAATTAAAGACGTTTATAATGTTTTCTAAATCATTTGGTCTATCTTCAGAATTTCTTTTATTCTTAAATGAATTTCATTCCTTAGTCTTATTTACATGTTAAAAAAAAAGCTAAAAAGCTTATTTTCCCCTTAATTTTTGGTAACTTTTAAGTTTTGATTTTATAATCCATTGATTTTCATGTCCCTGTTTTTTTTGTAATGTAATGTTTATATTATACTGTAATAGTCTAATAAAAATATCTACTTTGTTTTCACTAAAATTACACTTAATATATAGCTTAATGATGAAATTAATTGCCTACTTTTATCATCCCTTCAAAGCAACCCCTTTCCTTCTCTATCTTACTCTACTAAAAAGACACATAAATGTATTAAGAATATAATTCAAATTTATATTTCCCTTTTTAACTCAGATTTAGTTACTGTACTTCCATTATCTAGAAAGCATTTTCAGCAGGTTTTTATTACCCATTGTTAGGCAAGAGAATGACATGGGAGAAATATTTTCCCACACCTAATGCAGGTCTAGATTTCCAAAGCCCAAGAGAGAGGGAATGTAGTAGAAGCCAAAAAGCTTCAGATGTAGCAGAGATGGAAGCAAATATATACTACATTCTACAGATAAGCAGACCTTGATAACACATAAGTTATCAAGGTCAAATTCTGATTTTACATACAGTTCCTATGATACCACCAGAGTACAATGAAATAATGACATTATGTTAAAAGCCTGGTAGCAAAATGGAAAAAAAAAAAGAATCATTTTGTGTTTTAAAGATACCTTTCTAAGGGCATAAATAAATTAAACTATTCTACTATAGGACTTTCCACTATAACTCAGGTATTCACAAATTTTGAGTCTTCTCAGGAAGAGGTTTTATATTTGCACTTGAAGATAGGCTCTTCATCTTCCCATGGCTTTTTTGTGACCTGGTATTCAATAATAACTTTTTTCAAAATTTCCATCAAAATCTGACTGCATAAATAAACTGTCACTTGCAGCTAAATTAAACTACCATATATCAAATTTTAATTCACTCTCTTCAAAATATAAATCAGATTTTCATTACTTTTTGAATCTATATCTATATATGATTTAACTTCTAAGCACTTATTTAGATATATGTTGATAAACTTCCAATCCTGTAAATCATTATTTAAGATCTATATATTTTTATCTATTTATCTTTAGGGTAGTGACTCCTTAAACTGTGTCATTTCTTTGTTGTATTACTTCATTTGAGTAATATTTATTGAACCTTTCAATACAATATTTACCCAGGTTTTTTCCTTCCTTTAAAGCAACTGCTTCTCAGTGTAATGATATATTAAAAACAAATAAAGTCTTGATATATTAAATATTGTTTGCTCTTACTATTTGTATCAACTTGAGATGATGAAGAGTTCAGTGCTTTAAAATTAGTTTTCTGTAAACAGAGTGAGGGTGTTGGTCCTAATTCATAAAGTAAATTTGGGGGAAAATAAGGAAAGAAGAAAAACTGACAGAGGTACTAATGTGACATTTTTTTTTAATTTTTTAAAAATATTTTTAATTTTTAATTTTTTATTTATACAAGTGCTGGGGTACAGTCTAGATGTGCAAGAGGGTGAGAGGATTCACCAGAGACGAAACGGGGAACAGAACAGGCAGACTGACGAAAAACACTTCTGAGGGGAGCAGCGGGCAAGACAGGATATGTCTGCTTCGCCATGTGGGATTCTCACTGGCCAGCCAGGATTGAACCCGCACTGCAGGGGCTGCTGACAGCTTCACAGTGCAGTGTTCAACCGCCTGCGCCACCAGGGAGGCCCCTGATTTATGCCCTTAGATAGGTATCTTTAAAACACAAAATGATTTTTTTTTTTCCATTTTGCTACCAGGCTTTTAACATAATGTCATTATTTCATTGTGACGTCTTTTTTGCAACTTTTTGCTCAGTTCTTCCCAAATTATTCAGACATTAACTCTCATTTCTTTTGTACCTGTTTCTCGGATCAAATGTCATGGCCACAATTTGCATCTAAATTTACATTTCCTTTTATTAATTTTACTCATCTTCTTTTAGGAAATACTTCTATCCAGGATACCTAACTCAGTTTATGTTTACAATACCCTTCTTCAAATAATCTAGTGGAGAGACTTTTGAGACATGTTTTAACATTACATCTTTATTTCCAGTACTCCATTTAGCACGTTAAGTATGCTTAAAAACTGTTCCTGGGCCTCCCCTGGTGGCACAGGCAGTTGAACGCAACACTGTAAGGCTGTCCGCAGCCTCTGCAGCACTGGTTTGATCCCGGCCAGATGGCAAGGGCCCCAGTGGCATGGCAGACCTCTCCTGTCGTGCCTGCTGCTCCCCTCAGCAGAGTATTTCGTCAGTCTGCCTGTTCTGTTACCTCTCTGTCTCTGGTGAATTCTCTCACCCTCTGGCACATCTGGACTACCCCAGTTCTTGTATAAATAATTAAATAAATAAATCTTTAAAAATAAAAAAAAATAGCATTTTGTTTTTCAAAAATCATTGAAGATGCATTCTAAATGCAGCATGATGGAAGACTATTCCCTGATAGTGTGGTGACTAGGATGGGCAGGCCAAGTAACTCTTCTTGAAAACCACTCCAGTGCACTGAAGACCTCCCAGTATGGAAGTATACCTGATTTCAAGTTCCACAGTACTGAAGCCATCTGATTCAGGTGACAAATCTGGACAGTCCTAAGTTGTTTGTTTACTTATATACAAAATTACCTGTTTGGTGCCATACCACTGTCTCTTATGAAAAGTTCTTCATGTACTACTTCTTCATAGGAGCTGATTTTCAAAATCCATGTGTCCTCACATCAGGATTGTTTGCCTGATGCTTTCATTTCACCTCTGAGTGCTTTTACTTGACCTAAAAATTCTCATTTAGCTAATGGTTGGGATCCCAGATGATGAATTTCCATGGTGCATCTGGAGAAGGCTGGGCTTAAGAGCATGCAGGAAGGGAGCTGGACAAATCAGCATGGTGAATAGCTTCTGTGAAATGAAAATAATCCATTCCCTGACCTGTCCGCTAGGTGATGTCAATCAACTAGAACGATTGAAACTTGATCTCCTGGATGTGTAGATGTTTATAGAGACTGCTGTCCTCATATTACTAGGTCAAAATCACCAGATTTTCCTTTGTCATATATGCTGTAAAAAGCATGATGGGCCTCCCCTGGTGGTGCTGTGTTTGAACACTGGGCTGCACAGCTGCCTGCAGCCTCTGCAGAGCCGGTTCCATCCCCGGCCGCTGGGCGAGGGTCCCACATGGTGCGCAGACATCTCCTGCCTCACCTGCTGCTCCCCTCAGCAGGTGTTTCGTCAGTCTGCCTGTTCTGTTCCCCGCTCTGGCTCTGGTGAATTCTGTCACCCTCCCGCGCTTCTGACTGTACTCAGTGTTTACATAAATAAATAAATAAATAAATCTTTAAAAAGCATGACGTTCACATAATGTGTTTTTCACAGGACAGTCACTTTATTGTTGAAGTCCTAGAACTACCTTGTTGTGGGGTAAACAACTTTTATGATCTTTACGGTGATGCTCCGTGCTACTTTCTCTGTCAAACAGTTCCAAAGGAGCCTGACAAAATCCTTGTGGAGAACATCACTTCTCTGGCTTCTGTTTCCCCATAATAGTCTGAATTTCTCTGCCCATGAAGTCTAATTTTGTTTTTCTTCTGGGTTCCAGACTCCTGGTGCTCATTCTCTCTGTGCTGGCACAGAGCATTTGGGTTGTAACTAGGTTGTTGGAGTTGCTGGACAAGGCTGAATGGGAGGCTGGTTCACTATGACTTTTTTTTTTTTTTAAATAGTAGCATGGCATTTTTTTTTTTAATATTTATTTATTTATACATGCAAGCACTGGGTACAGTCAAAAGTGCGGGAGTGTGAGAGAATTCTCCAGAGCCAGAGTGGGGAGCAGAGCAGGCAGAAGGACCGAAGTACACTGCTGAGGGGAGCAGCGGGCAGCAGGAGAGGTCTGTGCTCCATGTGGGACCCTACTCTGGTGGCCAGGGAGCAGCCGGGGATCCAACCGGCGCTGCAGAGGCTACCTGTGCCACCGGGGAGTCCCTGGTTCACTATGACTTGCTCAACCACTGTGCCACCGGGGAGTCCCTGGTTCACTATGACTTCTAAGTGCATCCTTAATATTACTTCTGTCCAAAGGCTGGGTTGTGCTGACCATGAGGACCATAGGTTGGAACATTGTCCTCTTCCTGGGAGAGAGAATGTTCAGAAGAGGGGATAGAGGTGATGTACCTACAGAAGTGGGGTGTGAAGTTTTGTGCTGTGAACTAACAGTCTTCTGGGGAGCAGATTCACATCTGACATATTGTCAAAGAAGACAGTGCTGGGACTCCACTATTCCCAATGATGGAATTTGGAAACAAGAGTTTGATATTACTCCACTTCACACACATAGTAGGTACTTTCATACTACAGTGCTCTGTAATTTTTAGCTGCAAGTCTGACATGTAAACCATTTTATAGGAATTTCTGACATGTGTCACCAAAGGCAACCATCAAGAAGGTCTCCCCAGTTAAGTTGCGTGTTGTAAGGGAAAAATGATCCAGGAAATCTGTTTGAAGTTCCCCATTCAACAAAGCATCATCAGTATTCCATTCAAAACATGCATTTCATGCAAATGGCCAACAGGCATATGAAAAAATGTTCAACATCCCTTATCATCAGGGAAATGCAAATTAAAACCACATTGAGATACACCTTGTACCAGTTAGAATGGCACATATCAAAAAAACAAGCAACGGCAAATTTTGGTGAGGATGTAGTGAAAAAGGAGATCTCCTACATTGCTGGTGGGAGTGCAAACTGGTCCATCCACTATGGAAAGCTGTGTGGAGATTCCTCAGATTACTAAAAAAGGAGCTACCATACAACCCAGCCATTTCACTACTAGGAATCTACCCAACAGACACAAAAACATTGATTCAAAAGAACACCTGTACACCTATGTTTATTGCAGCACTATTTACAATAGGTAAAACCTGGAAACAACCCAAATGCCCAAAAAATAGATGACTGGATCAAGAAGATATGGCATATATACACAATGGAATATTATTCAACAATCAAAAAAGATAAACTCGGCCTCCCTTGTGGTGCAAGTGGTTAAGCACTGCACTATGAAGCAATCTGCAGCCTCTGCAGCATGAGTTCGATCCCCAGCTGGCCAGGGAGAAAACACATGACAAAGCAGACCTCTCCTGCCTTGCCTGTTGCTCCCCTCAGCAGTGTGTTTCAGTCAGTCTGCCTGTTCTGTTCCCCGCTCTGTCTATGGTGAATCCCCTCACCCCCGTATCTTTGGCCTGTACCCCAGCTCTTGTATGCATAAATAAATAAATCTTAAAAAAAGATAAACTTATGCCATTCACAGCAACGTGGATGAAACTACAAGGAATTATGCTCAGTGAAATAAGCCTGAAGGAAAAAGAAAAATATCAGATGGTTTCACTTATGGCAGGAATATAGGGGAACCAAATAAGACATCAGTGTAAAAAAATACTAACAGTACAAAATGCAACAAAGCAAAAACGGACAATTATAAATCAGAGACATCCTGCAGGGGGGTGGCGTGAGAGGGATCAGAGGAGCTCAGGGGACTGAGGTGATGGTGCACGGGTGCACTGGTGAAGGAAACTCTATGGGGACTACACCTGAGGGGTTGGAGAGAAGCAAATATTGTTTAAAAATGAACAATTATGTAAAAATAAATATATAAAAATAAGTAAATGTGCATTTCAGCCATTGTGTTTGTGGAGAAGTCTGAACACCACACAGCACAGAATTCATGCAAGCTCATTCCATTTCACACATTGAACACTGTTCTTTGCTTATTCAGCAAGAAAACATGGACAGTGTTGTTTTTCTTAGAAAAGTTCTGCAAATTTTTCATCATCTCACACCCTATGCTGATAGCCAAACTGCTGAACTGTTGTAGGGGAAACGCAGCTGGGACCATCAAATACCTCACCTTTGAATCCAAACCGTTGCTGATGGTTTTCTAAGTCCCCTCCACTGATGTAGTTTAACCATACTTAAACCTGAGAGGGCCCAGCTGATGTCCCCATATCCAATGAAGGGTGAGGGAGCAGGAGGCAATCGTTCTGTGCATCTGTAGCCCAAGAGACTGACCCCAGGCAGGCTCCGCATCCTTAAATTCAACTTTGGTGCCTCAGTGCTAATGTCCCAAAACCAGGCGCTCTGACCCACTTCAGGACCCAGAAGAGTGGCAAGAGCTCCTTCCCATCTTTGACTGTATCGGGCCAACTAAGAGGGCTGCCCCAGTGCTCACAATGAGGACACTGTCTGGTGGTACCAGCCTAATAGGTATTCTTTATTTGCCTGGATTTGAATGTCTAGATTGTGAAAATCATAACTAGCTAAATGGAATGTTTTGTGTTTTTTGAATTTTTATAATGGATATACAGAAGCATATTGCATTTATAAAGTGTTAGTGGCATTGTCTTCCTATGAAACTTAGTGACTGCTTTGTAATCATATGACCCAAAACTGAAAGTCCTTTTGTATTCAGCTAATAACAGTAAATATAATAGAAATTGGTCATTAATTATTCATTAATAGTTTAATGTCAAACACTAAAATTTTAATGCCTGAAAATTTTATATATTTTGAGGGTATATTTCATTAATAACATATTAAACTGTACTAAGATACACTATGAGGAATAATCATCACACCATCATTAGCTTTGATACACCCACTTCGTTAAGATGGTTCAATCTTATTGATGAAGTGTTACTCATTTATGTCTTGTTTTTCTGCTTGAAGATATGGTAGTTGTAGTACATGGTTGTCTTTTATAGAAGTGGTGCGTTTAAATGAAATCACGTGTGGAATATATTGTTTCCTTTTTTAATTGTATGTAGTACTTTAGAATTATAGTTTAGAGAATTGCGTAAGTTCAGGATATGTTTCCAATTTTAACATTGTAGTGGGCCCTTAGAGACTTTTAGATCATACTGAATTTGTGAAGTAACTTTTACCTTTTCTAAAAAAATACATGTCTCTCTCCCTGACATTTAAAAACAAATTTAAAATCTCAATCTCTTTGGCCTGTTAAGGTTTTATATAGCACAACCTCCCTGTTTCCAAAAATATTTTGGTAATGTTATCTGAGTCTTGACCTTGCTGACAGATATGTCTAAACTCACAGTGGAGACTAAATGATTCTTAATTTTACTGGTGGCAAACAAAACAAATGTTTTAATCCTGGAAAATATTGTTGTTTAGCTATATTGAAAACTTGACAGGTCTTTCAATAAAGCTAAGGATATACTTTGCCAGTTTGCTTTAATATTTTGGCAGTAGGTCATCGTTTTGAATTTTGTTTACATGTGGGCAATTTACTTAGTGCTATTTCTTCTCAGAATGTTTCTACTCATTTCAACATAAAGAAAAAGTAAATATAGACTTTGCCTTTCATAACCTGGGGTGTCAGAAATTACAGTCTTAGATAATGTGAGATGATTGTTGAACTCCTGATTAAGACATTTGTATGATTAATAGACACTGTTGGCAGTGAATCTGAAATGAATTTTAAATCAGTAAATATTTTTTCCTACCTCTTGTGTATAGGACATTAAAATATATTGTTTTAAATGCATACTCAGAGTGCATTCACTTGTATGCTTAGAGTGGATTGGATGAGATAATCAATGCATTCAGCACAGTACTAGGCACATAAAAGATAATTTGCAAATTATAACTAACAGTCTTAATAATATGAAAATATATTGATCATTGTATTAAATAAATTTCAAACTAGATTGTGTTATCTCATGTTATATAGCTTTGCTAAATATTTGAAGCAAAGGTATCATTTTATTCCTCCTGTTACTTCTTAACCATTCATTTTTTTTTCCTTTTTTCCCCTTTATTCTGATATTCCCAGACTCAAATCTTAGTCTTTTCCTTTCTTGACTGTCAGCACCTGTGAAATTTTGTACTTAGTTTAATCAATGACATCTAAAAATGTTACTGTAACTTGACTTCATATCCTAAGACTGCCTTTTAATTTTGAAATAACAAGGCATTTGGTTCACTGTTGAAAATCAATATCTCAAAAATAGGACAGTGGCTTTCTTAATTTGTGTCTTTGTTCCATGTGGCAATTTAGAATAGTATGCTCCTTAAAGTGAGAAGCTACATATGGATAATATGTGTTACTTGAAGCTGTTTTCAGGTACAAGATACTAAAATTGTTAGGATACCAAAGTAATTAGCTACTATATTAGACCTTACTAGGCTGTGGTGCACAGATTAAAAAGCATTTGTGAAGAGAATTGAGTCTGCAGCTGCTCTGTAGCATACATAGAAAATTCACTTTCTATGTTGAAAGATTAGGAAGGGGTGCATTTCTCCAAGGTGAATGCTTCTGGAAAATAATTCACATTCACGGTCTTCCCAAAATCCAGGGAGCCTGATTTCTCACAATGATCTTTTGAGTGGCAGTACTTGAACTTCCCATTCCCAAACTAATGATTAATGTATAAGAGTTGTGTAGTTTATTACCATTTTTTTTCTCCCTGAAGCTTCTTGGATCCTGATTTCAGTAACTGATTTAACATATAAATTGGCCCAAACTTGGCAAAAATCAAGAATATTTAACAGGGCACAGATGGTGCAGCAGAAAGCAATATCCAGAGATTTGGTGACTTGAGCGCTCTCTAACCCTCCACCAGCTGCTTTAGCTCAAGTGTGAATAAAGACCTTTTAAGAATCAATGAAAATGTCTTATGTTGTGCCTAAGTATTGCCCACCCAACCAAATTGACACCAAAAACAGAAACAACCATATGGTTTTAAGTGTATTAGAGAAAAGTAGGTTGCAGCTTGATACTTAAGATTAAGTATGTTAAAGTATTACTGCTGATTGCTTGCACATTGCATACTTCTAAGAAACATCTGATATGAAAAATTATATTTGACTCTGTCACACTTGGCTGTCTCTTTGTTTTCTGTGTAAATATATAAGAAACTGAAACAGATAGCCGTAGTCCAAGGCCAGAGGATAATGCAAAAGATATCTCACAGGTTCATTTAAGATTTGAAACAAAATCACAATCTATATATTTTTATGTATTTGAGCCCTATTGATATAATATGAATTGAAGTGAACAATTACTTTTCTTCAATGACTAGAGGGGTTCTGTATGACTTCTTCATTTTGCAAGAATGATAACTGATTGCACAAACTTATTACACTTAACATGTGAACTTACTGACTTTTCATGGTATGTTATTATTAATTTTACTAGATAACATAGGTTTACAACATTGTATAAGATTTAGAGGTACAGGGTCATACCCTTTATTAGTATGTTACAACACCACACCCATCACCACGGCACCAAAATCCTGTACCAGAGTCAATTGTGTTCCCTCTACTTTGCTCTCTCCCCAATTCTCATCCCCCTCTGATAGCCTTGGTTCTATAGTCAGATTTCTAGGGTTTTTGTTGTTGGTTTTATTTTATCTGTCCCTTCATTTTGCTTCTCTGCATTCCACATATAAGTGATACCATCCACCCAATAGTGTCATTGACTACTGTGGACAGCTCCATATCAGCAGTGACATTAATAAAGCAAAGACAGGTTTCTTTATTCAAGGGATACTTTTCACTGCATGATGTAGGGTAGACTTTTCAGTAGATAAATAAGATAGAATAAACTGATTTCTTCTCTGCTCTCTGTTTCTAAAATATTCTAATTTCCATGAAACTTTTATTTTGTTGCTTAATAAGTGGTGTATAACACAGCTTCACAAACAACAAAATATATTTCCCTTAGAGAGGACTATTTTGTTAACTATATTTTTAATTGTATTTCCGTTTTTAATTGGATTAGAAAATATACTCAAAGTCTGATCTAACAGGCCGGGGGCAGGGGGGATACACTAAATTCAATAATGATGTAGTATATGTCACATTATGCTATCAGGGCTCCCTTACAATACAGTTGAGGAATCTGTAGGTACATTTTTTTTCTTCTCCATTTTACTACCTGAAGAATGATTTCTGTTCGTACATTGAACGTCAAGAGCGCCAATTTGCCCTGGCATGAGAAGTGATTGTCATGATGACTCACTTTTCACCTGGAAATGCATAAGCAGCTATTCAAATCTACTTTATTAGAGAAATGTTTTCCCCAAAATAGGAATGTCAATGTTAATTATTATTAACAAAAGAGAGCTAGCTCATGTAATAACAGTACTATTTGGGATTAACAGAAAATTCAAAAGGTTTGAATAAGATTTGAAAGATACATTTCTATACAATTTTAGAAAAAAAAGTCCAATCAAATTTAATTAAAGGTTATTAATTAGGGACTCCCTGGTGACGCAAAGGGTTTAGCACCGCACTATGAAGCAATCCACAGCGCCTGCAGTTTCATCCCAGCCAGCCAGGGAGAAATCCACATGGCGCAGCAGACCTCTCCTGACTTGCCTGCTGCTCCCCTCAGCAGTGTATTTTGGACAATCTGCCTGTTCTGTTCCCCACTCTGTCTCTGGTGGATTCTCTCACCCCCTGCATCTCTGGCCTGTACCCCAGCTCATATGTATGAATAAATAAATCTTAAAAAAATAAATAAAATAAAGGGTATTAATTAAATTTTAGCTAAATTGGCCTCCCTGGTGATGCAAGGGGTTGAGCACCTCACTATGAAGTCGTCTGCAGCCTCTGCAGCATGACTTCGATCCCAGGCCAGGGAGAGACCACATGGTGAAGCAGACCTCTCCTGTCTGCCCTCTGCTCCCCTCAGCAGTGTATTTCAGTTGGTCTGTCTGTTCTGTTCCCCAATTTGTTTGTGGTGAGTCCTCTCACCCCCCACATCTCTGGCCTGTACTCCAGCTCTTGTATGCATAAATAAATAAATCTTTAAAAATAAAAAAATAGCTAAATTATTATTTACCTATAAATTATTTATTCGGGTTTCATTCTTTTTTTCATACAGTTTTCTTCAGAAGCTTAACAACAATAACAGCAGTTACCATCTTTTATTTTTAATATGTATGTGTAGTGATAGCACATTTTGGTTTTAACATTCATTTTCCTCATGATTAGTGATAATGAGCATCTTTTCATATACCTGTTACCCATTTGTATGTTCTTTGAAGAAATAACTATTCAAGTCCTTTGTCTGTTTTTTTATTGGGCGATTTGGATTTTTTTGGTATTGTTATAGGATTTATGTATGCAGTTTGAATGCTGACACCTTATTAGATACATGGATTGCAAATATTTTGTCTTGTTCCATAGATTTTTATTATTTTTATTCTGTTGTTTTATTTATTTGTTTAATTCTGTTGTTTCCTTTCCTGTTCTGGAGCCTTTATTCTGATGTAATCCTATTTCTTTAAGCTTTCTTTTCTTGCCTGTGTTTTGGGTGTGATAGTCATAATATCATTGCCAAGACAAATGTCAGGAAGATTTTCTCCAGTGTTTTGTTCTAAGAATTTTATAACGTCAGGTATTTTGTTATCTTAAATAAATTTTGAGTTGTTTGGGTATGTGGCATAAGAATCCAACTTCATTCTATTTCATGAGATATCAAGTTTACTTTATAACATTAATTAAAGGTACTGTTTCCCCATTGTATATTGTAGCACTGTTGCTAAAGTTCAGTTGACTTAATATCATAGGTTGGTTGATTTCTCTACTCTGTCCGTTGATCCAAATGTCTGTCATTTGGCCAGTACATCTGCTTTTATTAAGTGAAACTAGGAAGTGTAGGTCATTAACTTTGTCTTTCTTAAAATTGCTTTGACTTTTTGTGGTCTTTATGTTGCTTCATGAATTTTAGGATTTTTTTCTGCTGCTAAAATGCTTTTGAGTTTTGATAAATATTGCATAAATCCAAGAACTACTTGCATAGTATCACCATTTTAGCATATTAGATTTTCCAATTCGTTTACAAAAAATGTCTTCATTTTTTTAGTTCTCTTTGATTTCATTACAAGTGTTTTATAGTGTAATGTGTACAAATCTTTCACCTTCTTCATTGAGTTTGTCCCTAAATATTATTTTATTTCATGTTATAAGTTGGGTAGGAACAAAGGAGGGAGCCCAATGAACTAGGTTAAAGGACTCTGGGTGCTTTGATGGGGGGTATAGTGTGGTGACATGTGTCTGAGTTGGTATGAACCTATTCTCTCAATTATACCCAGTGTTGTAGGCCAATCCAACCTTATTAAAAATTGAAGAAGGAAAGAAGGAAGGATGGGGGGAGGGAGGGAGGGAGAAAGAGGAAGGGCATGAATGAGGAAATAGAAAAAGGAAGAAAAATGTAAGATGAGGAAATGGGAAAGAAGGACAAATAAGAACTCATAATAGAGAGAAGAGCAATATAATAATAGTGAAATAAAATCAGCACATTCACTGTCATATGGGAACATGACACTTTCAAGCAATGAGAAATAACTATCACTAGACCACATTGGTTATGGGGTAGAAACAATTTGGAGGCCAAGTGAGAAATATCTTGAATGTCCTTTTATTGCATTGGTCAGATTTCAAGTACAGTTGTCTTAAGTTTGCAAAATTTGAGCAAGTAATTGTTAAGAACATGAAATATGAAGATAATTCTAAATATAATTTGCCATCCTTCAACTTTCTTACTGAATCTCTATTTAATCATTGGATAGTATTTTATTTCTAAAATATATTGTGACTCATGGCAATACCATTATAGGGTGCATAATTAGAAATAAAAAGTAAACGCGATGATTTTTGTGTGTTCTTCTTATTCTATAAAAGTCTAAATATTTATAAATAACTGTTATTTCATTTAAAGCTTATAAGGTTATTGCTTTTATTAGTAGGTGAACAGAGACAAATTTAATGTATTCAGTTAGATAACACACATTATTCACCCACTTAGTGAGGCTAGTATCATATTAAGCATGCTAATTTATACAATTAACCTTATGTAATTGGTTTAAAGACCTTGTCTAACAGGACTGTATATTAGTTCCTTGATGAAATAAATGAAGAAGTCTCAAATCTGAAATAATTTCTTAGAAAACTCATTATTACAATATATACTTTCATTTTTTTTCTTTTTTTTCTCTTTACCAACATTTAAGATATTACTTAAAGGAAATAAATCCTAGTAATATTATTCAGAATCATGCAGGAAATTTAATTTCTGTCTAGTTAGGCATATCATTCTTATTTTTCAAGAGAAAGTAATGGAAAATCAATATTTTAGGTAAAAACTGGTTTATCTCAGTCTTCTCAAAGCCAAAAAATTCAATCAATAAAAGGTTTCAGGGGGAAAAAAGCAAATAAATACAATAGTAAAGCAGCATATATTTGTGTATTAAAATTAAGGCACCATATGCAATTTTTGTGCTTCATTGCTCAACACATGCTGATGGAGAGAAAAAGATCTAGTGAAAAGCATTAACTGGGTAATAGGTTCGGGAAATACTGGCCTGGTGACAGACTACTAGATCAATCAACTCAGCACAATGAAAGCTTTGTGCTCTAAAATAAAGCCAAGGCAATAAACATGGGCAAATTAAAATATAATTTATGATTTTAGTCACAAATTTCTATCACATCATCCCATATGTACTTGAGAATCTACATATGCAAAGCGGAACGCAGTGTCTCTTCCAAAAAAAAAAAAATCGTTTCTATTTCAGTGTTAACCCTACCCTTCCCCCTCTCCCAGAATTGCTCCTCTTCAGGGAGAATATTAGTCTGGGAACTTTGGAGTCACAGTCAAATTATCTCTGTGGCTCATTCCCTACATTTAGCTCATTAACAGTTTGTATGCTAGGCTAAACTAGGGTAGGCTATTGTTGTATATTTGTTCTCTTTTCTATCTAATCCCATCCTATTTTAGTCTATCTATTCCAAGTATATACCTTAATATATCATCTCTTCTTCTCACTTCCATGTCTCTATTCCAACATGCCTTAAAATTTAACTACAGATAATATAGTCTGTAACTATCTTCATATCCACCTACCTAATCTCTGTTTCCAGAGATGCCTTTTACCAAAAAAAAAAAAAATTCATTCCTTGCATCTTTTGCCCAAAATGACTCAATATTTGCACTCTGCTTAAGAAAACAAACAAAAAAAGTCTTTATTAGACTTTCAAAGCCTCTGCCAAGATACCTTTCTGGAATCACCATTTTCAATAACCTCATTCAAATCCCTCTAAAAACCCTATAGCGAAACCATAACATATTATTTTCTACCTCTTGAAAATATCAGCTTATGTCATATTTCATTTTTTCTTATGTGTTTTGTCTGCTGGAATTGCTGTTATTCTTTCTTAAGAATATACCATTTTTTGATGCAGAATTGATTTTCTGCAGTGGATATTGCTCTGGCCTTTCAAAATTAATGTGTTTTTTTTTTTTTTTCCCTCGGAGTTTCACTGGATATTTGGCTGACCTGCTAGAAACTGCCTTTCCCAGGCTCCTTTGAAACTTAGAGTCATGTGACAAATTTTGTCTAGGAGTATATGAATAGAAAAAAACATACATATTTCAACACCATAACTTTAAAGGAAAACTCCTCATTCTATCTCTACCCACTTTCAACAGGAAAAATGTAGATGTAATGCTGGCAAGTCAGTTTAAGCCATGTTTAGTAAGTGAGCACTGCAGATAATGGCAAAAGAACAAGGTAGATGGCATCTAGATTCTATTGTATAAGATTGTTTTTGACTAAACTGAGCTTAAGCTCTAGACAATAGAGCTTATCTTTAGAAAGTTATATGAGAGGGGAAAAGAATCTATTTATTTGGGACACCATGTCTGAAATCACTTGGTTGGATCAGTGATTCCCACATTATTTTTTTCATTCATATCTGTGTGTATAAAATGTTAGAACATTCAAAATGTAGTAGTAGCATTTAAAGTTTTAAAAGGAAAGCTTTGCCATTGCCATCTTTATTTTTTTTTAAAGATTTATTTATTTATTTATTTATTTATTTATACAAGCACTGGGTACAGTCAGAAGCGCGGGAGGGTAAGAGAATTCACCAGAGCCGGAGCAGGGAACAGAACAGGCAGACCAACGAAACACACTGCTGAGGGGAGCAGTGGGCGCGGCAGGAGAGGTCTGTGTGCCATGTGGGACCCTCACTGGTGACTTGGGATCGAACCAGCCCTGCAGAGGCTGTGGGCCACTTCACAGCCCAGCGCTCAACTGCTGCACCACCGGGGAGGCCCAGCTTTGCCATCTTTATCATTGATTTTGCTCTTTAAAAAATAAAATCTTATTTATGTTTCTAGATCTAGATTATTCAGTTTTTTCTTTCATAGCAACTTGTCCAAAAATCAGAATTTTATAGCACATTCATTTTTAATATCTGTGGAGCAAGATTCTGCATGTGACATAGCTTGGTTTACCACTCAGGACTCTCACAGACCACAATCAAAGTCATTCAATATGTAGTTATATCAATATTTGATATTGATGTGATCCAGGGGTCACTTAAGCTCAGTTGGTAGTGATTGGGGCCTTCAGTTCCTTGATAGCTATATACCTGAGACTGTTCTTAATTCCTAGTAAAAGGGGTCCCTCTGTAAGTTAGCCTGAAACATGGTGTCCAGCTTCATCAAACTGAGCAAGTGGGAAAACACAAGAGAGAGAAAGTGAATCCAAATAATTAAGAAATTGACAATGATTTATAACCTAATTTTGGAAGGACATTTTACCACATTAGGGTATTCAGTTTGTTAGGAGCAAATTTCAGTTCCAACCCTTGTGCTTATTCAAAGTTTGAACAATAAGGCAGTGGGGATGATTAGAAACATTTCAGAGGTTAAGACAATGATTTTCTGGTGTGCTTGTTAAATATGAAGATACCTTTGCCTCATTCCCAAGGATTTTGTTTTTTTTTTTTGTTATATGTTGGGGTAATAGTAATGACCAACACAAGAAATTATGATAGAAAATATTAATTGAACAATAATCTAATTTTGAAATCTTCAAAAGGTTCATAAAATTAGTTTGTAAAATTATAAGACAGAATTATTTTCATTTTTATTATATATCACAACCAAGCAGGTATATTTCTCTAAACTTTTGGGGGAATAAATGCCTCAATATGAAATTATTATTGGCTGCATTTAGTTTTCTGTTCCCCCTAAACATTAAAGATATATTTTCATGCAATGCTTTGTTTATTAATCCTAGTGGGTGTACATTTGGGATAGTAAAAATCCATATTTGAGAAAAGCGGTAACTCCAAATTTAAAAAATAGCATGCAATGAAAAAACACTTCAAAGATGTTATAAATATAATTTAAATCTGTTTATCAAGTGGTTCATAAAGATAAAGACACTTTCCTGTTTCCTTATATTCATAGGTTTTAGAACATAGACATTTGGAAGATACATAAAAATACATATATTGATATAGATAGAGGTATACATATACAGAACATAGATACTGACAACTGAGAAGAATATGTCCATTTCATAAACAAATTCTAACACTTGACTCTCAGGTATTTTTGAAGGCCCCTTGATTTTTCCCTTTCCTTTTCTTTTGTCTTCCTTGTTTTCTTATTACTCTGCACATTCCTTTGGCAGTATGATCCACCCTCATTAGGGTCCTGGCTGTCTATATTCATGACTTAAGACTATAGTTTCATTCAAAAATTTATTCAGACAAAACCATTTACTCACCCTCTGGTATCTATCCAGTTTCTATTGAAGATTATGTTTTCACATTTCCTGCCAATTCTACAGTTAATCGTGTGATTTTCTTATATATGATGTCCCGGAAAAATCTTTGCAAATGTGAAAAGTATCACCTATACATTGTTTTCTTAACAACATTTAAAGATCCAGAGCTCATCTTACTCGGAATATAAAAAACAAACCCTAAAATCTAAATCATCCATTGATATTACTCCTCCTTGCAATTATTCCTTTTTTCATTCATATTCTTTATAAATACCCTTCTGAAAAAAGCAGCCCCACTGCTCTGTGACCATGTTCTCAACTTCTATTCACTCTGATCTGTTCTTATTCACATCACACTACTGAAAATCCTCTTTACAGATGACCAACAGTTTCAATTTTATTAGTTCACAAGAGCCTAACTTTTTCTTCTGACCTTTTGTTATTCTTTCACCAGGACTTAATATTGTTTGTTACTGTTTCCTTCAGAATTTTTCTTCCCTGTGTCTTCTTGTTTGTCCTAGTAATTTCTTTTCACATGTGAGGCACATCCTCATCTCTTTCTGTTCTGACCAATTTTTTAAACTTATTAATCTGCTTATAGCTCACTGTGAAAGCAAGAGAAATACCACACCAAACTTCAATGGGAGTGAAAGAGAACAAACCACCATGTGCTCAGAGGATGTCAGGCTATAAGGAACTGCTCTGTTAATAATTTACCCTGTCTCATTGAACTATCGTGTCTATGTCTGAATTATAAATTTAAAGTATGAAACCACCTATTAACTACTATTGAATTATCCCCTGCCTTTCACACTTACAAATCCCTAAAAAAGTTCTATACTAACAAACTTTACGTGAAAAATATAGCTACAATTTCCCAACTCCAACTTTTTTTTTTTTTCCTTGTGGGACCCGTGCCGGCGGCTGGGGAACGAACCGGCGCTGCAGAGGCTGCAGGCAGCCTCGCAGCCCACCGCTCAACCACTGTGCCACCAGGGGAGGCCCTCCTAACTCCAAACTTTGAACCAAAATCCTTGGCTTCATGAGAAATGACTATCATGTTTTAACTTGTGCATTGATCTATTGTGGAACCTAGAGGTTAACCACAAGTATAGTAAATTATGTCAGGCTATATTAAAGGAACAGGATTTCATTCTTCCAGACTCAACATGAATAAATTTATATATTTTCAGTGAGAATATGTTCCAAAGAAAAAAATGGATATTAAAATATATGCAGATATATTCATTGTGGTGTTAGGTGGCCAAAATATGAAACCAAATTAAATGCCTAGAGCTAGAATATGGCACCTAACTAGATACATAACAAGAGTATATTTTTTAGCAGATAAGTGGTCTTTGTGAAAATTTATATGAACATGACTATTGTGATATTTTTGATCTGTTAATTAAAAGAGATGACAAAATAATGTACTATACCAATTAAAATAGGAAGGTGTCTGGAAATTTATCAGAGCAGTTAATATCATGCAGTCCTGCATATTTTTTATATTGAATCACTATTAAAATTGTTATGTTATACATGATGAGTAAAAATACAAAGATAATAAATACTGAATATTAAGAAGATAAATATTGGAGAAAAGGCTAACTTCCTACTAGAAAACTCCCCACAAAGAGGCCATACGTAATGGGAGTGGTTTTGAAAAAGCTACCAGATCAATCAAGGTAAAAAGCTGAAATTTTTCAGTCATGAAAAATTAGTGGTGATTATATAAATATTTTCTATTGAAGTCTTCAAATAAGAAGCTACAGAAGGTGAAATGGGATCATAAGCAGTACCAGTATCACAGTTCCTGCTGATGGCTGACTATTGATTTTATGCTATTGTGGCTGATAGCTAATTAGTAATGAACAGCTTAAGAACACAAATCCATAGGTAGAAAAACCAATATTCTGTAGAATATGTAGCATTGCTCCCATAGAAGTGTCTATACAATTCATCTATTTAACAAGAGTATTTAATGTAAATAAGTCTTAATTAGGTTTGACAGTATCAAATAGTAATTTGAAAGGCACAAAGAATACTTTGGTACAGTAATGATAGCAACCGTGTGAAACACCTGCCACCCATATGGCCGATGTTACAAAAGGATTGGTTTTGGGGATTACATTTAAGAGCTTAAATAAAAGTTCCTGCAGAACTAAAATTCAGACCTCTGAAATCCTAAGACTCCAGTGGTTTTGAAGTGGGTCAATGATACAGTGATTTTGACTTTTGTAGAAAGCTTCAAACCAGATACTAATATTGGAAGTAATTGCTGCTGCTAGGGTAAAAAAGCAAGATTAGTAAAGGAACAGGAAACAAGAAGAAAGCAAAACATTCTCCTTGCCTTCAGTTTCTCAGTCTCTCTCAAGTATCCATTTTGGCAGAACCTAAAGTGGTGTAAGATGGCAGAACCAAAATGTGGTGTGAAGAGTCCCACCCCAGCATTATAAAATAAATTACTGAGAGACAGAAGCTCAAAATTCACTAATTGTTTTTAAGTGAGTCACAGAGATCACTGGCCACAGCATATGCACATTGAACCATTTCTGGATTTATTTGTGTGTTCATGAACATTATTATACATTGGTTACATGAAAAGTAAATACTAATCTTCTCATAAATAAGTATAATATATGGCCTCAAGACTCTGCATGATTATTCTTCAGTAGTCATTTTGAGTTTTATCCTGTATCTAAAGGTATAATCTTGATTTATATCAGTTAGCCTGCCATTATCACTAAGGGCATCACATTTTACTTTTAAAATCCTGAGGTTTTTTTTTTTTTTTATTTTATTTATTTGTTTTGTTTATACAAGCACTGGGTACAGTCAGAAGCGTGGGAGGGTGAGAGAATTCACCAGAGCCAGAGCGGGGAGCAGAGCAGGCAGAAGGACAGAAGGACACTGCTGAGGGGAGCAGCGGGCGGCAGGAGAGGTCTGCGCGCCATGTGGGACCCTCCTCCGGTGGCCGGGGAGCAGCCGGGGATCGAACCGGCGCCCGGCGCCGCAGAGGCCGCGGGCAGCTTCGCAACCCAGCGCTCAACTGCTGCGCCACCGGGGAGGCCCATCACATTTTACTTTTAAAAGTGCTCCAATTTGAATAGTGAACTATGTAGTTACTGAATACCTAACTTACACATAAACATATCTAATAGGCATTAGTTTATGTTTCACTTGCAACATATATAAGAAATATTAAAGACAAAATGGAGGGAAGACAAAACTATATTGATGTAGATAGCACAAAAGAAAACATTGATGTAGATACACAAAAGGAAAGGAAACATTCTTAAAGGAAGAAATTCGATTTGGAGCTTGGTGCTAAATAAGTGAAAGTTTACCATGTTCTTGAGGCAGATCATCACATTTCAGATAGCAGAGACAAAATGGGAAATGCATGAAGTTCTAATCAAAACATGGAAATTATTTGTGATTTCATATGTAAATATAAACAACCATTCAAAAGTATCTATTGCTGACTCAATCTAAATAATACTTCAATTAAGACTACGATGTTCATGATGCTGGGGGTGTCACAGATATCTTCTTTAAAATTGAGACAAATGTAATCAGGGCTATTTCCAGATTTTAACTATTATGCACAATGCTTCTATAAACATTTGTGTATATTTTTGCTTGAACATCATTCTTCATTTCTCTCAGAAAAATGCCCAGGAGTACAATTGCTGGCTTTAAGATATATCATCTTCAATGGACAATTTTAGTTGTTCTGTTTATATATCTTCATCTTACTTCTCTTTTTCAACACTTGAATTACTGCCGTAATCTTGTATTTGGACTTGGCAGGATATGCAATTGACCAATGTTGGTGTGTGTGTGTCTACTTGTGTGTAATGTAAAAACAAAAGGAAAGAGATAAAAACTTCTGAGTATTAATATTTTCAGAGACAAATATTTGGTGAGTAGCTGTTAACTGGAAACTTTCTACTGAATAAAAGACTTACAAGAAAAGCATTAGACTTCTTTCATTGATTTGAGATACTGTCTCTCTTCCCTTGTTTAGGGAACTGTTTCCTTCTTTTACTGCACTGTAAAAAAAAAAATACAGTGATTTTTTTTTAGATACTTTGGAGATACTCACATGAGTATGTTTCAAGGTGAAAACGCATAGGAATGAAACAATGCTGCACATCACTGAGCTGAAACATATACTTACTACTGGTGAGGAAAGCCATACTTGAATGAGTCAACTTTCATATGCTGCTACTTTATGTTTCTCCTGTGAAGTTTCTATTTTCATTTATGTAGCTGATGGTAGATGTCTCCATTCATTGGGTGTTTGAAATAGCATTGCTTTGAAGCATGGGGATTAACATAGGATTTTGAGATTAAAATTCCTGGAGAAATGGGCTAAAGGAGAGCTCTAATTCACAACTTACCTGTAGGAAGCAAACATGAGTCCTGTGCCTCAATCATGAAGAGACCAATAAGAGTTGTAATATGTAACTACTGAAAGTACATTAAAATAATTAAAAACTCTCATCTGCTGTCCGAGCATTTCACCTGCCCATAATATGATATATTCTTTCAGTTTTATTCTCTTTAAGATCTTCCTTCAAATAACTTTTCAGGTGAAAGTTGTGTTTACTAGATAAGAAGTATACATGATATTATTAATTAAAATACCTGTCATGCAAGACACCAAAAATATCCATTTTAAGAAGACTCAAATAGTCATTGTCTTAAATGTCTGCTAAAATGTAATACAAGTAAATAAAATCTCTTAGTGGAGAAAATGAAAAATGCAATGATGAAACACTTGTAGACTACATAGTTAATGGAAATAATTTTGCTTAATTCCAAAAACTCTTGGTACAAATAAAACTTATATGCTCTTGTATTCTTTTGTATAAAAATATTATTTGTTTGGGGAGTATACCACTTGACATCATATCATTGACATATTTCTGAAACTATGCTATATAAGCAATTGTCACTTCAACATAAAACTCTGGTGTGTTTCTATAAAAACTAGAATTTTAAAAATCTATATTTTTAAGAAGTGATCCAATATTATGATGTTCTTTATTTATATTATCATTTATTTTTATTTTTAAGTTTTGTACTTTTTATAGAATAAATTTTAAGGTAAATTGAAATTATTTGGGAAATTACTTAAATAGAAACATATTAGTTCCATGATTACAAAGATAAAGTAGTTGTTAATACATTAAGATAATGCAGTTTAGGTAAGCATAGTTATGTTTAAACATCTATATTTATTTTGCTCAATAATGTGTATATGGTGCATATTATTTCTGGAATTTCATTTATATTTGCTATTATAGAAATACTGTTTTCAAAGAAACAACTCTCTCAACATATTTTAATTATAAAATGAAATAAAAGATTTTTTCCTCTGCCTTACAAGCATACCTCATTTACTGTTATGAAGGAAATTTATAAGTAAACATATTATAAATCATTTTTAAAAGGAATCTAAAATTCCCCTATTATACATGATTTCTCTACTCTCAAATTATCATATTTCCTTTTAAATTATAAGTGAATATTCTTTCAAACCCTTTGTTTAAATTATGGCTTATCCACATGTAAAATAAAATTTCCAAGCATCTTAATTCATGATCAATGCTGACCTTGAAAAATGGGGTTTAATACTTAAAAAGCATGACTGAATCAGGAGGAATAGTTGTTGAGAAGGCTAGTTGATATGTCTTCTACATTTCTAAACAATGAGCTAAGTAGTTAGAGAATATTGACTATTCCCAAGAGTTCTCAGAATCCTTACTTCATCTCTCTAGTGTTCGATAAATCTCCCCTTTAAGCAGTTTTATTTCTTTTATCAAGCAGGCTTCACATAATGAATAGCACTGGTATAAAACAGTGACCATGTTGTGACAGATGTTGTAGGAGCAGGAGCCATCACAGTGATGAAGAGTAGAAAGATCCAGGATAAAGGAAGTACAAAAGACAGGTAGACTTTTACAAGATAATTTCCATTTAACTTGAAAATGAACTGGGTCCTTAAAAAAGTACAATATTTGCCAGTGAGGAAAGACTGAGGAAGGGTAAATAGATATTAGGAAATGTTTTTTTTTTTTTTTTTAAGATTTATTTATTTATACAAGCTCTGAGTATAGTCAGAAGCACGGGAGGGTGAGAGAATTCACCAGAGCCAGAGTGGGGAGCAGACCAGGCAGAAAGACCGAAGTACACTGCTGAGGGGAGCAGCAGGCACGAGAGGAGAGGTCTGCAGGCCATGCGGGACCCTCGCCCCAAAGCTTGGGATGGACTGGCGCTGCAGAGGCAGCGGGCAGCTTCGCAGCCCAGTGCTCAACCACTGCGCCACCAGGGGAGGCCCTAGGAAATGTTTCTTCAGTAAGTCAGGAAGTCTTACTAAGTGTAAGAAGATTGAAATCATAGCAAGTATCTTTTCAACCAAAATGATATGGCAAGAGATATCAGTAGCAGGAGGAAAGTTGCAAAATTTGAAAATGTGTAAAAATTAAATAATGTATTTTAACAACCAGTGTATTCACTATACAATCAAATGTACAATCTACTTTCTATTCTCCCCTCGCACGTATATTACTCTGGGAGAGATCATTGTCTGAACATCACTGACAAAGGGCTGTCGTTTTTAAACTCCAAGCCACGTTTTAAGTTAATGAGAAAAGTATATCTTCAATGTCAATGAAAAATAACCTATTGATATCCTTTCTGAGATAACAAGGCTAATAAATATTTTATAATTTCTCTTTTTCACTTGATGTTAAAAAGATTATAGAACTTCTGGCTGAAAATTAGTCAAGTAATTAGTCTTTTGTTCCTAATCAACTCATTAGGTTCATGGGAAAATAAAAAAAAAATACTTTTATATATTATCTCCAGACACTGAGAATTACATATTCAGGATAAGAAATGAAAATATCAAGATTCAACAAATACTTACTAATATTTCCTTTTAGTTTTCCCAGGTATTTTTATTTCATGTGTTATGGTTGTTGGTGTTGAAAGGTCTAAAAATTATTTCTAAGATTTCATCAAGGTCCCAAAAGATTAATATATTCATGACATATTTATGAGCCTATCACTGTTTTTTAAGTATGAAATAAATGTATTGTGAAAATTCTACTTAATATTTTCATATGAAAATTAACTTTAATGCAATAAATATGATTCTGAAGGGAAATTAAGACATTTCATATATATGCACAAATATGAAATGCAATCATATACACTTGTATGAAATATGGTTAGCTAATTTTTAGCCAGGTGTAAAAAACATATTAAAATTCTAATTATATTTCATTGGATAACTATTAAGCACTCTTTTATTTTCTGGAATAAATATTATACCATATTTTTGTGATCCATTATATATAGTCATGGTCAAAAATATTTCTGCCTCTGACTTCACTGCATCTATATTTTAGTGGTCTGTGTCAACCCAAATAAATATATAGATCAAATTCTGTCTTGGAGCTGGAGGTTACCAGAGGGGAAGGAAGTAAATGGGAGTGAAGTACAGAAGGTGTCCAATAGGCTCTGGAGGAGATTTATTAGCAAATTGGTGATGGGCATAGTATGGTCACATACATTTGAAGAGACGTAAACCTGATGACTAAAACATAGACAGTGTTGTAAAAAATTATAAGACTTTTTAGACTATCTGGCTTTTATTACCTTCTTTTCTCTAGTTCTGTTTCTGCATCAACCTTATTTTCTGTGTTCGAATTAGCTCTTTCTAGTTTTGCACTTACATTGGGAATTGCTTTCTCCATGTGAGATACATCACCAGCACACATACATGCACATGCATGTTCACATACTTACACACGTGCCTCCTTTACTCATAAAAGAAAATCAGCTTGTGATAAGCATCTACAAAGTTTTGACTAAATAGTCCTAGGAATCTGAGTTTATAATACACAATCATAACCTCTTGAGGGAACACACATGATTAAATTTGGAACATTCTATAAGAAAAAATGGGGGAGGTGGAGGGAAAGGGAAACAAAATCAACCAGATTTATGGGCAAAATTTGGCTCTATTAATTATAGGTGAATGCCATTGGAAGAGTTCTTTAATCCCTTACTCAGCAACTGTTTTCTCATTTGTAAAATATGTCTTTTCATTTATTTATATTTCTGTACATTTATTTACTTCCATTCTACTTAATGATACATCCAAAACCACTTAGAAAATTTCCTGGCATATACAAAGTACAGGATAAGAATTACCCATTTTTATCGGGAGAATGTAGGCATACCCCATAAAAGATAAGAAACATAATGCAAATAATACCAGTGACAATATAAGATTGAAAACAAACAAAAATATATTTGATAAAGAAAGCAATGAGAAATCGTGTGGTCAAAAAACACAGGAATGGAAGATTATAAACCTCCAGAAAGTGTCAGCGATAAACCTTCTCATCCCACCTTAGCCTAAAATATCATTTTGGATGTAAAATACATGAACAAACCTCAGCAAAGATGCCTTTCCAATGTTATCTATATAAAGAGTCTGTATATTTGCAGAGAATCATTGGTTGCAAAATGAAAGTGAGTGTCAGCTTCAACCTTTTGGAAGAAGAGACCTATTTGTTTATTTTTTATTGGTATTGTAGCTACTAGATCATCATGTTGTTTGTCTTATCTGCAGTGTCCTTTCTGGCCTTGCATTTCAGGCAAATGTAAATCAAAAGCCTTTAGAGTTATGGATCCTGATGATTCACAAGGTAATCTTGCAAACACAGCAGGGAAATATACGATTTGCAAATTGCTTAACTGACATCTCTGCTATTATCCTAAAATATTGTTGCTGTACAACTCATTTTATAATATTTCAGCTTGATTATATTTTAAAACTTTACCTTTCTCAAGATAATATATTACCTCACAGTTTCATACTTTTATTTTGTTAAGTTGTATGCATATTGAAGGGCATGATGTTTTATTTCAGGATGACCAAAAATTCTCATTTTTACATGAATTATTTTTAAGTTTGGTAAACATCCCCTCTTGGATTCTTTCTTAATTTCTCTGCACTGGAATTCCTTACGATTACAAATTATGATTGAATTAGCAATAAATTAACATTACAACTTTGCTATAGATTTTCAATTTTATATTATGCTTATTTCATGAAAAAGTACTTATTGAATGTAAAATTGATCTTTGGTGCTTTCAAATTATGATAATACTTTTAAGTAGAGCATTTTCATCAATCTAATATACTTCCAACAATGTGCATTAAAGTGTACTCACCTGTATTACACATAGCTCTTTTCACTCAAGTACCTCTTACTGCAAAAATATCACTCGAGCTATATTCGCAAAGATTTTTATTAAACTTAGGATTCATAGTGACATTGTCACTGTGATCTCAATACAGACATATACCTGCTTTAATACCATTTAAAGAATAAACTGGAAATTATTTGATATATTAGAAAATAGTTTGCCATCCATATTTTGTCAAGTAGTGATTGCAGGTTTAACCAGACAGATGTCCAGATCAAAGAATACTAAAGAAGAAGATGCTTGATGTGAAATCATGTGATCTCTTACAGATAATAAAAAGGAAGTTTGAGGAAAATTATATGTACAAACTCTGCTTGTTGTTAGTTTTAACTACTAATGATCACATTTTAAACTGTTATTATGGATTAGTAGGCAAGTAAGATCATATATACATGATTTTATATATGTGTGTGTATGTTTCTGCACATTATTTAAACACACGTATACAAATGCATATATACTTAAAGTGTATGTATTTTGAAACTTTATTCTTTATTTAGGTATAATTTTAAGCCATATAGAATCAGAAGTAAGTTTAGGAAAATAAGAAATAATAGTTTAATATCTTCCTGGCATATTAATCCCTTAATCATTTTATATTGTCTATCTCTGTCTTTCTACTTTTTAGTTGGAAGTCTAATTTATCTATTATAAGTAGGACTATCTCTTTCTTTTTGGAAGTTCCATTTCTTGAGAGAGTTGTATCCCAATCTTTTATTTTGAGCCTCTGTATCTTAGGATAAATACATGTCTCCTGGAGAAAATAGAAAGTTGGGTTTTATTTTGTGATCCAGTTGTCGCTCTGTGCAGTCTTTTGATTGGTGACTTCAGTCCATTTGCATTATAGCTGTTGTTGATATATGAGGACTTGCTATTACTATATCTCTTCAATTTCACAGTTCTGTTTGCTTGTTCAATTTTTTATGGATTTCCTTCTCTTTTATTTAAATAAGAGTGCCACTCAACATTTCTTGTAGGTGAGGTCTAAGATTAGCAAACTTGCTCACCTTCTGTTTGTCTGCAAAGTCCTTTATAGCTGCGTCACAACTAAAAGACACTGTTGCAGGATATATTGTATTAAGTTTGGGAAGTTTATCTTTGAGTATTTTGAGTATCTCTGTCTGTTTTTCTGTGTTTTTAGATTTCTTCTAAGAAGTCTTATTTAAACCTGATGAGAGTAACTTTATGAGTTTCCTGACTTTTTTTTTCCTGACCAGCTTCAATATGCTTGCTTGATCTTGAAGCATTGGTAGTGCCACTACTATAATGGAGAATCAAAATATATGTCAACTATTATCAAATCTAAAAACAGACATAGAGAACAACACAATAGTCCTCAGTGACTTCAGAAGCCCAGTTTAATAAAAGGACAGATCAACCAACATAAAATCAATAAGGAAACATTCCCTTAAAGGAGGGATTAAATCAGAATGGATTAATAGACATTTATAGGGCAGTGTATCTGTAAAAAACTGAGTAAACATTCTTCTCAAGGGCACATTGAACATTCTTTAAGATAGACAACATATTGTGTCACAAAACAAGTGTCAATAAATTCACAAAACTTGAAAATTATGTCAATTATCTTCTCAAATCACAATAGTATTAACCACAAAAAAAAAGAAAGCAGGAAAACCTCTAATGTGTGGAGACAGAACAATATTCCACTAAATGACTATTGGGTTAAGGAGAAATTAAAAATTTCTGGAGACAAACAAAAATGAACATGAGCTAACAACCTTTAGAATACAGCACAAGCAGTACTAAGAGGGAATAGCAACAGAGGACCACATTAAGAAATATGAAAGAGGGGCCGCCTCAGTGGCACAGCGGTTGAGCGCTGGGTTGCAAAGCTGCCCGCAGCCTCCTTAGTGCTGGTTCAATCCCTGGCCGCAGGGCGAGGGTCCCACATGGTGCGTAGACCTCCCCTGCCACCGGCTGCTCCCCTCACCAGTGTATTTCTGCTCCCCGCTCTGGCTCTGGTGAATTCTCTCACCCTCACATGCTTCTGACTGTACCCAGTGCTTGTATAAATAAATAAATAAATCTTAAAAAAAAAGAAATATGAAAGATATCAAATAAACTGATACTTTAAGTAACTAGGAAAAAAAAAAAAAACCTTACCCAAATACCAGTAAAAGGAGGGTAATAAATGTTAGAGCAAAAAATCAAATGGAAATAAAAAAGACAGTCTAAGAGATCAATGAAAACTAAAGCTGGTTCTTTGGAAAAATAAACCAAATAGACAAATCTCTAACAAGATTCACTAAAACTAATGGAGAAAACTTTAATAAATGGAATCAAAAGTGACAGATAAATTACAACAGAGTCCTCGGAAATACAAAGGGTCATAAGAGACTACTATGAACATATTTACACTTATCAATTAGAATAACCTAGAAGATATAGAAAAATTCTTAGAAACATATAAACTTCTGAGACCAAATCAGGAATACATAGTAAGCCTTAACAGAATGATTACTAAAAAGGTGATTGAAACAATAATCAAAATTCTCCAAACACAAAAACTCAAAACAAGATGGCTTCATCAGTATGTTCTACCAAACCTTCAAAATGAACTAATACCAGTCTTTCTCAAAAACTTCCAAAAAATTAGAAAGAGGGAGGAAATAAAACATTTAAGAGGCCAAATTATTTTCATATCAAAAGCAGACAAGGACATCATACACCGAGAAGCAAACCTATAGTCCAATATCATTAATGAACATAGATGTAAAAATCCTTAAAAAATTAGCAAACTGAATTCAGCAATATTGATACTTTTTTTTTTCCTTTTTTAAGAGGTTGTTTTATTGAGGTAACATTGGTTTGCAACACCGGATATGATTTATAAGTATAGAGTCACATATATCCTATATATTACCACATGACACCCACCACTAAGACATCCATCATCTTCACCATAGTGCATTGTCTTCCCTCCTGACTTTATTTACTCTTTTCCTCTCCCCAACCCGCTCTCGGAGCTTCTGCTCTACAGTCAGATTTCTAGGGTTTGTTATTTGGTTTGGCTTTAACTAACCATTTGTGAAAGCATCAAGTATTTGTCTTCTCTGACTTATTTTGCTTGAAATTCCCATCAGTGTTTTTGAAAATGCAAGAGTTTAGGCCTTCCCAGTGGCACAGTGGTTGAGCACTAGGTTGCGAAGCTGCCCGCAGCCTCTGCAGTGCTGGTTCAATCCCCAGCCGCTGGGTGAGGGGCCCACATGGCGCACAGACCTCTCCAGTTGCTCGCTGCTCCCCTCAGCAGTGTACTTCGTTCATCTGCCTGTTCTGCTCTCACTCTGGTGAATTCTCTTACCCTTCCGGGCTTCTGACTGTAAGTGCTTGTATAAATAATAAATAAATAAATAAATAAATCTTGAAAAAAAATAAAAAAAGAAAGAAGATGCAAGAGTTGATTTTTATTTTTTTTCTCCATGGAGTTTATCTTTTTTTATAGCTAAACTCTTATGTATGTATACACAACATCTTCCTATTCTGTCTTTGGGAACTTAAATTGATTTCATAACTTGGCCATTGTAAATAGTGTTGCTGTGAAAACAGAATGCATACATTCCTTAGTATTAGTGTTTTTGTATTCTTCAGATAGATACCTAGAAGGGAATTGTTAGATCATATTGGTAGATATATTTTTAATGTACTGAGAAACCTCTATAATTTTTGGGTCATATACATTCCCACTACAATCAACCTCGCAACACTTGTTTCTGATCTTTTTGATATGGGTTATTCTCACAGGTGTGAGGTGGTGTCTCATTGTGGTTTTGATTTTCATTTCCATGATAATAAGTGATGATGGGCATTTTTGTATGTGGCTGTTGGCCATCTGTTTGTCTTCTTTGGAGAAGTTCCTTTTAAACATTTCTGCCCATTATTTATTTATTTATTTTTTAGAGTTTCTTTTTGTTAAGCTGCATGAGTTTTTTATAGATCTGGATTTAAGACCCTTGTTGGATTATGGTATGCAAATATCATCTCTTTCAAGTGGGTGTCCTATTGTTTTAGTGATAGTTTCTTTTTCAGTTCAGAAGCTTTTTAGTTTGATATTGTCCCATTTGTTTATATTCTCTTTTGTTTCTCTTGCTGTTGAAGATTTATCCACAAAGCCAAAACTGAAATCTATTTCATGGAGAGTCTAGAAGCATAAACTTCTGAGACTCAATCAGGAATACATAGTAAGCCTATACTATTTCACACCATTCACAAAAAAAAAAAAAGAAAAGAAAATGGATAAAAGAATAGGATGTAAGACTTGAATGCATAAAAATACATGAAATAAAACAAAGGCAAAACAGTCAGAGACATTGGCTTCATACTGTCTTTGTGGACTCAGCAACAATGGCAATGGCAACATTGCAGAAATAAACAGAAGGGCCTATATTAAACTAAAAAACTGCCTTCTGCACAGCTAAGGCAACAACCATATTTCTCTCTATATATATTCATACACACACATACGTATATGGGTAAACATACCTATATTTGCTTATACATGTCACACCACATCTCAGCCACCACAGAGGTCTACCCATTCCAACTATGCCCATACACCTCCTCTGGTGACCACTATTCTGTTGCTATAATTGAAGGGATTTTTTTTGCTTATTGTTATTATTATTATTATTTTAAGATTTATGTATTTATTTATACATGCACTGGGTACAGTCAGAAGTGCCGGAGGGTGAGAGAATTCACCAGAGCCAGAGCAGGGAGCAGAGCAGGCAGAAGGACCAAAGTACACTGATGAGGGGAGCAGCAGGTGGCAGGAGAGGTCTGCGGGCCATGTGGGACCCTCCTCTGGTGGCTGAGGAGCAGCCAGGGATGGAACCGGCACTGCAGAAGCTGCGGGCAGCTTCGCAACCCAGCGCTCAACTGCTGTGTCACCGGGGAGGCCCTTTTTGGTTATTATTTACTTTGTTTCTTTATATTCCATAAAGTGTTTGTCTTTCTCTTCCTAGCTTACTTCATTTAGCATAACCCGCTAAAAATCTTCCATGTAGCCACAAATGGCAAAATTTCATATATTTGCAATGCTGAGTAGTATTCCATGGAATGTATATACCACATCTTATCTCAATCATCTGTTGACAGACACGGGTCATTTCCATGTCTAGTTATTGTCAGTAATGCTGAATGAACCTAGGAGTGCATACATTCATTAGAATTAGTGTTTCTAAATTCACCAGATAAATACCTAGAAATGACATTTCTGATCAAATGGTAGTTCTGTTTTTATATTTATAGGAACTTTCATATACACTTCCATAGTGGCTGAACCTCTCAATATCCCCGCCAACAGTGTACAAGTGTTCCTTTTTTGTTCACATTGCAGTTCTACAAAATATATATTATAGTCAGAATTAAGAGAACTACATATTGCTAATAAAACACATTCATGTATGAGAGGTGAGTTACAAGAAATGAGTTTTCTGTAGTTTCATAATCCTTTCTGCAACTTCTAGAGGACAATGAAGTAGAAATGGATAAAAGCCAAGTTTCATGCTCTATGTAAGAATTCCAAAAAGAAGGCACATTGCTAAAAGGAAAGGATAGTCCATAACAGAAAAATAATATTGTGTGCTTTATTAATTCAGAATAAATAGGATTCTGAAGGAGGGAAAGAGGAAAATAGGAGCAGAGGGCATGAAAATTAGTTCTCAGAAAAAGAAAATGCTTTGCAATTTTGGATTATATTCCCTCTCTAAATTTTTCTCTTGCTGCTTTTAGGTTGTAATTCCAATTCTGAACCATAATGAAATTTCTTGAAATGATAATGTCATAATGGCACCATTCATCAATGCACTTAGTTGGTGCCTTACGGGAGGCCTAAAAAGGAATATATTGAGGAAGCAGAATATGAAATCTATGGTAGAGAAATACTAAAAGGGAAATATCAGTTTTATTGCAGGGGCAGAATGTGTTTAATAGAAACCTAAAAAATGGAACATGTGGACAAGAATTCAAATTATTTCCACATAGAATATTGGATTCTAACATTGTAGATTAATAAATATGAACCATACTTGGAGCAGAAGTTGATTTTTCTATGTAAACCCAATGGAGAAAAATAAGGCCTCAGTAGATATGAAACAATACATGTGTTAAATATATTTCTGGGTTATTAAAATAATGGTTGGCATTTTGTTAATAATTTAGCTAATTTACATTTTAAATAATGCCTCATGCATCTCTGAGGTAATTGAATTTTATACCTATAACACTTGATTAATGAAATACAAATGAATGAGTTTCTATTTATGAGTTTGCAGTGTATGAAGTTTCCAGTTCTCAGTGTCATTATCCAATTATAAAAGACACAACCAAAATTATATCATCATAAAATCATCATTGCTACACCCACTTTTTTTCCTCAGTAAAGGCTGAAAAAAACCACAATGATGAGGTTATAAATTTCGCTAAAGATGTTGTTTACATATATCAAACGGGTTATAATTAGATGATTCATAGATAGAATGATAGATACATAGATGATTATTAGCTAGATAGACACACATGCAGGAAGACATAATTGATAGACAACTGGTTGGCTAGATAATATTTTGATATATTCCTGAATGATGGATATTCCCAAATGATAAACTTTGATGCAAATCCTCACATATCTGGAAATAAAGTCTAAACAAATATATTATTTTTAAGTACCTACTCCTAACATCAATTGCTAGAGTACATCTTCAATAAACAATCTGCTCTCTGAGAAGTACCATTTGACTTTTCTCCATCATATTTGGAGAGGGGGTTTAGGCACCCTCTCCTTTAAGGGTGCATGTTTTTCATTGCCTTCCCCTTGCTTGAAACTGTTTCAAGGTTTGCTGAATACCCATATGCTTTCAGTTTGAGCTTGTGGGTTTTTTTTTTTTTTAAGATTTATTTGTTTGTTTGGTTTTTTTTTTTGTTTATACATCCAAGCACTGGGTACAGTCAGAAGCGCGGGAGGGTGAGAGAATTCACCAGAGCAGGGAGCAGAGCAGGCAGAAGGACCGAAGCACACCGCCGAGGGGAGCAGCGGGCGGCAGGAGAGATCCGCACGCCATGTGGGACCCTCCTCCGGTGGCCGGGGAGCAGCCGGGGATCGAACCAGCGCTGCAGAGGCCGCGGGCAGCTTCGCAACCCAGTGCTCAACCGCTGTGCCACTGGGGAGGCCCAGCTTGTGGGTTTTTTGACAATAATTTTTCTTAAATGTTCTATTTTCAATGTTTGTTTCATTTCCTTGTGACACCTAAACTCCATTTAAAGTTCTTTACTTTTTGAGAAGTATTTTCAAAATTACACTCTTTTAACTTCTGGCTCCCTTTCTTACTGTCATTCAATGACTATATAGAAGAATATTTAATGTCTTAGGTCAGAGGGAACAATAGGGGGAAAGCCCATCTTTGATCTGTTTTCTACCAAAAAACGGAATCATTCAAAGTGTGAAAATTCTTCAGGTCTGAAAGCCTTTTACTACCTTATTTCTCCCAGCGATCTAGAAACATTTGTTTCATCAAACATTTGGACAATGCAATATGCTAGACCTTATTTATGCTTTATTTTGCATTTGCAGAACTAAGTAGAACTAAGTTTATTTCTTTGTGGTATTATCTTGTTACATGCAATCAATGAAAAACAGCACATAATGCTAAAATTCTCTTTTCCAATTTTTTCCCTTTAAACATACAAGTTCAGTTGTCATGGAATGTAACTTCCAAATTACCAAAGCTGATGTGAAATTTCCTTACACTTATAGAGGGAAAATTTTCAGTAATTCCTATTTCTAAAAGTCTGAGCTCTCAAACTCTTTAGACTGGGATGATAATTTTTTTGGACAACAAAAGTTTCTCTTTCAAAAATTATATTACTGGGATTGTGATTTATATGTTATCAGTTATCTCCACATGGTAGTTAACAGAATGGTACTATGGTAGTTAGGCATTTAGGTCTTTCTTAACATAGTCCTCAAATTCCTTTTATTCTTTGGGTCCTCTCCTACTCACTATCTCAACCCTTTCTATCTTTTCTCTCTGCCTTTGACTTTGCCTGTTTGTTGTATGCACTCTGTCCCAATAGAGTCTAATGGTTTATTTAGATATAACACTACTGTGTTGATTAAGAATGTTTATTTCAATTGTAAATTCTTAGGGGCTTAGAGGCTTGGTTGGAAAACCAAAACACACCTCCATACAGTTTGATTGGCAAGCTAGAGGCTATTTTAATCCTTGTTTGCCTGCTTACTTTGTCTAACAACTGTAAAATATTGGGGAGAGGGACTTAATTAACTGATAGTCAAAACTCTGATATTTAGGGCCTCCCTGGTAGCACAGGCAGTTGAGCGCCACACTGTGAAGCTGTCCGCAGCCTCTGCAGCGCCAGTTCCATCCCGGCCAGCCAGCAAGAATCCCACATGGCATGGCAGACCTCTCCTGTCTCACCCCTTTTTCCCCTCAGCAGTGTATTTTGTCAGTCTGCCTGTTCTGTTCCCATTCTGTCTCTGGTGAGTCTTCTCACCCTCCCGTGCATCTGGCCTGTACCCCTTTTCTTGTATAAATAAATGAATCTTTAAAAAAAACCTTAAATTTAGTGCCATATTGAGGGATTTTGAAAGGTGAGTAAGTACTAAGAAGTAAAGCCTTTGGTGTTGACTTAATATGAATGTCATTTAGGTTTTGTCTTGGTCATTGAACCTTATGGTGGCTTTATTCACATGCATGTGCTACCATTTTTAACTCACTTTAGCAAATGAACCATTTGAACCTTAAATACTGCAGTCTGGCCAAGTATCGCAAGGAAGGCTGAAGGAGGCATTGCATGTTTTAGGCATGGGAGGTGAGAGAGATATATACGTATTTTTTTCTGGTTTTGCTATTTTTTCAGCCATACTTAGACATTCAAAAACATTTAACACTGTTCATATGTCTTATAAACACTAGTAAAGTTGTAGATTTAAATTATGTTCAGTTCTAAGAAGACCATGCTAATCCAGCTGCTAATATTTCATTCTACTTTATGATGCTTTGAACTGTATTCATGACAAAGGAGAGAATTACAAAGTAATTAACCTTTTCAACTTTTGAGACTAATTAATATCACAAATCAGATTTATGTTGACTAATCACAAAGGTTCTGAAAATAGCTTTATATTTAGATGTTCCATCATTCAGAACATTAGCAATTGATTATATAAGTAAACATAAAACTCAAGTCCAGTATGAATAGACATTTAGATAAATAGTGCATTGTCTAAAAAGACAATTTCCAAAATCTCTGTGTGGAACACTCTAATAATAGTTTCCTCAGAATGTCAATGACAAAATGGAATGTCCGAAATATATGCTTCACTATTGTCAAAATGAGTGCATGGGACTAAGGATTATGCTTGAATAACTTGTAAGGTATGACCTCCATAGGAAGGTGAAGGAACGATGAGTCTATTAAAGGAAAGTCAAGCAGGGCAAGGACAGTTCAGAGAGAATTTATATGTCTTATTGGAGAATTATTACTGGTTGGGATCTTAAAACTCAGGAAAAAAATAAGATAAAATGTTTGTTTGAACATTGACTGCTTTTAGCACTCTAATTCTATTACAATTATAGAAACTCAAACTGAATCCAGCACCACACAGATATGAACCATGGTTTATTGGTACTTATTCTTATAATTCAGCCGACTTGTTAATTGGTCTCTGAAATGCATCATATTAGTGAAAAAAGACTGAAAAATATTATCTTGCTGGATAAAAGATATTTTATAATTAATTTCTTCAAGATAAAATCATCAGAACAATTAAGATAAAAATAGAATTTCCTCATCCTAATGAATGATTCTGTGTAAAGTACATAGCTAACTTCATATTTTTCTCTAATATCAGGAATAAGACAAGGATATCTAGCCTCACAATTTCCATTTAACTTTGCAAGATACTTTGGTGAGTGAAGTAAGCCAGACAACAAATAAAAGGAGCCCCAATTATGAAAGAAGAAACAAAATTATATTCCTAGATGATTTAATCTGTTATAAAAAGTTCCTGAGTGATTTACAAAACACTTAACTACTGTGCCATTGTAGTAAGTTTTGAAACAGTCTCAGTAATAAATGATCTCAGCAAGGTTGTAGAATGCTAGATGATTATGCAAAAATCAGTTACATTTTCATGCATTAACAATGAGCAATGTAAAATGAAATTAAACAGGAAAACTCCTCTGATACTATCTTTCCCTCCTAAGAAAATAAATCCATTTTAAATATAATTGAAATGAATAAAATGCTTATGAATTAACTTAGTAAGAGAAGTGCAAGACTAGTGCACTGAAAACTGCAAATTTGAGATTACAGAGCACATCCTTTCTAGCACAGGATCAGAAGGACTTTATGGCCTGCATCTCACTTCTCAAGTCTGCTCACTGCCTAAATTTGTGTTGCTCTTTATTCTATAGCCTTGTCTATAATGAAAGTCAGCCATGAATTTTGCCTGCTATTGGATTCTATGTTTTCTTCTGGTGAATCACTGGATTTGATGGTAGTGTCATGAGAACCCTAAAATCATTTGTAATTACAGACCAAGTAATTCCTAAGAAAAACTTTTCTCCCTTGCAAGTCCCAATGAATATATGAAAAAGTTAATAATTAATCATACAATTCAGTATGGAGGATAAATTCAGGATAATAAAAACATGCCATAGTCAGAAGGAAAAAAAAAATAATAGGTGATCTCACTTAATTTGGAATATAGAAAAACAAACAAAAGGTCAAGAAAAAGCCAAAACTAGCAATCTGACCATATCACTGAGGCATACAGCAAAAGAGGGGATGGGAGGGAGCAGAACAAGGATGAACACAGGGAATATGGGGAATACAGTGATGGTTCACAGGTGATATGGTGGGAGGAGAACTATGGAAACTACAACAATGTAAGAAAAAAATTAATTTAAAAAAGTTATAACAAAAAAATGCAATAACATTGTTCTGATGAGACCAAGATTTGCTTGGACATAAACACATTTTCAGAGGATTCATCTAGAAAACAAAAAACTGTGTCAAAGGTAACATATATGAAAATAAGCCATTGCAATTTGTTTATATGCTTATAATCTTAACATAATTAAAATTATTTTAGGTTAAATAAAGTTTAACCAAACTTTATTTTTTTAATGAGTTTGAATGCATTTCTTTTTTTTTTTCCAAAGATTTATTTATTTATGCATACAAGAACAGGGGTGTAAGCCAGAGGTGCGGGAGGTGAGCGGATTCACCAGAGACAGAGTGGGGAGCAGAACAGGCAGATCTACTGAAATGAACTGCTGAGGTGAGCAACGGGCAAGACAGGAGAGGTCTGCTGCACCAAGTGCAAAACTTTTAAAGAATGGTCTTAATCAGTTCTGAAACTATGAAAAAAGGAACAATTGAGTAGACAGATTATTATTACAAAATACTAGTGAAAGGCATGATATAATACTTCCCTTGGCTTTTTACAATGAAATATTTAATTTTGTGCTTGGAGTGTGTGTTACATTAGTACTTCAACATTGTTTAGAGTTGGGTAGGATTATTCAGGGATGGCCTGCCAGGGACCTAACTGGTGCTGCAGTGGCTGGTGATAGCTTGATAGCACTGTTTTTAACTCCTGTGCCATCAGGGAGGCCCCCAAACTTTAAAATTTTAAATAAAGGCATATTTATAATACAGTATCACATGGTGATACAGAAACTAATGGTTTTATATTTTAATTAATTAAATTTTAGTTGTCAAAATATTTATTTCTTGTTAGCTGCCACTAAAACTGCAGTTTCTTAAGCATTTGAGTGCTTAAATTTCTTTAGAAGTATATTTTAGGAGTTAGAAATTTTTAGAGAAATTGCATGAAACATAATCTAATGCTGTGGTATCAAGAGATGAAGAAATAAGTGATTTAACGTTAGATAGTCTCGATCAAAAGCAAAGCAACATGATCAAGTAGTATAAGATGGGTCAGTCAGATGGGTATCCTAAGCCTCACAGAGGATGGATGCTCAGCTTTTCAAAGAATTTTACAACTGTGTGAACAAATTTAGAGCCATATTTCCTATAAAAGAAAAATGAAGTTGGCAGCTCATAAAACAAAACAAAGATACTTTCAAAGAACAGGGAATTATTAGAGATTATAAAACATTAACTTATTATTTTATTAAAAGAAAAGATTTTCTTATGTAAACTTTGAAACAATAGCAAAGGACATGATTTAGCATTTTTAAAAACAAGAATATATATATATATTATTTATATATTGTTAAATTTTATTTATATATTTTTGTGTTGAAGAACTAGGGTGTAGCCCATAACTGCATTGGGGTGGGCAGTGAGGGGCTTCACCAGAGCCAGAGTGGGGAGAAGGCGGATCCACTGAAATACACTGCTAAGAGAAGCAGTGGGCGAGACTGGAGAGGTCTTCTGCCCTATGTGTGGGTTCGCTCCCTGACTGGGTATGGAACTAAGGTCCTAGCAGTGATAGCACTGAGATTTAACCCCTATGCCAATAGAGAGGTCCAAAGAGAAATATTTCTAAGGTGATTACCTGCAAAACTTTTAAAGAATGGTTTTAATTGTTTCTGAAACTATGAAAAAAGAAACAATTATTACTCAATTATTATTACTACAAAATACTAGGACATAATATCATACTTCCCTTGGCTTTTTACAATGAAATATATAATTTTGTGCTTGGAGTGTGTGTTACATTAGTACCTCAGCATTGTTTAGATTTGGGTAGGATTATTCATCTGACTATATTCATAAAATTCAAAAGATAATATGGTTAATGCAAGGATTTGCAAGGAGAGAAATATGTTCATATTGGTTGTATGATATTCTAGCATATCGCTATAGAAAATACAAAGGAATATAAATTATTGTTGTGTATGCTGAACTTGCCATTGTAATTAGATAGTGTGAAGCTCTGACTGTCTGGTGATTCCATCTCAACAACTGGTGCATGTTTGTCACTGGTGTGAGTTTCCTTCTTGGATTAAAACACCCTCTGCCTTGCTAGAATTATTATGGACTATACCATAATTTGTACAATTAACTCTATACTTTGCTTCTGTGAACACCATCTCTTACCCCCCAAAATCATTTTTTATACATGCTAATAATTTCAATTTAGAATCATACCATTGAGTACCATACCCAGCAGACATATTTTGCAAAGGAGCACTTGCAGTGTTGCTAATGCATCTAATAAACTGAATTATTAATATTTCTGAAATTTAGCCAATTTATACAAAAGTTGAAGCATATAAAATATTTCTCATTGACACAACACTGTTGTTTTTTATGATTACCTTTTATTTTAGTGTTACATGTAAAATACTGTTTTATTTATTTTTTATTTTATTTTTACATCGTGTTCATTTTATACGTTTAATTTATCCCTTCAGGTGTAACCCCCATAAAATTCCCACCCCTAAATCACCTATGAACCATCTTCATATAGTATCTTGTGTTCTTCCCTCCTCCTTTTTGACCCCCTCTATCCCTTTCCCTGCTGTATATCTCAGTTCTATAGTTTGCCTGCAAATTTGTGTCTCTTTTTTTACCCCTGACCCCTTGTTCGGTTTCCTTGTAGTCCTCCTAAAAGTGATATTTTTCTTTTTTCCTTCTGACATATTTCATTGGGCATTATTCCTTCCTGCTCCATCCATGTTCCTGCAAATGGCATGAGTTTATTCATGTAAGACACGGTTTTATTTCAGTTTGCTCTTTGATGACTTCATAATTTCTGGGATTGCATATAGACATGTCTCTTGTCTAGTCTGAGTTATTTCACTGATTTAGTTTGAATGCTATTTCGAGTCATAAAAGTAAAACTCTTTTTTCAGAATTGTTTATTTAAAAAAAATATACAGACAAAATAAGGTAAAGAGATCTATTTACTAACGTGAATGATTTTTGTTTGTTATATTGGGAACTCCCCTCCTACTGAACTCCCTTATTTTTCCATTTTCTTCATTAAAAAATTATATTAACAGAGTAATATTGCATTATAACATGATGCAAATTTTGGATATGCATTATTATTGACCAGCATGTGGATCTAATATATTCACGTTAACTGCTTGTCTTTAGCTTTAGGAAAGTGATGTGATTTAATAGATAATGTATAATTATTAAATTGGTATTTTTCATTTCAAAAGACTTTCAGGTTTACTTATACATATTTTGCATTGACTTACTAAACAATATTGAACTCACACAGACATATTAAATTTATTTACATTTATCACAGATGTAAAAAAAAACATAGTTGTTAACTATTACCAGCTTTGTGGTAATAATCTGGATTGGTGAGATTTTTATTTTTTATTTTTTAAGATTTATTTATTTATATATACAAGCACTGGGTACAGTCAGAAGTGCGGGAGGGTGAGAGAATTCACCAGAGCCAGAGCAGGGAACAGAACAGGAAGACTGACGAAATACACTGCTGAGGGGAGCAGCGGGCTGCAGAAGAGGTCTGTAGCACCATGTGGGACCCTCACCAGTGGCCGGCGATGGAACTGGCACTGCAGAGGCTGCCTGCAGCTTCACAGCCCAGCACTCAACCGCTGCACCACCAGGGGAGGCCCTGATGAGATTTTTTTAAAAAAACAGATTTTCACTTATTGATTTGCTCCATACTACTACATATTAAAAATATTTGCTCTAATTTTTCTGAATCAGACTCTGTGTAAAACACCATGGATATAGTGATTGAAACCATTCAGTGTTAAACAATATACATGATAGATAAAATAATTATAAGGCAGTGAATTCAATGGCTTAGTGTTTTACCAATCATTTATGGTTATGTAGTGGAAGAAATTTAGTTTACAGTTAACTAAAATTTAGTCTACAGTTAACTACAATTAACTAAAACCCCACTGTAGTTAGATATTTTAATGTTACTACTCTAAATTATACATTACATATGTATCTCACATGACACTCCTATTAGAAAAAATTATTCTAGAGAATCTAATCTTGCACCTTGTGTTGTCAAACTATCCAGACACTTACTATTCAAATATTCACAATTCAAGTAGAAACTTGGTATTATTTAACAAGCAATATTTTACCCAAACTTTTGTGTAAAAATATATTGATTTTAATCACATCTATGTCTGCAGTTTCTTTAATGTGCTATCAACTTTGCAAAACACTTCATGCATAGAGCTATATCACTGGCAAATTTTAGAGGAACTTTTATTTTTTGCATTATATCATTATATGGTGAACAAGAATGAGCTTGCTTAGTTAAATATGCATTTATGATTTTATAGTCCTATCTTACCCCTCATTCTTTATATCTGGACTAATATGAAAAAAATTCAAACACTTAATGTATTGAAAATGTCTTTTTACTACATTTCACAATAACTACAAGTAAATATGCAGTATACTAAGCTGAAAATGAAAGAAATTAAAAACAGAAAGTAGGAACAATTCAAATGCCCTATACAACATTATAGTACATTAGTGTCTAGTACAGTAGTTTTCTTAAGACTGTAATTGCTACTTCCCCAAGGAGCAAACACCTGCAGTGGTAAGTAGCATTCATGTAAATGAAGTGTAGACTGCACAAATTAATGTAATTTTCTTTTGTTGACCTGAGTTCAGCTATAATGGACAAAATTTTTCGTTTCACTAAAAATGCTATCAGGGACACAAGGATCAGTTCAGTTGTTATTAATGGTTGCAATGACATAAGGAGAGAGAAAATAAATATCCCAAATGGAAAATGAATAGTACTTTAAGTTATGATGGCTAACATCTAACAGTCAGATGCCAAGCAGATAATTACAGCAAGCTCATTGTGTGTGACAGTAACCTTGGACATGGGATGTAGTGTGAGATCAGTATGTTGATAGAATATCAGAGTCTCTTCATCAAGGCATTTGAAGGCTAAAAGCTTGCTAGATGCAGCTGATTGGTTTCAGGTTATGACAGGGGAATGTTTATCTCTTAATTGAATTCAAATTGATTTTCCAGTAAATGATAGTTTTGAGTTTATGAAGAAGATTCTGGATGGCCACCCAAAAGTAAAAAGCAAACATAATAAACAACTTAACATTTTTATACAATAGTTGTCCTGTGGTTGCTTGTAGACAGAGAATTACCTGAGCACATGGATAAGTTTAATAGCTAGTGGTTATTATTAACACATATGTAGCCCACAATGTGTAAATTATTTTCTCTCTTCACTTATTTATTTCTACTCCCAGTCCCTTACTCAAAACCTCACTTTCAGACAAGTTCTGTAAGCATAACTGAAAGAGATTTTAGTTTGTAACTTTCTTAGGGCTGAAGATTTTCTAAAAAAATGGGTTAATATTTGCAAGTTTAAACTATAATTTCAACTGTAAAACACCAAAACAGTGTTCATCAGTTAATCATTCAATACCCTAGGCACTGTCAACTTTCATTGACAGACATTTTGGAAAATTAATAAATCAAAGTCAAATAAATTCAAACAAATACAATAAAATGATAAAGCCACAGGTTTTATTTAATCAAGCCATTCTGAGTGTAGAGAACAAATGTATTCTATGTGTTAAGAAAAAATAAAGCTAAAATGAAAATAAATAAGGCGATCTAAGAATTCTAATGGTAATTTGGAGGTCAAATTGATGGGGAGGAGGAAATCATCTTTAGTGTTGTTGGGGCTGGGAGTTTTGTGAGAGTTTCCCAAGCAATTTAAAGTTGGCCTAAGAAATACCAATAATACATAAGAGTGAGGGATGCAAGGCATTAAAAATAAAATGACATTAAGATATAAGCTGATCTCTTAGATAAAAATAAAACTATCCATCTGTTGCTTCTGTGAATTCTGTTAGCATAGTAATGTCTCAATCAATGATGCAAATATAGTGAACACATGGAGTTTCCAATTCACATAAGGAGTGAGAGTCTCAATTTTCTTTGCCATCAGTCTGCTGTACAAATTTGGACTAGGTATTTTCCTCCATAGTTTCATCTATCAAATGCCTGAAGTATTGTTGCATAAAATAGCAGTTCCTGATTTAAGCATGTGTCAAGGCAGTGTGTACTATAATCATCTATAAAGAAAAGCCTTATTCACAATAAGGATTGCGGAAGCTACATGTAAGGGATAACAAAATCGGTACTGTCTTTTTGTAGCTGATTGTGACTTTCGTATATTTAGGAAAGAAACTGTTCTTTTCCCGTATCTGCTTACATAAAGAAATTGCTATCAGACACTTTACCTTAACTAACAATTCTTGGAAAAAACAAATGCAGAAGAAAACAGGAGCAAACATAGCTGGGATTTCATCACATCCCTGCTGGATCTTCTGTTGTTTCTTTTTTTTTTTTTTAGTATTTATTTATTTATACAAGAACTGGGGTACAGGCCAGAGGCGGAGAAGGGTGAGAGAATTCACCAGAGACAGAGTGGAGAGCAGAACAGACAGACGGACTGAAAACACTGCTGAGGTGGGCAGTGGGCAAGACAGGAGAGGTCTGTTGTGCCATGAGGGTCTCTCCCCTGGCCAGCCGGGAATCGAACAGGTGCTGCAGAAGCTGCAGACAGCTCTGCAGCGCTGTGCTCAACCCGCTGCACCACCAGAAAGACCCGATCTTCTGTTGCTTCTTATAGCACGTAATACAAAACAGAAAAGACATGCCACTTTGCTTTGTAATAAAGTTCCAAGTAGGCATGGTTTCTAAACCAATTTGTCTATAAATGTGAAAAAAATCAAATAATTTAACAGAATAATTTGGAATGTATTTTTTGGGAAAATCTGTTCAACAATCGGTCTCTCCTATCTGGTTGGCACTGTTTTAGCTGCTAGTAACCTAGCAATCAATACTGTCAATAAAATAATGACTGTTCTTGTAAGGCCTGCATATTGGTAGGAGGTGGGATGGCTATATAATACAATAAGTAAATGATTTAACAATATGAAATAGAGGTAAAACAAAAACAGATAAGGGGGCCTCCCCAGTGGCACAGCAGTTCATCACTGGATTGCGAAGCTGCCCGCAGCCTCTGCAGCGCTGGTTCGATCCCCGGATGCTCCCCGGCCACCAGAGAAGGGTCCCACATGGCGCGCAGACCTCTCCTGCTGCCCGCTGCTCCCCTCAGCAGTGTACTTCGTCACTCTGCCTGTTCTGCTCTCCCGTCTAGCTCTGGTGATTTCTCTCACCATCCCACGCTTCTGACTGTACCCAGTGCTTGCATAAATAAATAAATAAACAAATAAATAAATAAATAGATAGATGAATGAATGAGTAAATAAATAAATTAAATAAATCTTTCAAAAAAATAACAGATAAGGGGTAAAAGAAAATATAGATCAGAATAAGAAAAATGAGCAACATTAGTGTGCTGAGTATTCAGCGAGTTGACCTAGATAGTACAGAAGAGTTAAATTCATGTAATTCTTCTGTGAATTAGGGGCAAAATTTCATGACAGCAAATACAAGGAAAGTGAGTTTAGAGAGAGGAAAGCCAAGAAAAAGGGAATAGCTAGAGTCATATTCAACAATCCAGGAGCCACTACCCACATGTGACAATGGAACACTTGAAATGTGGTCAGTAGAGAAGAGTTTCTAAAGTTTAAATTATATTTATTCATAAAAATTATAATTTAATTATAAAAAGATATTTGATATAGTTGTTCATGGAACTTTCACTATACTTGGGACAACTTGGTTATATAAATTTACCTTTTCAACTATAAATTTTATAATGTAAACATCAATTGTTACCAATGAAAATCTAACCTGTAATTTGAGATGTGCTGTAACAATAATAAAATGTTAAAAAATATATAGATGATGAAATAGTATCATTTATAATTTTATGTTGATTATAGTTTGAAATGATAATGTTAGATTAATAGGTCAGCTAAATATATTAAAAATAAGTTTATATAGGGCCTCCCAGTGGTGCAGTGGTTGAGTGCTGGGTTGTGAAGCTGCCCGCAGCCTCTGCAGCGCCAGTTTGATCCCTGGCCACTGGGCGAGCAAGGGTCACACATCACTCGCTGACCACTCCTGCCTCCCGCTGCTCCCCTCAGCAGTGTACTTCATCAGTCTGTCTGTTCTGCTCTCTGCTCTGTCTCTGACTATGCCCAGTGCTTGTATAGATGAATAAATAAATCTTTAAAAAATTTAAAAATAAGTTTATATATATTTATATGGAACTTGTGTTGATAGTTTGATGTAAGGAAGAATGATAAAAATACACTTAAAAATAAAAGGCAATTTTACATGTGAGCAGAAAGCATTGACACCTGATAAACGTGAAGATGGACTTATAGTCCATGAATAGGTGGAGAAGTTTAGCAGAGAAAAATAGGTAACAGCCAGCTTTGGGGAAGAATTAAAATCGATTAAATAAATCAGAATCCACAAGAGCACCAATGCAAGAATAAATAACTTCTTATCCTAATATTTTCTCCCTCAGAGTTTTCCAAGAAATCAACAGGGAATTAGGACTTGATGACAGAGATAAAGTATATATTTCTCTGTACCCTCATATGTAATCCAGCACATCAACAGAAAGAATAATAAAAACCATATGATCATATCAATAGTTGATGAAAAAACATTTGACTATGTCCAACATTCATTTATGATGAAGGCCCTTGAAAGTCTCAGGATAGAAGGAACATACCTTAACATGATAAAAGCCATATATGACAAATCCACCGCCAGTATTTTTCTCAATGGCGAAAATCTGAAGGCCTTTCCTTTAAGATCAGGAACAAGACAAGGATGTCCTCTCTCACCACTGCTCTTCAATATAATACTGGAGGTCCTAGCCAGGGCAATAAGACAAGAGAAACACAAGGAATCCAGATAGGGAAAGAAGAAATAAAACTATCACTATTTGTAGATGATACAATAATATACATATAGAACCTTAAAAACTCCACAGAAAAACTACTCTTTTAAAATAATCAACCAGTGGGCCTCCCCGGTGGCGCAGCGGTAGAGCGCTGGGTTGCGAAGCTGCCCGCGGCCTCTGCGGTGCCGGTTCGATCCCCGGCTGTTCCCCGGCCACCAGAGGAGGGTCCCACATGGTGTGCAGACCTCTCCTGCCGCCCGCTGCTCCCCTCAGCAGTGTACCTCGGTCCTTCTGCCTGCTCTGCTCCCTGCTCTGGCTCTGGTGAATTCTCTCACCCTCCCGTGCTCTGACTGTACCCAGTGCATGTATAAACAAACAAACAAACAAAAAATAAATAAAGGTCTTATATGTTTAAAAAAAAATAAAATAAAAAAAATAAAATAATCAACCAGTTCAGTAAAGTAGCAGAATACAAATTCAATACACGAAAATCACTAGCCTTTCCATACACAAACAAATTCCATATGTTCAACCATCCTTTTGCCCCTGGGATGAATCCCACTTTATTATGGTGTATCATCCCTTTGATGCATTGTTGGATTTTGTTGGCAAGTATTTTGTTGAGGATTTTTGCATCAGTATTCATTAGGGAGATTATCCTGTAATTTTCTTTTTTTGTTCTGTCTTTGTTGCGTTTTGGTATTAGTGTAATGTTGGCTTTGTAGAATGTTTTTGGTAGTATTCCTTCTTTTCCAATGTCTTGAAAGGGTTTGTATAGGATCGCACTAATACACAGCTGAATGTTTGGTAGAATGCATTTGTGAAGCTCTCTGGGTCTGGGCTTTTGTTTTTGGGGAGTGCTTTGATTGCTGCCTCTAATTTGCTATTTTTAATTTGTCTGTTTGGATGTTCTATTTCTTCTTTGTCCAGCTTTGGATAATTATATCATTCTAGGAATTTGTCCATCTCATCTAGGTTGTTGAATTTGTTTGCATATATGTGTTCATAATAATCTTGGATTATTCTTTTGATTTCTACTGAGTCTGTTATGATTTTTCCTCTTTCATTTATAATCTTATTTATATGTGTTTTCTCCCATTTTTTCTTTGTGAGCCTGGCTAGAGGTTTGTCTGTTTTGTTTATTTTTTTTAAAAGAACCAACTTTTGGTTTCATTTATCTTTTGGATTGCTTTTTAATTTCCATTTCATTTATTTCTGCTTTGATTTTTATTATTTCCTTTCTTCTTCTGGCTTTAGGGTTTTTTTGTTGTTCCTTTTCTAGCTCTTTGAGATGTGAGATTAAGTTTTTTCTTTGAGTTCTTCCTTGTTTCTTGATGTGAACCTGCATTGCTATATATTTTCCTCTTATTGCTGCTTTTGCTGCATCCCATACATTCTGGAAAGTGGTGTCCTCCTTGTCATTTTTCCTTATAAAAAAGAATTTTTCAATTTCTTCTTTGATCTTCTTATTAGTCCAGTGGTCTTCCAGTAGTGTGGATTCAATCTCCATGAAGTGGGAAGGTTCCTTGTTTTCTTTTCATGATTTATTTCTAGTTTGATGCCTTTATGATTGGAGAATATAGTTGGAATGATTTTGATCTTCATGTCTCTGTTGATGTTTGTCTGGTGGCCAGTATGTGATCAATTCCGGAGAATGATCCATGCACTTGAGAAAAATGTGTACTCAGAATTTTTGGGGGTGCAGTGTCCTATAGATGTCTGTTAAGTTCATGAGTTCTATGTTTTTATTTAGGGCTCTAGTGTCTTTATTTTTTTTTTTTTGTCCTGTTGATCTGTCCATTGGTGAGAGTGCAGTGGTGAATTCTCCACTATATATGTATTTTCCTTAATGTCCGTTTTCAGAGCTGATAATAACAGTCTAATATATTTTGGTGTCCTTTCATTTGGTGAGTATATGTTGATGAGTGTTATATCTTCCTGATGTATTGTCCCCTTGATCATAATGTAGTGTCCATCTATGTCTCTTTTTACTTTCTTTAATTTGAAGTCTGTTTCATCTGATATAAGTATAGTTGTTCCTGCCTTCTGTTTTGGTCCATTTGCTTGTAGGGTTATTTTCCAACCTTTTACTTCCAGTCTGTGTTTATCTTTTGTGATTAAATGTGTTTCCTGGAGACAGCAGAAGGATGGATTTTGTTTTTTAATCCAGCATGCTACTCTGTGTCTTTTTATTGATAAGTTTAATCCGTTTACATTTAGAGTTAATATTGATATGTTATATCTGTATTTGCCATTTTGTTTGCTATCTTGAATATCTTACTCCATTCTCTTCTTGCCCATAGGGTTTCTTCAGAGAAGTCTGAGGTTGAGGTTAACCTGATTGATTTTCCCTTATTAGTTATCTGTTTCTTCCCCCTTGCCAATTTCATTATTTTTTTCTTTGTCTTGGACTCTTGCAAGCCTTATTTATGTGTCTTGCTGTAGTTTTCTTTTCATTTTGGTAATTGGGTGTTATTCTTGCTTCTTGTATATATTTGTCTCCTTTTTCATGCTTGGGAAGTTCTCTTCAATTGTCTCCTTGAATAATTTCTCAGATCCTTTGTCTCTCTCCTCACCTTCTGGAATGCCTATAACTCTTGTATTCCCTCTCTTCATGGAGTCTGGTAATTGTCTAAGGGTATTCTCATTCACTTCTCCCTCTATTTCTCTTTTGGTTCTATTTATTTCTGTATTTTCAAAAGTACTGGTCCATTATTCCATTTCTTTGGTTCCATTTTCAATGCTTTTTCAAGAGCTCTTTATTGCCTCCAGAAATCTTTTAGTCTCCTTCTTTTATTTCCTTTCTTAAAGTCTCATTTTCATTCTTCAGTTCATTGACTATTTGTCTCATCTCATACTTTTTAATCATGATGATTATTAATTCTCTATATGACAGGCAGAGACGTTCTTCCATGTCATTGTTTGAGTTCTGGTGACTGATTTTCTTTTTATGGCATGTCCTTCTCCTGTGGGATTGCTTGGTTATTTGTATTTTCCTTCTCCCTGCTGTTTGCTTGTGCATTCCATGTTAGTATTTGTATTAATATATTCATTTAAACATAGATATAGCCATTAAACATGCGAGGGTTGTCATTTTCAATGAACAGTTAAATGAAAATGGAAACAAAACCTTTAGGTATAATTTTATAATTAAATACAAAGTCATACATTTCCTGCTTGATAAATAGCAGATAAAACATACAAGTATACAAGTTGGGCCTCCCCAGTGGCACAAGGGGTTAAGTCGCAGCACTATGAAGCTAAAGCCAGCCACTCCAGCAAGAGTTCAATCACCAGCCAGCAAGCTAATCTATGTAGAGTAGCAGACCTCTCCCGTCTTCCCCTCTGCTCTCCTCAGCAGTGTATTTCAGGCAATCTGCCTGTTCTACTCCCCACTCTGTCTCCTCTCTCCACCTACCCCACAACTCTGGCCTATACCTTAGCTCTTGCATGCGTAAATAAATAAAATAAATCTTTTAAAAAATCATACAAGTAATTAAAAAGCCCATATTCAAAATAATTTTAGTGTACTTGTGTATAATAAACATTAAATGCTGTATATTTCATTTTAAATAAATTTCATTTGCCATGGGAAGAAAATGAATACAATATTAATCCTACAGAATACATAAATAGGAATTGGTTATTTTGACCTAGAGAGAAAAGAAACTAAGTTTTTTATGCAGGATTGAATTAATAGATAATTATAAAATAACACTCTAGATATTTTATGTCAAATCAACTTAAAATATATTCAATTTTAGATAGAGTTTCTTAATGTTCAACTTTCCAATATCACTCCAGCTAGTCTATACTAATTTATCCAGTGTTCTAAGGATATGTTTGATGAGAATCTAGTGAGCAACACTTGTGAGACATAGAGGACAGGAAAAGACATAAAATGTTTTAATGAGCAATATTCATAGGAAAAAACATAGAATTACAAACTTAAATTTTAAATGAAAACTGGGGAAAGAGACTCATTATCATGGGTAGATAGCTTTATCTCTCTTGTCCTAAGTTTCCTCATCTTTAAAATGAAGGTGTGGGGATAATAACTATTTCTTATTGGAAAAAAATACTAAAAAAATGCTGAGATAAGTAGATACAATACAATCAAAGATCATCAACTAGGGAATAGCAATTTGATGAGACATAATCAGTAATGTAGTAAATTAGGCACTAAATCAAAATATAGTGCAATAAATCAAATGGCTGTACATTCAGAAAAGTTCTTGAAGACTTATTGATTAAACAGCTTCTGATACTTGTTTCTGTATAGAAATTGTAATATGCTATCATGAACAAACATAATAGTAAGGCAAAGAGAACCAGACAATAAAAACTTGTTAAAATAATAACAGATCCTAAGATTAGTCATGATTTAGTAATAAAACTAGAAATGCTTCTACTTAAGAATGCTCCAGAAGTTAGATGCTCTGAAAAGAGACATAGAATTGAGAATCCAAATGTGAGTCTTTAAAATGGTCTTTTGTTGGGCCTCACTGATGGCGCAGGTGGTTGAGCGCTGCACTGTGAAGCTGTCCGCAGCCTCTTCAGCGAGGGTTCGATCCTGGCCTGCAGGCGAGAATCCCACATGTTGAAGCAGACCTCTTCTGACTCGCCTGCTGCTCCCCTTAGCAGTGTATTTTGTCAGTCTGCCTGTCCTGTTCCCCGCTCTGTCTCTGATGAATCCTCTCACCCTCCCCCACGCATCTGGCCTGTAGCCCTGTTCTTGTATAAATAAATAAATCTTTTAAAAAATGGTCTTTCATTAATGTAGGTTTAGTTTGAAATGCCTTTGGAATCAATACCTGAATGAGAAAGGGGAGGGAAGCAGGATTAAACAGAGGGAGAAAGATAAGTCGGGTTACTCTGCAGTCCAAAAGCCTAAACTGATTTTTTTTATTTATTTATTTATTTATTTATTTATTTTTTATAAATTTTATTGTTATATTCCCCATACAATTGCAGCCCCCCCATTCTGACCCCAATCCTTCCCCTCCCGCCCCCGCCCCCCTAAAAGTGACTCTGGTTCATAGTTTTTTGTTGATTTTGATTTTCACTTTCTTATAGTTATTCATTTTCCTGGTCACTTATTTAAGTTTTCTAGATTCCTGCTATGAGTGAGACCATCCGGTATTTTTCTTTTTCTTTTTGGCTTATTTCGCTGAGCATGATCCCTTCCAGCGCCATCCATGTTGCTGCAAATTGCATGTGTTTATCTTTTTTGAATGCTGAGTAATATTCCATGGTGTATATGTACCACATCTTCTTGATCCAGTCATCTATTTTTGGGCATTTGGGTTGTTTCCAAAGCTTAGCTATTGTAAACAGTGCTGCTATAAATATAGGGGTGCAGGTGTTCTTTGGAATTGATGTTTCTGTGTCCTTTGGGTAAATACCTAGGAGTGGAATTGCTGGATCATATGGAAGCTCTATGTTTAGTAGGTCCAGAAATCTCCACACAGCTCTCCACAGTGGTTGTACCAGTCTGAACTCCCACCAACAGTGCAGAAGAGTTCCTTTTTCTCCACACCCTCGCCAGCATTTGTTGTTGCTAGTTTTTTTAATATGTGCCATTCTCACTGGTGTAAGATGGTATCTCATGGTAGTTTTGATTTGCATTTCCCTGATGGCAAGTGATGTTGAACATTTTTTCATATGCCTGTTGGCCATTTGCATTTCCTCTTCAGAGAAATTTCTTTTTAGCTCTTCTGCCCATTTTTTGACTGGATTATTTTCTTTGTTGTTGTTGAGTCTCATCAGCTCTTTGCAGATTTTTGTGATCAGTCCTTTATCATTAGTGTTGGGTGCAAAAATGTTCTCCCAGTTGGTGGGGTTTCTCTTTGTTTTTGTTATTGTCTCTTTTGCTGTGCAGAAGCTCTTTAATTTGATGTAGTCCCAGCTGTTTATCTTCGCCTTCACTATCACTGCTTTGGGTGATGTGTCTGTAAAGATGTCTTTGATGTGCAGATCACGTAGTGTTTCGCCTATATTTCCTTCTATATATTTTATGGTTTCAGGTCGTATGTCTAGTTCTTTAATCCATTTTGAGTTGATTTTTGTGTATGGTGTGAGGTAGTGGTCAAGCTTCATTCTTTTGCATGTAGCGACCCAGTTTTCCCAGCACCATTTATTGAACAAACTTTCTTTGCTCCAATGCATAGTCTTTGCTCCTTTGTCAAAGATTAGTTGACCATAAATCTGTGGGTTTATTTCTGGATTTTCTATTCGATTCCATTGGTCTGTATGTCTGTTCTTGTTCCAAAACCATGCAGTTTTGATGATTATGGCTTTGTAGTATAGTTTGAAGTCTGGGAGTGTAATGCCTCCATTCCCTTCTTTTTTTTTCAGGAGAGCTTTGACTATTCGGGGTTTTTTGTGATTCCATATGAATTTCATCAATAATTGTTCTATTTCTTTGAAGAATGACATTGAAATTTTGATTGGAATAGCATTGAATCTGTATATTGCTTTTGGAAGGATGGCCATTTTAATAATGTTTATTCTTCCAATCCACGAGCAGGGGATGTCTCTCCATTTCTTTGTGTCTTCTTCTATTTCTTTTAACAGTGTTTTATAGTTTTCTTTGTATAGGTCCTTTACCTCTTTTGTTAGATTTATTCCCAAATATTTGATTTTTTTGTTTCAATAACAAAAGGGATGGTTTTTTTGATTTCTTCTTCTTCAGATTTATTGTTTGTGTATAGGAAGGCTACTGACTTTTGCATGTTGATTTTGTATCCTGCCACTTTACTGAACTGATTGATGAGTTGAATTAGCTTTTCTGTGGAGTTTTTGGGGTTCTCTATGTATAATATCATATCGTCTGCAAATAGTGATAGTTTGACTTCTTCTTTTCCTATTTGGATTCCTTGGATGTCTTTCTCTTGTCTTATTGCCCTGGCTAGGACTTCCAGTATTATATTGAAAAGCAGTGGTGAGAGTGGACATCCTTGTCTTGTTCCAGATCTTAATGGAATTGCTTTCAGCTTTTCACCGTTGAGAATGATACTGGCTGTTGGCTTGTCATAGATGGCCTTTATGATGTTGAGGTATGTTCCTTGTATCCCAAGAATTTCAAGGGCTTTTATCATGAATGGGTGTTGCACTTTGTCGAAAGCTTTCTCAGCATCTATTGATATTATCATATGGTTTTTATATTTCTTTTTGTTGATGTGTTGAATAACGTTGATTGATTTCCGGATGTTAAACCATCCTTGTGCCCCTGGAATGAATCCTACTTGGTCGTGGTGAATTATCTTATGGATACATTGTTGGATTCTGATGGCTAAAATTTTATTGAGGATTTTTGCATCAGTGTTCATTAGGGAGATTGGCCTGTAGTTTTCCTTTTTTGTGTTGTCCTTGTTCGGTTTTGGTATTAGTGTAATGTTGGCTTCATAGAACGTGTTTGGTATTGTCCCTTCCTTCTCAATTTTTTGGAAGAGTTTGTGAAGGATAGGCACTAATTCGTCTCTGAATGTTTGGTAGAATTCATTTGTAAATCCATCAGGTCCTGGGCTTTTGTTTTTGGGGAGGTTTTTGATTACCATTTCAATTCCGCTAATTGTAATTGGTCTGTTTAGGTGTTCTATTTCTTCTTTATCTAGCTTTGGGTGATTGTAGAGTTGTAGGAATTTGTCCATCTCCTCTAGATTATTAAACTTGTTTCCATATAACTGTTCATAGTAGTTACTGATTATTCTTTTGATTTCTGCTGTGTCCGTTGTGATTTCTCCTCTTTCATTGATGATCCTGTTTATTTGTGCTTTCTCCCTTTTTTCCTTTGTGAGCCTGGCTAGGGGTTTGTCTATTTTATTGATTTTTTCAAAGAACCAGCTCTTGGTTTCATTGATCTTTTGGATTGTTTTTTTAGTTTCAATTTCATTTATTTCTGCTTTGGTTTTTATTATTTCTTTTCTTCTACTGGTTTTGGGTTTTTTTTGTTGTTCTTTTTCTAGATCTTTGATCTTCGAGATTAGGTTGTTTCTTTGCGTTCTTTCTTGTTTCTTGATGTGAGCTTCTATTGCTATATATTTTCCTCTTATTACTGCTTTTGCTGCATCCCATACATTTAGGATATTGGTGTCCTCCTTGTCGTTCAATTCAAAAAATTTTTTAATTTCTTCTTTGATCTCCTCATTAGTCCAGTGGTCTTCCAGTAGTGTGGTTTTTAATCTCCATGAGGTAGGAAAGTTCCTTGCCTTCTTTTTATGGTTTATTTCTAGTTTGATGCCTTCATGGTCAGAAAAGATGGTTGATATGATTTCAATCTTGGTGTATCTGTTGATGTTTGTCTTGTGCCCCAGTATGTGATCAATCCTGGAGAATGATCCGTGTGCGCTTGAGAAAAATGTGTACTCCATTTTTTTGGGGTTTAGTGTTCTATAGATGTCTGTTAAGCCCAATTGCTCTAGGTCCTTATTTAGAGCTTTGGTTTCTTTACTTATTTTTTGTCTTGTTGATCTATCCATTGTTGATAGTGGTGTGTTGAAGTCTCCCACCACGTATGTGTTTTCTCTGATGTCTGTTTTCAGAGAGGACAACACTTGTCTGATATATTTTGGTGCTCCTTCGTTTGGTGAGTATATGTTAATGAGTGTTATTTCTTCTTGAAGTATTGTCCCCTTGATCATAATGTAGTGACCATTGGGGTCTCTTTTTATCTTTTTGAGTTTGAAATCTGTTTTATCTGATATAAGTATAGCTGTTCCTGCTTTCTTTTTTGGTCCATTTGCTTGTAGGATTGTTTTCCATCCTTTAACTTTGAGCCTATTTTTATCTTTTATAGCTAAATGTGTTTCCTGGAGACAGCAAAAGGTTGGGTTTTGTTTCTTAATCCAGGATGCAACTCTGTGTCTTTTTATTGAAGAGTTTAGTCCATTTACATTTAGAGTTAATATTGATATGTTAACATCTGTATTTGCCATTGTGTTTGTCTTTCCTTTGATTTTATTTATTTATTCTTTTAATAACTTTTTTTTTTTGGCCTTCTTTCATTGTTATTCGTCCCTCTGAGGTTCTGGCTTTAGGACTCCTTGTAGTATTTTTTGGAGTGGGGGTTTAGTTGCAATGAAATTCCGGAGTTTCTGTTTGTCTGGGAAGGTCCATATTCTTTCTTCAAAGAGGAAGGAGAGCTTTGCGGGATAGAGTATTCTTGGTTGGCATCTATTTTCTTGGAGTCTGTTGACTATGTCCCTCCACTCTCTCCTTGCCCGTAGTGTTTCTTCGGAGAAGTCTGATGTCAGCCTGATTGGCTTTCCTTTGAATGTTATCTGTTTCTTCCCTCTTGCCAGCTTCATTATTTTTTCCTTGTCCTGGATTCTTGGGAGCTTTACTATTATGTGTCTTGCTGTATTTTTTCTTTCGTCGTGGAAGTTTGGTGTTCTTCTTGCTTCTTGTATATCAATTTTCAGCTCCTTCTTCACATTTGGGAAGTTCTCTTCAATTATCTCTTTGAATATTTTCTCTGTTCCTACTTCTCTCTCCTCTCCTTCTGGTATTCCTATAACTCTTATATTTCCTTTCCTCATGGAGTCAGATAGTTCCCGAAGTCTTTCTTCATTCTTTTTCCTTCGTACTTCTCTTTCCTTTTCTGTTTTGGTTCTTTTTATTTCTGTGTCTTCAAGAGCACTTATTCGTTCTTCCATTTCATCAATTCTGCTTTCATTGCTTTTCCCAGAATTCTTTAGTTCTTCCACTAATTCTTTGATCTCCTGCATTTCTTTTACTTCCCTCTTTAGGGACTCAATTTCATTCTTCTGATCGTTGATTATTTTTCCCTTATCATTGTTTTCCTTTATGACTTCTGTCAGTTTTTTAATCACGGCAATTTTAAATTCTCTTTCTGGAAGGCTCAGAAGTTCTTCCAAGTTACTGTCGTTGCAATCTGGGGGCTGGTTTTCTTTTTGTGGTGTGCTTTTTCTCTGGAGAGTTGCTAGGTTGCGTGTGGTTCTTCTCCTCCCTACTGTCTGTTTTCTAATTTGCCGTATGCGTTGGGACACTGTGTTGTTGGGACTGGCCGGCATCTTGGGTGGGCTTCTCTTCTCCCCTCTGGTTCCTCCAGGAGTCATCTGTCAGTTTCAAGCAGTCTTTATTGGAGAAAGGTCCCTGTCCTAAAATGTCGATGTGGGGACACACTCCCCTGTGCGCCTGGTCTGCCCCGGTGGTGGGTTCCTGCTCCCCCTCTGGGCTTGGACTGCAGGCCAGAGGGGGTCTGGCGTGGGCGAACTTCCCCCGCTCACCTCTGGCTCCTGAGGAAGCCTTCTGCAGGTAGTCTTTACTGAAGAAATGTCCCTGTTCTAAAATGGTGATGTGGGACACACTCCCTGCGCGTCCGGTGTCAGGCACACTCTTCTGCGTGCCTGGTCTGCCCTGGCTGTGGGTGCTCGCTCTCCCTGTGGGCTCAGACTACTTGTTCGGAAGGGACCGGGTGTGGGCTAACTCCCCAGCTGGCCACTAGCTCCTTCAGGAGCCTGTGCTGGCTACAAGTCGCTAGGTGGCGCCAAAGATCTCTCCTAGAGCCCTTGGGGAGCTGATTTTCCACCCTGTGGGACAGGGAGCAAAGCGGGATGGTAGGGTACACCTCAACGGCTTTGGGGTGCTGTGTCTGCCTTGTGCCCCACCGTCGTGGGGAACCCACGCCCCTAATTTCGTGCCCCGGGTCTCAGTTCCAAAGCCCTCAGTTCCAGGACACGGGCTGTAGCCCAGTTCAGTGGCGCGGGAATGGAGTCTTTTGCACCGCTCCAGTGCCTGGGCGCCTGGTTCCTGCTTACTCAGGGAGGGACCTTCACCTCAGTGAGGACCTCCGCGCATCTCCCCGCAAGCCTAGGTTGTCTCCCAAGCCTAGGTCGCAGGCGCGGGGACCTGGGCAGCCGCGATCCTGGTCTGCGCTTGCTTTTCAAGCGCGCCGAGCGCGCCGCTATCCGCGCAAGCTTACCGGCAGCCCGGGCTGTGTGCGCGTCTCCCGGGGTCTTTGTTCTTCTCTAATGGCGCCCGGAGCCGTTTGCTCACCGCCGCGGCGAATCCTGCAGGGTTCGCCTCAGCTCCCGTTCAAGGGGTGTGGTGGCTGCAATAGTTCCTTTCCATTTACAGTCCCGCTTGCTGCGTCGTTTGTTCTTGGTGGCCGTTTTGGTTTGTTGTTTCCCTCCTCTCTGCCGGTCGGAGAGTGCCACCTCTGTGGGCAGGGGAGGGGAGCAGGGTTCTGCGCTTCCCTCCCTTCTAGTCCTCTTTTATGGCCACTTTCTTCTTCGGGTAGTTTGCTGGACTCACCCGTTTATCTTCCGTGTCCCAGTTCTCACTGGGACCTGCCGCTTTTCCTCCCTATTAACTTTTTTTAATGGGAGATCTTACTCACAGTGTCTCCTCACCGCCATGTTGCTCCGCCCCCCCTAAACTGATTTTTATAGGAAATTTTTAGAGCTTAAATAGCCCTTAGAATTTCCTGAAATTTGGCTGGATATCACAGAATTGATATTTCAATACAAATTAATAATAAATATATCCTGATGCAGAAAGTGGCACAAAGCAAAACACCTCTTTAATGTTGAAGCTACCCCTGATGACGATACAGTGGAAGCTTGTCTTCTGACAGCTCTCCCAGAAGTGGGGCAATAAATTCTCATTGGAGGGAATTCCTGGAAGCCTGTTATGTTGTCTATCATTGTTTATTCTCTGCAGCAATCTGATCCACTCCTTCATGTATACTCTGGGAACAATGTCTCTGGGAATTCAGTTGACCTGTGCTTTTGAGTAAACTTAGAAGGGTAACATTTGAGGATTGTTTCTCTTTTTCCAGTACAGCAACTGCTCTTGGATGAAATTGTTTCTCATTGCTTCTCACCAGTATAATTTAGTTTAGATTATGCTCATCCCCCCTTATACCCTTGCTGATCTTAATGGTTTAATTGGTCATTTGAACCTTGTGATCTAAATTCTGTTCTTCATGTTCTTCTCAAGCTAGAATTCCTAACTTGTCTTTATTGTCACAAATGAGGAAGTCATATTCAATAGGTATTCCCTAAATTAATTGGGAATAAAATATATCTCACTTTTATATTAAGTATGGTTTCATAATTGCCTTTTACACTAAATTGGCTATTCCTTTTGGCCACTAGTTCCTTGAAACAAGAACCTCAAGTATCTAAGACAGCAGTTAAAGATAATTCAATGGGGCTATTGCTGTGGAACCTCTCAGAATTGTTCCCCTCTTGGGAAGATTCTCAGGAGGGCATATATTGCCTTATTAGGGGCAATGTCTCTGCATCATTTCTTAGCAAGAGGCTATGGTTTCTAATAGCAACAAGGAGAGATGGGTCATTTCTGAAGACTCAGAGTGTTCAGGAAAATCTTTGTTTCACATTTAGGGGGTTAGCAGAAATTTCCTATCCCATGAGGAATGGCCCCATTCTATCCCACACAAGGGACTGAAATTGCAATAATAACCATGCTTTGCTTGGGAATTTAATCTTCTTCAGGACTTGTAAACCCACCATTAAGTCATGATCTTCATCTTTCTCTGTCCTCCAACTGTGGGGAGTATACGACTTTTTAAGTTACACAGGAGAACTTTGGCTCACTTAGTAATATAATAGAATGAATCACTCAAATTTTCTCTTTAATTCAGTAACTGGAAATGAATCATTCAGATTTCTCTTAATTTTCTCTAGGTTGTCCTCAACTTAGTGAAAGACAATCAATTCATTGTCTTCATAATACCTATTTCCCATGATTTTTAAACACCTGTTAAATATATCAGCTATTGCTCTTCTTTTCATTTGCAATTTATATTAATTTAACATCAATGATAGATTTAATAATTGACCTGCCACTTTATGCAAGGTACTGTGCTTACCTATCACCAGCAATATGGCTTTCAATGACAGTCAAGAGCTGAGTGAGCTAGGTCCAAAACCACCTTACTGTCTCTGTTAACAAATAAGTGCTGTAGGGTTTGTTCCCCAGAAAAATGATACTAAAATTGGGTTACCTATGCAGGTTGCTTCTTAATGGTGACATTTGTAATCAACACCTTTGGAAAGAAGAGGAAGGAAACAGAACAGAGCAGAAGTGAGTTGTCTTACAAGTTTGACAGCAGTCTTGCTAAATCCTACTGAAACAGGGATATGAATGACTGCAGAGTTGTCCTGACTTTGGTCCATTATGATTAGTACTTTATACTTTCCCATTTAATTAGTTATTAGAGAAGAGTCATCCCAGGAAGCAATGAGACCTTGAGCCACATTGAGTCAATCTCTGAAAATCCCTGAGACGTGAAGGTTACTGCCATCAGTTCTCTCAATAGCTGAGGCCAAAAGTTTTTCATTGAAGGGAGAGCATGTGCTGCATTGCAGAATCTACCACCCTGTTATCAATAAGAATACTATTATATTCAGGCATATTAAGAGCTATTTATTAGTATTCAATTTCTATGCCCATCGGTTAAGTAGTTTAAGAAGTATCTCTCTTTTTTGGAATTTGTTTAATAAAGCAGTTTTAAAATATAGTTAAAGACAGGTTGTGATTGTAGATCTACAGAGAAAAGGAGAATACAAAAGAATAAAAGGAATGAATATTTGATGAACATCTAATAAATATGTTCTAAGTTTATGTAAAAGTATTAGAGTGGCATTTGTTTGTTTGATTGATTGCTTTTTATGCCACTGTTGCCTGCCCTAAATCATCTTGTTGCAACCTGCCCTAAATCATCTTGTTGATTCATCCATTGGTCTTGGAAGATGTGCTTTCTGTTATTGTATTGGTTGAAATCTTGTCACCAATAAGGATGATTAAAGCTCAAAAGCCAGCATAGAATGGTGATACAAGAACCCAGCCTACAGGGTAAGGACTTATATGAGGGGAGAGTGTGGATGTTGCCAAGGACAAAAATCTCCCTTGTGCCACAACTCCTCGAATCTAGGGAGTTATCTGTAATCACCACATGTGCAAAATTGGTCAAAGCATACCACTGTTAGTGCTTTGCCAGAAGCTCCAAACTGCAACTGCTGCTTCAGCTGCAGTTCTGATCTCAGCAGGCTGGGCTGGTTTTGTCTTTTCCGTGTGGCGCTGGTAGAAGCAGGGCAGCACACATGCTATTTGGTTGGTTCATAGGCAGGTTCCATGAGAAGTTTCAGCTGCATAGTAGTTAGGTTGTCCAAATGCCTGCAACACCCAGATATGGGAGGATCTGGCGCTCCTTGGGACCACCAAACTAGCTGTTCCAAGCCCAGGTGTCAGATGAATTCCCTTAATGCCATACAGTAAGCACTGATCTCTCTGGGAGGCATGCACTCTCCTGACTGTGGGGTCTAGGAGCTCAGAAATGCCCTGGGAGTCAATGTGGGGAAGGAAAGGGTGACTTTTGGGTCTTCCATACTTGCTGGCTGCAGCCCCAGGTCTATTAGCACCATATCTACCAAGCATTTAGTGTTCTTTATATAGCACATCTTCATTGGGCTGAAAATTCAGAGAAGCTCTGGGAGTTCAGTCAGGTAGAGGAAGGTCGGGTACTTTCGTGGTGCCAAACTAGTTTCCAGCAGTTGTAGATATGTCAGCTCCATGCCTGGACAGCTGTCCATTTTACTCACAGTATCTAGAACTCCTCCAACTGCAATGGACTACAACCCGGAGGCAAGGAGTAAGGTGGATTTTGTATCTGGTAAAAATTGAGGCTAGAGTGCTTAGTGTGACAACAAACTTACCTACTTCTCCTAGAGTTGGAGTTGGGACCTCTACCTGCTACACCTCGGTTTGAGAATTTGTAGGGATTCTATGCAGTATTTGTAGAGACATATGCCCCCCGAATGTGAACCTCCATCTGTCTCTTCCTACTTTGGTACAGCTAACTGTGTTTATACAATTTTCCATGACTGTATTTGCAGCTCTACCCTCTGTCCCAACACTGTCAACACTATGGACTCTGGCCACCCACCATTTGCAATGTAGGTGCACGGGTAATCAGGCATCTCCAGTGATAAGTTTATATGAGATGCATGATATGTTAAGCTGTTTTCTAGATGTACTTTGGAGATATTTTCCTGACACAGCTTACTTACTTAGCCATGTTTTCTGAGCATGTCCAGTAAATTTTATTGTTGAAGAAAAATGAGGTAAAATAAATATATCACTTAAGTAAATGTGAAGTAAGTAAATGTGAAGTAAGTATTCAAACCTGGGTAATTTTGGTTTTAACATCGTAGTTCTTAACACAATATAACTATATATTGGAAAGGATGGATTTGGAATAATCACAAAGATTATTATATCAATAAGTGCTATTTTAGGGAAAGTGAACAAAGAATTTTGAGTTTCTGATGCTGCTGTAGTTGATGGCAAACTACAGACTGATATCAATAAGCAAAAATTATTTTACTGTTTATATTAAAAAAGTCTTTCCCTTTGTTACAGTATAAGACACATATGTGCATATACACATATGCATGTAGATATATATGTTTGTGTGTGGAACACATAGATATATGTATGTTGTTTGTGTCTATTGTTTGTGTATGTGACAGGGATTGGTAGAGAGAGAAATATCAATCCTTGGAATGTATTAAATAAGGAAATGTCACCATTATTATATTGGTACAAAAAGAGGAATTATGAGTTACTTATTGAAAAATAAAGTTTTAGAGATAATGAGATGAACTTTATAATTACTGATAAATCTTCATATTGAAGCAATTATTTCAAATAATCTACTGAAACTGGTTTCTTAACTGTCATGAATGTTTATAAGGAGTCAGTTTGTACCTGTGTTAGATTTAGCTCTTTTGTGTGGGAGAAGAACAAATAAAAGTCAAATTATTCACAAAAGAAGGTCTCCTGAGGATTTTTTAAAATGATAGCATTTACGGAATTTTTTTCTTATAGTCATAAAGTTTTGATGAAAGAGAAAGCTGTTACTAAGCAACACCTCTACCCCTTCCTACCTTATTTGGTTTCATGTGCAAATTAACTGTCTAGGAGAATTGCCAAATGTTTTAACCAAAATGTTCCCAAATCACAAATGAAGACCACTGTCCTGTCAAACAGGAAACTCAGGAAGCAGTATTACAATTTCCTACCTTACAACAGCTTCAAAGGTGGTGTTCTGAACACATTCTAGTTAACTGATTATCTCTTTTAGTCAATTTTCCAGTGAATGAATTTCAATAAGGAATTTAATCTCTACAGTTCTATATTTTCTATCCTTTGTTGAATGCATAAAATATAGGAGAACATTTTTGCAATATTCTTTCTTTAAATGAAGTATAATTTTGATTTGAAATATAATGAGTAAACTCTTAGAACCTGTGCCAGATGTTCAATTGTATACTATATAATTCAACCAACAGAATTGATATTATACACATAGTATTTTTTCCAAACTTCATTGGCATATAATTGACATTAACATGGTACACATTTGAGGGACTATATAACATGGTATATAACATACATGGCATGTATAACATTTATAACATGGCACACAATGTGTGAACTATATAGACTCTATGCACTTGCACATTGCAAAATGATTACTACCATAGAGTTAACTAACACCTTCACCTAGTCTCATAATTACCACTTTTATTTTGTGGTGAGAACATTTAAGATATACTCTTTTAACAAATTTCAAGAACATAATACACTATTGTTATTTATAATCACAATGTTGTACATTGTATTTCCAGAATGTATTCATCTCCAAACTGGATATTTGTACAATTTGCCTGATTTATCACGATCTCCAGCCCATGATAACCATCATTCTATTCTGTTTTTCTGAATTCAGATTTTATAGATTACAGAAGAGGATTCATATTAAGTATAAGTCTTTCTGACGTATTTCCCTTAACATAATGCCTTCAAGATCCATCTATGTTGTCACAAGTGGCAGGGTTTCCTTTCTTATTGCTTAAAATACTCCTCTCTCTCTCTCTGTCTCTCCCTCTCTCTCTCTCTCTCTCTCTCTCTCTCTCTCTCTCTCTCTCTGTGTGTGTGTGTGTGAGAGAGAGAGAGAGAGAGAGAGAGAGAATGTGTGTCTGTATCTTTATTTATCCATGTCTTGACAGACACTTTGGTTATTTCCAAATCATGGCTATTATAATAAACATGGGAATAAACATAGTAAACTAGATATATCTTTGATATTCTGCTTTCATTCCCTTCAGCTATACATCCAGAAAAAGGATTGTTGGATCATACAGTAGTTCTACTTAATTTTTTTGAGGAACCCCGTATTATTTTCCATAGTGTCTCTACTCACTTATAGTCCCATTGACTTCCCTTTTCTCCAAATCCTTACCACCATTTATATCTTCTCACTTTTATTATATCTCTCTTAACAGGTATGAGTAGTATTTCACTGAAGTTTTGATTTGCACTACCCTGATAATTAGTGATGTTGAGCATCTTATCATGCACTTACTGGCAACTTATATGTCTTCTTTGGAAGAGCTATTTAGTACCTCTCCGTATTTTTAGTAGTTGTGACTTTCTATTTTTGTACTTGTTACTGAATTTCTATCTCAGCTTTTGCTGGAGAATGGGAGGATATATGGTTGGGAATTGGGTTTTTTGCATGTAGTTTACATCTAACTACAGAGAAGAACTGTGCAGAGGTAGAGATGAGCCAATCTGGCCTTCCTATATATTTTGACATCTGGAAGTTCCAAGCATAAGCTGACAATCACAGCTTTACCTCATACTGGATCCCTTGTTCTCAAGCTTTCCTGTTTGGAGAGTGGATTCTTTAATTCTGCAGCTCTGATTCATAGCTACTATCTGCAGTAGAGTGTCTTTGGTCTAGCATAGTCCTTTGAAGATGTCAGTCTACTACTCCAATAGTTTGTTGTGGAACTCTGCTCCCCTAATTCTACTCTTCTCTGGAGGCAGGTGCTCCATCCTACATACAGACTGTGCGCTCCCTTACTCAGGGTTGTCCCTGATCTGGCCATGAAAGCTTCAGTCAACAACAGAGAGGCTTTCTGTCATAGCCACCCCTTTCTCTTGGGTTGTGCTCCTCTGGTAACTAAAGTTCAAACACAATAAAAATCTCAGTTTTTCCTACCCTCTCTGCCATGTAGTCCTTCTTTATGTGTACAAAGGTTATCCAGTCATCCTCCAGAAGTATGTCTTTATTTCCATATAATTTGGTTGTAAATAAGTAGATGAGGCAAGTCTAACAGCTTCATTCTTCTGCCATCAAGCCAAACTTCTCTTAATTAATTTTCATTAATGTTGTATAACTTATAATGTAGATGCTGACTTATCAATTATTATGGTACATGTACTTAGCTATGATTTGAAAAAATACCTGCACAACTACTTATAAACACAGTTGATAAGTCATTCAAACAGAAAATATTTGAAACTCATATAAAAATAAAACCATAATTTGATTAGTTCAAAAATAATAGTTTCATGGCATAACAATACCACTCTTTTTCCTTTTTTTTATTTTTTTTAAGATTTATTTATTTATTTATACAAGCACTGGGTACAGTCAGAGGCGCAGGAAGGTGAGAGAATTCACTAGAGCCAGAGTGGAGAGAACAGGCAGAGTGACGAAGTACACTGCTGAGGGGAGCAGCAGGCAGCAGGAGAGGTCTGCGTGCCATGTGGGACCCTTCTCTGGTGGCCGGGGAGCAGCCGGGGATCGAACCAGCGCTGCAGAGGCTGCGGGCAGCTTCGCAACCCAGTGCTCAACCGCTGCACCACCAAGGAGGACCCCACTCTTTTTTTCTTAACATTATTGCTTTTTAAAAGACAAAGCATTAAAAGAAAAACAAAAACACTCCAAGGGATGGCTTAGCTGCTACATAAAATGTTTTTGTTTGCCAATCTTTTTTTTTTAAGATCTATTTATTTATACAAACATTGGGGTACAGGCCAGAGGCACAGGAGGGTGAGAGAATCCACCAGAGACAGAGCAGGAAGAACAGGCAGAAGGACCGAAATACACTGTTGAGGGGAGCAGCAGCCGAGACAGGAGAAGTCTGCCATGCCATGTGGGAATCTCCCCTGGCTGGCTGGGAATTGAACTGGTGCCGCAGAGGCTGCAGACAGCCTCACAGCGCTGCGCTCAACCTGCTGCTCCACCGAGGAGGCCCTGCTTGCCAATCTTATCCTTTCCATATGTCAATATTTTAAGGGCAATTATGTCATATTATGTGTGTGTTTTCTAACAAATCTTCAACATTTGGTCTCATTTTGCTTATATTGTAAAATTTCCAACTAATTTTATATCACTTAAAACATTTTCTCCGGATTTTCTTTTAATGCTGGAGTTTGGGATTGTGGTGTCAAAATTTTAGGTCATGGTTTCTCTTAGTAATTATTCAATTACTTTTAGTAATTGTTGAATTTGGAGTGTTGCTATTTGTTAATGTTTTGTTGTAAACTGTATGTTTGATGTGAGCTTTTTAAAATTTCATCGCATGTATTACCTTCCATTTTTTTTCCAAAATAAGAGAATTTTGCATTTATCACTCAGATCCACTTGTTTCATAGACTGAATTAAGGATGGCCAAGGCACTGCATTCTTTGAATTTCTAACCATTCAGACTTGAAGGTATGGTTTCATTTTCATGAAATACAAGGAAAGAAAAATATTCATTTTCATAAAAATATCTATGAAATAGTTCACTATCTTCCCAAGCTGATTTTCATGTGTTACATTAAACAGGTAATAAATTGTTTATTTTTGTTAAAGTTTTTAAATATGTGATTTCCTATAACAGAAACCTGAAAACTAGAAAATTTTACCTGTTTTTGTGTAGGCCATTATTATGAATTTTTATTTGGCTTTTTTTATATACTTTGTGATGCATATAATGCTTTCTGAGTTACTTTTCGAGCAGTGATGGAAATTAACTGTGTATTGCACAGCTATTTCTCAATTGAACTTTTATCAATAAATTACTTGAACTCTTGTAAAAAGTTCTGAGCAATCTTGCTTAAGAAAATGTATTCATTTTGTTGGTGGTTTTCCTCACAATATTCATGTTTAAAACATTCAATAATTGTTCTAAAATAATTAACTATATATTTATTTTGCTGGTATGCATAGGTTCAATTAAATTATGAAATAAAGTAAAATATTATTCTAAATTAAACTGGTTTAAGTACAAACCAATAAACATTTGGCAAGCCAGCAATTGGTGCAACTATAATAATAAAGAGTATCATATGCACTAACCAATGTCATATGCACTAGCCAATCATATACATATTATCATATGCACTAGCCAGTATGCTTTCAAGATGAATTTAGGCTATTAATTAATCAATGAAATCACTGGAAGTCACTGAATAGTGCTTCTATCTCATTTCTGAACAATGGTTCATTAAAATTGAGAGCTTCAACTCCTCAGAGAAACAATGAGAAAAACCACATAGGTAACATATGATATGTGAGGAAAAGAAGGGGGTGAAGGAATGAATTACTGGCATCCTAGATATCCCTAGTGGCAGCACCCAAATTAATAACCCTTAGCAACCCAAGGTTTAGGATACCAGTTCCCTGTGGAGTGATAAGTACAGGTTGTGGTGAACAGTAAAAAGGAAAAGGGATGATAATGAGGGGGCATCTGCTTCCTTAACAATCTGACTCAGAGAGTGCTCAGTGCATCCTCACTAGGGAAATAAACCATCACTGGAATGATAAACATCTGCATGTGCATTTGGAGGTGGCAGGTGTGTCATTGTTAAGCATTTCCATTTGCTACACTGATGAACATAGGAGGAGTGTATTAGGAAAGCATTTAATTTTTTTCTTTGTTAAGTATACCCTGCCAATCATCTTTGCCGAGTTTATTATTGCTTGCATGCCAAATGAAAGAAAAGAGAATTTTCATAAACCCTAATCTTTTTGTTTCTTTTGTTTGGTTATTTTTCTATTTTGATGACTTGTTGGATAATACACATTCTTTAAAACAGTGCCATATAAATGCTTTGAGATAAATGCTTTCTATAAATTTTCTGGGTTTAAATGAATGCAACTGCCTTCCTGTTGCTCTCATTCTCAGTGAATTGACTGTTTATTTCACTCTCTCAGTAGAGGTATAATGTAACCTTTGAAATAATAGAAACTTCCCTACTGTCAGAGAATAGAAATAGTCACCCACTCTTTCATGGAAAACAGCAACCATTCTTTTAACAATGTGTTTTAAACTATTTCCAATGCAATTTTATTAATATAATGGTATGATAGAGCAACCTCAATAGAGCAACCACATTCTTTATTTCAGAGGAGAAGTTAATTTTGTAACATTGAAGTTGTTGAAATCAAAATTGTTTCCTGCTTTGCATTTTATCTTCTTTTAAAACAGGCGTAGAAAAAATTATTGTATAAAAAGAGTGCTTTAAATTCTGAAGTATATTTATCCATGTGTACCTAATGAGTAAACCATTGATCTAATTCATGGGGTGAATATATACTTGAAAACAAACATAAATAAATACTTAAAGTTCACATTTCATGCAGAGTATCATTTATCAGAAAAAGAGAGATTAAGTAGATATTCAACTTTTAGCAATGACTTAGATTAGAGACATTCAGACACAAGATAGCAGTTGACCTTATCTGAACTATACTTCAAATAGAGTCAATTGCATAACAAACAGCTTTAGTTTAAATATGGAAGCTAAGATCCCATTAAACTGAAACAAAACCAAGAGATTGTTGATGATTACAGAATTTAGAGACTAGTCCACTACAATTGAGGTCCTTCCAGGATTTACAAGATTTCTCATTGGGTATATAAGAATATGGAAGACTTTAGAAATCTTACACTGGAGTCCATATATTTTGTTTCAATGACAGTGATCCCAAAAGTAGGGGTGAACACACTTTTTCTTTAAAGTGTCTAATTGTTAACAGCAATTGGTAAAGTTAATATTTGAGGTTTTGCAAGTCAAAATAGCACAGTTGCTGCATATTCTTTTTTGTATAACCCATGAAACCTGTAAAATTCATATTAGTTACCTCCCCAGCTGAAAACAGGCCAAAAGGTCAGGTTGGACATCATGTACAGTAATTCAACTATCCCTACCCTGTAAGAAAACTGATAAGAAAAACTTGAATGCACTCTAGACCTCAAAGGAGCGTTCAGAAATTTCATAAAGCTAGGTTAAGAGAAAATAGAGAGTATTATAAAATAATTCAAATCCCTGGCCTCATAATTACCTGAATGAAGGGAAAAGAATGAATATATCCTTGGAGAACACTAACAAGATTGAGTTCCAGAAGACCCAGAGAAGTGTGTGAGGGACGAAAGAACATGAAAGATAATTTTGAGGTTTTTGTCTTTGACTTGGTGTTATAAAGAGAAAGAAATATCATCTTTGAAAAGAAATTACATTTGTACCCTCAGTTCAGGCACTAGCATCTGGCCAGAGAGAGGGCATTTTAGAAACCAAGGGTAGGGTGCAATTTTAATGAAAGAATGGTTATATGTGGTTAGATTTATTAAAGAATTGTTTGCCAAAAGGGGAATAGAGATGAAAATTTTGAAAGAAAATACTAAAGTCCGTATTTCTATAATCGATCCTATAAAGTTACACATTTTATTTTTTTTTAGATTTTTCTTTATTTATGCATACAAGAACTGGGGTACAGGCCAGAGGTGTGGTGGGTGAGAGGATTCACCAGAGACAGAGTGGGGAGCAGAACAGGCAGACTGACTGAAATACACTGCTGAGGGGAGCAGTGGGTGAGAGCCAGGAAAGGTCTACTGTGCCATGTGGGTTGCTCCCTGGCTGGCAGGGGATTGAACTTGTGCTGCAGCCACTGTGGACAGCATCATAGGTTGCATTTTATCCCCTTGTGCCACCAGGGAGGCCCTAAAGTTATACATTTTAAACAGCCTGTATCTTTATTAATTAATTTGCTGATAATGGGGGACTTTACCATCATAAAGGGTATATGAAGGGTCCTGTGTCAACATTGGGGCCTGCATTTCTAAATCATAGGGAGGTAGAAGATTAATGGGAAGTAGTGGGAAGAGTTACACCCACCTTTTTTTTCCCCTACATTTACCCCTCATGTATTTAAGGTCTTTGAGAACTCGTTGTGTTGTTTAAATAAGAGATGTCCAGACAAATTAAGTCACATGAGACAAATTTCTTTATATTTTCTTGGCCATCTATTGACCAGAAATATTTTGGATACTTCAGTCAAGAGATTATCACAGGGTGAACAGAAAAAAGAAAGATAATACTCTAGTCAGAAGAGGCCAAATGTTTTCCTGTTTCTCATAGCAACTAATGAGAAATGGGTTCCCACTGTTACAGGGCAGGCAGAGGGGCACCTCAGAAACCCCAAACCTGCCTGTGCTAAATAGGTTCTGCTATCCACCACATCAAGACAAAACATATAAGACCTTTAATGGAAAGGAATTTTAATATAATTAGTAAACAATACAGCAAAGACAAAGAATATAGTTTCTAAATCAAGCATCCAAAGTTACCCATCCCCTCATGGGTAAAAGTCCAGCCAAACAGGATTGGCCCAGAGCAAGACCTGAAAGCCTGTCACAAGTCTAAAGCACCTTCCAGTGGAGACCCACCAAAAAGGATCAGAAACAACCAGACAAGTCTGGGAGGAAAAGAGCAAAATCAAAATCAAGATAAAAGCTGTCATTGTTAACCTCCCCACTGGTCTCTCCCCCACATTTGTTTCAACCAGTCCAGGAACAAAAAGCAAGGGCAGTTTCTTCACATCTCTATCTCCTCCATGTGCCTCCTCCTGGTCTCCTTCTTGCTTTCTATCCTGCTTCCTTCCTTCTTCAGTCTCTTCTCCAGCTCTTCTCCTCCCTGCTCAGCTCCACCCTACTTTGGGCGGAGCAGGGAACCTGGAACTCTTCCTTTTCCTGAGCACCACCCTGTTAGACCGCCTGAGTAGCTACCAAGAAAAAAGTGCCCGGGCCTCCCTGGCGGCGCAAGGGGTTAAGCATCACGCTATGAAGCAATCCGAAGCCTCTGCAGCACAAGTTCCATCCCCAGCTGGCCAGAGAGAAACCCGCAAGGCAGAGCAGACCTCTCCTGTCTCGCCCACTGCTCCCCTCAGCAGTGCTTTTAGTCCATCTGCCTGTTCTGTTCCCCTCCCTGTTTCTGGTGAATCCTTTCACACACACCCCCATCTATGGCCTGTACTCCAGCTCTTATATGCATAAATAATTTTTTTTTATAGTGCCCATCTACTTAGGGAGATAGCGTGAATTTGAGTATTGTACACTAATCCCTTGAAACCAATTTTCTAATCTAACTAATCCCTCCTCTATACCCTAGGTTGGGTCTCCTTTCTTCAAGCCCCAGCCTTCACTATCTATCCTACTACTGGGAGAACAATCCAGTCTTTTTCTATTCCACTGGAAATCTATTGTTTATGTATCAATCTTAGCTTTGGAGTTTGACTGCACTTCTGACTTCAAAAGTCTATTTTTACAATATATGGTCTTTATACCCTCAAAACTGAAAGTCAACCAAAATTCAAAACTGAGCTATATGTCTTTCTTCTTCCACATCCGTTTATAATAACAAATTCTCACTAAAGGCAAAGCCTACAGAAAGCCCTGTGCCTCCTTAAGTGAAGGTAGGAGGCAAAAAATAGGGAAATAAAAAAATAAAGATAAGAAGAATTATGTTGAGAAGTAAGATTAACAATTTAATGCAAAATTCTTCTCTGACACATGCACTAAGTAATAATGAGTCACTTAGCTCACTCTCTTGTTAAGTACATGTGGAGAGATAGTAATAGCTAAATCTGGAGCAGTTCATTGCGTTTATAAAGTAAAAATTCTCATTAAAATTTAATCTTCCCTTGTTTGATAGATAATGGGGAATTGTTGCATGTTTCTAAAAGTGAGTAAGATCCATTCAGGTTCTACTAAACACAGATCAACTTAGAAGAGAGTCAATTGAATTGACAGAAGAGGAAAGATAGAGGAAAAGTGTGCATGCTCACTGTGACAATCCCAGCATGAATGTAAATACACATAAAATGTAGATGTAAAAATGTAAGCACATATAAAAGATATTTTTTATTTTTACATTTTAATAATAATATATATTTTATAAACACATATAAAAGATATTTTTGGCATCCTAATTAAGGCACTATTAAAATGATTGAAATCATATTATAGTGCTAGAAGTGGAGATACAATGTTAAGAGTAAATTTAAAAAAGCAGCTGTTTGATTATCATACAGCACTGCATGACTTTCTCATAGATATGAATGTTTCCCTTTCCAATTTATGACAAAGAATGGCAAAATATAGCCCAAGGTGAGAGAGAGAGAGAGAGAGAGAGAGAGAGAGAATGTGTGTGTATGGTTTCTAAACACACTTCTCTTATTAACACAGTAATAAAATGAATTAAAATCAAGTTTCTGCCCTATCATATATGTTTTACTGCCCTATCATATATGTTTTACTGTTCTTTTTACTGTTAGTTAATTACACTAACTCTTCCTTCCATATCTACAAACTAAATAAATTACTCCTCAAAAATAAATCATAAAGAATTTCTCCAGGGAAGGCATCATCCCTGACCTCTAGCTAATAGAATGGATATATCCTTCCTCTTGTGCTCTCTACAGCTACTACATTCTTTGAGCATTTCTAACATTTTTTGTACTTTACTGATTTTTGTATCTCTGTACCCAAATACATGTTAGGTTTCTTGACAAAAGAGATGATTTTTCCTTTAAACTCCATACTTCAAGTACCTGGCAATGTGTCAAAACACATTTTTTAAATTGAAGGCAATCTAATGGAATGGATTTGTGAATTTTCTTAATGGGCAGCTAACTGACTGGAAAATAAAATCCAATTATTCTGAATCCATGAAGTTGGATTCTCTATTATTTCTAATCGGAATATCTAGATTTATAACATTAGTCTTAGACATTTTTAACTATAAACAATAGCATTCTTTTATGAGCAACTTTAAACATTCTTAATTCAATTATTTTCATAATCAATTTAGCATACACAATTACTATATCCAGATCATTCTTACTTGTGCAAGCACACAATAAACCAAGGTGTGTATTTTCATTTTGCTTTGCCTAATTTAGGTTCAACATGTGGTTGCATTGAATGAAATGAAATTAATTTTAATGAAATTAATTAATTAAAATATAGAAATGAAATTAATTTTAAAATACAGATTTTTAAAAGGCAATTAAATAAGTTTCTTTTTTAACAATCCAGTTTTGGGGAGAATTTCTTATACTTGAATCTACACAAGCCAAAAATAAGAGTAAGGACTCTCTTTAAATTAGTTAAACCCATTATATACTGCATAGTATTGTGTTATAGAAATGCACAAGTTATAAAAATATACCTTTTCATATTTAGTGACTTCAGTAGACTTGTTTAAAAAAATTCCTTAAAGTTATCGTCACATTTCTAATCTCTGGTATCTTGTTTTTCCTCAGTACTTTGAGATATGTATAACTGACCCAACAATTTTATAAGATTTTCAATAAAATTCTTAGCAAAAATATAGATATATCATCTTTATTCTGGAAATACTAATTATCTTCTCTTTATATTTGCTCTTTTCCAAAGAGCAAATATGGCTCACAGAATTTAGAATTTTTCTTAAACCAAGAAATAGAAAATTTCAACTAACTTTTGCTAATCACATTAAATTGCTCCTTAGTTTGTGTTGGACATCACCAGCTATATAAATCATCAATGTACAGGAACGGTTACTCTTACTTGAATGACAACCGCTCTCAATTAGCATAGTAGGAAGCCTTATCTTTTGTCATTTATGTACTATGATCTTAAACTTCTGGTTATTTTCACCACTGAGTTCAATGATCAAATATGTTCCATTTGTATTTAGATAGCACAGGATTACATAATACCATGTGCTGAAGGCTCAGACCCAGAGTCTAGAAATTTGCATTATATTTCCCATCACAATGTAGCAGGTTTCCATAAATGGAGTGGATGAAACTGCAGTTAAATTAATAGAGCACATAGAGCATATGTATAACAGCATTAAATAGAAAGCACAGAAATGATTGTAGGGAGACAGTCTCATTGATATACATTTTACTATTAGAAATAGATCTAGGTGACAGATTCCATTTAAAACCAATGTGCTTTCTGAACATTTATTACCACTTCATGTGCCAACCATTTCAAATGATGGCCAATAACTTTTCAAAGCAGTCAAAGCCCCAGTTTTCATGAACACTGCTGTAATGAGGCAGTAGGTATGTCTCAAGTTCAGGTCTTTCTTTAGACACTTTCCACTATTCCCAAAACATATAGTGCTATATAGTGTCATAATGAGAAAGCAAAGGGTCCTGTGTCTGATTTACTTCCTTGAACCATAATGCTACCTCCATAAGAACGGAACATTAGAACGTTAGGAGAAAATATAGGTCATGGGAAATCCACTTAAGAAACAATATCCTGGGCCTTCCTGGAGGCACAGGGGTTAATGTCTCAGTGCTATCAAGCTATTGCCAACCACTGTGGCCTGAGTTTGATACCAGCTAGGGAGCTAACCCATATGGCGCAGCAGACCTTTCCTGTCTCACCTGCCTGCTGCTCCCTTCAGCTATGTATTTTAGTAGATCTGCCTGTTCTGCTCCCTACTCTGTGTATGGTGAATCCTCTCACCCCCGCACCTCTGGCTTACATGTCAGTTCTTATATGCATAGATAAATAAGTCTTAAAAAAATAGTAAACCTTATGCACTTTATCTTGTCCTACCCCCATTATTCTCTTTCCCTTGCTACACTAGGTTTTAAAAACAGCAGCTTCATAACTCCAGTATCTATGAAAATCAGAAATCTAGCAAACATTAGGGAAGGATATGATCAATTAGCTCTGCAAAAGTACTATTTTCAAAGAGAAGGCATTATGAAGATGCTCTGGACAAATCTGATTCACAAAACTTTATATATATATATATATATATATTTGTATGTGTATGCATATGCATATATGTATATATAAATATGTATATACATGCATATATAAATATGTATATATATGCATATGCACACATATAATAGCACATACATATCTAAACAAACATATGTATAGCTACCAGAAATCAGTGCAAAATGACTCAAAAAGAATACTTAAACATATAAGAAAAACTTTACACATCCAAACTTTAAACTCCAGGTATAGTAGACTCAGAGATTTAAATACAAGCATATCATTCACAAATTATCAAAAATCAAAGACAAAGAATCTTGAAAGCAGCAAGAAAAAATATGAGGAAATCTCAGGACAATGAAGATTTGATTCTTCATTAGATACCATAGAGGCCCAGAGGTAATGGGATAAAATAGTCAAAGTATGGAAAAATATATTTTAAATACTTATTTATTTTGCTTTGTAGAAGAACTGGGTTAGGCCAGAATCGCAGGGATAGAGGATTCACCAGAGATGGAGTGGGCAGCAGAACAGGTGGATTTACTGAAATACACTGCTAAGGGGACAGCAGGCAAGAAAGGAGAAATCTGCAGTGCCATGTGGGTTAGCATTCTGGCTGGGGATCCAACTCAGGCCGTAGCAATGATAATGCTGAAACTTACCCGCTAGGCCACCAAGGGGGTCCACTGAAAAAATATTGAGTACCAACTAAGAATTCCTTATCCAACAAACTTCCCTAAAATATAAAGAAGTTTTGCAGGATACAATATCAATATATAAAGTTGATATAAAGTTGATAGATATATATGAAGTTGTATTTGTATGTAATCTAACAACTCTATTTATAGTATAAATTCTAAAAAAAACACTTAGACATACATTTGTTAAAACAAGCAATAGACTTGTACCCTAAAAATTACCAAATATTATGAAAACAAATCAAAAAAGGTTAAGTAAATGGAACGATATCCCATGTTCATAGATTGGAAGACAGTATTGCTAAGATGAAAATATTCCCCAAATGATTGCAAAGATTCAATATGATCATTTTCAAAATTCTAACATTTTTGTAGAAATTGATAAATTTATCATAAAAGATATGCTGGACAAAAAACAAGCAATAAATTAAAAAATACATGTCTCCTCTAAGTTATATGCCTTAGTCAAAAACTCTACATACTTTCATTCTAAACTTAATAATAATGAAAATTATTCAGTGTGTTAATAAATGATTTTCCATTAAATAAAATATTAAGTCTAGTATTGCCTCCAAAAAAGTATCTTTATACAAGTGTGTCTTGTCTAAATTACTGTGGATTCCAGCAATTTTTAAAAAATTGAATTTGATATGGAAATTTGCCAAAAATTATACTTTGACCTTAGATTTATAGTACAGGTATACACACACAAACACACACACACAGAGAATAAAGAGTAATCACATCATAGGTTGTGTCCTAGATTTATCAGAGGAACAGCACTACCATTAATAATTACTAAATTTCTTAAAGGAGTGTATGTATTTATAATGCTATCATAAATAAAAAGGAGGTTCACTCTAGTACATAGGGAATAAAGTTATAACTCACATGTTTTAAATACAACATAATATTTACATTACAAATAGTTACATTTTTGAAATCCTTTCCTTATTCCAAGCCCCACACACAGAAAAATGTTGAAAAAAGTTCACTTCAGGGCATCCCCTGGTGGAGAGCTGGGCTGCGAAAGCTGCCTGCAGCCTCTGCAGCACTGGTTTTATCCCCAGCCGCTGGCGAGGGTCCCACATGGTGCGACAGACCTCTCCTGTCTCACCTGCTGCTCCCCTCAGCAATGTATTTCATCGGTCTGCCTGTTCTGTTCCCCACTCTGGCTCTGGTGAATTCTCTCACCCTCCCGCACATCTGAATGTACCCAGTGCTTGTATAAATAAATAAATTAATTAATTAATTAATCTAAAAAAAGAAAAAAGTTCACTTCAGTACATTTAGAATTGACACTTCACATTTATAAAAGTTGTATATGGTAAAAACAGACAAACAAAAATATCCTTCAATAGACAATTTTTAAAGATAAGGTTCTCTAAATTTCTTCTCATCACTTTTATATCTTTAGAAATGATCAAATCAATAACAGGAAGTCTATAATCCAGATTTTTGAAAAATATCCTAATGATTATTTTATTTTTTATGTGGAATGCTTCACAAATGTGGCAGGGACCATGCAAATCTTCTCTGTGTTTTTCCCATTTTAGTATATGTGCTGCTGAACCAAGCACCCTAGTGACTTATTTTAAAGGGATTGATTTCCTAATTTATCAAGAAAAACTTCCACATTGGTAGCAGCATATAAGTCACATTCTCTCTTTGAAGACTGCGGACTTCCTTTATGCTTAGTGTTTCTAGGCAGTGGCTGACAAAAGTCCGAAAAGGGTGTAATTTTTTTTTTTCAATAGTAGGAATCTATACTAAAGAAAAAATCTCTGGGTCAAAGGATGACAAGGAATTTGTACTAAAAATCAACCTGACTTGGAAAGAAAACTATTCAATCTCTGAAAGCTGTTTTAATGATTAAATATAAATTTATATGACTGACAAAACCCATGTCTTAACTATTAATGCGATATTAAGATTAAATTTGGTAAACATATCTGATCCTTACTTTGCAATCATCTTATCTGAAAATGCTAATCGGAGAGGTATTGCAATAAGCTTTTGGAAATAAAAATGCAAGATTTCTGTCTTTCTGTCTTTCTCTACGTTTTTCCTTCACAGACTTGGACTGGAAGACTGTTTTCTCTATGGATAGCAGATGACAGAATATAGAACCTGAGCTGCAGTTCTGTTCATTTCCCTGCACTCATCAGCATCAATTTACATGGTTCTACCAGGACACATTCTGACAATATTGCTCAGTGACAGGGTGGTAGTTCTCATTGTGAATATTTTTTTTTATATTTACATAGATCAATGGGAAGAATGAATTTAAATAGTTTCTTATTCATAGATCTCAAATCCATCAGGTAAAATGTTTTATTTTGAACATGGGGCAAATATTTGTGCTTTACAAAGAATAATTTCCAGCAACATTTGGAATGAAGTAAAGCGTGCTATACAAACCAAATTAGTTCCAGAAGGCTGACATGCAAAACAAGTGAGAAACTAAATGGGTTTTAATATTTTTGTCTTGCTAAATTACATATTTCAAATCACTTCCTGCATATTCCAAAATGGTGCTTAGAAAGTGGGTTTGCTCTGGGTAAACAATTGGGAAATAAGAATGAGGAGAAGTTTTAAATAAACAAAGAGGCATCCATGAGTCTCCTCCTTAGTAGTTTATTAATAGTCTATTACCTGTATAAAGTCATGCACACTGGTAGTGTCTTAATTTAACCTTTTACAGCCAATCCTGCCTCATTTCTTGTAATGCTCTCTCATATATATATATATATGTGTATATATATATATATATATATATATACACACACACACACAAGGAATCACCAGGCATTCTTAGGGTAGTCTATGGTCCCTCATGTTCCTATGAATTTATTGGTGTTATTATTCTCTCTGCTTCGGAAGACACTTCTTGACCCCATCTCATTGGAGAAAATGTAATGCTCGAGACTGTACAGTTTCACCTTTGTTTGGAGTAATCCCACTCTTAAAGATAGAGCAAGACATTCCTGATCATTCTAGAGCTCTTTGTGTATATATCTAATAAAGTACTAGATATAATACATTACACTATTTTTTCTTTTTTAATTAATTATTTTATCTTCTTACACATCGTTGTTCATTTTTGTACAGTATTTGATTTCTCCCCTCAAGTATCGCACCCAACATTTTCCCACCAACACAGCACCCCTGAACCATCACCATAGTGTCTTGTGTTCTTCCCTCTTCTATTTTGACCCCTCTACCTCCCCTTCCCCACTGTATACTTCAAAACTATGGTCTGCCTGCAAATTTTGTCTTTTTCCAGACCCCTCATTCAGTTTCCCAATATTCCACTTATTCAAAAGGAAACCTGCACTCCTATGTTTATTGAGCGCTATTTATATCAGCTAAGATATAGAAACAAATTTTATGCCCCAAAATAGATGACTGGTTTTAGAATATGTGGTATATAAACACAATGGAATACTACTTAGTGATCAAAAAAGATAAACTCATGCCATTTGCAGTAACATAGATGGAGCTGGAAGGGCTTATTCTAGCTCAAATAAGTCAGAAGGTAAAAGAAAAATATTGAATGGTCTCACTTATAGATGGAATATAGGAAAACATTACATCAATTTTAATGTTTATACTTCAATTTAGAGTTCTTAGAAATCAGGGGACATATTGTATTTATTCTTGAATCCTCTGAACATTTTTAGCATATAATAAGTTCCCGATAATAAAATATTTAGAGTTAAAATAATACTACATAACACTCCTGCTGGTCACCTGTGGAGAACATGGTGGCATCTTTGAGTGGAGAGGGGAAGGGACCACCTGGCAGCAGCTCAGGAGAGCAGGCACTGACAACTCCTGAGAGCAGTTGCCATCTGTGCTGGAAGATTTGGGGGTGTTGCGGAGGGAACGTATTAGAATTCTGGCAATTTGAAGAAACCCAAAGTTGTTGCAGTCTGGAGATGAAAACCAACTCCTGGGATTGTTAATCTACAGAGGTGGGGGGGATTCAAGAACTGATGAAATTAATACTTAACCGGGGAAATGCCCTGAAATGCAAGTTCTAGAAGAAGATGTGGAGAAGAAAGGCAGTGATATTCAGCAACTAAAAAAAAAAAAAAAAAAAAAGTTAATTGAAGCAGAACAAATACTAGCAACAGCTGTTTACCAACCAAAAGGAAAAAAAAAAAAAGCAAGAAAACATGTTAGCTTCCCTGAAGAAACAACTAATATGCACATAGGATTAGCGCAAGTAATGCTGTGTGTGTCCCACTGACTTGGGTTCCAGGGCGCCCAGTGTGACCACACCCACTGTCTTAGAGACAAGAAATAGATTGTTGGGTCAAATGAATAATCCTTCCACTACTGGTATAAATGATCATTTGCCAGGGGACATATTGCCAGATGTCCTTGCAACCATGGCAATCCAGTAATATGTCAATAAATATTTACCAACAAATCATAGTAATGTGTTTTTGTTAAAACCTCCGGAGCATAATAAAGAAAATGAAGATGATGTAGAGGTTATGCCAACAGGTGCCTCCAGCAGAGGTTGTGACTGATTTAATAAATAATAAAAACATACATAATCAAATACTTAAGAATTATATTTCCTAAATACCAGCAAACCTATAAAATAAACCAGCTAACTCTGGCTCTAATGGAATTGTGGAACCCATTAAAAATCACAATGAACTTTCTTTTAGATACAAAAGCCATGGTTTAAGATCTGAGTCTCTAGGTGAATATTGATAGAATAATCAAAATTTACTGTTGGATAAAAGATGGTTTTGCTGTGTACCACTTTGCCCTGTTGTGTTCCAGCTGTGGAATACAACAGGGCATATTTGTTTCAGAAATAAAACTTGAGGGAAATGCCCTATGTACATAACACGAATTATTTTGAAACTTTTTTTAAATGACAATCATTAATATGCATCATATCTCAAAATAAAAAAAAACCCTCATTTAAATGTTATGGTTGCTAGCTTCTGTCACAGGAACAGGAGAAATTATCTCAAATTGTACTATTTATAACTATTGTAATTTTCTTATTTATAAAAACTCAATAAAATAATGATATATAAATATACACCATTTTTTTATGAAAACTTGCATTGCTCCAGAATAAAAGGTAGGTATTACCCAGGAATTACAGAGTAAGAACAGAAAAATTCAGTTTTCAGTGTGCAGGAGTGCAGGGAGGGAAAAAGATGGAAATGGAGGAAGAGATGCATTGTCTTTTGGAGGAATTAAATAACCATTTTTTGTGTTTTTGCTCCTTTCACTATTCTCATTCTATTTTAATTTTTCCCCATTCTTGCTCCTTAGCACACTCTGATGTGGTTCCCTCTCTCCAGACCCCAGCACATATTGCTCCATGGAAAATATTGACCATAAGAAGGAAAAGTGTGATCAATTCAAATTTTCCTCCTCCAAATGCTTTTAACTCAAATTCCATTAAGTGTTTCCTTCTTGCTTATATTCCATTTCATGCAATCTCCATACCATTAAAATAACCTAGACAGAGTAAGACTAAGTTCTGAATTTTTAAATTACTATTTTAGGTACAATGTTCAGAATTATTGAATTGTACACACATGAATGAAAGAGATAATGAACAGAAGCTAAAGAAAGTGTTGGGAAAAATCTGAATAGAAATAAAATACACTGTTCCTATAATTTTATTGCAATGTAAAATAAAAGAAAAAGCATTTTTAGAATTTTTATTTTATGTAGACAAAATGTATGTAAAGGGGAAAACAAAAATCACTTATATTCACGTATTGTCTATGTAGAAGCTTTTCATTCACATAGTATTTATTCCTATAAATTTATTTAAAATATTTTATAAAAGGCTTACTGTGTGTCATGTATTACGCTACATGATTGGTGTCATGTATTCTGTTATATGATTGGTATTTACAAGATGCAGTTGCCAAGATATGATTAAAGTTTCAGGTACATTGTGGGAAATGTATGAAAACACTTAAAGTGTTAGGATGAAAAGCAGGGTAAGGGATTTTTTTTTTCTTTTCTTTTTTTCTTTTTATGATTGATTTATTTTATGGGTACAAGATCTGAGGTACAGGCCAGAGATGTCGGGGGTGAGAGGATTCACCAGAGACAGAGTGGGGGACAGAACAGGCAGACTGACTGAAATACACTGCTGAGGGGGGAGCAGTGGGTAGACCGGAGAGGTCTGCTGCGCCATGTGGTTCACCTCCCTGTCTGGGGATCAAACTCATGCTGCAGTGGCTGCGGGTTAGCTCCATAGTGCTGTATCTTAAACCCTTGCACCACCAGGGAGGTCCCAAGGGTTTCTTTTTCAAAACGCAGGTGGGAAACTATGCAGGTGAGAGGAAGGAGGAAGGTTGGTTATGAAGGACCCTTGCCTCATGCACAGTTCTTAAAGTTTGACCAGGGCCATGGAAGTCGCTGGGCAAAGTCTCAGCAAGGGATTTTTGCTTCTCGCAGGAATGAGTTTACCTTGGTGTGACCACTCATCTTTCTTGCACAATGTCTGAAGCAGCCCTCCCAAACTTGGCCTCACACAGTCACCCCACGCTTCACAGGGTCAGCAGCTGGGAGCTTTGGTCAAACCTCCGCCTTCTGGAGAGGAGCTGTGTGGAGAATCTGTTTTTTGTTTCCCTAATAACAGCTTTTTGGTATGGAAAGTATAACCCTCATTTCATAGAAAAGGAGGAGACCCAGAGAGCCTAAATTATTCTCTTCTAATTTCACAGATAAGTAGGTGGTGTTAATGCAATTCAAACAGATTTTTCTGACCTTTGAGTTGGAGTTCTTTACACTTCTTTTCAAACTGTTGAGAAAGAAGTCACAAAAATGATATCAGTATCATCTTACTTGACCCTAAATTGTGCTATGAGATTGTGTTAATAAAATTATATTTAAAGAGTTTACATATTTTAAGCTATATCCCTTGCAGTATATCCCTGGATATCAAAATAATGGACATATTAAAATGAGGCTGTTGACAATTACTGGCCAAAAATACAGGGTTATTATTTTACAAACAGACATGCAGATGCTGGACTTTATCCATAATTTTTTTGATAATTGTGTAATTTTAAAAGTAGCCTGATTTTTGTATCATCTGCCCGCCTCCATCCTTTTTAACCTATGGCACCACCCATGCGCAGGAAGACTTCAGAAATATTTCGTGACTAAGAACATAGTGGAAAGGAGACATTGTTCCTAGAGATATTGTAAAAGACTGTGAAAGCATTAGAAGTCTCTGTCCAATACTCTGTGACTTGCTTCCTTATCTCTCTTTGGTCTATCAATTACATTGGAAAAATGGAGACATTCAGCCAAAATATTTAGAAGACTGTTAATCATTATTTATGTGTGACTATATGGTTACATATGTGTTTATAGCTTTTATATATTTATTTTTTTTTATTCAAGCAGAGTATGTGTATGGATATGAGGGAGTTAAATTCAAAGTGTTCACTTGAAGGAATGATGAAATTCCTCATAAGGGACACAATGACTTATAGGAGATAGAATGTCAGTAATATTGGTTACTAGGCAATAGTCTTACCATGTTGAACACCATTCTAAATCATTGCAACTATTAGGTAATTTAATCCTACCATCCTATGATACAATATATATTTATTGCCATTTTACAGGAGAAACAGAAAGGGTTATAATTCATGTAATGCGCCTAAAACCATAGTTTGTGTTGGAGTCAGGATTTGAATCCAGGCTGAAAACAATAGAAGAAAGGGCTTTTTGAATAATAGAAAAAAACTTCCAAATAATAGTCATCTTAAGATACTTATCTACACTATATTGAATTGCAATTCATTAAATCTTTCTCATATAGTAAAAACAGAACAGAGGAAATTCTATTTTTCTGAAAAGACTCTTGGAAGTTCCTTTAGTAAAACAGCACCTTTTGTAGTTTCTAACCTTTTTTTTTTTTTTCTATTAGCAATTAGGAACACAGATAACAAGGGCAGTAGAATCACATTTGCTGATCTCAGGGGAATTGAACCAACAAGTGTTTTCTTAAATAACTGAAGTTTAACAAGTTGCAGGCAAAGAAAATGACAGCTCCCTCAGATAGTTAATACTGATCCAGAGAGAGGTGTGGCCAACGTGTTTTATTGTGGAAAACAACAAATGAGAGTTGAAAGACTGACAGACAAAAGGCATGGGAGTAAGAAGAAAGAGGATAATCTCCATATTTTTTCTGGTGATGGGTCATGAAAACAAACAATACAGTCAACATAAAAACATAAAAACACACCAATTGTGCAAGATTAAATAGCAAAAAAATCTCACACATACAAATAATACAGTGCAATATTCAGAATGCCAATTTAATGAGCTTCTTTAACACTTAGTAGGTTTTGACTTTTTCAGGCATATGTCTTCATCTGATTACCTTAACAAAGTCATTTAATAGACAAATTATTTTCCAATTACCTGTCCTCTTATTCATAAACAAGGAAAATAAGACTTAGGGAACTTATTTATTTGCTCAAGATTAAGTATCTACATACTAATGGAATTGGAACTAATATATTTGCCCTCCAGTGTAAATCTATGGAAACTCAAATTTCCACTGGGCTAAATTTTCTTAGAATACTAGTCTAGTGAAATCCCAAAAGAAGAACTAGCTCACTGTTTTCTATATTACCAGATATATATTGATTCAATAGAAACTTACCTAATTTAAACTTTGAGTTTCTGTGACCAATTGTGGTTCTCAAATGAATAATTTTCAGATGTAAGCCCTACCCTCTTACATGAGTAACTTTCCATGGAAACTTTAACTCTGAGTTTGGAGAGTGATGCCTTTCAGAAATATGCTGGTACACATTGTTTGCAGCTTGTTGCCTTGGAATGTCAAAATAACTTACAATCCATTTGACACCTGTGTTCTTTATTCTATTGTAATTTTTTATAATTTATCTTAGTGTCATTCCTGAAACTTGGGTATCTTCCATTGAAAAAAAGCATAAAGGAATCAAACCAACGGTACTTTTATTTTTGGCTTAGGCAATCAACTTGTACTAGAACAAAGGAGCTTGAATAAATCTCCTTTAAACCACAGAGTATGTAAGTTAGTGATTAAATAATCAAAGTTAACTTTGAGATGACTTCATGTATAAAGTCTTATAGCATAATGATGGAGGGGCCTCCCTAGTGGCATAGGGGTTAAGTCTCAGCACGATAGCCACTTCAGCCTGTGGCCTGCATTTGATTTCTGGTCAGGGAGCTAAACCACATGGTGCAGCAGAACACTCCTGTCTTACCCTCTGCTCCCCTGAGCAGTGTATTTCAGTAGATTCACCTGTTCTGCTCCCCACTCAATCTCCGGTGAATCCTCTCACCCCCACACCTCTGGTCTGTACCCCAGTTCTTCTGTATATAAATAAATAAATAATATTTAAAAAAATTATGTGATGTGTTTTACCACTTTCAGAACACATTGATAATTTTCAGTCTTCACAGCAACTTTTTAAAAACTGGGGAATACAGATATCTTATTTAATATTTTTTCAGAGAAGGAAATAGTAGTGCCACAGGATTAATTTGCAGAAAAACATATAATTAGTAAGTGGAAGTATTAAAAATTGAAAACATTTTCTGGCCTCTACATCATAGTTTTCATAATATTTTTTAATGATTCATGTATACACACCCTACCTCCAGGAGGCTTCAATAAACATGTAAATATTTAGTGTGTTGACTCATTGACCTTTATTCTGATAACAACTAACTCATTTGCTGCATCAGCAGGTATAGCTTTAGTTCCTTGACTGCATTTAATGCTCAAGTTCCTTAGATTATTTTAAATGCTTAACCAATAATCCAGCTTGACTGGAACTTTATGTATTCTTTGATTCTCAAGTTTTCAAATTAATATTTGTTGAATTTTTACATACTTCTAGAAATACAAATATGTATTCATTGGATAATTAAAGTTGTAACCAGGGCAGAAATTCTTAATTAAAAAAAAAGCAATTAATCCTAAGAATAGAAACTATAACCTAGATCATGGTTTGTCCTTTATTTAATATATCAGGGAGCATAAAATTGTCATAAAGAAAGAAAACTCATTAATCTGTTCCTCAATCTGGATTAGTTTTCCTTAGTGAAAAGTTCTAAGTTGTAGATTTTTTTTAATGAAATGCAATTTCTTTTTTTTCCTAAAATGCATGTTCAATACTCTGTTATGCACTATAATTGGAATTAGACTAACAAAGCACTGGAGTTCTGAAGATGACTAGCTTCAATGAATAGATAAGAATGACTTGAAATTAGCTCATCAATTGCTTGTATGTAAATGATTTCTAGAGTGCTTGGACACCTGAAAACAGTTCTTACATTCCTTTCAGTCATTTCAATATTCCCTGGGCAAGTATTAATTTTCCTAACAAGCCCTTCATTATAGATAAGTCAAAGCTCAAGCCATTTTATTTCGGCTTAGTAAATGCCCTAAATGAATATTGAGAAATGTGAATCGGTGAAATTCAAATTAATGGAAGTGCACAATCATAACTAAGATAAACCTCAGTCTAGCTTTACCTCTCCCTTCAAACTGATAACTTTTATTTTTAATTATGCTGTCCCTACAGTTAATATTCCTGTAAACTACATAAACATAATAACCTAACTTCCAGGGAAGCTTAAAAATTTAGAAAGACATTTCTAATAACAGGATTGTATAGAAGTAAGCTGACATAATGTGCTATGCACAAACATTGAATTCAATGGTCTGTGTTTTAGTGCCACGTTACCCTTGGAAAATTCACTGAAACTTCTCAAACTTCAGTACTTTTATGTGGAAAACTTTGATATTAATAGATACTTTCGGAAGGCAATATTGTACTAATATTTGAACTTTCAAACCTGTCCAAAATTACAAATATAAAACCATTTGAAAGTGTAAATTGCCATTCAAACGTGATTCTGATGGTGTGTTTATGTACCTTAAGTGATATGAAAGTCAATAAAATAGATTTGATTCTTTTAAAGCCTGTACCACTGATTAACAACAATGCAATTCATTGAAAGTGGAAGACAGAGACCTGGATTGCCAGTGTGTCTATCATGTTTGTAGTTGAGGGTCATGGAGTCATCAGATACACTAAAAAAGTTTCAGTTTTCTTAATTATAAAAAGAGGATAATTATACCATAGTAATTAGTAATCTTAAGGGAAATGAGTCCCTACTTGCTAAATTGTTGGGTCATTTCTGTACAGACCAGAGTAATTTAAATGATTGGTTTTCTACTTCATTTTGGGGCAATCATATTCTTCAGTTTGACTGACTTGAAGAGTTCTATCTATGGAAATCATGGGACTATCCTACTGATACCTGATCTTGTGTCACAGGGAACAGAAAGTGAAATAAAATTCCGTCAGATGCAAGAATCATAAACTTAGCTCAGGTCAAGGTTTAGCAAGGTAGAAAACTGCAGTGAGAAACACGATTATAAAGAATTCCCCTTCTTGGGCCTCCCCGGTGGCGCAGCGGATTGAGCGCAGTACTGTCTTGCAGTGCAGGTTCGATCCTGGCTGGCCAGAGAGAATTCCACATGGCGCAGCTGACCTTTCCTGTCTCATCCGCTGCTCCCCTTGGCAGTGTACTTTGGTCCTTCTGCCTGTTCTTCTCCCTGCTCTTTCTCTGGTGAATCCTCTCACCCTCCTGCACCTCTGGCCTGTACCCCAGCTCTTGTAAAAAAATAAATAAATATTTAAAAAAAAAAGAATTCCCCTTCGTAGATAAGTGATGAATGATGAGTGCAGTGTATCAGTACTGCAAGTTGCTCAACTTTCCCTTCACAGGTCTCTGACATGGTTTAAACTGTGAATGTGGATATATGATAAATTATAGTGTTTATTTACAGAGACCATTTTTTTATAGAGTTCAAATCTAACAGTTCCTAGTGAATGTTCCCTCCCATTTCTTTTGCCCTATTATACATTTTTGTTCACTTTCTATTGCGAAAAGCAAAAAACAAAGGCATAAACATAAAAGTAACACTTAATGTGTTGTTAAATAATGAAGACCCATGTAGCCATCACACAGGTGAAGAAACAAAATATAACAAGCAATCCAGAAACTTCCCTTGTCAGTCAACATTTTCCATAAAAACAATGGAATAGGATATAATAAATAGATATGTGTTAGATTAGAAGATAAATGGAGGATAGATAGATTAGATAGAAATAATATGTATACATATATAGAATATAGATACATATAGATACAATATATACATATGTATATATAGATATAGATGAAGAGAGAATGACAGGTTGAAATTGAAGTTTATTTTAAGGAATTGGCTCATACAATTTTGAGAGCCATCAAGTTTGAATTTTTGAGGTTTTATCAACAAATTGAAATTTTAGTTAAGCTTTGATGGTGTAATCTACAGTATAAAATTCATAGAGACTAAGGTAAGAGTAACTTTATAAGCTGGCCTTATGGATGACTCTTTCTGGCTGGAAACATGTAGAACACAAAGGAGAAAACACAAAGGTTCCTTTTGTGTCAGAAACATTTAAACCAAAGCAAAGGGATTTCATGGTTCTGGAGATCAAGTTCCTGAAAAGAAAGTTTGCCCAAAAGATGTTTTGAAAAGTAAGGAGGAAGTTTATCTATAAAGACAAGAACAATCTCAAGAACTATAAGCAGACATGCAAAACTGAGATTTCAATGACAAGGAAGACAACATCTACCTACTGCATAAGATAAATTGGCATGTGTCATGAGAATCAGAGGTCTCAAAAGTGTCAGCCCATAGGTATGAAAGTGGTTGCAGCTTCTTCCCCTTTGCTAGATCTTCAGTGGCACCTTTGTTATGCTCAACACGTTGTGGAGCCATATATTGCATAGAGGAATGTAAAACTGAATTCAGTAAAGTGATTGATCTAAAAGTGTGGTTATGGCAAATCAATAAGTAACAAACTGCCCCATTAGGTAAGACATTGATCTCCTAGTAGATTCTGCATCATCTTCATGAAGGATCTGAATGACATCTGTTTTGGAAAACACTTCAAAAGGCAAACAGCTTCTTCTGGAACATAGAACTTTCTTCTTCTTCCCTTTTGTGGAAGATGGAGATGCTGGCAACTGAGAAGACCATATCAACAGGCTTATTTGAAGGATGAACTAAGGAAGGCATTTATCATTATTTTATTTTTTTTATAATCTGGTTAATGAATAAAAAGCTGTGATAGTGTTGTCCCCAGGAAAGGGAGAGGTTTCAGGTTTCCTGCCCCACCCAAAGGAGGGTAGAGCTGAGCAGGGAAGAGAAGTTGGAGAAGGGACAAAGGAAGGAAGCAGGATGGAGAGTCAGAAGGAGACCTGGAGGAGGCACATGGAGCAGAGAGACATGTGAAGAAACTGTTCTTGCCTTTTGTTCATGGACTGGTTGAAACAGATGTGATTGAGAGTCCCGTGGGGAGCATAACAATAGCAGCTTTTATCTTGATTTAGATTTTGCTCTTTTCCTCCCATACTTGTCTGTTTGTTTCTGATCCTTTTCTGTGGGTCCCCACTGAAAGGTGCTTTAGACTTGTGACAGGCTTTCAGGCCTTGCTCTGGGCCAATCCTGTTCAGGTGGACTTTTACCCATGAAGGTATGGGTAACTTTGGGTACTTGATTTAGAAACTATATTCTTTGCCTTTCCTGTATTGTTTACTAATTGTATTAAATTTCCTTTTCATTGAAGTCTCATATGTTTTGTGTTGATGCAGCAGATGGCAAAACCTATTTAGAGCAGGCTGGTTTGCGGGGTCTGGGGTGCCCCTCTCTCCACCCTGTAGCAGATTGACTGTGCTTTCAAATTTAAAAAAAAAAAAAGCTGGCCTCACATGTTTTGATGTTTGTTCTCTCTTGAGTATTGATATATGCATATAAAAATTATGTCTATATATGAAGAAGTTTTATATGCATGTAATAGATTTGCATAATGGTATACACATATATGAATATATTTATACACATATGTTTATAACATTTTTCAGGTTGATCATTCTGAATGACTTGGGAATCCATTATCAACTGCCTTGAATTTTACATTTAAGGAAAATTTTTAATAATATACAGTAAAAAGAATTTGGCAAATGCCTTTGCAATTGGCACTATAGCCAGCAGCTTGTAATTTTTTTTTTCCCAGTAAAACAACTCAATTTTATTGTAGTCAGTTTACCAAAATTAATGCTTTGTGGTTATAATCACAGTCACCATTAGATGGAACTTAAAATTTTTGGAGTGATTGCTACATAGAACTAAGAATATTGCCTCAACAGTTTTCAGGGAGTTAAAATAAATCATAAATTATTCAAAGCATGAGTGGTAATAATATTTCCTCTGGATTGAAAACTGGCTTACTGAAAGGACCTTGATGCTTTGGACTCTGACTTTTTCCAATGGGAAAAATAAAAAGATGGAAATAAAATATTTTGAAAATAGAACAAAGTTTTAAACCAAGGAATTACAAATTGAAGAGTTGTTAAAAAGGTTTTCTTTGTACTTTGCACTTCTGGCAAGCATCTGATACATAAAGTCATGGATAAACAAATTGCAATCAAAGTATATAAGATTTTATAATGTTCTTAAGATTATAAGTTTAAGTTTAAACTATTACAGAAATGGTAGCTAAAGTAGTACATGTTCACAAAATCAAAATGTTTGTTGCAAATTCACCAAGAAATTATATATTATAAGCCTTTTAAACTTATTAAACTTATTCTTATGATGAGCAAAGAAAAATAAACACCAGTATTAGAATCCAAAACATTAAGCATGCATTAAAGGGAACTTGTTTGTAGGTTATTTTAGGGTAGTCTTGAAAAAGTGCTTTCCTTTGAGGAAAAAAAAAAGCACAATTAAAATATTATGTAATGCAACCTAAATTCTTTTACTGAAATTGAATATTTATTTTGATATTTTTGAATGTATGTAAAACTACTACATACTATATTAATGCTAAGTGATAAATTTTAGTTAATTTATAATTCTGTAATCATATGATCATATAATCCTCTATTTCTATTTTTCACATTATTGTGGACATTATCAAATTCACTTCCTATTTTTCCTGAAAGCTTAAATAATTTTGTGAGGAAATAATGACATCAAAATATGATAATATGATTTACAGGAAATGTATATTTGACCCTTATCTGCGTTTTTGGCACAAAGCTCCTAAACCCTTGAGATTTCCAAATAGATAATAAATATAAATTTATATTTTGTTAAGTTAATAATGTAACTTTGGGAATTCACCTAAGGTTGGAGGTTGGTTGTTAAGACAATCGTGAATAAGGAAGTGGAACTTTCAATCCCACCTCCTGATTTCTGGGGAGGAAAGAGGGTCCAAATGTTGAACCGGTTGCCAGTGGTCAATACTCTAATCAAACATCTCTATGTAATAAAGCTTTCTATAAAACCCAAAAAGACTGGTTTTTGAGAGCTTCAGTGAATAAACAGAAATGCGTGGAATGTCATGCCTGGAAAGGATATGGAAGCTCTACTCTCCTAATCCCACACTGCCCTATGTTCATCCACGTGGCTTTCCCTGAGTTATATCCTTTTATAATAAACCAGTGATCTAGTAAGTAAAGTGTTTTTCTGAGTTTTGTGACCTGCTCTAGTAAATTAATTGAATCCAAGTTGGGGGACATGGGAACCTGTGGAACTTGATGCTATCACTAGGTAGAGAGTGTCAGTATTGAATTGAATTAAAGGGCAACTTGCTGGTGTGGGAGGATTGTTTGTGGTAATCCCTCACCTTCATGTTTTGAAATTGGTTCTAGAAACACAAAAGATTATAATCAACAATCTAAAACAATAATTTACATGCTAAAATCACTGTATATATATACAGTGATTCTTCCCATCAATGACTTATCTCAATCCCAAACACCTCCTATAAAAGTTATACTTTTTTTAAAGATTTATTTATTTATGCATACAAGAGCTGGGGTACAGGCCAGATGTGTGGGGGTGAAAGGATTCACCAGAGACAGAGTGGGGAACAGAACAGGCATATTGACCAAAGTACCATGCTGAGGGGAGCAGTGGGCAAGTCTGGAGAGGTCTTCTGCACCATGTGGGTATCTCCCTGGCCTGGAATTGAACTCATGCTGCAGTGGCTGCAGATAGCTTCTTAGGTTGTGTCTTAACCCTTGTGCCACCAGGGAGGCCCCCCTATACTTTTAAATTATATGTTCACCTGTGCTAATGTGTATAAACTATATATATTATAGTTTCCTGTGTTTTTGAAAAACTTGCAAGCAAGTACTACAATCAGCATGAACTATACTTCTATTTTATTTTTTCTCCCATATTATTTGTTGTGAAAATTTAATCATGTAAATATATTTTCTATTTATTCCTATATTTTTATTTTTCTCAAATGAATAATCTTTTAGTTTTTACTGTAATTGATAGTTCAAATAACTTGGGAATCAATATTGGGATGAAATAGTCACATGCACATGTGCCAAAGACTGTATAACTAGAAATAGACTTGGTGATATAGAATATACAACTTTTCAAATTACTAGAATCTGAACAATAGGGTTTGCTAAGGAGACTTACTTCTTAGCAATTTCAACAGCACAAATCAGAAAGCAGTCTGAAGTTAAATCTGATGAAACAAAAAGCACTACAATTTCTAAGCTGAGGTGAAGGGATAACACAGGACATTTGTGTTTATTAATTAGCTGTATTGAAAAGAAAAAAGTGAAGCTTCTAATATAGTCTTAACACAATAAACTTTTACAATGTGGAACAAAATGTTAGCTGTAGTCAGTTTCTCACAGAAACCTAGTAAAAGGCTATTCTTGATGCTTACATATCAAAGAGATAATCCCAGATCCTTTAAAAAGATAGTCCTGTGCCAAAAAACTGACAGGTGACTTTTAAATAGAAATACAACTCAAAGAGGCAGGGAAATAAAATTACAGGTTTTCTAAAGTAAATGCTCTAAGATAAGGCAGGTGATAAGTTTAGAGTTGGAAAGAAGCCGTTCTAAAATTTTGTCTTGCTGAGAAGAACTTTAATACTGTTGGCCAGTAATTTCTATTCTGGATTAATGTGAAAAATAAAATCATTTTTTAATTAAAAGAATACTTTTATGAAAGTGCAGTATGAAAAGGAAGTTTAAGTAGATATAACACAAATCACTACTAGGAAACTGATAAACCAAAAATACATTAAGAAATTCTGTTCATGACTCATCTTGAAGAAAGTCAAAACAAACTACGAACTGAGAAAAGAATCCCACCATATATAACACACAAAGGATTTCTATCTACCTTGAAGGTTAAAAGTATCTATGGAATGAACTCAAACAGATCAAAGTAAAATGAGCAAAATCTATGAAACAACTTTGCCAGGAAAAAAAAATAGGAATGCCAAATAAAAATAGGAAGAAATAGTCAACATTAACAGAAATACTGGAAATGCAACTAAAACTATTTCAGGTATTGTGGACCTAACAAGAAATAGAAAAAAATAAAAACCTTGATGATTTAAATATTAATATAAATATGTATCTTACTGCTGATGAGTACATTCCCTTTAGGAAACAATTTGGCATTAAATTGAAAATCACTAACATCCCTATATGCAAGCAAAAAACTTGCACTCTTGTACACTGCTGCCACTTTAGATGGTCCAAACATTATGGAATACAATACAGAGTTGTCTTAAAATATTAAAAATAGATCTACCATATAATCCATAATTCCAGTCCAAGATATACACCCAAAGAACACAAAAACAATAATTTGAACAGATATGTGCAAAAATGATTAAATAATGAGTAAATGTAACAAAGGAGGTGAAGGATCAGTACAGAGAAAACCATAAAGATATTAAAAGATACAGAAGCACAAAGAAAAAAGAAATGTATTCTCTGTTCATGGATTGGAAGAATTAGCACTGGTGAAATGACCAAGTTACCAAAGTCAATATAGAGATTCAATGACATCCTTATCAGAGATTCAAATGGTATTCATCAATGAAATATAGAACACATTAGTGAAATTTATATGGAACCACAAGACTTTGAATAGTCAAAGAAATCCTGACAAAATGAGGAAGAATAAAGGTATCTCAATCCCAGATTTCAAACCATATTACAAAGATATAGTAATCAAAAAATGGTTAATGTGATGAAACTAGACATACACAAAAATGAAATAGAATTGATAACCCTGAAACAAATCTATGCTTATATGGACATTTAATCAATGACAAAGGAGTCAGGTGTACACATTGGAGAAAGAAAATCTCTTCAACAAATTATGTTGTGAAAACTGGACAACTACATTCAGAAGAATGAAACTGGACCACCATCTCAAATGACATACAAAAATTAACCCAATATGGATAAATACTTGAATTTTCAACCTGAACCCATAAAAGAAAACATAGGCCAAATACTCCATAATATTGTCCTCAGCAATATTTTTAGGAAGAGAGAGCAAGGGAAACAAAGCAAAAATGAGCAAGTTGGGGCTATATCAAGCAGAAAACTTCTGCCTTATAAAAGAAACTATTATTAAAATGAAACTAATATCGAAGGTCTACAAAAAAAATCATTACAACTCAACAACAACAAAAATCCAAAAATGAGAAGACCCAAATAGGGTCTTTTATGCACTTCTGCAAATAAAAAGATATACAGATGACTGTGATATGAAAAAATATTCACTTATCATCAGGGAAATGCAAATCAAAATCACAGTGAGACTTCACCTCACATCTATGAGAATGGTCCATATCACAAAGTCCAGAAACAAAAAGTGTTGGTGAGGATGTGAAGAAAAAGGAACCCTTATACACTGCTGCTACTTTAGACAGTACAAACACTATGGAATACAATACTGTTTTCTTAAAATATTAAAAATAGATCTACCATATGATCCACAATTCCAGTCCCCCGAAAGAACACAAAAACAATCATTTGAAGGGATATATGTGCTCCTATGTTCTTTGCAGCACTATTTACAGTAGCTGAATTATGGAAATAAACTAAATGCCCATCAACAGATCAATGGGTTAAACAGATGTGGCATATGCACAGATATAAAAAAACAATGATTCTTGCCATTTGTAACAACATGGGTGGAGCTGGAAACAATTGTGTTAAGTGAAATAAGCCAGAGAAAACATACAAATACCGTATGATATCACTCATGTGGATTATAGAGAAACAATGCAAAGAGACAAAACCAAACTCAAACTAGAAATTTGTAAAGTTGATACTTGTAGTGGGGGAGGGGTGGGTGCAGCACCCAGGTGGGAGGGCGATAAAATGGATTATGATAGAGAACTATGCATGCCTTGGTGGTGGGTATGATATTGTCACAATCATATGAAGAGATGGGATCCTATCTTTCTGAATAAGGTACATTGTTGTAAATCAGTGTTACCTAAGGGTAGGGGGAGGAAATGTTAAAGAAGTATATATTCCTTCATCCAGCATTTCCACTCTCAATAAACCAGGGACACCTTTGCATATGTGAATCAGCTCATTTTTTCTTATGTGAATGTAGTGATAGGCATTTATGAACATAGCATTTTTTTTTCTGATATATTGAGAAGGGGCAAGAAAAATGATTATGAAGAGAAGATAGGTGTTTTAGATTAAAAAAAATTAGGGACCATGTGTGCAGTTTCAAAAATTAAAAATTTAGTCAAAGTCTATGTGTCAAATATGCCCATTTATAATTCATGTCAGCAATAGAAAGTCACATGGGTTTGGAAAAAAGCATCACATTGATACATATCTTTAAGTCTGCTTTGTATCTTTTCTATCTTAATTTGATGCTTAAGATGGGAATGAGAAATGAAACAAAAAAGCATTCATTGTCACAGATCTATTTACAAATATTTTGATAAGTCATATACTTCTTAAAAATCAATGAAAGGAAAAATTAAAAATGAATTTCTGATTGTAAGAAATGAATGTGTAAATAAAAATAAATTTAATGGCATAGAAACCTGAAGAATCAAGGACAGAAGTGGGGGACTTTGCCTGATGAGGATGGGGTGATTTAAGTTTACTCTGCAGATATAGATATTCATAGGTTTCTCAGAGAGATTGTTTCTACAGATAATGACCCCTCTGGATAATAGCCCCAATCTTCATTCTTCTAGGTATTTGAGGGAGTGGCAGTCACTGGATTTCCATTATGTCTCTGATTAAGGTAAGAGCTAGAGCTTCTCCTTATGACATCCGTTGACCTCAGATCAAAATAATCTGAAGGGCAAACTGGTACATGCTAAGAAGGCCAGTTCTGAGAATCTTGGAGAGGCCTGTTCTGAGCACCTTCATCACATTTACATGGGTGTTAGAATCAGGAAAATTGTACATAGTAGACATAAATGCACTTAAGGAAATGTATATTTGAATCTGAATTGAAGGCAGCCTGTAAAGGGAAGGAGGTTTTAAGGTTGGACTAACCAAGAACAGAGTGGAAAAAGGTAATTTCGATCTTTAAGTGGAAAGGAAGTGCTTTCTAGTTCTTGGGATAATATGGAGGGGCCTTAATATGACCTCAGAACAAGTTGGAAGATAGATAACCTTCCTACTATGGAATGAGCCAGACATATTTAAAGCCTCACAGTACTACTTAGATTGATGAGAAGTACCTCTGCTTTCTAAGTCTTTCCATAAGCAGGGTCACCAAAAAATTAAAAACACAATACCAACTATCAAATCAAAGTAAAAACAGCAAGGATTCTTAGGATAGAAGGGAATTTTTGTATGCAGTTGACTTGCATGTCATTTCCAGATGTGGCAAAAAAAGAAAGAAAGAAAAGGAATAAAGAAAAATGTTCATAAGATTAAAGATTTCTGAAATGAAAATTAAAGGAAATATGTGAGCAATATCAGGAAAAACAATATGAGGAACTGGGAAAAATCATATGATTTTACTCATGAAAACAGAAGTCTAGATAAAGGAACATGATGTTAATTATAATACCATCTAATGAGTGATTCTGATGTGCCTGTTGATAGTCTCAACATTGAGTTTTCTCATTTGATTCTTTAAAGGACTATAAGATAAATTTAAAATATTTTACAATTTCAAAAATAAAAAATAATGATGTAAAAATTAAATTGTCCAAGGTCATACAATCATACCAACTGGAGATGGAATTTAAAACTATATTGCAAGACCATAGACTTTGACCTTTTAAACATAATGTGATTTAAAAGAAAAGCACTATTATTTAAAAAGAATTAGTTATTTCACTTGTTTTAGTAGATTGGGGCCAAGAAACATAGGATATAATGTGAAAGTGCATATGAACTCTAAGACAGCTAAAACACAATTTATTTTATTTGCCATAGACACATGTCTACTGTTTAAATACATGCTGATATAAATTTCTCCTATAGCTAGTTCAAAGCATTTGTATTTTACTAAAATCTCATCTTCAGTCCTTTTTTAAGTTGTTTTTAGGATAAAAGTTTATCCCGCCTCTCTATACTATCATGTGGTTGATGTCATCTAGAAATTTTTCTAGTACATGTTAAACACATTTTTTCAGAGTATATAGTTAGTCCCTTAGCACTTTCTGGATATCACACTCTGAATCCCAACAGCTTCCTTATGTCCATAGCACAGTTCTCTAGAACGCTTACATATGGGAGAATGTGAGTGGTGTGTACTGAGTAAAGGTCAGGGGATTTTTTTTTTTTTTTTTACTATTAAATTGAACTCAACCTTTGAATGAATCTTTACCTCTTTTATAAGAACCTGCTAAGCAAAGCAACTAATTGTGCATCATTGCACTCCACCATATATTATTAGCAGTCATTTCCCACAAACACCCTGTCAGTGTAAATGAAAGAGAACTTTGCTGTGACCCTTCATTCTCTCCAACCAATAGCATTTCTGCCTTACTCAGCAGAATAGAGATGAATTTACTGGTAAATGTTTCTGAATGGGGTGTAGTCTCTCCATAAAAATGTCAGGGTATTGAATTTCTGTGACATTGCTGATGACTATTTTTCAAGTGGTAGAATGTTCTTTTCGATCTTGTTTTTCTTTAAGACTATCCAATGAGGCAGATAATAATCATAGAGCTGATTTCACTAGAGAATCCCTTAAAAGAAAATTTCTCTGTAAAAGATCAATTGTAAATTGTAGCAGAAACTTTTTAAAAGTTTTCAATTGGTGGCTTGACAAAACTATTAATTTTATTTTTACTGCCATACTTCTGAGGGAATCTTGACTTTTCTTTGTCAGAAAGTTGAGATCTTGTTCAGAACATTTTAAATTTGAGAAAGGATACTAATCAATTTTCAACACTTTTCTGAAAAAAAGAGACAAAAAAATCCATACACAATTTTTTTTTTCCTTCACTTTAGGAGAGGTTCTTGCTATTGCTAGCATGTTCTACAGTAGTTGATTCTGGTTACTCAAAATGAGTTGATTCTAAAAAGTTTTAAAAGACTATACAAAATTTCAAATGTTTCCCCAAAGTATATGAGATTTTCAATCTGTAGTTTTTCCAACTAACTATGTGAGAATAAGTGAGGTAAGGAGTCATAAAAGGATGATTTAGAAAAATAAAAATCCAAACAGGAACTGATAATATGACTTGGGACTCCCTAGAAAGTCTAGAGGATAAAAAAAACTTGATAAATGTGCTGTATCTGTAGGGGATTTTCAATCCTCCCTCCTTTTTTTATTAGAATTTACAGTCCTGTGCTTAAAAAAAAAATAAAAACAACTATTAAAGATATTTTGAAAACTACACTTACAGTTTCCTATCATCTTTTATTTGAATGGCAGACTATATCAATTATTTATTAATGGTGGTCTGCTTTTCACCTCCTCTAATCTGAAGAACATTCTCAGTGGCTGAGAAAATAATTTTAGGAATCTTGGGAGAAGAGCTTATTCCTGAGTGTAGTATACACTTTAGCACCTATCTGTAATCTTGAAACAAAATGGAAATTTCTTTCAACAGAGAAATCGTACATCTAACAGAAAGATATGAGCAGGTAAAGTGCTTCAATTATTGGAGTTCCAAGATAAATGAGAACCGTGACTGCTCTTGAGTGGCCTGGAGGTGGATGATAATATTTCAATCACAAGAATATCAATGAAAAGAGAAGTAAAGATGGAAGGCATTAAAAGACTGCTTGAGGAAGCATATATTGCTTACCATGGAAATGAAAGATGAAAACATATAACAGAGAACCTTAGGACAGTGAACTTGTCACAAAAATCAAGTAGTGAGGACATACTAACTTTTGAACAGTTATACTAAAAAAAAAAAAAAGTGATGAGAACAGACATTTTGAAATAGGAAATAAAAGCTGTTATATATTTGCTAAAGCTTTCAGAAAAAAAATGAGATCATGGAAATGGTATTAAAACTTTGAGACTAGATTTAGAAATATTTATGAGTCAAGCATTTGCTATAACTAAAAGTCATAGAGTTTTATGACTTTCAAATGAATTTAAAAATACAGCTTTTATAACAAAAAAAAACTGTCAGTCATCAGACATATAGATTAATATGGTAACATCTCTCTTCCAAAATAAATCACTGAAATAACATTAATTATGTAAATATATAGCATAACTGATAACTAAAGGAAGGTTGGGTTATTAGGTACCAATGGCAGATTTATTTCCAAGAACTGAGTAGGAGACATAGAAAAAGAAAGGTGATAAGCCAAAACAGAACATTGCAAAGCTAAAATATACACTGAATAAGACAGCTTTAAACATAGTTCTTTTCTTATTGGCAGATGCTAGAGAATTATTAGGATCTAAATCAGATAATATAGACAGCAGGAGTAAGCTGTGGTTTAATAATGAGTTTAAATAATTTGTGAACTACGTATGGGAGAGAAGTCCAAATTACTTAGTCTTCCACTCCTGTGGACATAGAGAAATTATAAGTATTACATGGGAAACCAGGCTCAAAGTTGTATTGATCTCTAAGAAGTTGAATCATCTTTCAAGGGTATATAAAAGACATCTTAGAAATCTTAAAAAGTATATTTTTCAGGTATGGAATCAAAGTAGTACCTGATATACAAATATAAAAATAAATTTTTAGAAGGTATAGGGAAAGAAAAAAAAATAGATGAAGACACGGAAATGATTAGAAAATTAAACAGACAGAGGGAATCAACCCAAGATACCCCATATTCAAATAACGGATGTTCTAAAAAAGAAGAATAGAGAAAGTTATGGCATAAGATGAACAAAGGGAGGAAATAAACATGAAAACAATAGTAAGAACTCTTGAGACATGAATAGATTGATCTATAGAGGCATGTGCCTACTGAGTGTGAAGCTGAATGAAAACGTGCCCACACCAAGAATTATTCTTGTGGAATTTCTTTACATCCAAAGTAGAGATGCAATGCTGAAAGTTTTCAGGAAGATTTATTTACCTAAAAAGAAATATAAATTCAAGTGACAGCAGATTTCATCAGCAGTAATGAATGCTAGAGATGTTGAACAGTAAGGTTCTGGTACCAAGCAGTCATGTCATATGCTGTTGACTTCAAGAGGTGACAAACACAAAATTGTAAATAATAATAATAGTTTATTGAAGAAAAGCAGAGGAATTGCAATTCAGGACATGAAAGCAGTAGCAAGATATAGGTGAGTCCACTGAGTATTTGGGATAGGCTGCACTGATAGGTAGAGAATGCAGAGAGGAGAGGTCTATTAGAATCTGTTAGAAACAAAGGAGACCAGTCTTGAAAATTCCTTTAGCTAACAAAAATCAGTTCATCCATAAAAGTGAATCTCAACTCAACCTATTCTGCAAAGCCAACATGACCTGGTTATATTTTGTTTCTGATTGTGGACATGCATTCTCTAAAATCAGACTCTCAGTCCATATCAGTCTTTAAGATTTTTATTTCCCTGAAGGCACATATGTGAGATTTTCCAATTTCCATCTTCAGGTTCTATTTTAGATAAAAAAAAAAATCTTTTACGGTATACTTAAATAAGTTATTTAATTTCTCTGTGTTTTGAAAGAGTGAAATTCATTTGACCTTGAATTTTAGAATGACAAAATTTGCCCTTTGGATGGCAATATTTTAATGACAAGGATTATATTTTCCTTCCTAAACCCAATTACACTATTTTATACTGCAATTGATAATCAATGAGGATTATTTATTTTTAAAATTAGATATCACAATGCTCACAATATGTGGTTTGGATCTCAAGACTGCTAACTTCCACTGGAGTGAAGTGACCTCATAACTCAAGCCAAAATTCATATAACCACAATATGAATTTATTGGGGTGAATCCATATTATAACAATATAAGTATACAACTCAGCCAGCAGTAAAAGTGGGGAGAAATACAAACCCCTTGCTGAGACTCAGGAGACTGGCACTGAGGGAAGGTGGCAGCTCAAATCCGAAGAATTCTGGCAGTTGTCTGATTGCAAGGGAGGGAAGGGGCTTTCTCAGAGTGAAAGTCTTTGTTGGCTTCCACCAAAACTGGAAAAAGGCTTCAGGACCATTGGAATGGAGTACAGAAGCATCTCAAATTGGCTGAATTTGGCATCTATAGTGATACTTCTTTTCAGAGGTGTCTTATCAGGACCATCTGCTCATTTTAATTTGGAAAGGACCTCTCAGCACAGTCAGTTTTTTATCTGTCTTTTCCTTTCAGATGTCTGTTTATCAGTGTCTTGGCAAATAATTGGTTGCTTTTTTAATTAATAATTGCTATACCTCAATTGTCCTGCCTCTCCATCAGTCAGGATCATTACAGTATCAGTATATTCAATAATGGACTATGGTAATAGTTCACGGGTGAATAGATAGTAGGAATTTTACAGGTAATTCACCTAAAAGGAGAAAGAATACAAGCATACATTGTACAAAAATGAACAATGATATGAAGCTAGACTACTACCTCACACCATGCACAAAAAACAATTCAAAATGGATAAAAGACGTAAGATTAGACATAAGACCTGAAACCATGAAATATATAGAAAAAAAATAGGCAAAACACTACGTGCCAACTCAGTAACATCTTAAAGACACATCCTCCAAAGCAAAGAAAGTGAAGGAAAAGATGAACAGCTGGGACTACATCAAACTAAAAAGCTTCTGTAAAGCAAAAGAGACATTAACCAAAACAAAGAGATACCCTACTGATTGGGAGGAAAGTTTTGCACACAATACTACTAATAAGGAACTGATTACAAAGATCTACAAAGAGCTGACATGACTTAACAAAAACAAAGTAAACAATCCAGTTAAAAAGTGGGCAGAAGAGCTAAAAAGATACTTCTCCAAAGAAGAAATGCAAATGACCGAAAGGTATGAAAATATGTTCAACATCACTAGTAACCAGGGAAATGCAAATCAAAACCACAATGAGATACACCTTACACCAGCAACAATGGCACATATTAAAAAAACAGGAAACAAGTGTTGGCAAGGATGTGGAGAAAATGGAACTTTCCTACACTGCTGATGGGAATAAAAACTGGTCCAACCACTATGGAAGTTTGACTGGAGATTCCTCAATCTACCAAACATGGAGCTTCCATTTGACCCAGATTCCACTCCTAACAAGGACACAACATCACTAATTCAAAAGGATACCTCTATGATTATCACAGCATTGTTTACAATAGGTAAGATATAGAAACAACCCAAATGCCCAAAAATAGATGACTGGATCAAGAAATGTGGTACATATACACGATGGAATATTACTCAGCAATCAAAAAAGATAAACTCATGTCATTCCCTGCAACATGAATGGAGCTAGAAGGGATTATATTCAGGGAAATAAGCCAGAAAGATAAAATAAAAATATTGGATGTTTCAGTTATAGGAGGAATGTAGGGAAAACAAATAAGGGATCAGAAAAATATATATATAATTACAATAAATTTAAAAACAAAATTAACAGGCAACTATAAATCAGAGACATTCTACAGGAGAGAGGCAGGGAGAGGAATCAAAACATGGGAGAGAGGGCCTCCCCTGGTGGCGCAGTGGTTGAGGGCTGGGCTGCGAAGCTGCCCGCAGCCTCTGCAGCGCTGGTTCTATCCCCGACTGCAGGGCGAGGGTCCCACATGGCACACAGACCTCTCCTGCCGCCCGCTGCTCTCCTCAGCAGTGTACTTCGTCAGTCTGCCTCTTCTGCTCCCCACTCTGGCTCTGGTGAATTCTCTCACCCTCCCTCGCTTCTGACTGTACCCAGTGCTTGTATAAATAAATAAATAAATCTTTAAAAAGAAAAAAAAAAAAAACCCTACCCTTGTGTGGTAGATGCTAAATAATGAAAAAATAGAACATAGTCTTAAAAAAAAAAAAAAAAAAACATGGGAGAGAAGAGCACCAGAGACTATGGTGATGATACACAGATGAACTGGTGGTGGAATTTTACAGACACTATACCTGAGAGGAGAAAGCATGTATTGTACCAAAAGGAGGAATGATATAAAATATACACAAAATAAAAAAAAGAACAATGATGTAATACATATAAATAAAAGATCAAAGAGAAAGATTCATACAAAAATTCAGTGTAAATTAAGAGAAATCAAGTTCTAAAAAGGAATAGTGTGGGTCTCCCTGGTGGCTCAGGGCTTATAGACAGCCAGCGATACCAAGCTATCACCAGCCTCTGCAGCACAAGTTCAGTCCCCTGCCAGCCAGGAAGCAACACACATGTCACAGCAGACCTCTCCTGGCTCACCCACTGCTCTGCTCAGCAGTGTGTTTCAGTAGATCTGCCTGTCTGCTACCCACTTTGTCTCTACTGAATCTGCTCACTCCCCACACCTCTGTCCTGTACCTCAGTTCTTATCTACACAAATAAATAAATATTTAAAAAAATAAAAAGGAACAGTGCCAATAATATTGTAAATGATTACAAAAATAAAAATGGTTGTCAAGTACCAACAAAGTGTAGCAAAACAAGGCAGAATGTTCCATTTATTAAAATGAGAGAATTCTATTAAAGTCACAGTTTAAACATCAGTTTTTCTATATTCTACTGGAAACATAGTTAGAACTTACAAAACACCGAGGTGGCAACAATTAGCCATTAAGTACATCTTAAAGCAATATTATATGTAGAAGTAGAAATGAAATTTGCAATCATATTGGAATATTGCAATGAAATCTGTCCTACCTGTGGCTTGTGGCCACTTAAGTCACCTTTACTGCCCTTTGTGCTTATCCAGTAACAAGTCACACATGCCCCCTTCTCTGGCCATTTGCCCTTGGCCAAATGGTAACGATGTTTCCTTAGTGATTTTACTTCCTTCACCTCCCTCACCCATAACCAACAGTAGTTATACCAAAGGCCAGTATCTTGTTACAAGGTGGAGATAAATCTGCAGTACAATCTGTGCTGTTGAGATTACATTCATGCAAATTTTTCACTCCTGCCCCATCCAGTTTCCCTCACTCTCCTCTGGAAAATAGCCCTCAGTATATCATCTGAACAAGAATCCTCCTCTGAGGCTACTTCTAGGAGACGCAACTTAAGACAGGGTCCAATAACAAATTATTTTCACAGATAAATTTTAAATACTTTATTTTTATGTATAACCTACTGTTTTCATGTCACCTATCACAAAATTTTCAGTTTCTTAAAGCAATATATCTAGTTCCAGGAAGGGAGGCAAAATTTTTTTTTTTTTTACACATTACACCTGTCACATCTGCATCTATGAGATACAAATTCAAATGTTTTATAAACTGCTTATTATTGTAGCTGCCTGATATCAGCAACAGTGAAAATAATGTCTGAAATGGCCAGTTGCTCTGAGACAATTAAATGAGACATGAAAGACACAAGAAAAGTTGCTGAGTAAAAGGCATCAAAGTCATGCTTAAAATAGGGTTCATTAAATACAATACCACTTGAGAGGATTTTTTTAATGAATTTGTGGTAATTGTAGAATTCTAGTATAACTTCATTATGGAATACAAGGAATATACAGAAAGGAGAAATATGTAATGGAGAGAATGCATATAGAATACTATGATACCTTATATTTCATTATGGAATATGAAAAATGACTAGAGGACATGGCTGAGTTTTAAAAAATAGGCTGCTTTTCACAAGATTCTTGAATTACAGTGTATTTTTGGACAATTATAGTTAAAGGGAAAGATCACAGTTGGGATTTTAGAGACCTAATATTCTTTCCATTTTCTTATTTGTTTCTATGATCTTAGGCAAATCAACTCAATGTATCAAAGACAGCTGAAAGTATATACCCCTTACCATCTCTAGCCCCACACCACTATTTTCTAATGTGTGAAAGATGGTTGTTTGTATACATTGAAAATGCATCAGAGTTGTCAAAAGTGTATCAAATTGGTTACACTATTTACATTACAAAAAATAGCATATTTCTCAAGAGTTTTTTTAAAGGCCAATACTTTCTAATATCAGTAATCTACTTAATACATTTTTCCTTATATTCCTCAAAATTGCCTGGTTTCTGGAGATAAGACAATTCCCCAAAACAGGTCAAGCAATACCTTGGAAAACACCCCATGCTCTCCCCCTCCCAAGGGAAGAGCGGATCTGGTTGACACCATGGCAACCAGGCTGACCCTTCTCCCCTGCTCAACCTGCTGCTGAGACTGATAAAACTACACCCAGGAACACAGTAGAAGGGGAAGTTACTTTGAAACCGCTGCCTGGAGGATAATGAACTGCCTGGGAGCACCTCACAGTGCACTCCAAGAAGGTATGACATTAGCAGCTCCTGTACCCCATTTAAGATAAGAGCCCCTCACCCTGTCTTCCCTCCTGGTTGGTTTTCCATGGACTCTGCCTGTGGAGGGAACTTAATCTTGGTGTCTTTTTATTTTTTAGCTGTATGTAAATAAACTTTGCTTTTGCTTCTGCTAAAGTGGTGGCTGTGAATTTTTCTCACACCATAGTCAAGGACCAACCCAGGAAACCCAAAATCCAAGAACCCCAAAACCTAACAATAGTTCATGAAAGGGGGGGCGTGTAGGTCACAAATATTTCTTACAAAGGGATTTTTGCTCTGGAAACTATTTAGATTAACAAAGATTTGGTTGAATTTTTATTGATGGCAGTAAATTAGTGATGTTTGTTACTGTTTAAGCCCAGTATGCCCAGTGTTATTTTAAATTGATATTTCATACAGAGATTATTGCCTTAAGAGTTGCATTATTGGGCTTCCCTGGTAGCTCAGGGGTTTGTCTCAGCTCTATCAAGCTATGACCAGCCACTGAGGCATGAGTTCAATCCCCTGCCAGTGAACAAACGCACATGGCACAGCAGATCTCTCCTGTCTCACCCACTGCTTCCCCTCAGTGGTGTATTTCAGTAGATCCACCTGTTCTACTCCCTACTCTGTCTTTGGTGAATCTTCTCACCTTCCCCCAATCTCTGACCTGCACCCCAGTTCTTATATGCATAAATAAATAAAATAAATCTTAAAAATATTTCAATTCTTTAAAAAAGACAGTTGCATTTTTTTCTCTCAATCTGTTTCTACATAAATCAGTACAACAGACATTTGTCTGCAAAAGAAAGTATGTTTTCCAAAGCTCTTAAATTCTATGAAAGAGTAATTTAAATTATTTCTTTTTAAGATGTATTTTTTATTTACACAAGAGCAGGGGTACAGACCAGATGCAAGGGAGGGTGAGAGGATTCACCAGAGACGGAGTGGGGAACAGAACGGCAAACTAACGAAATACACTACTGAGGGGAGCAGCGGGGGAGACAGAAGAGGTCTGCTCGCCATGTGGATTTTTCTGAGGCCGGCGGGGATTAAACCGGCACTGCAGAAGCTGTGGACAGCTTCATAGTGTTTTGCTCAACTGCCTGTGCCACCAGGGAAGCCCAAGAGTAATTTAAATCTAAGAAAAGGCATTAATTACTACATCTAAAATATTATTTGTAGTGAATTTGAATATCCCAGAATATATATGAAACAAGCAATTTGTGACTATTTTTAAAAATTGTAGGACTGAAAAATAAATTGTAAGACTTAGTTTGTGACTTTTGTCCTGGTCGTTTTAAAACAACTGTTGATTTAGGGGTCCGTATTTATTTAATATGTATATATTTAATTTTTTTTTCCAAATCAATATCATGCCAACAGCATATAGCACCCTCATTTCAGCCATTCAGATAGAAGACTGCCTTTTAAAAAATTAATATTGATTATTCTATAGAGAAATAACAGGCCACTCTCAAGTTTATACTGCTACAGAGTGGAACTCCATTAACCTGCTGTTGCTTGACACAGTAAACATTGGCTTGTCTAAGGAAAATTTCTAAGGAAATTTCTCTGGTCATTTATTTGGTTAAGAAACTTACATTCATTACCCATTTAAACTTTAACTACAAACCCTGAGGTGTTGCTCTCCATGTATGTATGGGAAGAAAGAGGGTCTCAGAGAAGTTAGGCGTTAATTATCTTACCTACATTTAGGCATCTAAAATTTTGCAGAAAATGCATATATGTTAAAGTTTTGTACTCTTCCCACTGCATTATGGTTCCTTGTTTTAATGAAAGTATAAAGTAGAAATACTTCATCCAGCATACTCTCAGTACTTTAGTAGAACAAGAACACAGTATATTTTATTCACAGCTAATTAGTGTTTGCCATCTTCCTTTGTGTATATGAGTAGAAAACAAAAGTCTGCATTTTTATTTGCAACGATTATTGCATGAGAGTGATGTTCAAATTGTCCCTCTCTATAATCAAATAAAATATTGCCACATATGGTCCAAGATAAATATGTCAAATTTTAAATATCGGTCTCCATTTGCATGACATCTACCAATAAATACTCCATGAATAACTCAGACCCAGAGACTTAACACTTAACATATTTACTTCCCTTTTAATCCTCCTCCTCTCTGTGTGTTAAGGTCAGATCTGGCATTTGAGAGGCTGCAAACCAGTGCCCATTCCACTGATCAGTAGACATTCCATAATGATTATGGAATATTATGACTAGCATCTTTAAGAATTTGTCACTAAAGCACTGCAACATTGCAGTGTGCACATTAAAAAAAAAAAAGTTCTTATTTATTCAACTTCTATTGAGTTTTCAAATTCTTCCAGTACCCCAAATAAGCAAATCAGGAATCTGACCCTTTGTTTCACTTTCATTGTTTTGTTTTTGTTATTCCCCCCTCCCAAGGATTCACTATGTAATCGCTGAATGACAATAGTTCTTAATTAGTGAATTAGTGTTCTTATGTCTCTTTTTGTTTTTTGTTGCATATAATATCCTTCTTCAAAGTTAATTTTGTGAAACAGCTTTCCTGAGATGCCTTTCATGCTTGTTCATAGTTACTCAAAATATATCAGCTGTTTTTATCTTAGCTTTCCATTTATACTACAGTCTAGCCTTTGTTACGTATCTGTTACCCTTCATCTCTCTGCACTGATTAAATTAATCTTTTTTTTGCCTCTTGCTTTCCTACTCACCTACTTTATTCATGTTTCCTCCACCTGTTACATTGTTTTTTCAAATTTCCATGTATTCAAAGTATACCTAACCTTGAAATAACAGCTCAAATGCCATTGACTTAGTGACATTCTTTCTTGTCCTCTCTGTTCATAATAGCCTCATCTTCCTCTGAATGTCTAGGATCTTAACTATAAATCTTTAATTTCACTTAATTATTTTTGTAATTACACTGCCATTTTGGTTTTCTTTCTATGGCATAGATCTATCATATAATGAAGGAGATCCTCCATTGGACTCTCCAAACATAAGCTTTCATCCAGCTCATTTTTATTATTTCTAATGTTCAACAGAGTGCCTGCAACAAGGTAAGCAATCAAATAATTCTGGCTAAATTAATAAGTATCATCTTACATATGTGTCATTAATTAGTAGTTTTAAAAAAAAATTATATACCTGTGAATCATATGCAGTGCTGTTTACCAACATTGCCTCAATAACAGAATTAAAAATAAAAAAGATAAACTAGTGAACAGTAAAGTCATTATATTTTTATTTTAATTAAAATATAATTTCATATTAAAACAGTTATATGGAAATTACATGTGCTTTCAGTGTCACACCATTTAGTGTCATAGCCAAGTTCACTGTCAAGAAGTTTTCCTCCGGGCCTCCCCTAGTGATGCAGGAGGTTGAGCAGCGATGCTGTGAAGCTGTCCGCAGTCTCTATAGCGCCGGTTTGATCCCAGCCAGCCAGAGAGAATCCCACATGGCACAGCAGACCTCTCCTGCCTCACCCGCTGCTCCCCTCAGCAGTGTACTTCAGTCCGTCTGCCTGTTCTGTTCTCTGCTCTGTGTCTGGTGAATCCTCTTACCCTCCAGAGCATCTGGCCTGTACCCCGGTTCTTGCATAAAATAAATAAATAAATCTTTAAAAAAAAACCAATTTCTTAAAAAATAATAATAATAAAAAGTTTTCTTCATGTTTCATTCTCTGAGTTTTACAAATTCAGGCCTTACATTTATTACATTTATGGCTTTACTCTGTTTGCATTTATGTTTGCATATTGAATTTAAAATGAGGTCCACATTCATTCTTTTGCATGTGGATATACTGTCTACTCAACATCATGTAATGAACTCTCTATTGCGTATTCTTGGCACTGATGAGGAAGATCAGCTGACCATGTATGTGTGGGTTTAATATGGAGTTAAAAATAAATGAATTTAAATTATTCACAAGATGAGTGCCACTGTTGAACTTATGCCTGAGTGCATTTTTGTATAGCAAAATTTTACAATTCAATCATAGATTAGGCTAACAAGTTACTGTGACTATAGGTGTTTTGGTGATATGTTAAGTGTGGTAGCATACACCTGCAAAGGTGGAAGCCGATACTTTTGAACAATACAGTCTTGTAAATTAATATTACCTTAATATAAGTTATCTAGGGAGATTTTTAAAATGAAATTTAGTTTGGTTTCATTCAATTATATAGAGTAAATTGGACTAAAACTAGCAAAATATTATCTAGCAATGATCTAATCTAATGCATAGAAAAACATGATTTATAACAAGAAAATTAAAATACCAAGCTCTGCTTTATAACTTTGTCATACTGCAATAGACATTTATTCTTTATTTGTGAATTATTATTCAAAAGTGCCTTCAATATCTTATATTGAAAAGTCAGAAACTCTGGAAGACCAAATGTATATATAAGAAATATATTGAGTGCATAAGACAGCATTTCTATATCTTATAATTTCTTTTTTTGGGAAATCTTTTTTTTTAAGATTTTATTTATTTAACTATATCTTATAATTTCTACATAATCTCATTCAAGTTGACATTAGCAAATTATTTTTACAGATAGTAGATCTAACCAATAACTAGAATTTCTAAATTTAAGATGCTTTAATCTGTTTATGAAAAGCAATTGATATTTTCAGCTATGATGGTAAGAAGTTCTGCTTCTTATTACAATGAATAATAGAAGTGAACAGATTTGTAACTATTAAGAATGATTAATTTGGGCCTCCCCAGTGGCACAGCGGTTGAGCACTGGGTTGCGAAGCTGCCCGCAGCTTCTGCAATGCTGGTTCGATCCCCGGCTGCTCTCCGGCCACAGGAGGAGGGTCCCGCCTGGCGCGCAGACCTCTCCTGCCGCCCGCTGCTCCCCTCAGCAGTGTACTTCTGTCCTTCTGCCTGTTCTGCTCCCCGCTCTGGCTCTGGTGAATTCTCTCACCCTCCCATGCTTCTGACTGTACCCAGTGATTGTATAAATAAATAAATCTAAAAGAAAAAATTAATTTTTTGAAATGCATGATCATTGCAGTCCCTTCTCAAAAAAAATAAATAAATAAACAGTTTTTAAATATTTTAACCTCACAACCTAAATTAACCCATTATTTAGTAAGACCTAAATTGTGAAGCACCTTACAGATCTGACCACCAGCCTGTTTTCCATAAAAGTATTTATTCATGTTTTTTCTATTTGACAGGGTGTGTGTTTGTGTGTATGTGTGTGCGTGTGTGCGTGTGAGAGAGAGGGAGAGAGAGAGAGAGAGAGAGAGAGAGAGAGAGAGAGAGAGTAGGCATTTCCCTTATGATCCATAATTTTCTCTTAATTTATCCACTGAGGAAATCTGACATCCATTAATTCAGTTCTTTTTTGGCACTCTTTGAAAACAAGCAAAAATATGTCTGATTTGTTAGAGGAGGGAGATGAGATCAAAAAGGCAACATTTTAGGTTTGACTTAATCCTTCATAAGGGATGAATATATAAAAATTTTTAGTTTTCCAGATGGCTGGATCAAGAAGATGTGGTATATTTACATAATGAAATACTACTCAGCAATCAAAAAAGATAAACTCATGCCATTTGCAGCAACACGAATAGAGCTGGAAGGGATTATGTTCTGTGAAGTAAGTCAGAGGGAAAAATAAAACTATCGGGTTGTTTCACTTATAGGAGGAATATAGGGAGACTGAACAAGGGGTCAAAAAAATAATAAGGGCCTCCCTGGTGGCGCAGCCGTTGAGCGCTGGGTTGCAAAGCTGCCCGCAGCCTCTGCAGCACCGGTTCGATCCCTGGCCACTGGGTGAGGGTCCCACATGGTGCGCAGACCTCTCCTGCCGCCTGCTGCTCCCCTCAGCAGTGTATTTCCATCTGTCTGCCTGTTCTGCTCCCTGTTCTGACTCTGGTGAATTCTCTCACCCTCCCGCTTCTGACTGTACCCAGTGCTTGTATAAATAAATAAATAAATCTTAAAAAAAAACTTTATTAAAAAAATAAGAAGAAGACAAAACTAGCAGTCAAGCTATTAATCTGAGACATCCAGCAGGGGAGGAGGGAGAGGCATCAAAGCAGGGAGGGAAGAGCACAAGAGACTATGGTGATGGATCATAGGCAATGTTCACAGGGAATTTTATGAGGACTGCGCCTGAGGAGAGAAATCAAACATTGTACAAAAATGAACAACAACGTAAAAAAGTAAATAAATATAATTAAATTAGGAAAAAAATATTTAGTTTTAAGTGAAATGCACATTTCAAAGGCAAGTAGTCAAAATTTTCATATGTTTTCTAAGTTATATTTGTTAATGCTTTTATATGTACTTCCTCCTCCATTGGTGCTACAAAATATAGAATTAATGAACACACTGAAATAGATCATGAGAGAAATGATGATAGTATTTATTTTGTTTAATTAATAATGATGTTATTTATTTAATGGAAAAGATATTTTCTTTCTTTTTTTCTTTGTTTAGTGTAATTTAAAGATGCTAAAAAAGTCACAATGGCATTGTGCCTCTGTCTTATGCCCTCAATTTATTTCTTATATATATTTTATCTTCTTCCACAGTTTCTGACTTACAGTTCCCCAAACCCTTAACTAGTGTTGAGTAATAAAGGTATCCTTTTGTGTATGTGTGTGAATCAAGAGATTTTGAGGGTTGGAACTTTATTTATTTTTTAAGATTTATTTATTTATGCATACAAGAGCTGGGGTACAGGCCAGAGACCGAGTGGGGAACAGTACTGGCAGACTGACTGAAGTACACCTCTGAGGGGAGCAGCGTGCAAGACAGGAGAGGTCTGCTTGGCCATGTGGTTTCTCGCTGGCCTGCCAGGGATCGAACTTGTGCTGCAGAGGCTGCGAATTGCTTCATAGTGCGGTACTTAACCCCTTGAGCCACCAGGGAGGCCGGAACTTTAGATCCCATCTCTGTTTAACAAGGAGGGGAGAGGTACTAGAGTTAGGTCAATGACCATTGAATAATAATTTAATCAGTTGCTACAATGTAGTGAAGTGTCCATAAAACCCCAAAAGAATAGGATTCAGAGACTTCTGGATTGTTGAACAACCCATATTTGAGGGAGTGATGTGCTTGGAGAAGGCAGAAAAGCTCTGTACCCTTTCCCCATACCTTGCCCTGTGCATCTTTTGCCTCTGGCTATTCCTGAGTCATATTCTGCTATAACAGATAGTTATGAAATAAGTATTTTTTTTTCTGAATTCTGTAAGCACCCTAGCAAATAAATAGAACCCAAGGAAGGAGAAAATTATAGAAATCTGTGGTTTATAGACAGTTGGCTAAAAGCACAGGGGACAAACAGAGTTTATGACTGCTGTCTACACTCCAAAGAAGGTTCTTGGCAACTTCCAACACATAGACAATAGTTCAAAAGCAAAGGTAACAGTTTGAGCTTGCAACTGACATCTGCAGTGAGGTGAGGAGCTCTTGAAGAACTGAACCCTTAACCTGAGCAAACTGATGCTATCTTTCCATAGAGTGTCAGAATTGCATTAAATTTAAAATTTACCAGCTGGTATCTGGAGGATGTAGGTGGGGAGGAAACCTCCCCACCCCAACACACACAGAAATTTGATGACCAGGAGACCATTTCACACAGAAATTTGCATTGTACACTCAAATAATGTTGAGGAAATTACAACATGAAATTTATTAAAAGGAAGACACTCAATTTGTTTTATTGCAGACTACATTTTTGTTAATAAAGATGTATATGACTCTCATTATTATGCATTATGACCAAAATTATAGTTGTAAAACTGTAGTGAAAAGGTCTAAACCTGTTGCTCTATGTTTGTATACAAAAATTTATTATGAAACTATGTAGGATATTCTGTGAAAGTAGACAAAATTATCAGTGAGGTTCACAACAATTTGTTTGAAACCCAGTATGTTTATATTATGCTATGACAGCAAACATAATAAACCATATTTGTTAGAATTGTAATGGGCCAGATATAAATTTAAAATCATTAAGAATGATGTCTTATAAAAAAAGGCAAACAAAGAAAAATATAGAGAAGAAATAAATTAGGTGATAAACAAACCTATAATTTTCTAAATTACAACCAAATATTGCCAAAGGTAGGATTCAAAAGATGATAATTACACCATATGTAAGGAAAGTATTGACATCTTACTCATAAGCCCAGGAATTCTGAATACTCATTCCATTAAATATTTTTATAGCTGCTTTTATTGAGGCAATGATTCTTGATATTTCATAGAGCTGAGAATTTTCACATATTATACTCTGACTTCTGAAAATATATAATATAGATTCAGTTGTTAATCTATCAACTGAACAATGACATTAATTCTCCATGCTACTGAAGGAGAAGGCCCATTCTCATGTCAGTTCTTATGAAAGGTTCTTCCCTCAACTGTGGGTCTGAAGGGTGTTTGGAGAGGCCTAAGTCTGAAACCATTTTATCTTATTCGGATAATCTTTTCCTGATTATGGGATAGTGACATGTGCTAGATGTTGCATATAGTTGAGACTCTATAAAGCTCCTGTTGCACTTTATTAAAAGAAAAAGAAACAATATGTTGGCCCTATATGATCTCTCTAAGTTCTTACAGGATGCCAGGCTGGCATCTGCAGGGTAACAGGATGTGACTACAGATCTTGTCCTGGACAGAAAATGTTTTATAAAGGACATTTGAAAATTCTCACACCCATACCAGAATGCCTTGTCCCCAGTTCTAGGAAAGAAGCACACCTACAGGAAGGATGATTGAATATTTTACAATTTATCTTTTAACTCAGCGAGAAGAAACATAACATTGTAAATAAAAACATCTTATTAAATTTTCAGGCAAAAAAACTAAAATATATCTTCCAGAATATGCATTTAAGATTGGCCATAAGGATCAATGTGAGTATATGATAATGTCCCTATTTCTCTATCTAGTTATCATCTATCAATCAGCTATCTATCAACTTATATATTTCTATTAAGAAATTTAACAACCTTCTAGTCTTAAATATAACTTCACTATAACTAAATCCAGTTAGGTGTCATCACACAACTGCTGGTGCAAAAACCAGTTGAAAATTTTCCCTATTCTCCTCTTAAGATATTGGTCAGAAACTATCTTATGGTATTTCAGGAAAATCATCACACATTAACATCTGTCTGTTTAATGAGTCAGAAAATCTATAAGTTTTCTTGTGTTTTACATTCCCAGTAGCTTATAGATATTACTTAAAAATTCTGACAATTTTCAAGTATTCTTCATGCTTAATGTATTTTATAATTGCTTCTTAGAATTCACTCATTCACATCACTCTTCCTTTATTTAGATCCCTCTGTCTAAATTTGGAACACACAGCGATACCTTTAATACTGCCAAGGAACCTAAAAATCTCAGACTGAGATGAAACTCTAGGGCAAAACCATCTGGTGAAATTTCAGTCCTGCTAATTCATTGAATTGATAATTTAAGAACCATAAGTAGAGGGAAAGTAGTTGATTAGAGATGCCAAAATAATGCTAAACAAGGGAAATATCTTTTAAGTATAGAAAATTAAATCACAACTTTGTAGATTTTAATAAGAATGTGATATACATTTTTATGGAGTAAATTGTCATAATTTTGGAGATGTTTGGAATTGAATAGCAAGGAATAGGTCTTTCTATAATAAAAGAACTTCAGCACACATTTACTGAATATCCTATAGTCTGTTGTGCTCAGTCATGCTCATAAAATGAAGAATTATTGTTTTACAGATGAAGGAACTGTAGTTCCAAGAGTGAAAAGGATTTGTTTAAAGTCTCACAAAAGTATTTGGAAGAACTATAAATAAAACTGTATTTTAGAAAAAAATTCATAATCTATTTTTTTTAAAGATTTCTTTCACAGTGGGAAAGTGAGAAGACCAGATATCAGAACTTTAAAATGCTCATACAATTGAGCTGCTTGATAATACCTCCTCAGCTAGTGCTTGGGTTGTTCTGCAAATTATATGTACAGTGAAATGTCATTATCATGAAAACAGCAATATATTAAGTTACATATGGAAAACACTATCTAAAATGGGATGGTTATTAATCCTGTAAAAAGTGTGTAATGGCCCCCACATATTAGTCTACTCTTAAATTGCTGTGGTTATATACATTATCTTAGATTACTTGTAATCTCTTATTTCATGCATTAGTAAACTCTCTAAAAATCTTTCATATATATATATATATACACACACACACACACACACACACACAAAGATAACTTCATCTGTAAGTGTTTCTCCTTTACCCTACTTGCTTATTTCTATTTTTTTCTCTAGCATTAAGCTTTGTGTATCTGAATGGGAGATCAAAAACTTGAAGTTATTGTTTTCCCTTGATACTATTCAAATTTCATTTTAAATGTTTTCATGCTGATAACCCTGCCAAAAAAAAAAAAACCACATCTTTTATAGATAAGTAGCAGAACCAAACAACAGACAGCTAATTTAAACTTGACATTTCATTACCTATTTGGATAGAGATGCACATATTTGTCCTTAAGTACCCATGAACAAATTTAAAAAATGAAACAGTATTTCAAAAAGGATAAAAGGAAAATTCACACTCCATAATAATAGGCAAAACACAGGTCCTTATAGAAAAACAGAAGCAACATAGTCAAATTCTAATTTAAAGGATGGTACACAATAGAAGCTATACATTTTAGTCTGGAATACTTTCATAAAATTTTCCCCATGTGCTTGCTTAATTAGAGATTAAATTGACTTTTCGTGAAGAATTAGACCTTCTTATGTTCAACACTCAGAGGTCACTTGTTATGCACCCATATGTTCCAAAGTGATACTATAACAGTTTGATCTCTATAGATAGGGGGGTTCCATGTTCCCTGTCCTACCTAAGGAAAGGTAAAGCTGAGCAGGTGAGGGGAAACCAGAAGAAAACTTAGAGAAGGAGACAGGAGACACGTGAAGTTCCGCTTCCTTCTAGGATTTGGACTTGGCAGTACTTGGAAGGAGACAGGAGGAGTTGGGGCAGCTGACAATGGTGGTCTTTAACTTGATTTGTACTATGATTTTGTTCCTTTTGTCCCAGACTTGCCTAGTTCCTTCTGCTCCTTTCTATGATTCCCCAACAGAAGGTGACTTCGACTTGTGGCAAGCTTTTTGGTCTCAGTGGCCCTGCTTTAGGCCAACTATTTGGCTGAGCTTTTACCCTTGAGGGGATGGGTAACCTTGAATGTTTTGTTGGGAAACTATTATCCTTTCTTTTCTACTCCCTTTATGCACACTATTCTATTAAATTTCTTTCACAATAAGAGTATGTGTTTTCTTTATGTGGTGAATGGCAGAACCCATTTAAAGCATGCAAGTTTGGGATTCCTGAGAAGCACCTCATTCTGCACATTACCAATATCAGGAAAGATGTTTCTAATATCTGGCATTTAATCCTGTTTCATTTGTATATAAGCCACATAATAGGAACTATATGATTTAGTTCCCAGGTAAGAGATTTGTAGACTGACTGTTTTATGAAATTCCTTTGTCCTAAACACTGTAAATAGCTGTACCATCTGCAAATGAATGATTGCCCAGTGCGAATTTGCAGAGCAATTTCTTTACAAATTATTACATTTTATTTGGAAATCTTATACTCCAGGGTTGATCACATTCTGACCTTTAAAGCAGCAAAGACAAACGGGAAATAGAGAAACAAATCAGGCAAGAATACAGACGATTTTTAACCAAAAATAAGAAAAGAAATTTAAAAATACAATTTGCTAAAATAGAAATTTTCTTCATTATTTCATGCTGCTGTAGTGCCCTCTGTCTTTTAATGTTATTATATGCATTTAATGAGACACTAGGGATTTATCATTTTTTCTTTTAATAAAGGACACAATCTTATTTTTATATTAAAGGTAAATTTTAATATTTAAGGTGGTTTATCTTTCTGTATTATCTCAAATAAAAAAGACTGGAAGGGATGTCAGGCTGCCCAATGAGAGAGTAATATGATCAAATAGTTAATCAGCCTTTTCCTGAGATCAGCAGACTTTAACCATAAAAGGCCCTTAAGAAAAGGTTATATGCTGAATCAGGCTGAGAGTAGGTAAAAGTCCAAGAATCCAGGGAGGAGAGAAGCCTAAATTAGTCCATCAGTTAACAATCTTTTGATCTAAGTGATCAGCAGGGACAAACAGTTCATCTGATCTTTAGGAAACAAAGAACTTTGTATGTCTGAACTTATCATGTGTAACAAGAGGGGGCATTCCTGAGTCTTCTCTAAGTCAGGTCAAAGGAATTCCTTTCACTAAGTCAATTCCTAAACACAATATTTTGCAAGGATTTCTCAGTATTGCTGTTTTCCAGGGCTCAGTTATCATTCGACATTGTCGAAAATTAAGTAAGTAAAATTTTCTGAAAAATAAGCCCTCTGTGACTATTACAGAAAAGTGAAGAAAAGGCATTTGTTAAATTAAAGCTGTGCTTCCCTGACAAAAACACTAAGAATTTGAATTTTCACAAATGCAGAATGCAGGCCTCAAGTTAAGCCAGTATTTCATTTTTTTTTGAGGGTGCTGTTTTGTGAAAGCTTCCAGCCACGCCTTTATTTCTCAAAGGAGAAATTCTCCCTCAAGACAATAAATAAGATACTTGACCTTTTGTGAGTGTGTGTATATACACACACTTGTCAGCTTAGTGTCCTTGTCAGCTTAGTGTCCCCAGTACAGAAAACTCTTACCCAAGTTGCAGATTCAGAACAAAGGCAGTGAATCTGGGGCATCCTGCTCCTTGCTCCCAGACTGTTCCAAGCAGAGTCTAAAATACCTTGCATAGCAAAGGAAAGCATTAAACATTAACACAGCTGCTTGTTTATCAAAATTGCTTGTCTTGTAGTTTTTAATAATAACTCCTTTTATTTCCTGGAGTACATCATGGCTATTAGCAGGGTAGAAATATCCTTTTCCTTAGCTTTTTCTTTTCTTTATGCCAGGCTGCTTTACTCTCTCTCTCTCTCTCTCTCTCTCTCTTGTATTTCTTACTTGTAATGAAATTCACTTGATAAATCAAAATACAAAAATGTGGAGTAGTCTGAAAGGAGAGACATTGTGCCACTCCCTGACAGAACTGGTATTGTTTATAGTTATGCCTTGAAAAATTACCTAGTACATGTTTTGTTTATGGGGAGGGTCCAGTGGGTTTACTGGGTAAATAATGTCGTTGTTGATGCATCTGTGTTGCTGTTGCATTCAAAGTTTTTCTATATTTAGACTTCAAAATAATTTTATTTCTCCAGGAGTACATGAGACAATAGGAAATATTCTCAGGTTTGAAGCACATTAGCTGCTTATATCATGCTCATTTCTATCAAGAGGGTGGGACAGAGGTGGAGAATCTGTCCATGATAAGGATCGAGCTTAATTCTATGGAATTCTTTTCTTGACACTCTCTAAAATATACTGACCTATTAAATCACTTAACCTCTCATCTCAAATTAATTTAGGAAATATCATCTTAAAATAATTCTTTGACATTTCAAAGAAAGAAAGATTATATGTAAACTGGTTGCAATCTAATTTTATTAAAATGTATTAATGAAATGTTAACTACAATATGTAAAAATAATGATATCTATCTACAGAATTTAATTTTCTTGATTAGTACTTGACAGTATTTAATTCTTAAAAAAACATTATGTAAAGATCTTTATACCTATTTTTATGATAAAATAAATGAAATAGAGGATAATGTAGTCATTAATGTATAAGCTCTAGATTAGAACATAAACCCCACTAACAATTATTAAGTTATATGTGATAACTTTTTAAGTAATGAAAATAGTGGGAATTGTAACAATATTCAACACTTATGTGATTGAGCTGTTGTGAACATTGAATGAGATTTTTAGACATAAAACATTTTCAAAGCAAAAATCACACTTGACAGATAAACAGTCAAGGGAACTTTATTTGAGCTGTTGCTCTCCTGTAGAGGACAGGCACTAGATTGCAGTCTGAACTCAAGTATGCTGAAACAAAGCATGAAGTGCTTTTGAGTGTTTGGGTAAGGCCGTATCTTAGCTCATCTGTGTTTCCTAACTGGCCTTGCTCAAAGGGAAAGTAAACTTGTGTCTTCGTTACAGGAGTTAGTGCTATAACTTAAAACAATTTACCCACACAAGTTTATATTTCTACCTACAACAACTTGGGAGGTAGGGATATTATCTTTTCTGATCATTACATTTCAAAAGGGTGGTTCCTAGTTCCTTGATAAAATACTCCTGAATTGTGAAATTGACAAGAGGAATCTCTATTAACAACAAAGAAAACCACAGTTAGACCAACCAACAAATGCAGTAAAGTTGCAAGATACAAAATATACATACAGAAATCAGTTGTATTTTATATACTAACAATGAAATATCTGAAAAATATAAAGAAAAATGTGCATTCAAGGAAGAATCCAAATAATGCAATATTTATGAAAAAATTAAGCAAGGAAGTGAAAGAGCTTGCAGTGGAAACTATGAAACCTGAATAAAAGAAATTTAAGAAGATATAGACAAATGCCTATCCCAATTAATGGATACGCAGAATGAATATTGTTAAAATGTCCATACTCCCCTAAACTATCTAGGTTCAGCGCAAGCCATATCAAAATTCCAATGACATTATTCACAGAAGTAAAAAAAAAATCCTAAAATAAAATATGAAAGCACACAACCCCTGAATAGTCAAAACAATTATGAAAGAATAAAACTGGAGGTTTCAGACTCTAGATTTCAAACTATACTGAAAAGTTATAGTCATTGAAACTTTATGGTACAGACTTAAACATAGATACATGAGACAGAATAAAGTGCTCAAAATTAAATACTGATATACACAGGCAACTAATATTTGACAAGGGAGCTAAGAACACTCAATGGAGATAGGATATCTCTCAACAAGTGTTGGGAGAACTGGATAATCAACTACAGAAGAATTGAATTGAGACTCATCTTGCATCCCTCAAAATTAACTCAAAATGGATCAAAACTTTAACATAGGTCTGGTACCAAAAATCATCTAGGAAAACAAATTTGCCGAAGCTTCTTGATGTTGGTCTTGGCAAGAGATTTCTAAATATGAGACCAAAAGCACAAGTAACTGAAGCAAAAATCAACATGTTTTTCTACATAAAACTCAAAAGTTTCTGCATAGCATAAATAAAAAATTTAATAAACATAATGAAAAGAAAATCTGTGGAATGAGAGAAAATATTTGTAACCATAAGGAGTTAATATTTAAAACAACTAAAGAATTTATACACATCAATAACAAAAATAATGGGCACAGGACCTGAACAGACAAATTTCTGAAAAGACATAAACGACCTGTAGGTACATGAAAAGATACTCATTATCACTAATCATCATGTAATACAGATCAAAATCCAATGAGTTAGCATCTTACACCTATTATAAAGACTATTTTCAAGAATGCAAGAGATGACAAATGCTGGGGGGAAAGTAAATTGGCACAGTTTCTATGGGAAACAGTATGGAGGTTCCTCAAAGAATTAAAAGCACAACTACCATATGACCCACCAATCCATTTCTGATTATAGTTGCAAAGTAAATGAAAACAGGATCTCAAAGAAATTTAAACATTCCCTTGTTTAACTGCAGCATGTCTCATGATAGCCAAAATATGGCTGTCAACTGATAGATGGATAAAGAAAAGATTTATATCTCAGAGTGACAGTGAAATAATTTACAACGACAAGTTTTATAAAGTAAATATTCTAAGAAAAGGAGGTCAGGCCAGTTCAATCCCCGGCCACCGGGCGAGTGTCCCACATGGCGCGCAGACCTCTCCTGCCTCCCACTGCTCCCCTCAGCAGTGTACTTCATCAGTCTGCCTGTTCTGCTCTCCGCTGTGGATCTGGTGAATTCTCTCACCCTCCCGCACTTCTGACTGTACCCCAGTGCTTGTATAAATGAATAAATAAATCTTTAAAAAAAAAAAAAAGGAGGTTAAGAGCCTAGAGTTAGCAAAAACATCTAAAGTTTAGTCAAGCAGAGGGGGACATTTAGGATCTGTTGGTTAGTGTTCAGACTGTTTATAGGATCCCACTAGCAAAGGAAAATAATTTGTCCATCGTCACAACAATTTAATTCTTAAGTCAGGGTTGTGAACCAATAGTTGCTTCATTTTAAAATCTATCGTTTTAAATTCCATGCTAATCTGAACTGCTAAGTTAGGGGGATTTAAGTGTTTCTTCTAGGCTACTTGGAAATACCTGGTGATTATTGCCTATTATCTGACCTGTTGACTTTTATTTAGTAGGTAATTTTTAAAATGACTTTTGATGTTATTGAAGAGCTATTTTTGGAAAAAAATAGATATCAGTTGATATTTATTGAGACATTTTCATCAAAGAATTCTCTACATAAGCTGTTTTGAGCAGGGCTTTCCAAACACTTTGCTCAATATTCCCAATTTCTCCTGTGAAAAATAATATCAAAGTAATAAACATATCCCCTACTTAATCCGATCTCAAAAAAACCAAGGAAATCCTAGTCAATGAACCTTAAATCTGGGGCCTCCCTGGAGGTGCAGGTGGTTGAGTGCCGCGCTGTGAAGCTGTTCGCAGCTTCTGCAGCGCAGGTTCGATCCTGGCCGGCCAGCGAGAATCCCACATGGTGAAGCAGACCTCTCCTCTCGCCCCCTGCTCCCCTCAGCAGTGCATTTCGTCAGTCTACCTGTTCTGTTCCTGCTCTATCTCTGATGAATCCTCTCACCCTCCCATGCATCTGGCCTGTACCCACATTCTTGTATAAATAAATAAATCTTTTAAAATAATATTAAATAAAACTTAAATCCTCAAAAGAATATTAAGGTTAGGTGTTAGAGAGAGCTGTTCTAATTTGCTTTCTATATCTTTTGCATAGGTAAACAGAACCAGTAAAGAAATAAAGCATTACATTTCTTTAGAAATTTCGAGTTAGAGATTTAGAAATTCTTTTTTAAAAAACAAAATTCACATTTTAGGCAGGTTGAAATCAGCTATACAAAATTTATTTTCTTCACTAAAATTAGCTACAATATTTTATATACTATTCCTAGATAAAGCACCGACAAGGAAGATTCTTGAGTAGATAAGAAATATGAAAACTTGAAATCTTACTTTTAGACTGCTACCTACAGGGCAAACTAAAAGTAAATGAATTTTTTAAAAATGTGAAATGTAGCATACATTAAAAAATGCACACTTTATGACTTCTGTATATGCAATTTAAGGAACAGTTGCAAAGCTGAGAACTACTGTACCACATCTGAAGGAAGATATGCTGGCAGTCTCAGGGAATTCCAATTTGCTTGTTACCTCTCAGGTGGTTGAGAGAGAATTCAAAATCTCTAGTCTTAATCTGAATGAACATACTGCATATATTTTTTCTGAAGCTTTCCTCCTCATTACTTCAAATATTCTGTCTATGAAAACTGAAATCTAAAATTCTCCTCCAGTGGTTATTTCTGTACTCATAAAGCCTCAGGACTCTCCTTGACTATCCTGTTAGAATCAATGCTCTTTTTCCTCTATCAGCAGAATCAAGTTGTTATTTTGAAATTAATTTACATCATCGTTCTTTGCACTATTCACTGAAATCCATCTTGTCACCCATATATCACAGTGTGACATCTTGTCAAAGCCATTTTGCTACAAGTTTTTTGAAAGCAATTTCATAAGTCAAATGACTGGTCTATATACTAAGAATAAAAATCTATCCAGTCAGCTAAAATACTGCTGTTGTCACCTTTAATGAAGTTGTCACATAAGAGAAAAACACTCAACCCTGACAGAATCACATATACATGTACAGGTATAAGACAGATTTAAATGAATGCAGGTTTAAATAAAAATTGGAACTGATTGCATATTTAGATGAAGTTAATGTAATGAACCATTTAAAATAGCTCTGTATGATAAAAATTACAGCTTTCCAATTGTTTGTTGTTGTCATGTCAGCCGCTTGCTAGAAATAGAGAGGAGACTGCCAGTGGACAGTTACAGAAGATCATGGAGTTGTCATCATAGACAAGAATGCAAAAGTAGCACTTCCTTCATTCCATTCAATCAGACAGAAGAGTTAATTCCCTTGCATCAGACTTTCCTGTAGTAGATTTTATGGATGTATTTTTTTTTAAATACTTATTTATTTATTTATACAAGCACTGGGTACAGTCAGAAGCACGGGAGGGTGAGAGAATTCACCAGAGCCAGAGCAGGGAGCAGAACAGGCAGACTGATGAAGAAATACACTGCTGAGGGGAGCAGCGGGCAGCAGGAGAGGTCTGTCACGCCATATGGGACCCTCGCCCAGCTGCTGGGAATCGAACCGGCGCTGCAGAGGCTGCGGGCAGCTTTACAGCCCAGCGCTCTACCACTGCGCCACCAGGGGAGGCCCTGGATGTGTTTTGTAATTGTCAAATTTCTCATATTAAAGAATAGCTATTTAGTCTCTAAGAGTGTTTAAATAAATATTCTGCATTCGAATATATTCCTGAAGATATAAGTCATAGAAAATGATTTTTTAAAAAACGATTGGGTAGTCAGAGTGTAGTAAAAAATGTAAAGGAAATATCTTAAGGACTCTTTCATCAATGAGCTCAGTTGAGGTTATTTGCTTTATTCAATACAAAGAGAAATGAGGCAATTTATTTTAAGTGTTTCATTTGAGGCTTTATTCTTGGATAGGAACATTTTATTATATATTTAGAAAGGGATTTAAAAAATTATGTTATATTTTGGTAGTGTTTCTTTATTTTCAAAGTCCCCAAGGATTATAATTATTTTGTAAAGAATGCAAAACACTACATATTATAAATGACGAAATGAGAAGATTGTCTTTCTGAACTTGTGGCAGGTAAAAATTAGCATAATACACCGAAGTTGGTCTTCAACAAAACTAATTCTCAATTATTGAAGTCTGTGTGGAGCTCTCTCTGAAAATGTAATTTCTTAATCTTGTTAGCAAGGTAAAGTGGTATGGTCTTACAAAAAGAGTAACACTGTTTTCTATTATAAATGTCTGCTCTACCCTGACAGTATTGCAGAGTTATTTCAATGGCTGGAATCAGCAAAATAATAGTTAATGTGAAGAAGCCTTGTGGAATGAAGCAAGAAAACACCATGAAAAGTTCACATCATGAGTCCACCCAAGCCATGTTTACAAGTTATTGGAAGGAAGAACATGGGATAATGACCTGATTGATTCCTCATGTAGATAGGGATATCCTCTAGGAAAAGAGATTAGTAAACTTTCATCCTTACATCTTCCAGTACATGGATGGTGCTGATTGAATTGACTTTGTAAAATTATGAAATCACTTTGAAGTTTGGATAGTTTTTCTTCTTCATCATTAATCAAAAATGTTAGAAATCAACCTCCTTTAGTCAATTAAAAATGTTATTAATTAACTGTGTACCTTCCTATCTCTGTTTAAAAACACAATTTTTCTTTTGTGCCTATAACTTACCTTTATATACTGAGACCACTCCTCAAGATGCCAGTCAGTCACTCAGAAAATCTAATGACCGTCTCTGGAGTTTGATCTTTGTTCTAGCTCTTTAAATAACTTTAGCCGGGCCTCCCCGGTGGCGCAGCGGTTGAGCGCTGGGTTGCGAAGCTGCCCGCGGCCTCTGCGGCGCCGGTTCGATCCCCGGCTGCTCCCCGGCCACCAGAGGAGGGTCCCACATGGCGCGCAGACCTCTCCTGCCGCCCGCTGCGCTGCTCCCCTCAGCAGTGTACTTCGGTCCTTCTGCCTGCTCTGCTCCCCACCCTGGCTCTGGTGAATTCTCTCACCCTCCCGCGCTTCTGACTGTACCCAGTGCATGTGTAAACAGAACAAACAAACAAATAAATAAATAAATAAATAAAAACATGCCTCTATAAAAAATAAATAAATAAATAAATAACTTTAACCTCTTCCAATAAGTTATCTTTTATTAAACTTCAAATTAACTTCACAGCAGTGAGTATTTCAGTGGACAGTAGTCTATAGTCTTAATTATGGAATTAAAATGGAACACCATTATTTTATTATACTATGATAGATTTATAACAGGTACATTAAACCAACAATGTAAAATTTGTATGGGAAAATGTTTTCATTGAGATCTGTAATGTCTGTTTTTCTGTTTAAGTCTGTTTAAGAATATTAGGTTAGCTAATACTTTGCTTAAATATTTTTGTAACTAAGATGATCATTTAGATGGCCTTTCACCTTTTCATTCACTATCTTGTTCTTGCTCTTGCTCTCATTGCTTTCTTTAAAAAAAAATATTGATTTATGCATACAAGATCTGGGGTGTAGGCCAGATTTGTGGGGGAGGTGAGAGGATTCACCAGTTGGGGAGCAGAATAGGCAAGTTGATTGAAATACGCTGCTCAGGGGAGCATCTAGTGAGACAGAAAATGTCTTTTGTGCCATGTGAGTTAGTTCCTTGGCTGGGGATTTCAATCATGTCACAGTAGCTGGTGATAGCTTGATAGTGCTGTGCCTTTAATCCCTGCACCACCAGGGACCCCCCTTTCTCATTGTTTTCTATTGGGCTGATCTACTTTATTTTAATAAATACACAAACTTTATGAGATAAAGAGAAGATTAAAATGTTTTTCTTCTCTTTGATTAAACTTACATATACATAATATAATAATTCCTTGTGTATTTGTAAGAAGTCAATTATAAATCAGTTGGCTCTGTTTTTTTATTAGGAGGCACATTGGTAATTGATTTCTGTGAAACAAAATTGCAGAGAAGATGTTTTTATATTTTTTGCATGGTTAGACTTTCTGAAGATATTTTACTAAAACTTGGAACCTCCGTTAAAAGAGCAAGCCATAGAAGTTAATCTACAATGGGAGGGATGTTGAAAACTCCAGAGATTTGCCTAACTACAGAAGTGTGTTTTTACACTTAAAAGGAAAATAAGTCATGTTTGGATTGTAAAGCTTGAGGCAATGGTCTAATATTTTCTCTGAAAAGGATTATTTAAATTCCAAAGTATTAGAGTAGAAATTTACAAGAAGACCCTCTATGAAGGGTAGAGAGTGTCAGCTGCCCCTTTTTTTTTTCCCCTGTAGATAGGCATAGAAAAATCTTTTTTTCCCTATTCCTTGCCTATATGACAAACTTTATATGTTTAATTTATCTGATTTGCTCTCATCATGTTGATATAAGTGTAAGAACTGAGACAGCGGGCACAACATGCTTGTTATTTGTTATAAGGCAAATAATAAGAAATCTACTCTGATTCAGAAACATAAAATTTTGCCCACAAAATACTCTTTCTGGGATTTTCATTAAAATTTCATTAAATCTGTAAATTTTAAGGGTCAAATTGACATCTTGGTTACTATGTTGAGTGTTTCAACCCATAAGCATGACATATCTCTTCATTTTAAGGTTTTCTTAGATTTCTTTGAATTTTATGGATGGCACCGTGTCTTAACTTCAATTTCCATGTTTTAATTATTCATATATAGAAATGCAACTGATTTAATTATTCATATATAGAAATGCAACTGATTAAGTGTTTTTATTATGTATTCTGCAACATTTCATAACTTCTTATTTCTAAAGCTTTATTTGTAGGTTTTAATATATTTTCCATAGAGTCAATAATGTCATCTGCAAGTCAAAAGTTATATATCTTTATTTTCAATTTATATGACCTTTAAAAATTGTCTTATTGCAATGGTAATAACCTCCAGTATTAGGCTGAACAATAGTGGTGCAGGTGCAGGTAGACATTCTTCCCTTAGAGTAAATCTTAGGGTAAAAACATTCAGAATTTCATTAGAGTACAATATTTTGTAGATGTTCTTTATCATGTTGAGGAAGTCCTCCTTTTATTCTTAGTTGTTTTTTATAATGACCGATACTATAGTTTCAGTAGTATACATTTTTTTTCTGGTTTAATTGACCATATATTTTTTCTTCAGCTTGTGCTATTGTAGATTATATTATGTTATCATAGAATGTTGAACTAAACCTGTGCCTTTGGGTTAAATTCAACTTGGTCAAGTTGTAATTTGTTTTAAACATTGCTGGATTCAACTGAATCCATTCAATCAGTGGATGCAAATGTTTTGTTGACAAATGGCTATTCCTATTGTCCATTTCATATTGGTTGATTTTCAAGTTTCTTGTTTGGAGAAATTAATCTGTTTTTTTTTCTATTTAATCAAACATAAAAGATTTAATCAAACAAAAAAGATTTAATTTCTTTATGTATTCAATTTGTATCTTTTAAGTGACTCTCAGAATGTAGTGATTAGTACTGCTTCATTCCTCATATTAATACAATATTTTACTATATAACTATATTTCAATTGATATAATTTATAAATTTCACTGATTTAATTCAACATCCAGTTTTTTATTTCAATGCATTTTGTGTGCTTTTCCTAATTTCAAATTCATTGAATTTTGCTTATATCTTTATAATTTAATTTCTTCTGTTTGCTTTGTGTAGATTTTCTCTTTTTCATACTTTCTTGAGTTAGGAGCTCAAGTTATTGGTTTAAGACCTTTCCTTATTCTTAATGCAAGTATTTAGTTCTATGAATTTTCTTCATAGCAAGGCTTTAGTCACACCCAATACATTTTGATATATTTTTATTTTAATTTAGTTCATTATTTTATTAATTAAAAGTATGTTACTTAAGTTCTTAAAATTTTCTGTAGTCTCTGTTATTGATAGCTAGTTTGATTCTTTTCTGATTATAAAACATATTCTGTGTGTTTAAATTATTATAAATTGTGTATTTCTTTATTGCATAAAATAACATCTATCTTGTTGAATGTTCCATGGGTACTTAACAAAAAAAAAAATGTATTCTGTAGTTAGATAGCATAAATAAAAAAATTCTTGGTTACTTTCTATCTAGATTATTATAAGAAGATAGTGTTGAATTGTCCAAAGGGAATTGATAATTTGTCTATTACTCATTTCAGCCCTCTCAATTTTGTTGTATATATTTTGAGACTGTTATTTCTTGTAGATATATTTAAAATCGGTATGATTTCTGGATGGATGGATCCTTTTACCATTATGAAATATCTTATTTTTACTGCAGTGATTTTCATTGTTCTGAATCCTACTTTATCAGATTTTAATAAAACCATGCATAAGTTTTATATTAATAATGTCTTTATAGTATACTTTTGCAATTTCTTTTTACTTTCAACAACTTTGTTACTGTATTTGAAGTATTTTTTCTACTTCAAAATATATATTTGAGCTTTTTTTTTTACTCTACAAGTATCTGTATTTTAATTTGAGCATTTAGATCACTTGAATTTAAGGTATTTTTCCATATGTTAGAATGTAAGTCGGCCATTGTGTCATCCATTTTCTGGTTTTTCCCTGTTTCTCATTCTTCTACTCCTTAACTATCTCTATGGTTGTTTTTAGAGATTTTGAAAATTATTTTTATGAATGTCTTATTTATTTTTAGTGTGCATGAGGTATAATTTTGCATGGATTTCACAATGGTCACTTTAAGTGTTAAAATGTACATATACACACAGGTTGTCATGGTCTACTGGCATCATGGTTTTACCACTTGAGGTAAGATGTGGAAATCTTACTTGCTTTTAGGTCCTTTTAGCCTCTGCACATTTTAAGTGCAATTGTCGTTAGCACTACTTCAGATGGTGTTTTAATCTTTATTCCAGTCATCAAATATAATTTTTAAATGTTATGATTACAGGTCCTCCCTGGTTGTGCAGGGGTTAAAGACAGAGCATTCAAGCTCTCTCACCAGCCACTGCAGCAGGAGTTTGATTCCACACCAGCCAGGAGCAACCCACATGGTGCAGCAGACTTCTCCTGCCTTGCCTGCTGCTCCCCTAGCAGTGTATTTCAGTAGATCTGCCTGATCTGCTCTCTACTCTCTCTGGTGAATCCTCTCACTGCCCCGCCATGCTGCACCTCTGGTCTGCACCCCAGTTTTTGTATGCATAAATAAATAAATCTTTAAAAAATAAATCTTATGATTACAAATGTTTTAGTTTCCTTAACTTTTATCCATTTCTTGTTCTTTTTTGGAACCCCAAAAACAGACTTTCTCCTTTTTGATTGGAGTGCATGACTTTCTCCTTTTTGATTGGAGTACTTCCTTTCATCATGCTAAAAGGAAAGCTCTGCTGCTGACAAATTCTCCTCATTTTCATTTGCCTCAGCATATCAAAAAGAACTTTTTTCAAAAGGGCTATTTTTACAGAATATGAAGTGCATCATTGACATTTATTATCTTTCAGAGCTTTCAAACAGCATTCCACTTACTTCTGGACTCCATAGTTGTATATGAAAACTCTGCTGTCATTTAAAGTATCTTACTCCTATAAATAGCCAACAATCCTCTTGCTATATTGCCAATTTCATTATGTGTCAGTTTGGTTAAATTTAATATCTCTTACTAAACCCAAGGCTCAATTTAAAAGACTGGTGTCTGCAAAGATCTTCACTCATAATCAAAAAACTTTTCATCCAAATATTTTTATTTGAAGGGGAACAGGTTGTCAGAATTTCAAATAGTATATTCTAATGTATTTTTGTGCATGAGTTTCAAGGACACAAGTAGACAGTTGCTAAAGAATGCTAATCTGTATATATGATACTTTACCATAAGCAGCAATATACATTAATCTTGAAATTGTGCTTCTTGACCTCTTTCTCAAGAGCTGATCCATTACCCTTACTTGCCATATTCAGGTACTTTGTTTGTTTATGTTACTAAACCATTTCTCTTAGTAGATTTCAGTATTGCAAAAGTCTCTCCAGCACAAAGAAAGTTGATAAAACAAAATTATCAGCTCATGAGTTAGTCTATTCATTGCATAGTCTGGACCCCAGAATGTAAAGTGAAAGACATCTTTATCCTCTGATCTACAATGCACATCTGCTTCCCTATTTTAGAGTTTTAGTCTGTTTTTAGAAGAATTTCTACCTTTTGCATTTGAAGTTTGTCTATATGTCAGTTTTTGCTGTTATGAAAGAAACATACCCTAAAGTAAGTAGCTTAAAACTATAACCTTATATGTCTTACAGTTTTGTGAGTTGGCCTCAAGGAAGTGAGTTTGTTGTTGCTATTTTTTGTTTTGTTTTTTTGCTTGCCGCTGGGCATAAAATCAGATAACAGTTTAGACTACTAGCTTGTCTAGAGAACTTCAGGTTGGTTGAATTTTTATCTCTGTCTCATGTGGTTTATTATTACCCATGAAGCTTGTCCATACTTTTCCATATGATATGTATGTAGAGTTTCAAGTTCAATACGAGAAACAGGTAAAATCTCTTATGGTCTTGCTCAGAACATAACTTCTGCCACACACTACAGGCCCAAAACAAGCCAATATTTTAGTACAAATAGGAGGATAGATTCTAACTCTTGTTAAGAGGAGATTCACCATCATAATGAGAAGAACAAAGTCACTCAAATTGAGGAGGAATAAATTATGGCCAGATTTGCAATCCAGTGCAATTTTTTTTCATATTTCTGTACAAGAAAATTAATTTTTATTTAGTAGAGAAAATTCAATTCCATCCCCAAATTTCATTGATATTTCTAGTTGTTTTATTTAATTAAAATTTTATTAAATGAATTATTTTATTCGATGAAACAGTATATTTTATTAACACTTTTTTTTTTGACTGCTAACCTTCCTATTTATTGTGGTTTATTTGTTTCTGTATTATGGCTATTTCTTCATATAGTATACAATTTTGATTATGCAATCAGTGAATTTGTGAGTGGCAGACTGGTAATAAACAGTGAGAGTAGGGTTCCATTTAAAAACACTGAAATTTGAAAGGTTTGTCACAGACTGGGGTTCGTTTTGTTTGCTTTTTTTTTTTTATGTGACTTTATTTTTATTTATTTATTTTTTAAAGATTTATTTATTTATGCAAGCACTGGGTACAGTCAGAAGCGCGAGAGGGTGAGAGGATTCACCAGAGCCAGAGCTAGGAACAGAACAGACAGACTGACAAAGTATACTGCTGAGGGGAGCAGCAAGCACGGCAGGAGAGGTCTGTGCATCATGTGGGACCTTCGCTGGGTTCAAACCAGTGCTGCAGAGGCTGCGGGCAGCTTTACAGCCCAGCACTCAACCGCTGGGTCACCAGGGAGGCCCAATTTTAGCCATTTTTAAAGCAGTAAGATAGACTGACTTTAGATTCCTATGTGTTCAAGAGTAGAAAATTAGAAAATTCCCACATGCAAGTGATACAAATTTTAACTGTAAACTATATACACACAATAAGACTGTTTTCTTCATCACACACCATCAAGCAGAGATTACTGTCCATGTTGCTTCTCCAAGCAAACTTTTCCAAATGACTTTACCTAGCGTGAAAACTCTTTTGGGGTTTCATCTTGTCAGGCCTTTGGATTTTAGCTCCTGTATTTGCACATATAGTGATGTAATACTGGCTCAGTCTCCTTCCATGGAGTTTATCCCAGTGGTTCTTGAATTTAAGTGGTAACAGTTTACAGCTTATGTTTCTTACAATGAAACTCACCATCCTTTTTTTTTTTTTCCTGACACAAAGGGATTTTTAATTTATTTTGATTTAATTTTTCATTTTTGTTCTTATATTTTAAAATTAGATGTCTTTGAAGCAGAATGGATATTCCATATTAGCTTTCCCTAAAACTGTCTTCATGTAGATATAAGTTTTTTAGCTTTAAGTCATCAGGACAATAGACTCATGATGAAAGTTCACCTTAACATTTTAATAAACCAGGCACATTTTCATTTGAATTGAATCCTGAAGTTTTTAATCAATAAAGGTATTGTAATTCACAACTCAGGGTTTATGCCTATTTCAAATGACTGCTGGAATCCTGGCTCTCTCTATTGACATGGTCCTTGTAGATTGTCTCAGTAGCAGAGATGGTCTTACTAACTAACCACTATAGCTGTCTTTTCTATACGCATGGACTCCACAGGCTGGTAGTCTTAAAGGAAAGTCTCTGAGCCTTTACCGAACACACTGTATTTGTAGGGCAGATTTTCTCCACCAATTTATATGTTGATAGCACATTTCTTTTTAGTGATGTATAATAATGTATTTTCTGGATGTGCCATAATTTATTTATCCATTTATCTACCAAATACATTTTTAGTTGCTTCCAAGATTTGGTATTAATGAATTCCTTAAATATTTGTATGCAGAATTCTTTGTGGACATAATTTTTCATTCAAGGAGTATGAGTGTTGCATCTTGAGCTAAGAGTTTTTGTATTGATAGTTCTCAAAAGTGTATCTAATTGTCTGTACCATTGTCACATTCACTTCTGCAATGAATGAGAATTCCTTTTGTTCCACATAATTGTCAGTTGTAGGTATTGCCAGAGTTCTGGAATTTGAACATTTCAATAGGTGTGTAGTAAAGGTTTCATTATTGTTTCAATTTGCAATTATCTGAGGTCACATGATGAGGCACATTTTTTTCATTTGGGTAATTATCATCTGTATATTTTCTTTGGTGAGGTGTCAATGTGTTTGACCCATTTTTAATCAAGTTTTTTTTTTTCTTATTACTGAGTTATGAGTTCTTTGTTACTTATTTAACTATCCTCTATCAGATGAATCTTTTGAAAATATTTTCCACCAGTCTGGTGCTTGTCTATACATTCTCTGGTATTCTCTCACATGGAAGATTAAAGTGTGCAAAGTTTGGGGAATCTGCTCATGATTTGTGGACTCTTCACCCATGAGCTCGCAATTGGAAGAAATGGCTCAATCTCAGGGTGCAAACAGAGGTCATTTACAAAGGGGAAACTGGGATAAGGTAAGAGTTCCTAAAACCACAAATGGCCAACTGTCCTAACCCTGATAGTGTCCACAGTGTGTGTAGGGTAAGGAAAATGTCAGGCTTTTCTGCCCTCCCGCCATCAGGATAGATGATGGATCTTTGTGGTCCTGAATTCATGCCTGATGGTGGGCACCTGGAATAGGGTGTGGCCATAGGTAGATGGGATTCACCTGGGCCAAGACTGTGCTTTTAAGGGCTGCATCTCGGGGACGCCAGCAGAAGCTGAAAGAGAAGCTGAGAAAGAAATAGCACAAGCCGAGAGAGAAGAAGAGAACTCCCGAGAGCCCAGATAGAGTGAAGTCTTGCTGGGGGCTGGGAGGCCTGCCAGCCTCCCGGCCCCCCAGCACCCCTGCCTGCCGTGTACCTGGTAATCCCAATAAAAGACCTGCAGAAACCACTGAGGGCTCCAGGACTCCTCCTTAACCCGGTCTGCTGGATCAGAAAACCTTCCCTGTGTCCATTCCTGCCCAACACTGTGTCCATACCAAAAGCTGCTCATGCAAGATGGTATTGTCCCTCTGATGAGTTCCTGGTGCTGCTGGCCCACTGAGAAGCTGCTGGCATACTGGCACAGGTTAGCTGGACCAGGATCCAGCTAACCTGTGGCAACTGGGGTAGTCACGAGGTGGTAAAAGTTAAGTGAAACCTTTCAAAACTGAATCAAGTGTCTCCTCTCAAGCTGACTCCAAGCCTTCTCAAGCTGCTCCTCTTCCAGACTGCTTCCCTCTAGCTCCCTCCCTCCCAGGAAGCTTCTATCCTTGCTTATGTCTCTGCTTTAATCCCCCTATAAGGTACCCACCTTTCTAACCTGATAGGTCCATTTTCCAAATCAGCTGTTTTCAAGATTTAATTGGTGCTGGTGGTGCAAGCTTAGGTGCAACCTAATTGGTGCCAGTGGGAGCTTGAACTATGGTCATTTTCAAAAACCAGCTCAGGATTCAAAACCAAAACCCTGGGAGTATATCCTACCTGGTCTGTACCTTCTTATGTAAGACCTGGCAGTAAGCTCTGCTGTGTTTGATTGACACTGTCCAGGATCAGATCAGACCGTGTATCTTCAAAACTATTGTGGATATTTTTCTTCTCTTCTTTTACACTAAAACTCAAACATGGCTGCACCAGGATTGACCATTAAACCTGGCTGCTATGGTGTCGTCCAGGCTAATGCCCCTCATCTGGGAGTTGGAAATGGCTATTTCCCCTTCCCAAGTCAATTAAGCTCTGATAATAGGTTATCAGTGTGGACTCTCCCTAACTAATTTCTCCTGGAGAAAAAGTGTGTTAAGAACAAAATGCTCTAGCATAATCAAAATGGCTCCTTTCTCCTCCCGTCTGAAGCCCAGGAAGATTTTTGTCTCTGATATTCACTGTGGGACTCTGGTCAAGTTCCTGGACATAAGTCTGATATTATTCTTTTGGTCTAATTATGACTGGGTCCATCTGCAATTTTTTTTTTTAAGATTTATTTATTTATGCATACAAGACTGGGATACAGGCCAGAGGTGTGGGGTATGAGAGGATTCACCAGAGACAGGGTGGGGAACAGAACAGGCAGATCGATGGAATTACACTGCTGAGGGGAGCAGCGGGCGAGTCAGGAGAGGTCTGCTGCACCATGTGGGTTGCTCCCTCGCCGGCCGGGGGACTCAAACTCGTGCTGCAGAGGCTGTGGACAGCTTCATAGGTTGCATCTTAACCCCTTACACCATCAAGGAGGCCCTCCCTCTGCAAATTTTAATTTTCAAATGTATAAGCACTGAGCCTCCAACAGTTCGTCAGAGTTTCCTGCCAAGGCCTTGAAGACTGTGGGAGCGTCTGCTTGTGAATCTCTGCTCTGGTAAGTCTTTTTTTGTTCCATAAGAGGGAGTGTACACAAAGGGGGAAGATGGCTGAGGAAAGGGCTTGTGGAATGTCGTGGAGGATTGTTGGGTCACTGGAGACTTGCTGGAGGTGAAAATACACATTCCTAGAGATTTAAACCTTTAACCCCCAAAGCAGATAAAGTGATGTAAACAACTGTATTGCAATACACATAATTTGAAAAAAAAAATAAAGACAAACTTTCCCTGCAATATATTTTCACATCCAAGAGAACTAGTGATTTTATAATCTGAGAGAGGCATTTTTCTTGGTTCTAGGTAATTTAGCCATAAGTTCTTTGCCAAAAACCTTTTCTTGCAGACATTTTCCCTGCAAAAGTAATAGGCCATAGGCAATTTCGACATATAAAAAGATAAAGTTATTTAAAATATAAGAGAAACATTGAGTAAGAGACATACTGAACACTTTTCCACTATTTTTTCCCTAATAGAAGAAATATCATTTTTTTATCATTTGGTTAGTTTTTTTTCCCCCTTTTAATTGTATTTTTTGGAGGTAACATTGGTTTACAACACTGTTTATGATTTAGGTGTACAGGTTCATACCTCCTCAAATATATGTTAACACACCATGCACACCACCTAAGCACCCATAATTCTCTGCTATAGTTCATAGATTTCCATCTCCTGTATAGGATACATATTTGCAATTGCATTTTGTGTTGCATCTTGAAAATCTATACTTCTGTTTGATAGATGAGAGATACTGCTATTTCATATCATTATTTGTAAAGTATATAGTTAGCAGTGTGTATCTGGACTAGATTAAATGGACTATCCTATTCCCATTACTTTTATTTCACCAAGACATGAAAACCAAATTCTGTCCCAAAAATCCAAATTCTGTCTACATCTTGTTCTCCATGAGCAGATAACAAAAATAATTTCATCATTTTCAAGAAATGTTTACTCAACAGAAAGCACATAACCATTTATTTTGGGCTAGATAGAAGGGCCTTCGTTCTTCTTTTGCCTTCAATTTCTAATAATGCATAATAAATTTGGTAAATTTGGCATCAGAGGGCAGGCTATTGTATCTAAATTTACTTAAAAAATTGTAATGCTCTTGAAACTTGTGAATTACTAGCCGCTTTTAAATTTGCCATAGGTTGGTAAAGTTTTACTTTTGACCTTTTGATGTGTGGGAGGGATGTCTGTGTTCAGTGAAGGTTATGTAAATTGATTGTCATCATTTTCTACTATAATATGCAATCTGTCTTTATACTCTTATTTCACTTATAAGTTTTATTGCCATTTTTTTTTGTAATATAAATGGGAGTACTGCATCAGTTGAAACCAAAACGTGAAATCAGCTGTCAACCAGTTCTAACTTTTACAGGCCTTTTAGTTGTATAGCAATTAGTTGTATAGCAAAAATGCTTATGGTGAAAACATAATCAGGCACAATACCTGAGGATCCTTATCTTTTGTGTATGCCAGTGGAAATACAAATATACCAATTAAGCAGTAAGCAGATAGGAGTTTATTGGTTTTCGCCAGCTAGGAGCAAGGTGATCTTTGAAACCAAAAACAGGTCTCCAGACTTGTAATGATGGAGGTTACAAGTATTTTTATTTTATAAGGAGGTTATACATATTTATAGGATACTCAAAGAGAGGTTTTACATATGTATTGAGTTATAGGGAATGTGTATGTATTTCTAAATGGGTTATGTTCTTTTTTTATGTTTTCATGACATACTATTTTATATTGAAAGTTACATTTTGTGTCTATCACATGATACTTTTAAAATAGGTTCAACATGGAACATATTTCATTGCATGTACTAACCTCTTATTCCCTTGAATCACAAGATTCATAAATTTCTAAGTATTCAATCTTTTGTCATAGATGGTACATGTGCCCATGTTCAGTTGGGGCTGGAGATTTAGCATAGTTAAAGGGGCTGGACTTTCTGCATCAAAAGATATTGCTCTAGCCTGTGCACAGAATGCAGCAGCTGGCTAGGGCTGGATCAAGGGTTGAAGTGGCTTTACTAGGTGTGGATGGGGGGTTGTAGTGGCTTGTCAGGAAACTGTAACCAAAAAGTTGGGGTGATTGCTGCTCATGTTGATCTTCTAGGTGCATCTGGTAACTTAGATTACAAAAGATAAAAATGTAAGGGTAAAAATACTAAGTGTGATAATTTTCTTTTAAGGGTACTATATCAAAGATACTTGGTGCAAATAATTTATGTGAATTTACTAGACTTGATTTTGTTCAATGTTTGATTTGTTGTTTTTAACAACACAATAAATTATAGACAAGTTATTTGTAACTTAATTTTGGTAGGTTCAAAGCCTTATTGCTGTTCTATTTATGCCTATTTTTTTCCCTATTTTTTTCTTAATAGAGCTGGACATTAGTTTCTTCTCCATATGTCTGTGGAAACACCTACGTATGCTCTGTCTTTACTATGAAATGAGCACTCACCAATACATCTTTTTGTACCTACTTGTCTATATCTACCTATATCTAGCCACCTTTGACCCTTTTTGATTGCAATTAATGACATGATTGTCATGACATAAAGAGCTCTCAGAGAATTCAAATTCTAATATCCAACATTTTAATTTTGCTGTAAATCTAACTTAAACAATCACTTCACAGTTAATCCTACCCCTCCCTGCCTGCCTGATCAACCTTAAAGATTATGATTTTTTTTATGTTTTTATAATATACTATTTTATATTAATACTTACATTGTGTATCTATCAGGATATAGCTCTTATAAAATGGGTTCAACATGGAACATATTTCACTATATGTATTAACCTCTAATTCCCTTGAATCATAAGATACATATTATGGGTCAAAGTTGGCTCCCCCACACATAGTCTTTAATTCCTTTAATCCATTATTTCTTCAATCAGAGTACATGTAGGACAGTAAGACATGAAGGAAAGTATTTGTTTAGGCAGCTGGTTATTACACATTTCCATAAGTAAATCTTTAAAAAGCAATGGACTATCATTCCAATGATTAACCAAAGAATTCTGTAAATATCCCTGTTTATATTAGCAAAAGAATGGGAAATAAGTACATCTGAACTTAGAAATTCAACTCTACTGCATATACTGTCTTTCTTTAAAATTACTTTTTATTGAGTTAGTGTTGTTTCTAGCATCATATGTGATTTAAAAGTATACATTTATGGGCCTCCCCGGTGGCGCAGCAGTTGAGCGCTGGGTTGCGAAGCTGCCCGCAGCCTCTGCAATGCCAGTTCGATCCCCGGCTGCTCCCTGGCCACCGATGGAGGGTCCCACGTGGCGCGCAGACCTCTCCTGCTGCCCACTGCTCCCCTCAGCAATGTACTTTGGTCTTTCTGCCTGCTCTGCTCCCCGCTCTGTCTCTGGTGAATTCTCTCACCCTCCCGCGCTTCTGACTGTACCCAGTGCTTGTATAAATAAATAAAAATAAATCTTTAAAAAAAAAAGTATACATTTATGCCTCTTCAGATAAGATTGTCTTTTTTTAAGATTTTTTTTTTTATTTATACAAGAACTGAGGTACAGGCCAGAGGCACAGGAGGGTGAGAGGATCACCAGAGACAGAGTGGGGAGCAGAACAGGCAGACAGACCTAAGACACTGCTGAGGGTAGCAGCAGGCGAGATGGGAGAAGTCTGCCGCACCATGTGAGTATCTCGCTGGCCGGCCGGGCATGGAACCCATGCTACAGAGGCTGAGGACAGCTTCACAGCACTGCGCTCAGCCCACTGCACCACCAGGGAGGCTCACGGTTGTCTTTTTAACCACTTTTATTACTGTAATGTTAACTTTATACGGATATTTGTTTTACATACTGCCCAGTCTTGTGTTAGTACCTTGAAAGTCCAACCCCTTAGACTATTATTTTTTTTTCCTCTATTAGATTAATTATTCACCCCTATGCCAAAGAATAACCACAAATATCCATGTGCTTACTTTCTGGAAATTCTCATTTGAGAAAATTAATATAAAAAAGGTACAATAGAGTTGGATGCAAATTGAAAGTATCTGATGAAAAATATTAGCTCTCTTTGCCAAAAGTGATGGTCTGCCAAATTTTAGTAGAATGCTAGGTATTTTTTTTGTTTTATAAAATGCTTTTATAAGTAACTAGATTCTAAGTTCTTCCCAGAACTGCAATTAGAAACCTGACACAAAATAATGATTACAGAAAAGGCAAAGAAATCACATTTAGAATGTGTTCGATTGGACCTACTGTGCTCATTCATGATACTTTAAATGTCATGAAAAGAGGAAGTGACTTATTGAGGATTATTTTGTCAGGTGTTTTGTATTAACAGCTTGTTCATCTTGCCAAAGGAAAATAAAATAGATTCTATATTTCTTATACAATTTGCTGAGTCTATACCATGGAACTAAAAACTCATTCCAAACTAAGCAGAAAAGTTACTTGAGGAAAAGTAAGATAATAGGAAAAGATAATCCTTAACATATTCCTGAACTTTTTACTAAATTCACCATATCCCAGTCACTACACTAGGTCTTATGGGTACAAATGGAAGAATTGGACTTTGTAATTCTCTCTTGTTCGTAGATTTTAGCTAAAACTTAGTCACATGATGAATTATATTTGACTTGTTTAATATGAGGTATGATTCATCCCTCTTGCATTCCAAATTTATTCAGCCTTGTAGGATTGACTATTTAAACCATTCTGGATGCAAATATTCTATGATTTTTATACATTAGCTGTGGCAGAGTTTCTTTATCTGCTTCAGAAGCATTCTATTATACCACCAACTGGAAATCTTCACGTTTACCTATTTTTCAACCACTCGTGCAGAATTCTAATCTCTTAGTGTCTACTCTATAACCTTGAAGACAAGTTGGCAATATTTCTTAAGGCACCATGTAGAGAGATTTAATCCTAAAGCGGCCATGAAAAATGATGCATGTACTACCAATTTAAATGCTGCACTTCAGGAGTGCAGTTTGAAGGGAAAAATTATACATAGTTGCAATGAACTCCGAAACTTCTTGGAAGAAGCAATGATATTGTAAGAAAGCCAGTAGGTTATTAAAAAGAGCATAAAGGGCAGTACACTCACTTATCTGCATTCATGATTGACTAAATGTTATGTAATAATAGACTGTTTTAGAATTGTGTTGGAATTTGATTCAGTGTGAATTAGGTACTACATTTTACTGTACTTGATATCAAATAATTCATTATGGAAAGATAAACATTTGCTTTTTGCTATAGGATTCTCAATCGAGAATAGAAATGCACACCATGATTTTCAAAACGTAATACATGCATTTATTCACTTATGAATTTATTCAATATTTGTTAAGCATCCATTTAAAGAACAATGAAGATTTTGTCATTCACAGGTGACTAAAGACAAGCTTACTAGCTCAATACCTGTTTTCAAAGGGGCTTTCATGAAATTGTTATTTGTTTGAAAATAAATACCATTTTCCATAGACTTGGCAAATGAATTAAACTATGGTGATTTTATATTAGTACCAGTGATGGCAATTTCTATCCTTATAATTGAATAAATCAGGTAGAGTTTCTGAGATTAGATCTCTTCCTTTCTTTATTCTTTATCATCCATTATGCCAGGCACTGTGTTAGACAACTCTCTCTCCCAAAATCCGGGTGAGAAGGAAGGAACTAAAGTTCAAAATGTATCATCCAAGCCATCAAAAAGTTAAGATAGTAGCTGTCATAGTTCCTCAAGAGAGTAGTAGGGTGCTACCTGCCAAAAAACTAAAACAGAAAAAAGCCATAAGTGGGAGCCAGCTAAACAGAAGCAGGAGGTCTCTCTCCACTGAGTGGGAACAGAAGCACGAAGCTGTGTACAGAAGTGACAGTGCCCTTTACCCATGCCTGCCAGCAATGTTTTTTTAAAAATCTTCCACTTCCACTCCACCCTTCAATTCCAGCTGCCCCTGTTCAAGAATTCATGGGGTTAGAGTGGCAAGACTCACAACTCTTTTACATAAGAAGATGAGATGGGTCTAAAGCAACATGGCCATTTACAAAGGAAAAGAAACAAAATACAAAAATATTAATGGAGAATGGTCACACTGACTCAGAGGCCTTAACCATCATTTTCTAAAAATAGGTTTCTCAGCTGGCTCCACTTTTCCTCCTAGTTTATATTTAGTTGAGAAAAATCTTTCTGAGCTTGTATTTAACCTTGTTCTTTCATCCCTCTTTCTGAACCTTGACTCTTGGTTCCATTTTTGTTCTCGATCACTTTGCACATAAAGGTTTGCATGCCCCTTCGTTTCTCATGCTTAGCCTGGATCACGGCAGTAGTCACACTTCCTTCATACTTAAAAAATGTTCATCTTACCTCTTGCAACCAAAATATCTCCAAAACCTTTACCTTGTATCAGAATCATAAACATTTCCACTGTCTTGCAAAAGAAGATTACCTACTATGCAAACATACATCCTCAGTCTTCACAAACCAAATTACAATTAGAAATGGATGGTAATTTTTGACTAACACAGGTATCTCCCAAATTGCAAATATCGCTGTAGGGTAAATGATTTTCAGGATTTCTGCCCTCCTGCCATTAGGATTGCCCTGCCTGATGGGGCACCTACATTTGTTACATCATTATAAGTTATGTTCTTTATTTCTGTGGGTCATGGCAACAGTATTGAGGTAGTCACCAGGAGAACCAGAGGCAGGAGAAAGAGGCAGGAGAGAGAAGGTGAGAAAGAACGTCAGAGAAGCCCAGAGCAAAGACTTGCCAGGGGGCTTGGAGGCCTACTAGCCTTCTGGCTCCCCCCAGCACCCCTGCCTACCATGTATCTGGTTGCTGCACTACATGTAAAAGCTCAGTAAAAGCCAGAGAAAGCCACCGAGGTCTCCAGGACTCTCCTTTACTGGGTTTTCATGGAATCAGAAAACTTACTCTGTGGCCTTCCTGCCCCTACAGTCCCCTTGCCTAGTTCATTGTTTGGTGCATAGCTGGTGCTTAAAAAATTCTTACTATATGAAGAAAAGGATGAATAAATAAATGCCAAGAGCAAAATTTTATAATCTAAGCAGACTCCCTACCTCTACCACCCACCAATGAGTGACAATGTAGGGTTAAACGTTCAAAGATTTTAGGTTGCTTTTCTGGAATCACATCACATCATCTTCTGCTTCCTGATTCTGTGACCTTGGAAAGGCTGCTAGTGTCCCTGACTGTCAAGTTTCTCATCTGTAGAATGAAAGCTAATAACAGGACCTACCTCATTGATTTGTTATGTAAATCTGATAAGTACAGTGCCTGGTACAAAGTTAGCAAAAGGAAAAAGTGCTTATTATCAGAAGCTATTTCATTCAATGTACACAAGTAAATCTACTGGGTTTTTCTATTTTTAAATGTCACCTTTTAAAAACTAATTTGCTGGTACTCATTTGTTTTCCTTGAGTGCAAAGAAATGTTTCATCTATCTGGATTCTTAACACACCTCTGCCAAATTAATTAGAAGAAATGTACCCTTCACTACATTAATAATAGCAAGTCACACTATAGAAATTTGAACGACCTTATTATTTCTTGCCAATTTTTCTTGAAATAGACAGCAGAGTATCTATTATACATAGGAAGAGTTCTCTTTGAAACATAACTGCGGAAGCATTTTTCCTATTTTGTATTTGCAAGAGATGTCTATTTCCTTCTTGAACACTACATTTCAATTGGTGCCAGAAAAAAAGAAAAAAGGCTGCTGCAGTAATATATTTAAGCTTTTGGTCTGGTTCTGCATACTCTAATTTTTATACACTCTGCACAAATTGTAGCTACTTCATCAATGTCTTATTATTTTTTCTCTTAACATTGCAATGACAGTGATTAATTTCTAAAGACTGGTAAACAAAAACCTTTCCTTGGAAGTGATTAAAATTGAGCTGCATACTGTGTGAGGACTGACAAATTTATACACACACTAATGTACCTACACACTCTATGAATAGGGTGACCTGTATACCTAAATATTCCTATAGCAAGAAGAAAATGCAAGGTAATAATTATTCATGTATTTCGATAAATATATTTCCTATTTCTGTTTTTATTTTAAGTATTGAAACAGCAGATGTTAGTGGCCAAACATAAGAAAGTTAATGAATTCTAAAGTAAAGATTTCAATATACAAAAGTACAAATAATTTATTCTTTACATTATCTTTTTATAAAATGCTTATTTATTTTTCATTTTATGACTACACTAAATCTATCTTTATAATACATTCAGGGTTGGACTATTTCATCATAGGCAAATTAAGTCATGAACAAATTTGGCAATTTATCTTGCCTAAAAACATTTTCTTAGTAATTTCAGTGTGACAAAATTACTGTGTTATGAATAGCTCTTGATTAGATCTTTGAAATAAGCAAAGAAAACAAAACACAGTATTTTATTTTTCCTCTCAGATGTGTTTTTGATCTATATATCTAACCCATCATGTATTAAATAACCAAACAGCATTCTGAGATAAATTTGTTGCAAGGGAATTTGTAATAGTTTAACAAAGAAAACAATGTGTTACACAAAAGGGGATCCTTTTTAGTTTACACTGTAAGTGAAAGAAATAAAGAGAGGAAAAAGTATAGGGAAAAACTGCTATAGGAGAAAGATGAAATGTATCAAAACAGGTTGTAGGGTAAATGGTTTTCAGGCTTTTCTGCCCTCCTGCCTTTAGGATTGCCCTGTCTGATGTGGGCACCTATAACATGTTACCTTCTTATAAGTTGAGTTGTTTACTTCTGTGGGCCATGGCAGCAACATTGAGATAATTGCCAAGAGAAGCAGAGGCAGGAGAGAGAAGGAGAGAAAGAATGCCAGAGAACCCAGAGTGAAGACTTGCTGGGGTCTTGGAAGCCTGCTGGCCTCCTGGCCCCCAGGCACCCCTGCATGCCATGTACCTGGTTACTGCACTACATGTAAAGCTCAATAAAAGCCTGAGAAAGCCACCAAGGTCTCCAGGACTCTCCTTTACTGGTCTGCTTGAATCATAAAGAAAACTGCCCTGTGACCATCCTGCTCCTACACAGGTTATAACCAAACAAATTTTATATTTATAGAGATTGAGCAATAATCCCAACCCTTATCCAGAATGTCAAATTGAAAGTAGGCTTGAAATCTAAAACTTTGAGCATAATATTGAATACCTAAGAAGCTGGAAGATGGAGTCTTAGGTCCAACCAGTCCATGTGCTTAGAAAAATCATATGAAATACAGAAAAAAGGTTTTAGGAAATCTATTCAAGAGACTCAATTCCTAGAGATTTTTACTGAGCAATGTTTATGTTGGAAGAAATATACATATGCTATGAAATAAGAATAAATATTAAAAACTGAAAGCCTTAAATATCATTTCCAAGGTTTAGTTTTTAATTGTCTGGATATCAAAAAGTAAATTTTCAAAATCATCTGCATGTTACCAAAAATTTGCTTTTCAAAAGACTTTGATATATAGCTGCTCATTATCTGAATGTGTACGTTAATACAATGCAAAGTAAGAAATGATTGATATTGTGAAAAAGCAGATATGTTGACTTCAATTTTGTTACATTCTTCATTAAATCAAACAATTGATCATGAAATATCTTTCATAAAAGTGTGAGGGAAATGTTGCTCAATTAATACATCAAAAATTTTGTCTCCAAAAGCTTACCAATTGACAATAAAAGACTGTCAAATTTGTGGATCTTGTTATATTTGTCAAGGATGGAAAAATATTTTTATCACTATGTACATTTCTCCAAAGATTTCACATCAAAACTATGAATTTGGTAGTAGTTTGAGAGGCTGTTGGGGACTTCCTTGGTGGCACAAGGGGTTAAGCACAGCACTGTGAGGTTGTCTGCAGCCTCTGCAGCAATAGTTGGATCCCTGGCCAGCCAGAGAGCTACCCACATGGCGCAGCAGACCTCTCCTGTCTCACCTGCTGCTCCCCTCAGCAGTGTGTTTGTCAGTCTGCCTGTTCTGTTCCCCAGTCTGTCACTGGTGAATTCTCACCCCCTGAACATCTGGCCTGTACCCCTAGTTCTCATATGCATAAATAAATAAGTCTTTTTTTAAAAAAGAGAGAGAGAGAGAGGCTATTGATGTTTCCTTTCTGAGTCACATAATTGTATGATTTATGTTGAAAATGCTTGTGTTCTATTTTTTGTAGCAGATTCAATGGAAAATTATAAAGGATACTGTTATTATCATTCAGTCTACGTACAAATGCTATGGAATATTGACAGCTTTTGCAATTGCTAGAAAGTGGAAGTAATAAATCTATAATTTAGTTGCTTTCCAATTTTCCCAGTACCATTTATTAAAGAGACTGAATTTCCTCCATTTTATTACTGTGGAATGTTTTATCACAGATTAGATGCTAGTATATGTGTGGATTTTTTTCTAGGCTTTTAATCCTCTTCCATTGGTCAAATTATTTTTGTGCCAGTACCATACTGTTTTAAATACAGTTGCTTTATAATTAAGTTTGAAGTCAAGTAACATGATACCTTCATTTCTCTCCTTTTTTCTTAAGTTTGCTTTTGGCAATTTGAGACCTCTGTGATTTCATGTAAGTTTCAATGTTTTTAATTAGTTTCATAGAGTTATGTTGCTAGGATTTTGATGAGGATTGCATTACATTTGTATATCATTTTGACAAGATAATCATTTTGATTATATTGATTCTCCCCATCCATGAACAAGAAGCAACCTTCCATCTCCTTATGTCACTATCTAATAACATCTAGTAGTTTACTTTGTATGTGTCTTTTACCTCTTTTGTTAGGATTATTCTGAAGTATTTCACTCAATTTGAAACAATTATTTTCTTCATTCCTTTCCTTCTTGTTCATTTTTTGTATATAAAAAAAAACTATACATTTTCGTATGTTGGTTTTGTAGCCTACCATTTTGCTGTGTTCATTTATAGTTCCTAAAAACTTTTAGCTTGGGTTTTGGTATCATCCATATGTAATAGTTTATCATCCACATATAGTAATAGTTTCACTTCTTTTCCTGTTTTCATTGTCTTATCTGATAGCTCTGGCTAGAATCTCTAATACTAAGTTAAATACAAGTGTTTACTATGGCACTCTTGTCTTGCTCTCGAGCTGAAGGGGAAAACTTTTTTGTAAGGGGAAAATTTTGTTTACATCTTTAAGTATTAAATTGGCTATCAGTTTGTGATATACCGGCGTACATATATTGAAGTAGGTTCCTTCTTTTCCCATCTTGTTTACAGTTTTTATCATAAATGGGTGCTGTATCTTATGAAATGTTTTCTCTGCATCTATTAATATCATGATTTTTATCTTTATTGTGTTGTTATAGTTTATTACATTAATTAACATATAGATCATACTATCCTTGCATCTCTGGATTGAATACCACTTGAGTATGGTATATAATCCTGGTGATATATTGTTGTGTTCCATTTGCTAATGTCTTGTTGAAAAATTTTGTACTGATGTTCACCAAAAGTTTTGGAGTGATTTTCTTTTCTTGTCCTGTCTTCGTCTTGTTTCAGTACTAAGGTATAGTTGGCATCATAAAATATTTAGGGAGAATTCTTTTTTCTTGTAATTTTAAAAACAATTTGACCAAGGTGGGTATAAGTTCTTAAAAAAATTTGATAAAATTCATTTGTAAAGACATCTGGCCTTGGCCTTCTGTTTTTCAGATTTTGTGTTAATTGAAATTATTTCAGCTAAAATAACCAGCAAAGCAACAAGGGGGTTAAGGAAAAAATGGGGAATGAGTTAAAGGATATAAATTAATAGCTTATCTAAGACTACCATTGAAATTTTCCTTGTTATGATTTTCCAGATGGCTTATCAGCTTATACGTTCCATTTACTTGTATCATCTTTTTCATTTATCTGAAGGTATTTTTAATGCTCTGCTTAGATTTCCTATCTTATCCAATTGCTATTTAGCAGCATATTGTTTAGTATTGAAGTATTCATAGTTTTTCCTGTTTTTTTTTTTTATTCTTATAGTTGATTTCCAGTTTTATTGCATTGTAGCCAGAGAAGAGACAAAGGAATAATTTGAATCTTTGTAGCTTTATTGATAATTTACTGTGTCCCAAGATATTGTCTATTCTTGAAGATGTTCCATGTAAAGTTAAAAATAGTTGTGTATACAGCAATTTTGGGGTGAAATGTCCTATAAATCTCCGTTAGAATTATTTGCTCTAGCTCCTCATTTAATTCTGTTGTTTGTTTATTTACATTTTGTCTTATTGATCTGTCCATTATTGCAAGTGGGGTATTAAATTTCTCTAGTAGTATTGTGTTTTTATTAATATCTCTCTTTAGTTTTGTTAATGTCTTATGTGTCTTACTGATCTATCATTTAGTGCATATATACCTGTGAGAATAAGTTTTTCTTGTTCTATTAGACCCTTAATCATAATATAGTATAATAAAGTAAAAATCAAAATCAACCAGCAACTATAAACAAGAGACACACTACAGGGTGGGGTGGAGGGAGTGGGATCAAAACAAAGGGGGTGGGAATTGTATGGGGACTATAACCAAGATGAAAAGGCATACACTGTGCAAAAATTAAAAATGATGTAAAATATATAAAATTTAAAAAATAACATAATTAAAAAATCATAATATGGGATCCATCTTTAGTGGTTTTTTTTGTTTGCTTTACCTCTTTTAATTGAAAGCCTACTTTATCAGATATAAGTATAGCCATTCCTAATTTCTTTTCAATTGCTACTTGCTTATATAACTATCTTCCAGCCTTTAATTCTAAGCCTACAATACCTTTGTTGGTAACATGAGTTTGCTGTAAACGGCAGAATTTTTGACTTTGCAATAATAATTTTTTGCATTTTGGACAACTATAACATTAGCATTTTGAAATTTAAATAATGTAATGTAATTAGTAAGTAAAGATTAAATATTGAAGAAAATTAAATTTTAGTGTTCAATTCAGTTAGCAGCCAGTGAAAGCATAGGTCTGTAATGAAATGTACTGTAAGTGTAAAATTCATTCTTGATTTTAAAAATTTAGTACAATAAAAAATATAATATCTCACTATTAATTTCATATTGACTGTGTGTGGAAATGATACTATTTTGGACATACCCTGCATTACATACCACTTGGAATGTACTAATATACAAAATGTATTTCCTTTATTTTCTAAACTTTTTTTCTATGAAGTAGATGTATATCTTATTCTAGTATCTCATGCTTTCAAATATTCCTTAAAGATTGTCAATACTTTAGTGATTTCCTATTTACAATTACCAACCACCTGGATCTAGAGGGTAGAAATTATTTAGTACAGTTGAATTATTTCATAGAATCTTTTCAAGTATTCTCAATTTTGATTACCTCAAAAGGATGATAATTCTATTACTTTAAATATATTTGGTTATTATCTCTGACAAATAATAAATCATCAAAATATGAGTTGGCAATTTGCAGTTATTTATCTATTATAAAACTCGATAAACTGCAATTAGCTTTTCTGTTTTTCTTCTTGCTCTGAATAGAATATTAAAAGCATTTATTGTTGTTGCTGTTCTTAGAATTTTCCACAAGTCTCTCCCTTTAGACTTCTTCATGCAATTTTTATAATAAGCCTATGACATTCATATTGGTCCTTAGTTGATGATATTCTTTCCATTTTTGGATATGTAATTGTTTTGTTAACTTTTGTGGATTTTTAATATCTGGTTTATAAAACAGTGCATGCCGTTTTTAGAGTATGCAAATAGCACACAAAAGTGTACATGAGCTTTCAGGAAAACTCCTGCATCAGCTATGGGCAGATTTTCCATTAAGCTGCAAGGAGTATTGCTTGCAAGTCTCTAGTTGTTAGTATCTTTAGATCTAATGTATGTTTTTGCAGTTATTTTTTTTTCTCTTGTGATCAGTTGTCTGCCCTTTGATGATTATTTTTGTATCTATCTGTCTAGGTATAATAGCAGATACTAATTTAGGTTATTAAACTTTTACCAGCTCGTGTGAGATTAACTGTGATTCTTTGGGAAAATATCTCATCAAATAAAAGTGTCTTTGTATTCCTGAGACCTTGGGTCACTTTGGATAGTTTGTGCTAAATGATGTTATTGAGAGTGAACACCTGTTTTTGTTCACCTGCGGCCCTAGTACAAACTGTATCTATTTGACATCTGTGGAGTAGGGGGCTGGAGACTAGTTAAAGTCAATCATGTAAACTTAATGACCACTTTACTGACCACTAACAAAAACTCTTAGACACAAAGGCTTGAGTGAACTTATCTGATTAAAAACATTTTGTAATGTTGATTCACACCATTGCTAAAAAAAGGGAATCTCTATCCACTGCTGATTTTAATCTGGCTCCCCTTGCTGTAATAAACCATAGCTATGAAAATTATAATTTACCTATTCCAAGTTTTCTGAGTTCTAGCAATTCATCAAAACTGAGAATAGTCTTGAAAATCACCGGTATACTTCATCATAGCATTAATATCTTCAAAATGCAAGAAACGAAAGACAAGAAAAGAACCAAAAAAATTTTTTACCTTAGGAGGAAACATCAATCTAGTTTTTAAAGACATTTGTCCCTGGGTTATTAGACCAGGATTTGTGCCACATACACTCAGAAAAATATAGGAATTTCTAGGCAGCAGTGCAGAATGGTATGGGTTATCAAAAATTAAAGTTTAGTGATTAGCTATTGTTGTTTCTTATAAAATCTAAACTTAGATTTCAATATATGGAAAAAACTTAGATTCTTTCCTGGGATCATATGCAAATTAATCTTTTGACAATTTATATATCTTAGTGGAAAAGCTAAAATGTTAGCACTGAATATTCAAGAATTATTTAAGGAATATTAAATAAAATGTAGAGAGCAGCAATCATAAAGGAGCACAGTGGTAAATACTGAAGTAGAAAAAATCTTTTATGGAGAAAAAAAATCATCTAATTGAAAAAAAATCATATGACTATTTTGTTAAGAATGTAACAAGGGCCTCCCTCGTGGTGCAGGAGGTTGAGCTCTGCACTGTGAAGCTGTCTGCAGCCTCTGCAGTGTGGGGTCCATCCTGGCTGGCCTGTGAGAATCCCATATGGCAGGGCAGATCTCTCCTGTCTCGCCCGCTGCTCCCCTCAGCAGTGTATTTTGTCACTCTGCCTGTTCTGTTCTCCACTCTGTCTCTGGTGAATCTGCTCACCCTCCCGCACATCTGTCCTGTACCCTGGTTCTTGTATAAATAAATAAATCTTTTAAAAAAAAGTTTTTTTAAAAAAAAGAATGTAACAAATTTGTAATCTACTTCTCTAAGATGACATTTTGAACACAATTCTGCAATTGTTAATTTGAAAACTGTATATACTCCAATATCAAGAAATTTCATATGAAGGGCTGGAGATATATTTTATTTTATTTTTTTAAGATTTATTTATTTATTTATACAACCACTGGGTACAATCAGAAGTACGGAGCGGGAGGGTGAGAGAATTCACCAGAGCCAGAGCAGGGAACAAAACAGGCAGGCTGATGAAGAAATACACTGCTGAGGGGAGCAGCGGGCGTGGCAGGAGAGGTCTGTGCGCTATGTGGGATCCTCGCCGGTGGCCGTGGATTCAACCATCGCTGCTGAGGCTGCGGGCAGCCTCGCAGCCCAGCGCTCAACTGCTGTGCCACGAGGGGAGGCCCTGGAGATACATTTTAATGTCCAAAATAATACTTACTCAAGAATGTCTACTAGTAGACCAACATGATTAACATAGGGTAATGGATAATTATGTGTGGACTATACATATAATAGGTATATGCAGTAATAAAAAGTGTTATGTATACATATAACTATATATGTACATGTATAACATATACATATAACTATATAAGATAATGCTCAATTAAAGAGCAAGGTATAAAATATTTATAGCAAGTGTATGGACATAACATATAAACATAGATAAGAGGATTATATATGAAAATAATAACTGCTTTAAGATGGAACAAAAGAAAGTGTGAAGCAAAGTGAAACTTTCAAAAAGAATCCAGACATGGGATAAAAGTTATATTAATTTAAATTGTTTTCTATTATTTTTTGGAATCTTTTACTTAAAAACCAGGTCTTCGCCCTCCATATTTCCAGTTAGATTGTCCCAAAATTGCATAACACAAATTAAAAAGTAAGTCCTTTGGCATAGTTTTGTTTAAAGTTGAAAAGAATTTCTCTTATACTTTTCATGGTCTGACAATGTGTTAATCATTATATGAGGTGTCTAAGAAGTTAAAAGAGAACACAGGAGGAAACCAATCATGGTAGAATATAACTCTTTGATTAGAAGTTATTTCTAAAATTAATTACACGTGACATCAACTATTGCCCTCTTTATTATGTTATTCTATAACCCACATTATATTCAGAAAGAGTAGAGTTATCCTCTGGAAATTAGGAAATGAATTGAGATGACTTTCTGGTTCTTTTAATGATTTGTTGTATGAAGTTTCATATTTTGGAACATAATCCAAAGAGCTTGCAGTACAATTGTGAGGAAAGCAAAAGGAGAGGGACTATAGGTTGAAATTCAAATTTTTTTCATCTTGAGAAAATTCTTCTCCTCATTGCAATAAAAGCTATAAAGGGGAATTAATAGCCATTTCTTTTTTTGAAAGCTTTTTTTTTAAGATGTATTTATGCATCCAAGAACTGGGGTACAGGCCAGAGGTGTAGGGGGTGAGAGGATTCACCAGAGAGCATAGGGAAAAGAATAGGCAGATTGAAAAAAAATGTAAATACCTAAGGTCTCCAAAACGGCTCAATTAGACTCTCTTCAAGCTGGTTCCTAGAGACAGCTATCAATAAAAGCTCTACCAGGTAATTCTCTTCTCCATTCAGGATGGAAAATCTCTATGCTGGTGCCTCCTCTCTTAAGTCTGTTTCCTGGCACCAGTGTATATCTAATCATTTGCAATGTGGCAGTTTCTCATGTGACACTACTCTCCAGAACATTTATAAAGGTTTTATTATTATTTTACAAAACTGAAGAGAAACAAGTAGAACCACTTATTTTGTAGACGTATTCCCCCCTCCAATGCTTTATTCTTTATCCTTATTTAGATGTTAAATTTGTCATATTATATAAAAGGGATGACTTTTTATTTTTTTCTCTTTTTTTTCCCCCTCCATTAACTGTTGTATCTCCTTGTTCCTTTCCTTCTCCCCTCCCTTTACCTTGGGGCCCTCCAGCTGTTTTTTGATGTACAATTTTTTTTTTAAGATTTACTTTTATTTATTTATGCATACAAGAATTGAGATATAGGCCTGAAGTGCAGGGGGGTGAGAGGATTCACCAGAGACAGAGTTGGGAACAGAACAGGCAGACCTACTGAAATACACTGCTGAGGGGAGCAGTGGGTGAAACAGGAGAGGTCTGCTGCTCCATGTGGGTCACCTCCCTGGCTGGGGATCGAACTTGGTGCTGCAGGTAGCTGCAGATAGCTTCGTAGTGCTGACACTTAACCTCTTATGCCACCAGGGAGGCCACTCTACCACATCTTCCTTTTTTTATTCTTTTTTTTCTTTTTTAAATTTTATATATTTTTACATCATTATTCATTTTTGCACAATGTATGAATTTTCACCTTGGCTATAGCCCCCATACAATTCCCACCCCCCTTGATTTTTTTTTTGTATTTTAATTTTATTTTTTTATTCCCCATACAATTGCAACCCCCTTATTTTGACCCCAATACCACATCTTCTTGATCTATTTGTCCACTGTAGGAAATATAGGCTGCTTCCAAATCCTAGAGATTGTAAATAATGACCCTGTGAATATTGTGGAACAAATGGGTTTTTTACTGATGACTTCTTGGGATACATGCACAAGAGTGAGAGTGCCAGGTCTTATGGTATTTCATTTTTAATTTTTCAAGATAAATGAAGATTACTTTTTTTTTTTAGATTTATTTATTTATTTATACAAGCACTGGGTACAGTCAGAAGCGCGGGAGGGTGAGAGAATCCACCAGAGCCAGAGAGGGGAGCAGAACAAGCAGACTGACGAAATACACTGCTGAGGGGAACAGCAGGCGGCAGGAGAGGTCTGCTCGCCATGCGGGACCCTCCTCTGGTGGCCGGGGAGCAGCCGGGGATCAAACCGGTGCTGCAGAGGCTGCGGGCAGCTTCGCAACCCAGTGCTCAAGCGCTGAGCCACCGGGGAGGCCCAAAGATTACTTTCATTTATGGTTTGACCAGTCACATTCCTACCAACAGTGTAATAGGGCCCTTTTCCTCTGCATCCACTCCAGCAGCTGTCGTTGGGTGTCTTTTCCATATGTGCCATTCTCGTAGGTGTGAGGTGGTATCTCATCTTGTACTTTTAATCTGCATCTTTCTTATTAGAAGGATGAAGAGCATAATTTTTATATATCTTTTGTTCTTCTGTATATCCTCTTTGCACTGTCTGGTCAAATATGCTTCCCATTTGCTATTTGATTTATTTTTATTGTTAAATTTTATATTTTTATATATCTTGCATATTAATCCTTTGTTATGTATGTATTGTAGAAACACATGCACCTACAAGGGTGTCTGTCTAAGTGTCTTCAATTTTCTTTCATTATATGGATGCTAATTTTTTTTAATCATAGAATTTAGGTTTTAAAAAATTGGCTTAATGTCCTGGTTACACCCTAGTCCCCTTATTTCTATTAGGTAAGAATAATGAAAACATCATGAATTATTAGTAATTTTCTTTTTCTGAGTTATATTTTTTTCATAGAATCCAATTTCCCATTGTGCATCTACTTATAAAGCCCAGTTCTCAAGATCTCTGAAAACTTCTATTTTTCAAAATCCAAAATTTCTTTGATTCTTCTATTCCTCAGATATGTTTCATAAGTTTCCTATCTCAACATTTGCCTTTTCAGTTCTTGAATACAAATTTTATCAATTCCCTATGTTAAATATTCTCTTTAAAATATCTGATGTGGGGACGCCCTGGTGGTGCAAGGGGTTAAGACACAACCTATGAATCTGTCTGCAGCCTCTGAAGCATGAATTTGATCCCCTGGCTAGCCAGGCAGCAACCTACATAGCACAGCAGACCTCTCCTGCCTTGCCCACTGCTCCCCCCTCAGCAGTGTCTTTTAGTCAATCTGCCTGTTCTGCTCCCCACTCTGTCTCTGGTGAATCCTCTCACCTCCCACACCTCTGGTCTGTACCCCAGCTCTTGTATGCATAAATTAATAAATAAAATATCTGATGTGATTTCTGTTTTACTAACGCATGATCATTAAAACTTCCATGAATATAAAAACACAAAAATTGAATAACTTAGTCTTACTGTAATTTGGCAAAATTCGTGGAAAAAATATCTGTCCATTCACTCAACAAAAAAAAAGAAGCTAGCATGCAAGTTAAGGTCATAAACTCTGAAACTTAGATAAGGTAACTTTGACTGGAATCCTGGCTCTGCCAATTACTAAGTGGCCACTATGCTTTGCATATTGTCTTTATTTACTCTGATTTTTTTCTTGATAGCATTTTGAGTTAATTTCAGACCTTAAAAATATGAAGTTATTGAGCCAGAATCTCCTTTATCTTGGGACTTATAGCCTAATAGAGAAAGACATAATTCATCAGTAAGTTTTATAGGTGTCCTGAAATAATATTTTACAGCATAGGTATATTTTTAAGCCTACTTTAAATTAAAAATAGTGCACTGTTTAGTAAATGATAGAAATTTAAATAATGTTTTTATTATTAGTCTGCATATATCTAAGATAATGTGCTCATGTAACCACTATCCAAAGTTATTAAATTTTAAGATCTTTAGGTTGTTTCTGAACTTACCCTAATCTCATCCCAACTAGAGACAAAGATATAATATAACTAAAGCATTTTGTATTCCCTCTTTCTTTAAATATCTTTATTTCTCAGAGATAACCACTGTGTGTGATAAGTATTTTATAGGGTACATAGCCACCTGGGTTGTAAGATGTGTTATATTGCTTGTATGTGTTTGAAATTTTTCTATTTTATTCATGTCTTTTTATACTGCCATTATCTAAGAATATTTTTCTTATACTGGATCTTTGCTTATACTTGATATAACAGATTATTGGCCTATTCTGGCTGCCCCTCCCACTGTGGCAGATTATATTCCATGTCTTCTGTTGTAGAACTTGTCCAATAAAATATTAGCATCTGTAATGAACACAGCAGATTAAATATGCTCACAAAGTTTTTGTGCCTAATATATGCTTGAATCACCTGTCATGAGCAAGCATACCTGTAATTGCTGCCCTTTCTGTCAAACAAAGGCTATGTTTGAAGCTATAATCCAGGTACTGCTTCAATTAATATCTCTAAATTTATGGCTGAGGTAGAGAAAATTGCAATTGAGACCCTATTGAGCATCAGTTGTGAGACTACAAGCCTCATTTAGCATTCATAAAAGTTCAGCCAGACTATTAATGGCAACAAAATTTATATAGTAATGTTCTAATGTATCTGAATTATTGTTTATAATTTGGTAGAAGACTTTCTGGAAGCTCTTATAAAAGAGTCAATATAATATCCTGATCTAGAATCTATGGTTATATATGTATCTATAAATTTTGTGGCTGCTCAGAAGCCTTAAGGGACAGGTGCACACAAATGATGTCACCCTGGGGGGGAAAAGCAGGGTATGGGACAGTCAGACACAAAATATTTTATCAAAGAACCAGAGCAAGAGAGGGACAGTGAAGAAGAATTCTTCAGAAATAATCATCAAATGCATTTAATTGAATTGGTTTTGGAATATCTCTGAATTCAAAACATTTTTTCGCAGGGACTTAGTTTACTTTTTCAATCAAGTGCCTATAGAACTGTTATATACATAGTATTGTATGTGAAAAGCAAAGGTGAATAAAATTTTTTCTCACATAATTCATGCTTTTATTTAAAAGACATAATTGACACATATGGAAAGTTAGTACTGATTAGTTGTTTTTGCTAAATAAGGAGTATTTTTAGGTGTTCAGAGGTGGTGAAAATTACTCTGCCTGGTTTCTTTCCTATCCCAGGAGCACTGTTCTGGCTGTTTCAGAGTCAACTTTGCTATCTCATTCCTATACTATAGGGTATCCAGGCACTAATAACTAGACTTACCAGACAAAGCAAAAACTTTATCTTACTTGAGAAAGCTCTGCCCAATTTTGACATTTGCTGAACCATTTTCCTAAAATATTCCTTCCACTTTTTCTTCATTGTTTTACACATCAATAAATAATTCATCCAATCTTAATGATTTCATACAATGTAAATAAAGGTTTGCCATAGCTGTGAAGAGGGCATGGCACACATACACTCTTATTTCTAATTTCTAGAATCTGTTTGATAGAATTTGATTAATATTACAAGGGTGACATGTTTGATAGATAGGTAGATAGATAGACATAAAGATGAACAAACAGAGTCAGGAAAAGAACATAAAGCTTTTAGCTTCTGGTCCATCATTTTTTCCTAGCACTATAAAGTCTTTATACCACTTTGCTTCACTTTCTTATCATTGGTTTTACATCGCTATCACATCAATTATTTATTCTACATGAGACAATATCATTGAAATTTTGGTTTTCACATTTTTGTTTTAATAATTTTTTTTAAATTTTCTTACATTGTTATTCATTTTTGTACAGTATTTGATTTCTCCCCTCTGCTGTAGTCCCTGTAAATATCCCACCATCACATCACCTATGAACCATCACAATGGTCCATTATGTTCTTCCCACCCCTGTTTTGATCCCTTTTCCTCCCCCACCCTGCTTTAAGCCTCATGCTATTATTAAACCAGTCTACTCTTAACTGAACATATTATATGTTCACCTATATTGTGTACACAAATGAATTCTCTTATCAGCCTATCTAAATACTCCCTTCAAATCCTAGCTCATATCCCACCTTACTGATGAATACTATCTCGCAGTGATTTTTCCCTCTTCCACTGGCCTATATTATAAAATACTTCAGTGTTCCCTCTTTGTTTCATTTATTTTTCATGTGTCTGTTGAGTTTTCCCAATTATGTCTTACATTTGTTTTTGTCCTCAATACTCCCCAAAAAAGTGATATTTATAATTATTGAATCAGAGAACTTGCCTACCATGTGCCATGATCAGTGTTTACAAATTTAAAAGCAAATTCTAAAAAAAGGTATGAACATTGTCTTCATGAAACTTAAATTCCAGCAGCAGATTTGCTGGAGGCATAGGACATCCATACTTATTAATGAATGATTGTTTTACACTACAAAACTTTCCAAAGACATCAAATAACTGACATGAAAACCTATATTGGGGCCTCCCCGGTGGCACAGCGGGTTGAGCGTAGTGCTATGAAGCTGTCTGCAGCCTCTGCAATGCAGGTTAAATTTCTGGCCGGCCAGGGAGATTCCCACATGGCTCAGCAGACCTCTCCTGCCTTGCCCGCTGCTCCCTTCAGCAGTGTCTTTGGTCCGTCTGCCTGTTCTGTTCCCCACTTTGTCTCTGGTGAATCCTCTCACTCTCCCACACTTCCGGCCTGTACCCCAGCTCTTGTATAAATAAAATAAATCTTAAAAAAAAAAAACTATTTCTGCTGTTACAGAAATATTTAAGACTCAAGGTACTTCAGGAAATAAATAATGAGCAGGGAAATTGAGCCTGTTCCTGCACAAATAGAGGTAGTTCTTTCATCTTTATCACCTCTCCAGATATTTCTCATTTTTCCCTTCTCCAGTTCTCCATAGATTACTCATTCTCTTTTATTATCTTGTACTTTATTCAGTTCTTTATCTCTTTTTCATTCTATGTGTGAAAGGATTGTAGGAGTGAGCCCGACAACTTCAACAATTCTGGACATACAGGACTCTGAAGATGCCTGTCATTTTGATGATGGTTCTGTCTTCTTGTAATTGATTCATATTTAAAATGTCTAAGTAGTTTAACTTGTTCAAAAGAAATAATATTTCTGCTTTAAATAGAAATTAATAACAAACTGTCTAGTAGTCCTTCTCTGCCACATATTAACATACTTTTTTTTAAGATTTATTAATTTATGCATACAAGAACTGGGGTACAGGCCAGAGGTGGGGGACATGAGAGGATTCACCAGAGACAGAGTGGGGAACAGAACAGGTGGACTGACTGAAGTACACTGCTGAGGGGAGCAGGCGGGTGAGGCAGGAGTGGTCTGCTGCACCATGTAGGTAGCTCCCTAGGCAGGTTCAAATTTGTGATGCAGTGGCTGTGGACAGCTTCATAGGTTGCATCTTTTTTTTAAGATTTATTTATTTATTTATACAAGAACTGGGGTACAGGCCAGATGCGCAGGAGAGTGAGAGGATTCACCAGAGACAGAGCGGGGAACAGAACAGGCAGACTGGCGAAATCCACTGCTGAGGGGAGCAGAGGGCAAGACAGAAGAGGTCTGAGTGCCATGTGGGACCCTCGCTGCTGGCCAGGATCCAACCGGCACTGCAGAGGCTGCGGACTGCTTCACTGTGCCGAGCTCAACCGCCTGCACCACCAGGGGAGGCCCCATAGGTTGCATCTTAACCCCTTGTACCTCTAGGGAGGCCCAATGTAGCATTTTAAATTCACAGTTCACTTCAATGTGATTTACTTCATGGAACCTGTAGTTTGACACGTTCTTGCTATTTTCTTACAAGTAAATAGATGCATCATTTAAGGATTATGATAGTCTTGATATGCATACGCCTGATTCTTTAGTATACAAGGTTAAGGTTATTTTTATCTCACTACATAGGAAGTCTGATGGTGAGGGATCACAGGAGCTATTTCAACAGCCGAAGGAAACAGAATGGAGTTTTCTGCAAATCTGGTCACCTTTCTTCCATGTCCTGACAGAATGCTCTAACTCTCCTTATCATGTCTACATTTCAGCAGAAAGGAGAACTGGCAAAACTGGGATATAAATGCTTTTATCTTGGGCCTCCCCTATAGAGCAGCAGTTGAGCACTGGGTTGCGAAGCTGCCCGCAGCCTCTGCAGCGCCGGTTTGATCCCGGGCCGCCAGTGAAATGTGAGCATGCAGACCTCTCCTGCCACCTGCTGCTCCCCTCAGCAGTGTATTTCGTTGTCAGTCTGCCTGTTCGCTCCCCACTCTGGTGAATTCTCTCACCCTCCTGCACTTCTGAGTGTACCCAGTGCTTATATAAATAAATAAATAAATCTTTAAAAAAATAAATGCTTTCATTTTAATTTCTTTTAAAATTAAGAAAAAAATAATATAATGGTAGTAGAAGTGCAATGAATCAAGCCTGATGTATATTGGTATACTTTGTCTTTCTATCAACACAGTTATGAACCCAGTGTGTATGTATGCATGTATCTACCTATCTATCTGTCTGTCTATCCTCTCTCAGAAAAAAGACCCACAAAATCAGAAGTATCTAGCATCCATGAAAGACACAATGCAAGCTTGCAGGTGTGCCTATAATTGAGAGTTTTCCTGAATATGATATTTTTGGTGCTAAAATGGGACACTCAGACAAACTGAAATTGGGCACTGTAAGGAACTCCATCCTCTGCAAGTAATCTTGTGGAAGTTATTTTTTAGTTAGCCTCCAAAACTGAGGAAAGCAAGGGAGCAGAGGGTAGAAATGAATGTTGAGTAAGAAAACTATTTATTTATTTATTTATACACACACTGGGTACAGTCAGAAGTGCGGGAGGGTGAGAGAATTCACCGAGCCACAGTGGGGAGCAGAGCAGGCAGAAGGACCTAAGTACACTGCTGAGGGGAGCAGCGGGCAGCAGGAGAGGTCTGCGTGTCATGTGGGACCCTCCTCTGGTGGCCGGGGAGGAGCCGGGGATCAAACTGGTGCTGCAGAGGCTGCAGGCAGCTTCGCAACCCAGCGCTCAACCGCTGCGCCACTGGGGAGGCCCAAGAAAACTGTATGTAAAATAATTCATGTTTCAGGGTCTCCCCAGTGGTGCAGCAGTTGAGCGCTGCTTTGAGAAACTGCCCGCAGCTTCTGCAGCACCAGTTCGATCCCTGGTCACTGGGTGAGGGTCCCACATGGCGCGGGACAGACCTCTCCTGCCGTGGCCACTGCTCCCCTCAGCAGTGCACTTCGTCAGTCTGTCTGTTCTGCTCCCCACTCTGACTGGTGAATTCTCTCACTCTCCCATGCTCTGACGGTACCCAGTGCTTATATAAATAAATAAATAAATAAATAAATCTTAAAAAAAAAAAATTCATGCTTCAACATTCACATGTCTATCTCCTCATAAAACTTTTATGTATGGATCACACTTAAGCCTTACATGAAAGAAAATCATAGGTTGTATCAAGTCTGTGTTATTTTCTTTTTTTTTTAATAATAAATATTATTTTTATATTCCCCATACAGTTGCAACCCCCCCTTTCTGATCCCAATCCCTCCCCTCCCGCCCCCCACCCCCCCAAAAGTGTCTCTGTTTCATAGTTTTTTGTTGATTCTGATTTTCACTTTCTTATAGTTATTCATTTTCCTGGTCCCTTATTTAAGTTTTCTAGATTCCTGCTATGAGTGAGACCATCCGGTATTTTTCTTTTTCTTTTTGGCTTATTTCGCTGAGCATGATCCCTTCCAGCGCCATCCATGTTGCTGCAAATTGCATGTGCTTATCTTTTTTGAATGCTGAGTAATATTCCATGGTGTCTATGTAGCACATCTTCTTGATCCAGTCATCTATTTTTGGACATTTGGGTTGTTTCCAAAGCTTAGCTATTGTAAACAGTGCTGCTATAAACATAGGGGTGCAGGTGTTCTTTGGAATTGATGTTTCTGTGTCCTTTGGGTAGATACCTAGGAGTGGAATTGCTGGATCATATGGAAGCTCTCTGGACCTACTAAACAAAGTCTGTGTTATTTTCTAATTGTTCTTGTGCTAAATTACTGCAAAGTTGGTTACTAAGATATAGATTTAGTCTTTATGTTGTGGGGGTCAGACTCTGAGCTGGATTTGTAGGACTACATTCATTTTGGAGGCTCTAGGGAGAATCTGTTTTTGTGCCTATTCTAGCTTTTAGATGCTGCCTACTTTCTTGGCTCAAAGCCCCTCTCCCCACCTTCAAAATCAACCAGTATACCACCATCCCACTTCTCTGATCTCTATTCTCCCTTTTAAAAGAGATTTATGATTATAATAAGTCCTTATTTAACATAGTAGATAGGTTCTTGGAAACTGAGTCCTATATTACTGGCTTTTAGAAATAACAAGTCTTTCTAAAGCTTACAAGAAAGTAAACTAACATAGCTGTTGGGAACATATGGTAGAGGGAAATACATGTTATATTTCTCAAGTATTTTAAAACACTATTTATATTATGCATTCTTTTTTTCTGCCAGGAATCTCTGCCCCTTTCTGTCGATGTATATAAATTTGATTATCTCCCAAAGTTCAGTATTGCTAACACAGCATTATATAGCTCTCCCCTGAGCTAATAATCAACAATACCTAATAAAGAATGTTTCTTTATACTACTCCTATTATATTTTTGGGAAAGTAAAACTATATTTAACTACTGATTGTTGTGGGGGGTTTTGTTTTTTTTCTATCTACGTGGATAACAGGTTTGTTTTGTTTATTTAAGAAATCAATGTAAAATATCACGTGCATTTTAGAAAGATTGTAGTTGATTTTAAAATATTTCATTGTATTCTAATTGAAAATTCATGTTTTTTTAGTTTTCTTTTTAAAAAAGAATGTATATACTTAACTGCTAGTTCATACTTTGTAAAGATACACAGTTAAAGGGATATAATGTTGCTTTTCTTATGATTTCAAGGATTTAGCGCATAGAAATTACCTAATACATGCCCTTAAATTTGCTATAGTCCTCAGCAAACTGGAAGTATATTAAACATTCAGTTAATAGAAAATTATAAATGAAATTTTATATTATCTCTAAAACCATTTTATAGATCCTTGGCCTGATACTATAAGAGAAAATATTAGGAACATAGGCTATATGTTCTTTGTTCTACCAGCTGCAGGATATGGAAAAATGCTGTATTCTGTACTACCCTCTTACGTTTTATTTCCTTCATTCATTTGGTATAAAGCTACTGAGCATGCTATTGCATAAATGTGATTATAGTTGTTATAAAACATTAATCTTTTATTTGAAAAATAAACTAAAATTTATGATTGAGAATTCAGATTGTCATTTCCATATTAGCCAGAAAACATTGTTAAAAATACACATTCATGGGGCCTCCCCTGGTGGCACAGCAGTTGAGCGGTGGGCTGTGAAGCTGCCCACAGCCTCTGTAGTACCAATTTGATCCCCGGACACCAGGACGGTCCCACAAGGCACTCAGACCTCTCCTGCCGCGCATGCTGCTCCTCTCAGCAGTGTATTTCGTTGGTCTACCTGTTCTGTTCCCTATTCTGGCTCTGGTGATTTCTCTCACCTTCCGGTGCTTCCGACTGTACCCAGTGCTTGTATAAATAAATAAATCTTAAAAAAAAGATACATTCATGGATGTTAGTCTTATCAAATGATTCCTAATTTCCATTATGGATATTGTTCCTGTATTTTAAGCAATTTCCCAAGTGTTTTTGGTTTGGGTAATAGTGAAACTCTGTAAAACACACACTTTGGTGTTCTCAGTAAAAAACATAGTACCGCTATTCAGCAATCAAAAAAGATAAACTAACGTCATTCACAGCAACATTGGATGGAGCTAGAAGAGATTATACTCTGAAATAAGCTAGAAAGAAAAAGACAAATACCAAGTGGTTTCACTTATAGGAGGACTATAGGGGAGCCAAATAAGAGATCAGGGAAAAAAATAAAATGAAAAACACAACAAACAAAATAAAAATAAACAGACAACTATAAATCAGAGTGATCCTGCAGGGAAGGAGGAGGGAGAGGGATCAAAAAGAGCATAAGGGACTATGGTGATGGTGCACAGGTGAATTGGTGGTGGGCATTCTATGGGGAATATACCTGAGAAAAGAAAGCTAACATTGTTAAAATAAAAAAAAAAAGAACAATGATGTAAAATATATATATATAAATTATTATTTAAAAAAACATAGTACTAAATGATTATTGAATTAATGAGAAAATCAAAGAAGAGGTTAAAAAATACCTGGAGATCGATGAAAATGAAGACACAAGTCAACAGAATTTACTAAGAGGGAATTAAATAGCAATGTAATACCACATCAAGAAACAAGAAACACGGGGCCTCCCCGGTGGCTCAGCGGTTGAGCGCTGGGTTGCGAGGCTGCCCGCGACCTCTGCGGCGCCGGTTCGATCCCCAGCTGCTCCCCGGCCACCTGAGGCGGGTCCCACATGGCGAGCAGACCTCTCCTGCCGCCCGCTGCTCCCCTCAGCAGTGTACTTCGGTCCTTCTGCCTGCTCTGCTCCCCGCTCTGGCTCTGGTGAATTCTCTCACCCTCCCGCGCTTCTGACTGTACCCAGTGCATGTATAAACAAAAAACAAACAAACAAATAAATAAAACATGCCTCTATAAAAAAAAAAAAAAGAAACAAGAAACACCACATAGAGAGTCCATGGAAGAAAAAAATCTCAGCATACATATTAGAGAACTGAAAAAAAAAAACAATATTAAGAGGCAGTATATGGAAGGGAATAATAAAATAGAGGAGACATACATAAAATAAATAGACAATATAAGCAATACAAAAGATCAATGACATGAAAACCTGGTTCTTGGAAAGATAAACTAGATGGAGAAATCTCTCGCTGAGCTAATGAAGAAAATGAGGGAGAAAATCCCTAATAAATAAAAGCAGAAATGAAGAGGCCAAGTAATAAAAGATAGCTTATAAATAGAGGACCATATGAGACTGCTATGGGCATTTACATGCCAATTAGTTTAGTTACTAAAGAATTGAACAATTTCTTACAGGTATACAGCCTTCCAAGAGTAAATCAGGAAGAAATAGAAAACTGGACAGACCAATTATAAGCAAGGAAATGGAATAGTAATCAAGATTTGTGCAAAAATACATAAGCTAAGGGCAGATGATGATACTATGATTCTACAAAGTCTTGAAAGACAAACTACTGCCTATCCATCTCAAAGTTCCAGAAATTTAAGACTAAGAAATGCTTCAAAAACATTTTACAAGGCCAAAATTATTTTAATACCAAAAGCAGTGAACCAAAAGATAACTAACTTTTTATTCAACTGGAAAATAAGAAAAAAGTATTTTGGCAATACTGCAAATGCACATACAAAATGAACATGCTTAGTTGTCATTGAAAATATTTCTATTTCATTTTTATCTATAATGTTTGCTTTAATTCAAATAAAAATATTGAAAAATTTTCATTTCTTTCATTTCAAGTCTTCATTTCATTTCATACTGGGCTAACCTGAGTTTTTAGAAAGTCTGATTCATGTGGCAATTTGATCACTTCCTAGCTACTTTAATTTTCACTGTGTATAAAATTATAACTGGAGGGCCTCCCAGGTGGCACAGCAGTTGAGCGCTGGGTTGCGAGCTGGGTTGCTAAGCTGCCTGCAGCCTCTGCAGCGCCGGTTCAATCCCTGGCTGCTCCCCGGCCACTGGAGGAGGGTCCCACATGGCGCGCAAACCTCTCCTGCCACCCGCTGCTCCCCTCAGCAGTGTACTTCGGTCCTTCCGCCTGCTCTGCTCCCCGCTCTGGCTCTGGTGAATTCTCTCACCCTCCGGCGCTTCTGACTGTACCCAGTGCTTGTATGTATAAATAAATAAATAAATAAATAAAATCTTTTAAAAAAATTATAACAGGAGTTTTAAAAATTAAATGATAAAATTTTAACAATAATACATTGCATTTATTGATATTTAACTATTATTTGCATAAACAACATCAGTACTTTTTGAAATTGTTACAAAAATTTACATATGTATATGCACAGCATAGTCACACAAATTATCGGGAAGGTTTGTTTCTACTTTAGAGAAACACATTTACCCATGATTTTCCCTTCTTAAACAGCCCAATTTAATCTTCCTGTCTGACTTGTCTTTTTAAGTCAGTACACAATCTAGTATGATTATTCCGTTACATTCTTTTTTACTAATTCAAACATGACCTCTTTCCAGAACCATTTAATATTCCATTCCTCAATGAGGAGTTCCCTTCTTAGTCATGCTGGCATCAATCACCTTATAACAACTTTCTGTTTCTCAGTATGTATATCTGTGGTAGCGGAGACCTTTGAGTGTAAAATAGGGATAAACATAATACTTCATGACATTGTTGCTTTTGGGAGAATAGTAACTAATGTATCCAAAGAATGTATTTAGAATAGCACCTTATATCTGAAATGCATCTAGTAAATATTAGACGTGAAATAATTTTGATTATTATTAAAATTAAGGTCTAAAAATATAGTATTTAGATTTTGCTATTGCATTTTTTCATGCACCAACATTAAAACATTTAAGTTATAATTTCTGTGGTTTTTTGGAAGGTAGTTTGGTATGGAGAAAACAAACATGTTTGATAACTAACCCATTATTATTATGTTGTTATTGTGTTTTCTTACATAATTTATTTTTCCAAGTGTTGGTTTCATCAAATGTAAAATGAGAGAAAATTAGCAGTAGGGTTTTGTGGGAGTAAAATAGAACATTAAAATATTCAATATATCCATAATATAATTTTCACTCTATAGATTTTATTTCATTACTTTTTCTTCTTTATAATTGAACTGCCTTTTACTTTTATTACACTATTTAATGAGTTATTTCCCTGGACACATAGTAAAATATAGCTTATCTTGGTAAGTAAAGATGAAAAACAAGCAAACAAAAACAGAAAACATTTACTATAAGCAAAAGTCTTGTAATCCTTACCCAAGGGAATTCTTGATTCTATTGTATTTTCACTGTGTATTAATTTCAAACTACTGAATTATGTTTTCACCTTAGCATTAAAGGAATGCATATTTGATAACTGAGAGGTTCTTATCATCCAGATTTTTTCCTTCACATTAACTGTTTTTTTTAATCTAATTAAAGAGCTTAATCTAAACTTGTTGGTCATTTCATATATACACCAATATATATATTTTTAAAGATATATTTATTTATTTATACAAGCACTGGGTACAGTCAGAAGTGCGGGAGGGTGAGAGAGTTCACCAGAGCCAGATCGGGGAGCAGAGCAGGCAGAAGGACCGAAGTACACTGCTGAGGGGAGCAGCAGGTGGCAGGAGAGGTCTGCACGCCATGTGGGACCCTCGCCCGGTAGCCGGGGATTGAACCAGCGCTGCAGAGGCTGCGGGCAGCTTCGCAACCCAGTGCTCAACCGCTGCGCCACCGGGGAGGCCCTTCACCAATATTTTATAATTACCTGTGAAGTGCAAATATTATTTTAAATAATTTTCACAAAAGTAGAATAAATTTCATCCATGTTTAGCATATTTATTAATATAAAATGATTAAATTTCATTGTCAGAATTCAGATCTAATTGTAAGTTTATGTTTTCTTTATGCATCTAAACATTGAACTATTTCAGCTTTTTAATTTTTATTTAGTATTATCTCTATGTCAGCAGGAATTCCTTGTGGTCATTTTTTATGTATACTTTGCAGACAATGAAATGCACAGATCTTAAGTTATCTTTTTTTTGGTAACTTTGGAAAAGTGCATGTTATGCAAACCTAAAGCCTGTGAAAATACAGAACATTTCAGGCACCTCAGGAAGTTCCTATTGTCCAATCCAGTTAATTCCACTCTGATTCCCCAACCACTTTTGAAGCAACCTATGATTTGTTTCATTTACTCAATTTTTAACAAGTCAATAGACTTGACATGAGTACTAGAGTAACCTTTCATACACTTTGCAAGAGCTCAGAAGCCAAAGACTGAAGGACGCTGTCCAGGGAATATCCTATCCCATCAAATTATCTTATGTTTTGAATATATCTTGCAAGTTCACTAAACAAATAATAAAAACATACAATAATTTGGTGTCTTATTTTTCTGAATTGTAACACCAAGCAAAATTCATTATATTGTAGTTGTTAGCCTCCCTGTGGTAGTCCTAAAAGTCTTTCAAAAGCCAATCTCATTGACATTTTTGTTCTATAACTTAATCATTGAGGTTGAAGAGACTCAAAAGAAGTGATTAAATATTCTAATACACGTGATGCTTTATTGTCTAATGAACATATGTTGAACTCATTACAACTTATTATGACTGATTTTCTCATCTGGAAAATATAAAATACTAAAATTTTCTATAAATCAAAATTATCAAAATGTTTCTTTTCCATATCATGATTTTTTAATCATAGAAACATTAATAATCCTCTTGGTTTAAATAGAATCAAGTTATAGAAAATATATTTTTGACAATTAAAAAATAAAATTAAAATTTACATGGAATATGTTTTTATTAGTTCCAAAGAGCTCTTTCTAAGGATCCTAAAAAATACAGCCATGACTTCTTTCTTTTATACTAGCTTACTAGCCAGGTTCTTTAGAATGACACTCAAAAAGCGATCCAGATCTATCACTACAGATTTAGCTCTTGGTAGTCTCAAAATATTGTACTTCAGCCCTCTCAAATTACAGCTATTCTTAACACCACATGCTGTTTGCTGCCTCCAGTCAAATGCTTGCTTCCTGAAAATACCAGTAAGACAACCAAAATATAAGGAAAAACTCTTGTTTATTTTTGTTTATTCTTACTGTGATAAGGGAGATAACTAACTTGACAGATTCTTAACAGAGTGTTAGAGGAAAGGATAAAGTCAGGCTATATATATGGTTTTAGAGTGTGGGATAAGGGGAGTCTTTCAATGTGAGGGCTTGTGAAGAACTAGGTAAACATTATGGCATAATAGTTGAGGGACTGTTTACCCAGTAAAGTGAGAATATTGAAGTAAGGGTTTGAGGAAGAGTCTTGGGGAGTAAACAGTCATTTGTGTTTATCAATTGAAAAGCTGAGCAGTCTAGTGTGCATTAGGTGCTTTTTTATTTTTTTTTTATTTTTTTTAAATTTTTTTTTTTTTTAATAGAGGCATGCTTTTATTTATTTGTTTGCTGGTTTGTTTGTTTGTTTTGTTTATACATGCACTGGGTACAGTCAGAAGCGCGGGAGGGTGAGAGAATTCACCAGAGCCAGAGCGGGGAGCAGAGCAGGCAGAAGGACCGAAGTACACTGCTGAGGGGAGCAGCGGGCGGCAGGAGAGGTCTGCACGCCATGTGGGACCCCCCTCTGGTGGCCGGGGAGCAGCCGGGGATCGAACCGGCGCTGCAGAGGCCGCGCGCAGCTTCGCAACCCAGCGCTCAACCGCTGCGCCACCGGGGAGGCCCCATTAGGTGCTTTTTTAAAACAAGTTCCTGAAACAAATTTCTATTAAAAATGTTATCTCTTTGAAAAGTTTCCAGGTATATCATTTTTTTAATGTTTTTTTTACTTATATTGTAGAGATTACAATTTATGATAGAAATATATGCTTATAGTCCTGTATTAAAGCCTATATTCCAGTGCATAATTTTCTAAAGGCATTGCCAATCATTTCCCCATTTTGCTTGACCTACTAGTTCCCACTTGCTAGTTCACCTTTGTTTAAAGAATGCTACTAGCTCAATACCCGTCCTTTTAATTTCTCTTTACAAATTCAAGCACAGATATATAAATATGCATATTATATAGTTTCCAGGTATATTATTATGTTTCATCTTGAAAACAGTAGACTGATAAAGTCCTGTCAGTGAAAACATCAAATAGTAATACTTGGTCAATGTAGTTAGTAGTATTGCAGTGCAGCTATAAATGTTTTCTGAATTTTACTTTAGCTTTGCAAATGACTTTACTTCCTTCTAGAATGCACTCCTTTTGGGAGTTTCAGGAAAGTTCTTCTAGTCTTTTCCCAGTGATTTTGCTGGAGTCATCTCTCATGAAGCATTGATGATGTTGTTTGTTGTTACTGTATCTTTATGGCTATTACTAATCTTAGGAAACATTTATAGATTGTATATTGTTTTAAAATGCAAGTTAGCAAGAAAAATGATATATTTTCTTATATTTAATTATCAACGAAAGACAATTACTAATTTTTCTCAAACCCTGTGAAAGGATAATATATTACAATAATATCCTAAAACATCATAATGTCCCTTTCATTGTTTTACATAGTACATTAACAATTTTAATAAGATGACAGAAATGTGTCCTTTATTCAACATTACCTTACTGGCTTCATATCCTTCTCTATCTTATATTTGTACACATTGCCATTGACACTTTACTGATATGTTTCAGTGAAAATTAATATTTATCCTTCATGGGACTAATTGCCTTCTTCAATCTCAAATTTCATGTGCTTCTTTAGTCCTTGACATTGCTAACATTTTTCCCATTGTTTTCTTCATGTTTTTTTTTCCCCCTTTTGGAATTCTTGGTGGATAAACACTGGAAAGTCTTATGTCCCTATTTGATATTTTCTATATCTTTTCCTCTTTGTGCTTTAATGTAAGTTATCTGTTCAGATTTATATCATCTATCAATTATTTCTACAATTTTATCTAGAATTTTTTTCTAAGTGTTTGATGGGTATATGTGTTTTAATTGCATTAAGTATATTTTAATGTAATATTCAACTGGCTTTTTCTTTGGAATATTTGAGGTATCTTACTTTCCTTGTTTTTTATCAATTATTTATGTATGATAGTTTATATATGCCTATTGAGCATATGAAACATACTCTCTATACATCTCAAACAGTAATTTAAATATTTTGAGGGTAAAACCTTCAATTTAATGTTTTATATACTTCTGAATTCTTTCAATATTGACACTCTTTTGCCAGATTATATTCTTCCTTGGTTTACTAGAAGTTAGAAGAACAAGTTCCTCCTGCATGACCATCAAAACACAGATGATTTTAGCTGATTACAATCACTCCATGCACATTTAAAAAAAGCCACAATTTCACAGTAAGATAGTTTTATCAAGACCTTGATTCCCCAGCTGCCATATATTGAATATAGGACTTAGTTAAATATTTTTAATAATTTATCTGTATCAGTTTATTTGCTCACTATCTTGCATATAATTTAATTAGAAGTAGAATAGGTACAACTATTCATATCTTCCAACAAGTTTTAGCTGGTAGTTGAAGCTAGGTTTCAAAGCGCACAAGCTTTATTTACCATATATATTTGTTGGATTAAAAAAAAAAACAGGCTCTTAAAATATTTATTTTAGAGATGTCTAATTTCTCAATTATTCTGATAAAAGTATTTCCAAATTAGATTATATACTTTAACATATTATTAAAAGAAAAAATATAAGTACTGATTTTCACCTCAAAACCCTGTAATTTCAAGTGCCATTGTTTAAATATACATGTATAGTATTATACAGACTAATATGATTTTATTTTTTCTGGGAATAGAAGTTATAAATTTGATTTTTTAAATCCGCCTTTTTCTTCCAGAAAAAAAATCCACTGTCAATAAGAACAAATAATCATTGAAGGGGATGTGGAAAATTGTATTTTCTTACAGATAACTTGCTTTTAATCACATGTTAAAGCATAATGAATTTTTGGGGGGGGGTTTGTTTGTAATTATTACATCTGTCTGCAGCAAATAACATAAAACCAATCACATAGTGAAAGTTTCATGTATAGAACAGTGAACTTAAAAAAATCATTAGATAGGGTCTCCCCGGTGGCACAGAGGTTGAGCGCTGGGCTGAGAAGCTGCCCACAGCCTCTGCAGCGCCAGTTAGATCCCCAGCCACCAGGCAAGGGTCCCACATGGTGCGCAGACCTCTTCTGAGGCCCGCTGCTCCCCTCACCAGTGTATTTCATCACTCTGCCTTTTTTTTTTTTTTTAAGATTTATTTATTTATTTATACAAGCACTGGGTACAGTCAGAAGCGCGGGAGGGTGAGAGAATTCACCAGAGCCAGAGCGGAGAGCAGAGCAGGCAGAAGGACCGAAGCACACTGCTGAGGGGAGCAGCGGGCGGCAGGAGAGGTCTGCGCGCCATGTGGGACCCTCCTCCAGTGGCCGGGGAGCAGCCGGGGGTCGAACTGGCAATGCAGAGGCTGTGGGCAGCTTCGCAACCCAGCGCTCAACTGCTGCACCACCGGAGAGGCCCCACTCTGCCTGTTCTTTTCCCCACTTTGGCTCTGGTGAATTCTCTCACCCTCCTGTGCTTCTGACTATACCCAGTGCTTGTATAAATAAAATAAATAAATCTTTAAAAAAATCATTAGATAGAACTTCCAACTTGCAACAGAGTTGGAAGAATCTCTTATCAATTCTCATTATGCTGTAAACTTCCTTGAGACTGCAAAGAAGAAAAGCATAAGGTCTTAGTATTTATTCTATTTGAAACACATTTTTTGGCCTATCAAAACACTCAGTGACTATTCAATAATTTCTCTTGCATCCTTTCCCTTGTTCTTCCAAAACTTTATGAAATGGTATATAGAGTTCTTTTAAAAAAATGTTTTTCTAATTCACCAGATTATTATTAATACCTAAAAGAATTTTTAAATGGACAATTAAAGAATGAGAATTAAAACAAATGGAATATTTGCAACCAGGGGAGAGATAAGTAACAGCTTTGTGATGATTAGCATGAAATTACAATATTTGTTAGGAAGAGTATTTTACCCTGTTATCATGTTCAATTATGTTAATATAATTTATCTAAAGTTTGTGATTGTTTAAGCATCCAAACTGTTATATATGGTTAAAGGCATAACTTAATCTTAATGTTAACTTAGGTTATATTTAAGCTCTTGATTATGCAGGATTTTTTTTTATTTCTACATATAAATTCAATAAATTTGTAAACCACCTGTTTTACATGACATATGCTGGGAATGAAGGTTAAAGAGATGAAGGGATAATCTGTACCATACCCTCAAATAATTCCCCATTTCTTTAAGCTATCAAAGATCAGATTTTTGAGAAAAATGGATATTGTTTTTAAAATGACTGTAATGAGTTGTATGTGTGATAACATATTTTTATGGTCACCAATAATACTTAGTTACTTGAACACATTCCACTTTCACACTAAATTGGTGTTTAAAAAACAATAAAGGGTAAAATAAATTCATTCAGTAATTCAGTGTTATTTTTAGGGATTTACCCCTAAATTAGGTTATTGGCACTAAAGGTCAAAATGAATTAATTTTGCAATAGTTTGGACTTTTTACACTCATGCATATGCACACTTTCTGACTTTAAGCTCTGACCCTGAAGCAGGTCCTTAAATCTGTATCATATATTTTTATAATTTATTGTAGTCAACTTAGTATCACTAATCAATAAAATGAGATGTTAACGATCATAAACAAACATCCCATAAGTTACTTTTTGATATAAATGTTTAAATTTATGTTGTTGAAATAACAAATTACAATTGTGACATCTGCTCTAAATAATTAATGAACTATCCTTATACATCCTTATACATTTACATTTCATAGTAGCAAATTTATTTTTACAGCAAATAATATATCATTATATTATTACTTTAAAACAGGAATGACTGACGTGTTAAAAGTTTATCATACAATATCCTCTGTAATCTATTTTGTTCAAACATTAAGGTGTACACATAAAGTACAAAATTGGGTATTAATATATGCTGATTTAAACATAGCAAAATCAAGGTACAAACTACTTTCATAATCATATTCATTTTGTACCAATCATATCCTACAAACTTGACCCTGACTAATTAATATTTTTTAAAGATTAAATATAATTTTATTAATTTACCTTTTTTTTTCAACATTTATGTACATTTTAAGTATAGAGTATCATACCTGGATAAATGTATATCCCAATAATGTATTTTATGTCTCTACATATTAGATTTTCTTATATAGAATTTTATATGAATTGAAATTACGTTTTGGTATCTCATTTCTTTCAAATGACATAATTTTAAGATCTCTCCATGGTGATATTACATACATCCATAATTCCTATTTAATGCTGAGTAATATTCTTTTGCATGGAGTTACAACATTTGTTTATCAATTCCTTTGTTTAGAGGCATTGGATTTGTTCATAGCTTCTGGCCATTTAACTAAAGCTGCTCAGACATACTTCTTACTTTTTTTCTGTGGACTTGTTCCTTCCTAATTCTTAGTAAAGGTCAAGCTTTTATGAATGGTGTATTTTATTTTATTTTTTTTTTTTAAAGATTTATTTTTATTTATTTATACAAGCACTGGGTACAGTCAGAAGCACGGGAGGGTGAGAGAATTCACCAGAGCCAGAGCGGGGAGCAGAGCAGGCAGAAGGACCGAAGTACACTGCTGAGGGGAGCAGCGGGCGGCAGGAGAGGTCTGCGCGCCATGTGGGACCCTCCTCCGGTGGCCGGGGAGCAGCCGGGGATCGAACTGGCGCCGCAGAGGCAGCGGGCAGCTTCGCAACCCAGCGTTCAACCGCTGCGCCAACGGGGAGGCCCATGAATGGTGTATTTTAAATATATCATTATGATCTGAAGTTTTCATACAATTTTATATTCATAGCGGTGTGTGAGAATTCCAGTTACTCCACATCTTAGCTAATATTTATTTTAGATATTTATATGAATTTTGCAATGCTTTGTTGATATTTACCTTTTTTGGGTTTGTTATTGAGCTATAGGACTTTACATATTTACTTAAGAATTCCTTAAGAGTTTATATATAATTTCCCCCTTATCAACACAGATGCAAAAATCTTCAACAAATTGTTAGCAAACCAAGTACAAAAGTACATTAAAAGTATCATAACCATGACCAAGTGGGTTTTTTTCCAGGGACATAAATATGGTTTAATATCCAAAAATAAATCAATGTAATTAACCACATCAATTAAAGGAAAGATAAAAATCATACAATTATATCATTCAATGCCAAGGAATAATTTGATAGGATTTAACATTCATTTATGGTAAAAATCCTCTAAATACAGGATAGTAGATACATACTATAAAATAATAAAGGTCATACATGACAAGCCCACAGCTAACACAGTGCTCAAAGGTGAAACACTGAAAGTGTTTCTGGTAGAAGGATGTCCACTTTACTACTACTATTCAACACAGTATGGGAAATCCTAAGGTATAGATGGAAGGCATGGGTTAAAGACAATGTAGGTAACACATACTTGAGTTGAAGAGCATTCAAGTCTAGCCAATAGACACTGCTACCTGAGAAAACTTGGAATTGAACCTCTTCAAATGAGATTTTGTCAATGAGTGTCCACTGAACTGGATGAACACAAGTGTAAAAATTGTAACTCAGTGTTCAGAATACAAATATAATAATAGTAATTTCAAAAGAAATAGTGTCATGAATAAGAAATGCATTGCACTGAGTATAAACTTATGGAACTAGTTTATCTTCAGAGAAGAGAGTACTGTTTCTGCTTTTATCAATGCTCTCTGCCTGCTTCATGCTTCAGATCTGCTATCATCCTAATTCTGAATAACACACGTAGAGTTTTTGTTATCATTCTATAAAGTAAAGATTTTCATGAAAATTAATACTTTTTATTAACTCAAACATTTTGTGTCAAGTTGTGTCTTTTGACTGTTTACATTTGGATATGAACTGCAAACTTTATGAAAATATCTTAAAGATAAATTGGAAGTATGGGTGTGCATGCATGTGCTTGTACACATGCGTATTAAACTTTAGAATAATAAGCACTCCACAACTCAATATATTAGCTGATGTCTGTAGTTCATGTTTCTCAGTCTCCATTATGATATTGCATTAACTTATTATCAATTAGTGTACATTTCACAATGAATACAATAAAGGATAACCATCTTGAGAATTCATTTTTTAATTTTATTTTTTTTGTTTTTTTAAAGATTTATTTATTTATATATAAATAACTTAAGAATTCCTAAAGAGTTTATAGGTAATCTTCCCTTTATCAACACAGATGCAAAAATCCTCAACAAATTGTTAGCAAACCAACTACAAAAATACATTAAAGTATTATAACCATGACCAAGTGGATTTTTTCCCAGGGACATAAATATGGTTTAATATCGAAAAATAAATCAGTGTAATTGACCACATCAATTAAATGCATAATTGAGAGCCTCCCTGGTGGCACAGCAGTTGAGCACTGGGTTGCGAAGCGCTGGTTCTGCAGTGCTGGTTCTATCCCTGGCCACTGGGCGAGGGTCCCACAGGGTGCGCCCATTGCTCCCCTCAGCAGTGTGCTTTGTCAGTCTGCCTGTTCTGCTTCCTGCTCTGGCTCTGGTGAATTCTTTCACCCTCCCGCACTTCTGACTGTACCCAGTGCTTGTATAAATAAATAAATAAATATTTTTTAAAAATGCATAATAGAGCTGGGGTACAGGCCAGAGGTGTGTGGGGGATGAGAGGATTCACCAGAGACAGAGTGGGGAACAGAACAGGCAGATTGACTGAAGTACACTGCTGAGGGGAGCAGCGGGCAAGGCAGGAGAGGTCTGCTGTGCCATGTGGGCTGTTCCCTGGCTGGTCGGGAATTGAACTCTTACTGCAGTGGCTGCTGATTGCTTCATAGGTTGCGTCTTAACCCTTGCGCCACGAGGGAGGCCCTAAATTCCAAAATTTAAGATGAGCTCATTGTATTCCAAAATTTTTCAAGAGACAAGTTGAGGATGTATTAAAATACATTTCTTCAAAATAGAAATTGGCATATATAATAGATTTCTTCTCCTATTAAAAATGACAGATTGGTCAACATCTTCCTATTGTTTGAGGGAAATACCTCTCAAGCTAAATTGCTCCTCATTAGAGAATTTCTGTATATTCTGGGATAGTATAATCTGTGTCTATTTGCAGAAATTATCTGACATAAAAACTTTTAGAAAAGGGAAAACTATCCAAAGCTCTTAAAATACGGTGATAGACTAAAACTTAGTTACATCTCAATTAAGACAATGCAGCATCCCCACATCTCATTTATCTATACAAATTTGAGCAGGGCTTTTGGAATATTATAATTACAATTCCAATGAACACATATTTTTCATTTAGTAGAAAATGGAAAAATTATTGTTCTATTTAATACTTACTTACTGTTAGAAAAATCCTCTATGACACTACTTAAAGAAAAAATCTCAGAAGCAGAGAGTAGATTGATGGTTTCCAGGGAAAAGGATTGGGGGAAATGGTTATGTTGGTCTAACTGCAGACAATTCCAGGTATAAGAAGAATATGTTCTGAATTCTACTGGACAGCATGGTAGCATTAGTTAACAATACTGAACAATATACTTGAAATTTGCTAAAAAAACAGACCTTGAAAGTTCTCAACATATGTGTGTATTATATGTAACAATGTATTGTGATTTATGCTAACTTTATTATGATAAACATTTCACAATATATATTTACATTATATCATAGTTACATCTTAAACTTATACAATGCTCTATGTCAATTATATCTTTTTTTAGATTTATTTACTTATTTGTAATTTACTTGATATAATTCTTACATCATTTTTCAGTTTTGCACAATGTAGGCATTATCATTTTGTTTTTTTCCCCATACAATTGCACCCCCCCCTTATTTTAACCCTAGTCCTTCCTCTCCCCTTTCCTGCCCCCCCATGTCAATTATATCTTAATAAACCTTGGGAAAAGAGTGTCATTGGACACATTTTAAATTTACTTAAATATTATATACACCTAGTCATGAGAAAATTATTATAGAAATAATTTTTATAAAATATAATCATCTTAATCCTTCTAATTAAACACTAGTATTTTCCACATGCTATGATTTGCACTCCATAAATTATGTCACTTTAATCAGATGACCGTTTGCCTTTAAAAAAAGTTTTTCACATATTTTACCTTTTTCTCATATCCTTTCTTCTAACAATGTAACTTCAAGTTTTCTCATGCCATTAGAAATTTGAAGTCAGAGAACCTATAGATTTTAAGGAACATTTTACGAGTTCTTCTTTTCCCCTTATATTTTATTACTCTTTAACTTAAATATATATGAGGCATAATACTACACAAATTTAAGGAATGCAACATGCTAATTGCAAATAATTATATATTGCAACACTTGCCATTGTAGTGAAATTAGCACTTCCATCATGTTATGTAATGATACTTTCTTTTTAGTGTTTAAAATTTTTGTTTTAATCCCTTAACAAGTTTTGCAATTATATTACCATTGTATATATGAACTGTACTGTGCATTAGATATCTAGGGCTTATTTGCTACTTGCTTCAAGTTTGTACATTTATACAATCTATCACCAATGTGCATTCCCTGGTTATCACCATTTTATTTTCCCTTTTGACCAGTTTTATTTTTTATATTCCACATATAATTGATATCATGCATTGATTGTCTTAATTAAAAATCTGGGAGGAGAGGAGGGAAAAAAATGTCTGCCTGTGTTTTGCCACTTGGAATACTGTGCTCAAGGTCCGTACTTACGTTTTTAATTAGGAAAATAAGGTACCTTATCTAAATTACTCTTTTTTCAAAATATTATAACTAAACTAATTTTAAATTTTAATTTGCATCAGTAATTTGTTGGCATTTGGGAGGCAAGACCACTTGTTTTGGGAATCATCCTTCAAAGAAAATAAAATCTAGAAGATAAAGATATTCCACAAATAAATTATGCCATTATAAAAATTGTATGTGCTCAAATTTCAAAAGAACAGCTATATATTATTCAAATTATTTTTTAACTAGGAATCACATTGATTTGCACCTTCAGTTTATTAATTACATTGTCAAATACATCTACCGACTGCCAAGGGATGTGAATATAGGGCATATAGAGGATATATGGACCATGAGAGACCAAATTATATGAAACAATCCTGACAAAAATGAACAGAAGTATCATATGTCCAGACTTCAAGCTATATTACAAGTCTAAAGTAATTGAAACATTACTCTATTAGAATACAAATAGACACACAGACCAATTGAATAGAATTGAGAGCCCAGGAGTAAACCCACATGTATATGAAAAATTTATCTTTGATAGAGAATATAGGATGATAGGGAAATATCTTCAATGAAGTTGGGAAAACATAACACTAACATACAAAAGAATGAACTAGAACACTGTCTCCCAGCCTGCACAGAATTTAACTCAAAAAGACTTTGATGTAAGATCTGAAACCATGAAATATAGAGAGGAAACATAGGCAAAACATGTCATAGCACTGGTTTCCCAGATGTCTTTGTACATTGTATTCCAAGGGTCAGGGAAACAAAAGCAAACATAAATAAATGGGATTCAATCAAACTAAAAATCTTCTGCACAGCAAAAGAAACTACCATTAAAACAAAAATACACCCCTCTGAATGGGAACAAATATTTGCACATCATGCATCCAACAAGGGGAAAATAATGTAAAATATATAGAGAACTCATACAATATCAACTTGAAAACAAATAACCCAGTTAAAAAAAAATGGCAGATCTGAATGTGCACATCTCCAAATAAGTCATAGATGGTACAGGCACATGAAAAAAATGTATTTCCCTTATGAAATACAAATCAAAGCCACAATTAGATATCACCTCATACCTCTAGAAATGTTCTCTATCAAACATCCATATCCAGAAACAAAAGGTGTTGGTGAGGATATGGAAAAGAATAAATCTTTATATACTGTTGGTGGTAATGTAGACTGTTTGATCCCCTATGGAAAACAGTATGGCGATTTCTCAAATCTACCATATAATACAGCATTTCCAGTCCTAAGTATCTACCTGAAGAATGCAAAGAAACCAAATAACAACCAAAAAAACCTAATTCATAGTGATATATGCACTCCTTTGTTCACTGCAACACTATTTAGAATAGTCAAGTTATAGAAACAACCTAAAGTGATATAAGGCAAATGAATGGATTTATTTAGCTATAAAAAGTGATGATACCATTTGCAACAATATAAATGGAACAGGAGGGGGTTATGTTAATAAGTCAGAAGAAGAAAATTTTAAAAAAGGACAAAATCAAATACAGGATGATTTTACCCGTGGAATAAACAAAGGAGCAGACAAAACTCACCCAAAACAAACCTAGAAATAGTGTAGCATATTGAGGCTATCTTTGGGGAGCAGAAGGAAACAAATAGACAGTTATTACAGGACTATGGGTGCCTGGATGGTGTGGGGTGGTAACTGGTAGCATACACCTGAAAAGAATAAATCTATACCTCTGAATCACATACGGTGTTGCAAACCAATGTTACTTCAGTATTAAAATAATACAAGAAATTATGTCATTTTATAAAAAATAAAAATTCAAACAGAAATTTATTTTTACTTCGAGCTTAAGAAACACATAAATTTTTAGAATGTAACAATTATGTACTTAAGAGAACTTTGACTATATAACTATAATAATTAAATTCACTAAATATTATGAAATGCATTTATAAATGTTCTTTTTTTGAATTTCAGCTGCCTAACTGCAAATGCTTGTATTTTTAAAATGAATTTAATTGTTTCCCTAAATATTATATAATGCATATGTGCATTTTATTTTAAGTACTCTCTCTAGCAAATATATCCCACTCAAACACTTACATATTCCCTATGAATCCTACAAATTAAAAATATAAATGCAGTCATTGACAAGTTTTCTAAAACTTTTTATGTTTGCAAAATTAGCTGAATTTTATGTCACATTACAATCACTGGTCTCAAGTAAATTAGTATTTTAAATTGCAATGCAAATATGTTATCATATAATGTCCAATTATTCTAATTATCAAATATCTAAAATTATTCCTAGGCTTAGAAATGTACTAAAGATATAGATTTCCTTAATATTTCATTTCTATATTGGCATGCTTTCTGGAGGTTTTACATATACGTAAGTTATATAATATCAGTTGAAATGAGGTTTAGAATTACCAATGAGAATACAATGGTGTGAATTTCTCAGTGTACTTAAATTTTGTAGAAGTCAGATATTTTATCAGGCCACAGGACCTATAATTCAAGATTTCAAAATATACTTTCCAAGATCAAATGAAGTAGGTTGACACTGGCTATAGTATTTTGCCAATACGGCACTAAATATAATATGTAGCACCAGGATTTTTTTCCACAGTGTAAACCCCTTGATTTCAGGATTTAATAATTTTTAAGCTACTTTGGACCTTATGTCCTAATTAAGGTAGATGACTGACTGCAACTCTGGCTCACACACTTCACCACTTCTTTAGATTTAACCAATTTATCTACCATTGATTCTTTGAATTGTTTCTCTTATTAATTTATTTCTTATCTAGGCTGGAATATAGTTTGTGCACAAGTGTAGTTTGTGATTTCATGTGTCTTAGTTATTATTGTGACCATATTAACATATTAAAATACTTAACATAATAGAAAGATAGAAAGATAATTGTTTGATGGATTATTCAATGATTGTATCACACTTACTGTGAACTAATTATTCAAATGCAGTTATGTATGGCCAAATGTTTTCAAAGATCTTCCCTTACTTACAACCATACACACACCTTCCAATCCATTTTTTTTAAAGATTTATTTATTTATGCATACAAGAGCTGGGGTACAGACCAGACCAATCCATTTGAAACTGATGTTCAAAAGATAACCGACACCTGCAATATATCCTAGCAACTTTTTTACTCATTGATTAGTTCATTTGGTCTTCTGGATTCTATCCTCCTTCATAAAAGATTTGTTTTCCATTATTCTACACTCTCTTTCCTTAGACTTTCATATTGCTTTCCCAATGTCTCTTTAATATATCTTCTCTTAAATATTTATTAAGTGCTATTATTAGTCCTAAAAATTCTCATTTGGCAATATTCCTAGTTGTTATACATACTGAGAAAGAGAAATCAGGCCCTATCTGCAGGAGCTGGCTGGTACTGTCTTTCAGGCCCTAGCACTGTTATGAGCTGGTGCTCACAGCTACATTTTACACTTCTCTTGCTGAGCAGAAACAATTTCACAGAACATCAACATCAAAGGAGGCCCCCCGGTGATCATAACAGATCAAGACAAAAGTAAGAACACTCTAATGATGTCTGAATACAGACTAAAGGGAAGCATTTCCTGTGTGACAAAATCACAAATACAATTCTCTCCTGACTAAATTGAGTGCTTGACTGTTCCATTATCAACTATAGCTTTAACTTGTGCTATCTTCCTTTCCAATAGATAAGATATTATTAAACACCCTATCATAGTTTTAAGTCTACTTCCTAATAGCATCTCATGCAGATAAACCACTCTTTCATTAGCTCTCCCCATACATAACTGATGCAATTCCAAATCCTTTATTAAGTCTTTGTGACACACACTTACTGAAGGTGGCCATGGTTCTCCATGGTATGTGTTCTTCATGGTTTTGAATAGTAAATTCAACCTGTTGAATAACAAGTGTAGTTGGAAGTCATTCACCAGATTCATAAAAATCCATGCTTTTGCTTATCTTCTATATGTTTAGAACTCCAAGTAATACCACCTGAACAAACACTACTACATTCGGAATTCACTTAATCATCATTTGCTAGATGTTTTTATTTATGTATTCTCTGGGCACACCCATTTCAACATGTCCAATTAAACAAATTATTACCTTCTCAGAGAAGCACTTCCCCTTCTTGCTTCCTAATCCTCTTGAAGAAACCCCCTTTTTATAAATTTTTTATTTTATATAATTTTACATCAGTTTTCCTTTTTACATAATATATGCATTTTCATTTTGGTTATATTCCCCATAAAATTCCCACCCCTTTTTCTGACCCTAATCCCTCTTCTCCTCCCCCAGCCCCCCACTGTAGTATGTCTCTGGTTTATAGTTGCTTGTTTATTTTGATTTTTACTTTATTGCAATTAATCTTTTTCCTGGTCTCTTATTTTGGTTTTCTAAATTCCTGTTATGAGTGAGACCATCCAGTATTTTTCGTTTTCTTTCTGGCTTATTTTGCAGAGCATGATTCCTTCTAGCTCCATTCATGTTGCTGGGAATGACATGAGTTCATCTTTAGTGATTGCTGAGTAGTATTCCATTGTGTATATATACCACTTCTTGATCCAGTCACCTATTTTTGGGCATTTGGGTTGTTTCCATAGCTTAGCTAATGTAAATAGTGCTGCTATAAACATAGGAGTGCAGGTGCCCTTTTGAATTAATGTTTCTGTGTCCTGTGGGTAGATACCTAGAAGTGGAATTGCTGGATCATATAGAAGCTCTATCTTTAGTAAGTTAAGAAATATCCACACAGCTTTCCATAGTGGTTGGACCATTTTGCACTCCCAACAGCAGGGCAGGAGAATTCCTTTTTCTCTACATCCTTGCCACATCCTTTGCTGTTGCTAGTTTTTTTTTTTTTACTATGTGCCATTCTCACTGGTGTAAAATGGTATCTCATTGTAGTTTTGATTTACATTTCCCTGGTTACAAGTGATGTTGAACATTTTTTCATATGCTTATTGGCCATTTGCATTTCCTCTTTGGAGAAGTTTCATTTTAGTTCTTCTGACCGTTTTTGATTGGATTATTTTCTTTGTTTTTTTTGAGCCTCATCAGCTCTTTGTAGATTTTTGTGATCAGTCCTTTATCATTAGTGTTGTGTGCAAAAATTTTCTCCCAGTTGGTGGGGAGATACCCCCTTTTTTAATCCAGAAACCCGCAAAGTAACTTTAACAGCTTTCTAGCTTGTCATGTACAATTTTCATTCTTTTTGATTTCTACATGTCTCTAGTTTGTATCGCCACTGTTGCTGCTCAAGTTCAGGTTCTCATTGTTTCTGATTTCCAGAAGATAAATTCTGACCAGTGGTAATGCACTGGAATATATAAATATATGTGTATATTTACAATAATATGTATAAATTATGTATTTATATTGTTATCACTATGCTTGTTTTCTATTGACACTTCCATTAAAGAATAATTAACATGATAAAAATCAAATATCCTAAATTCAGTTGATGAGTTTTGACATTTTTGTATACTCCACTACTACTACATCAGTTCCTTCAAACCCCTTTCAAATTATTTTGCTTTGATCTAGAATTTCTCTAAGTATTGCCACATTAAATTAGTTTGATTGTGCTTGAATTTTATATCAATATAGTATGGACTCATATTGAATATCTTACATTTAGTATAGTTATTTTGTTGAAAATTAATGATGTTGCATGGATTTATTTTTGGCCACTCTTGAAATTTCATTTTTTTTCTATTTTTTATGTGATACTGCACTGTCTAAATTAATGAAACTTTTTATTAGACTTGAAATGAGATATTTAAGCCTCTACATTTATTTTTGTTTATATAATTATATGACTAATCTAGGTCCTTTGCATTTCCTTATGAGATTTATAATGAATCCATAATTTTCTTCAAATATCTGTTACAATTTTAATTGCATGTTTATTCATTCTGTAGAACAATATTAAAGGACAGATGTCTTTACAATATTGACTTGTCCAGTTCATGGGCATAATATATCTCTTCATATATTTGGGTTTTCTAAAATTATGTCACTATTTTATACATTACAAGACAGAATTTAACTACAATTTGAAAAATTGTTAGTGACTTGATTTTGAAGCTATTATGATACTTTCTAAATTCTATGTTTATGACTAATATGTAGAATTTGTATTCTATAGTTTTGACTTTGTATATTGCAGGTTTTTTCTTGTATGTCGTGATCCTGATAAGTGTATTTATTCTTTTAAAGCTTTATTTATTTATGCATACAAGAACTGTAGTATAGACCAGAGGTGTGGGGGTAAGAGGATTCACCAGAGACAGAGTGGAGAACAGAATAGGCAGATTGACTGAAATAACTGCTGAGGGAAGGAGCCAGCAAGTTGGGAGAGGTCTGCCATGCCACGTGGGTCACCTTACTGGCCAGCTGGGCATCAAACTTGTGCTTCAGTGGCTGTGGGTAGCTACATAGTGCTGCGTCTTAACCCCTTGCACCACCAGGGAGGCCCCATATTTATTTTAGATTGCTCTTCATTTTAAAGTGCTAGCTACAAATGCAGTCATGCAACTCCTGAATAATGATAGTTTTACCTCCCCCTTCATTTTCTTTATCATTTTTGTTTATTCATCATAAAGTATTGTCCTTATTTTATATTGTTGGATTGGATTTGCTGATATTTTGTTAAGGTTGGCTTTGTGTCATGAGAGATTATTTATCTATGGGATAACATTGATTTTTAACACTATATGACTCAGAGGTATAAATTCACACTTCTTCAGACGTGTATTACACCATTCCTAGCAGTAAGGCACAGATAGTCCTCCATTACAGTACACTGGGGCCCTCCTCACTTTGTTCTCCACTTACCTCTTCCTCATGATATTCTACATTTTACAGTCATATTATTAGGGATTGTTTTTTCTTTGGTTTTGTCTGACCTTTTATTGGTTTCCCTCTATTCCATAATATACCATCTGGCATGTGTATTTTTCCTTCTGATTTATTTTATTTAGCATAATACCCTCCAATTCTACCCATGCTGCTTTTTTTTTATAGCTGAGTAGTGTTATATTGTGTGTGTAAATAATCCTCTCAATCCATTAATTTATCTTTGAACATTTAGGTTGTTTCCCATAATTTAGTTATTGTAAACAGCATTGCATCAAACAGAATATATACACACATATACTCATATATACATACATATATGTGTGTGTATCTATATATCTATCTATCCACATATCTCCCTTTTAATTAGTATTTTTTACTTTCTTCAGGTAGAAACCGAAGGGTGGAATTCTAGATTATATGGTAGACCTATTTTAAATGTTTTGAGACACCCCCCCATACATTTTTTCATAGAAACTGAACCAGTCTACATTCCCAATAACAGTGAATAAGGCTTTATTTATTTTTTTTTTTTTCTCCACACCCTCATCAACACTTGTTGTTTCTGGGCTTTTGATTTAGGTCATTCACACAAGTGTGAGATGGTATTCCATTGTAAGCTTGACAAGAATTTTCCTGATGATAAGTAATGATGAACATTTTTTCCATGTGTCTGTTGGCCATCTGTATGTCTTCTTTAGGTGTTCATTTAACTCTTCTGCCCATCTGTTGATTGGATTTTGTTTCTTTTGTTGTTGTTGAGTTCTATGAGTTTGTTGTAGATCTTGGTTGTTAGTATCTTGTTGGATACAGGATGTGTATTTTCTCTCATTATGAAGGGTGTCATTTTGTGTTAATGACAGCTACTTTCTCTGTGCACAAGCTTTTTAGCTTGATCTAATCCTATCTGATTATTTCTTATTTCTTTCTTTTGTTTCCAGTCTTACATCCAAGTCTTTCATCCATTTTGAGTTAATACATATAGTGTGAGATAGGGATCTAGTTTCATTTTCGCATGTGACTGTCCAAATTTCCCAAAACCATTTGTTGAAGAAACTTTCATTTTTCCAATATATACCCTTGGATCCTTTGTCATAGATTTAATCTCCATATAAAGTGTGTTTATTTTTGGGCACTCAATTATATTTCATTATTCTGTGTATCTACATTTATTCAACTATCAAACCATTTTGAATACTATAGCTTTTCATATAAAGTCTGGGAGTGTGGTACCACTTTTCATCCTCTTTTTGGGAGTGTTGCTATGGCCATTTGAGGTTTTGTTTGTTGTTTCATATAAATTTCAGTAATGTTTATTCTATTTCTTAAAATAATGTTTTTAAGTTTGGATAGCGATACATTGACTCTGATTACAGCTCTGGATAAGATGGCCATTTCAACAAGGTAAATTCTTCCAAATAATGGAAAGATAATATCTTTCCATTTCTTTATGTTGTCTGTTTCTTTTGCCAAAATTTTATAGTTTTCATTGTATAAGTTCTTTACCACTTTTGCTATACTTATTCCTATGTATTTTATATTATGAATGTGGTAGTAAGTGATAATGTTTTATTTCTTTCTAATTTGTTGTTTGCATACAGGAAATATATTTTATTTTTGTAAATTGATTTTATAACCTGCTATTTTATTGTACTTACTTATTGTTTCTCATAGATTTTTTTAGTGAAGTGTTTAGGGTTATCTATCTATCTATCTATCTATCTATCTATCTATCTATCTATCTATGTCATCTTCAAACAGAATGGATTTACTTGTTCTTTTCCAAGATGGATTCTTTATCTTTTACTCACTCTAACTATAACTTTCAATACTAGGTTGTAAAGGAGTAGTAATGGAACATCGATGTCTTACACTTGATCTTCAGGGACATTCTTTCACTTTCTCACCACTTAGTATGATTTTAAGTATGAGTTTGGCATATGTCATATATATTTTATTTAAGTATGTTCTTTACTATGTTTAAGTATGTTCTTTTTTCATTTTATTGAGATTTTTTTCATAAATAGATGTTGAATCTTGTCAAATACTTTCTCTGCATCTGTTGATATTATCATGTGATTTTTATGTTTCCTCTTGTTGATATGGTAAATTACATTGTTCAATTTTCAAATGTTGACACATTCCTTGCACCTGTGGAGTAAAGCCCACTTAGTCATGATGAATAATTTTTTTTAAGTATTGTTGAATTTGTTTTGGGAAGATTTTGTTGAGGATTTTTGCATCTATGTTTATCAGGGGTATTGGTCTTCAGTTTTCTTTTGTCTTGATGTCCTTGTCTGCTTTTTATGTCAAAGTAATGGCCTCATAAAATGTGCTTGAAAGCATTCTTTCCCCAATTTTTGGGAAGTTTGAAAAGGATAGGTATTAGTTCACATTTGTTGGTTTGTTAGAACTCACTAGTAAAACCATTAAAATAGTATAAAGTCTAAAATTATGCAATTTTGTAAGGACACATATTGAAGAATATTTTAGATGTATGACACTTAGTTCCAATTGTCTCAATTCAGTGATCATATATAAGACAATCTTTTTTTCATTTCCACCTACAAACAATGGTTTAACAGTTTCATGAAAGGATATGAGTAAAAATAACAGATAATTTTGATAACAAATATATGTTATCATAAGTGTTTATAAACATTCACATAAGCAGCTTTGAAGATGTTACTTATTTCATCAAATCTATATACAAATACATTAATAAGCATTTGTTTAAATTTGGAATTATTCCAATGTTTAAATTTCTATGGATGTTTCTCAGTCACATTGATATTATAAAGCACATTGATTCCCAAGAATACAATTTTATTCACACTTGAGTTAAACACAGCATTTTTACATAAAAGGAATATATCTGTCAGTATGCTTTCACAGTTCTTTGATCTTACTGCAGAACATACCTAAAGTTAATATGTCTTACTGCAAATTTCTCTTTAGAATATTTCACAGTTTATTTTAAGACAGTGAATAATATCTATTATTAGTCAAGAAGTTTTGTCATAACTCTAGCTTTACTAACACCATGCATTGAAAGGTGGCAAATGTAAGGATGTTTTCATTTGTGAACCTAATTAAATGAAATTTTCCCCTCTATTTTCAGGCTTTATGTTGAATGCACATTTCATTTAAAAATTATTTAAAGAAAATACTTTTAATTTGCTAATTCAGAAATGATGCATGTTCTTATTTGAAATTCAAAATATAAACTGAAATACAAAGAATAATTTAAAATATTCAAAATAATACCACCCAGATATAACAAAATGAGTGTGTTCTTTAGCTCACCAGCATTGGCTTGAGACACCATTACCTACCATCATTAAATAATTTAGTCCAGTGTTGATCTCTGTGGAAGACTCCTCACATAATGGTTACATGCAAAGCAGCTGCCTTGCAAATAAACACCCACAATTTAGATCACCTATCCTTTTGACTTTCACCTTGAGGCTCAGATTTGTTAGTATTGGATAGATATTAAACATATGCTTTTATTTTTTAAACGTGTATTATGCATACAATAACTGGGATACAGGCCAGAGGTGTGGCCGTGAGAGGATTCACCAGAGACAGAGTAGGGAGCAGAACAGGCAGATCTACTGAAATACACTGCTGAGAGAAGCAGGAGGTGAGGCAGGAGAGGTCTGCTGCGCCATGTGGGTTAGCTACCTGGCTGAAGATCGAACTTGTGCTACAGTGGCTAAGGATAGCTTCATAGTCTGAGACTTATCTTCTTGAGCCACCAGGGAGGCCTTCAATACATGCTTTTAATTTATAATGTGCTTACCTTTAAATGAGTTGCCATCCAATCCAGGCTTTTGCTTGTTTTTAGTTGTTTAGAAATGTCTGCTTACCTCTTTGAAGCAACTGTCCTAAAACAGACTAGATTCCCTGAATAAGAACTTCATTGATAGGCAAAATGGCTTATGAAATTTGAACAATAAAAGCATGTATTTGTCAATTTAAAAACTGACAAAATATTGCATAATACTCTAAAACACAAAGTATAATATTGTTTTATTTATATTGATTACATATATTGATTATCTCATTGTGTAATCTGCCTTTTCTTATTAAAAATGATTAAGGGCATTATTCCAAGGCTATAAATGCCATATCAATTCAATTTCAACATCTTTCAAAAATGCATATATACATCTACATGTGTATATAACTCAAATGATGTATATTGTTATTATTCCCTTATTCCCTTATCTTTAATCCTGCAATAATATTTTCTTTTAAATATAATTTCATGTCCATGTCTAATTATCACCTCAATATTAATTTCTAGAAATAGAATATCTGTCAAAAATATGCCCATTTTAAGTTTGGATGCTTATTTTATAGCTGCATGCCCATAAACATTTTCTGCTCACATTGTGATGACACTGCCCTTTTGCCACATTTTAGTTTTCTCAAAATGATTCATTCTTTAAAAATTTCTGGCTCTGATAAGTTAAAAAAATATATCTAACTAACTTATTAAATGTGCATTTATTTGTTAAGATTATTTTTAATAATCTTATTTTAGTAATAACCTAATAATAAATATTTCAATAATATATATAATCACATTATATAATTTATTTTATGGATCTATGGCTATTAATTTTCTTTATTTTTTGTGAGTTATTTATATTTTGTCTAATTGATTTGGTATATTAGATTTTTTCTCTTATGCAAATCAAATATTATAAAAATATGCTAGTCATTGTATAAACATATTAAATTTCCAGGTGGATTGTGGGACTTATATCCTGCCCATTGTTTTATCAGTCAATTTTTAAATCACTGTGACAATTTTTATTTATTAAAACTTTGTAGTTCTACAGCTGTTTGGACTTTTCCCATTGATCAAGTAAAATGCCTTCAATTTATATAGTCTCTAAGATATAACTTTTAAAATTGAGGTTTTTTATATTTTAGGAATAGCATTGAAGCCACTGAAAACTATGTGCAAAAAAAATCTAGGCACTGGACATATACCCTTCACAAAAAATAGATCAACATAGATCATACAACTAAATGTAAAATAAAATCTATAAACTCCTAGAAGTTAGAAAGAAATATTCTAGAAGAACTTTAATTTAGTGATATCACTTTAGGTATAGCACCAAAAGCATAATCCATAAAACTAATTAATTTGTAAGCTCTGCTTCCTTAAAATTGATGAATTCTGCTCTGTAAAAAGATAATGTCAAGAGAATGAGAACTGATTCCCACAGAGTGGATAAATATATTTGCAAGATATATGTGCCATTATCAAAGGACCATTATCAAAACTGTGCAAAGGAATCTCAGAACTCAACAATAAGAAAATGAGCAATAAGATTTAAATAATGAGCAAATTTCTGAACTGACATCTCATGAAGATTACATATATAGATAGGAAATAAGCTATGATGAAAAATCAGCATCTTATATCATTAGGTAATTTCAAATTAAAACAAAAATCTGACACCACTACAACCTACTAGATTGGTAAAAATCCAAAACACTGCCAAAACCAAAAGTTGGTGAGGATGTAGAGCAATAGAACCTCTTATTCATTGCTGATAAGAACATGGAACGCTTTAGCCAATTTGGTAGCTACCTACAAAATTAAATAAACTCTTGTTATGCCAGTGATCTCTCTTCATAGTATTTACCCAAAGAAGCTAAAAAATCATGTCACAAAAAACTGTACATATGCATTAGTTCTATTCATAATTGTTAAAACTAGGAAACAACCAACCTATCTTTTGATAGGTGAGTGGATATATAAACTGCAGTATATCCATACAGGGCAATGCTATTTAGAACTAAATAAATGAGTTATCAAGCCATGCAAAGACCTGGAGATATCTTAAATGTGAATTACTACGTGAAAGAAGTCGATCTGAGAAGACTTCATGCTGCAGGATTCCTACTATACGATATCCTGAAAAAGATTATCACTTTTTCCTATGACTCCGTATGACTATGAAGGATGTGGAAATAAAAGGTGGAAGATAGAGGATTTTTATGGCAGTGAAACTATTCTGTGTGAGATTATAATGGTGGGTGAAAGTCATTATACAGCTGTCACTACTCATTTTATGTACAGCACCAAGAGATAACTCTAAAGTAAACTAGAATTTAGTTGATAATGATGTGTTAATGTGGACTCATCTATTGTAACAAATATACTCAGATGTGGAATGTTGAATGAAGGATCTTGATGTGTGTCTATGTGTATGGATATATGAGAATATTTCAGACTTTTCACTCATTTGCTGAAAGCCATTATTGTTGTAAAAATAGTTTAATTAAAAGACAAAGTAATATTAAAATATAATTAAAATGTGTAAATATTTGTGTGCATTTAATCTAATTAATTACAAATGTTTTAATGGTTATTAATGGCAGATAATTATTAGCAGTAATGCTAAGTGAAATACAATTATTATACCAAAAAAGCAGGTGGCACATTTTTTCCACATATATTTTCATATTTTATGGTTATAATTTTGAAAAAATGAAAGATTAAGTGACTCATTTATTTTCTTTTTAAAAATTCTATATAATAACTCTTCCTCTCACCTATTTTCAGATAAAATAAGTCAAACCTGAAAGGTGCCTAATACACAAATAAATTAGATATTGATCTATAAAAGAAAGTCTTTTTTCTGTTCTTACCTTGGAGACCACAATGTTCCCACAGTGATGCTCAAGTTCTCTTTTCAAGGAGGTAATCTCAGAATATTTGATTGCTTGACATTGTAAACATAACACTTGAAACAAGATGACTTTGTAGGTCACCTTTCTTTGAGTAAATGATTATTGTCTAAATTTTAAGTTCATGAAATGAGAGATAGAAATAAAAATTTATTCTGCATGTATTTTCACTATTTCATATGTTTTTTTCTCAAAACTAAAAGAAAGCTAAATAATATATTTAATGGCAATAATTTTTAAAATATTATCAGTATGTTGCTGCTAAATTATATAGAGTTCTTTTTATTTTTAGTACTAGAACTAATATTATGTCTTTTATATTTTATATTTTAATAAATGTGAACTTCACAGAGTTGGAGATATGACATATTAGCAATTGTGTTTTTGAAATTTATATAAAAGCTTACTCTTCTAATCCAGGTCTTAGCACAGTGAAAATATTTAAATGAAAAAGAGCCAAGACTTCTTTATCCTTAAATATTTGGTGGTTTTACTACCTATACTGATCTGGAAATATGATGGTTCTTTCCACCCACGAATTTCTGAAAATGACTACACAGTGTAAGAGTATCTGTAAAAATGTATTCCCAAAAAAGGATCCCCCAAAAGCATAAAAGACAAATTCTACCTATCCGTGTAGGTACAAATATAAGTCTCAAAATTTAACTATAAAGAGACGATATGTGCCTGACTTAAGTATCTAGCACTATTCTAGAAGATACTCAGTTTAGTCTGGCACAGCCAACTTTGGTATGATACCTCTGATATATATTTAAAAGCTACACACAGCAGCATAAAGGATAAGCTAAGTAACCTTAAACAGTCCACTGGTATCTAGATACATTTCCCCAGAATATTTCATAGTAACTTCTCGGGGACAAATAGTTATTTGACCTACATTTATTGTTAAATGCATGAGAAAATGTGCACTAACCATGTGTATAATAGGGTATGGAAAAGCTCCAAGGAGTTGGACAGTTATCTTGGAAATCAGTTTGATCTTGGAATTGACAAAAAGTGTGAAATACATCTAGTTTTAAATGTCATGCACTGTGCTAAATTCTAGAATAATTAAGAAAACAGGAACACATCATCAAAAAAGCCTTATTTGAATGCCTATTCCACTTTCGTAAGATGTGGGAAAGTAATTTAACTTGAGTCTCCTGGGCTTTTGTTTCTTATTCTCATTTTATTTATTAATAACATGGATATAGTATTACTTAAAACTCTCATAAGGATATCTCAAAAGGACATAGGGGATACAGTAAATGTTTAAGGTATTCCCTGTGATGTACCTGGTACAGTAACTATGAAGTGCAAAGTCCTTAACACATATTTATTTGAAATAAAATTCTTAAAATTTACTGCAGGAGGCTCTTTAGAAGAGAAATATATAAAACAAAACAGGACCATCTCTTGACAAGAAGGCCCACCTTTTTCAATAGTCATGCCCTTTCATGCTATGCAAACTTACAGGAACCAAGCGAGGATGGTATAACCTCAGGACAGGACTATACCAGCCATCCCCAAGTTGGCAGTGGGGTGGTGTGTACATAAAGAGATATGTGCAAAGTCGCATAATGCAAAGGCAAAAAGTCATCTGTGCATGACCATTTGTATCCTTCACTTGGCCTGTGTCATGCCACTCTTTCACCATAAAGTACACTACATCCCTGTGCTCAGAGAGAAGGTATCTTTTTGAGCATGAGCTCACCCTTCTCCATTTCTTTTTTTTTTTTAATTGAATATTTTTTTTTTATAGAGGCATGTTTTCTTTCTTTCTTTATTTGTTTGTTTGTTTTGTTTATACATGCACTGGGTACAGTCAGAAGCGCGGGAGGGTGAGAGAATTCACCAGAGCCAGAGCGGGGAGCAGAGCAGGCAGAAAGACCGAGGTACACTGCTGAGGGGAGCAGCGGGCGGCAGGAGAGGTCTGCGCGCCATGTGGGACCCTCCTCCGGTGGCCGGGGAGCAGCCGGGGATCGAACCGGCGCCGCAGAGGCCGCGGGCAGCTTCGCAACCCAGCGCTCAACCGCTGCGCCACCGGGGAGGCCCACCCTTCTCCATTTCTTGATCAATGAGTAAAAATTCTGCTTTTTGTGCCTGAAAAGTTTTTTTGTTGTTGACTCTAGCAATTCTGAATAGGAAAAGGACCTGCCAAGGTCTTAGATCCAAGAACTAGTAACAGGATTGATGAAGACTGAGGGATAGTGAAGCATCAGAAACCAAAATAAGATTCCCTAACTCTCAATCCCCTACTTCCTAGCGGTGTGTATGTGAGATAAATTTCAGAAACAAATGGAATTTCAAACAGAGTTTCCAAAAAGACTAACACCACTTTGAGTCTAATTAAATTCAATACAAAAATAAAATTTTAAAAAGAACTCAAAGAGATTATAGACATTTTATATTTACCTGGGAACTTAAGTTCTAACTTCTTTTCATCATCTATGAGATAAAATTAATATGTTAAATCATAGATATTGATATTAAATGTTAGTTACCCATATCTGTGACAACAATGATGTTGATTTTCCTTTTTATAAATAATTGTGGCAGATTAACCTTTTGCAATTCTTTATTTTGTTTAGTTTGGATTTTACAACAGTTTATTTCCCTCTAAATATTTTTCAGATACCATTGCAGTTTGCCTAGAGCACATTGCCCCTATTTGATTTTATTTTGACTAAGCTATTGGACTGGGTCTTAACTGAAACAGGAGCTGCTCTTGGCTCTAAAACTTTACTTCCCAAAATGATATGTACTGCGTTAGCAGCTTGGTTGTTAAATTCCAAGATATTAAGTCTTTCTGTAAAGCCATCTTTAATCTTGTTACTTTAAGAAGTTCTTAATTAGCTAGCGCTATTTTTTGCCAAGAAATTATTCCTTGGCTTCTTTCTATGGATTTCCTTTAAATCAAAAGTTATGAATCTTTTTAGTTCAGTTCAGTTCTACACAGGTGCTACATATCATGTGGAGAGATAGTAAGATATTAAAGGACTGAATCTTTTCATCTCTTTACTCATCAAAATTTTTAAGAAACTACATGGACTATTAAAGATTTTTTTTTTTTAAAGAGCAGTGATTTTTTTTTTCATTTTTTTTTTAAAGCTTTTTTTTTTTTTTTTATAGAGGCATGCTTTATTTATTTGTTTGCTGGTTTGTTTGTTTGTTTTGTTTATACATGCACTGGGTACAGTCAGAAGCGCCGGAGGGTGAGAGAATTCACCAGAGCCAGAGCGGGGAGCAGAGCAGGCAGAAGGACCGAAGTACACTGCTGAGGGGAGCAGCGGGCGGCAGGAGAGGTCTGCACGCCATGTGGGACCCTCCTCTGGTGGCCGGGGAGCAGCCGGGGATCGAACCGGCGCCGCAGAGGCCGCGCGCAGTTTCGCAACCCAGCGCTCAACCGCTGCGCCACCGGGGAGGCCCGATTTTTTTTTTTTTTAATTTATTTATACAAGTACTGGGTACAGTCAGAAGCGCGGGAGGGTGAGAGAATTCACCAGAGCCAGAGCGGGGAGCAGAGCAGGCAGAAGGACCGAAGTACACTGCTGAGGGGAGCAGCGGGCGGCAGGAGAGGTCTGCGCGCCATGTGGGATACTTCTCCGGTGGCCGGAGAGCAGCCAGGGATCGAACCGGCATTGCAGAAGCTGCGGGCAGCTTCCCAACCCAGCGCTCAACCGCTGCGCCACCGGGAAGGCCCTATTAAAGATTTTTTTAAGGTAAAAATGATTGTCATGCAAATATAAAATTAACAGACAAAGATTTTATTTAACTCATTAATTAATGGAGGAACCAACAAAGATGTTAAAAACCATATCAAATGAGAATCCCGAGTAGACACATATATAGGGAATCAGGGAATCAGTGATTTTGGAAGAATTTTTTTTTTAAAATAGCTTCTTATAGGGTGAACAATTTGATCCCCATCAGAAAGAATTCATTTGCATCACTATAGACCTCATTTGTATAACCAGCAGTTTTCTGTAAATATTCTGCAAAAATACTTAAGGATAGTGAAAAATCCAGAGCTCCGTAGAGTCAAATAAGGAAGTGTGTACTGGACAGACAACACCTAGCTTTAGATTTTGAAGTATTTTGTAATATTTCCTAAAAGAATTTAGAAGCAGACTGATGTGAAAAAATTCAGACATTACAATAATTGCATTGAATTTTCATAATACACAAATACACAGAGGGAAAAGGAGGAAATGCAACTAACACTGAGTGCCCACAATTTGCAAATCCGTGTAAACATAGTATTTTACTTAATTATTTATTTTGTATTTTATCTTAATTTGTACAAAACCTTTTTGAGTTAGGATATTTTTCTTTTTTTAAGATTTATTTATTTATTTATACAAGCACTGGGTACAGTCAGAAATGCGGGAGGGTGAGAGAATTTACCAGAGCCAGAGCAGACAACAAAACAGGCAGACTGATGAAATACACTGCTGAGGGGAGCAGCGGACGCGCAGCAGGAGAGGTCTGTGGCGCCATGTGGTACCCTCGCCAGTGGCCGAGATAGAACCAGGGCTGCAGAGGCTGAGGGCAGCTTCGAAGCCCAGCACTCAACCGCTGCGCCACCAGGGGAGGCCCTGAGTTAGGGTATTTTTAAGGTGTGTTTACTGTGTACCCTTGCATGTCCTTCCCCTCTCCTCCCTCAAGTAATCCCAAAAGATATGTTAAAGTTTGCCCCCTGATATCCTTGTATGTGATCTCATTTGGACATAGGGTTTTTGTAGATGTGATTAAGATATAGGTTGAAGTTCACATGAGGCCTTATGGGAGTAAGATGAGTTCTCAATGCAATGTTACTGGTGTTCTCATAACAAGAGGGGAAGAGACAAACATAGAGCATGTGATGACAGAGACAAAGACCAAAATGGTGTGTGTACAAGGCAAGGGACTCCCAGCATTGCTAGCAACATTAAAAGCTAAAACCAAGGCACTAAAGATGACCCTCCAGAGCTTTCAGAAGGAGTACAGTTTACCTGTACCTTCATTTCAGGCTTCTGGCCTCCTGAACTCTGTGGGAAAAAAAACTTGCTGTTGATTGAAGGTATCCACTTAGCAATTTGTTACAGCAATTCTAGGAATCTAATAGAATGCTTCTTAGAACCACTTCGTAATTTAAGAAAATGGTAGTAAAACAAAGAAATTTGGCAAATTTGGCAACATTGAGTGGAAATTTGTCCAAGTTATATTAGATCCAAATCTTATTCTATGTTCTCTTTGTTCTAGCACATTTTTGGTTGAGAAAAAGTTTTGAATGGTATCAGTTATTTTAACTTTCATTAAACATTAAGATATTTCATTTTTGGCCTCCCTGGTGGCTCAGGAGTTCAAGTCTCCTCCATGCTATCAAGTTATCCCCGGTCAGAGAGCTAGGCCACATGGCACAGCAGACCTCTCCTGTCTCACCCGCTGCTCCCCTCAGCAGTATATCTCAGTATATCCACCTGTTCTGCTCTCTACTCTGTCTCTGGTGAATCTTCTCACCTCCCACACCTCTGGCCTACACCCAAATTCTTCTATGCATAATTAAATCTTTAAGAAAAAAAGAAGTTATTTCTTCTTTATTATAAAATCAAATTTCCTTAACTGATACCATCTAGATTTTTTTTTATTGATTGATTTATGCATACAAGAGCTGGGTTACAGGCCAGAGATGGGGGGTGGGGGAGAAGGGGGGGAGGTGAGAGGATTCACCAGAGACAGAGTGGGGAGCAGAACAGGCAGACAGACTAAAAGACACTGCTGGGGGGTGGGGGGGAGCAGTGGGCAAGACAGGAGAGATCTGCCCCGCCATGTGGTTTTCTCCCCGGCCGGTGGGGGATCAAGAACATGTGCTGCAGAGGCTGTGGACTGCTTCATAGTGCGGTGTTTAACCCCTTGCACCACCACGGAGTCCCAAACTCACTTGCATTTTTGCGATTTTTTTCACTTCGCTACCTTAAAGGTTTTTGTTGTCATTGTCATCTTCAGGTCCTAATCCCATGTTAACCTTGCTACTAGATCCCTAGAACCTTGCTACTCAAAGGAATGGGCACAGGATTCACTTGGTATGGGGGAGGGGGTGGTCCTGTGAAAATGCAGAATGCGTGGCAGCAAAGCCCAATGTTGTGCCTGACTCAGGAACACCCCCCCACCCCACCACCGATACCATCTAGATTCTTGAATAAATGAACTGGGTGCTAAAATCGTCATAATCCCACCAAATATTTTGATACTTTGATGTACTTTGGTGCAAAAATGATGGTATATTTCTTTGTATGTTTGGTATTGCTGGACAAACATACACAGGCATGCACATGCATTGGAGATAATGACTTTCTTTGCTCTTGTGGAATGAATCATGAATGGATTCTATGGGTTTGTCCAGTAAGTGCATCCTACCTAATATTCCAGCATTGTGGACAGGCCTTGCAGAACATAGTTAGGTGTGTAGCTGTTGGTGCTCCTTGTCAATGTAACATATATACATATATACTGTATAGCTACATAATATGTAGCCTGACATCCACTGATTGTGTAAGTCTGTAGTACTTAAACATAAAATTGTACATGAGAGTCTTTGCACAGGAAGCTCCCAAATTTAAAGGTCACGCTCACTCGCTGTCAGAATTTTCATACATACTTTAAATTATATTACTGTGGGATATCAGCCCTGATATTCCTTGCATTCCTGTAGTAAAACCTTAATACTGGGTTAAGCCTGGGATCAAAACTGGATGTTTAGTGACAGATACAGTTCAAAGAACTGGCAAATTTTACATAATAATTGGTATTTCCAAGTACTCTTCTAAAAAAGATAAGAAATGAAACCAAAAATTTGGAAATAGGGAATTTTGTAAATTTTTTGAAGAAATAAGACAAAATATTATTGCCGTATGTTGATGGAAATGAACCACTAGAAAGGAAAATGATATATAAGATGACAGAATTCCTTGAGTAAGCATAAGAGTGAATTTGATTTGTTCTCAGGACCAATGGAGCAGTATTCATTTTAGATTTGAGGTTAGAAAGAATGATTGTAAAATTAGAAAGAGACCCCATGTCTTTTTCAGTACATTTTCTTATATATTCTGAGAATAAAACTATATTTATGTAATACATATAACCAGATTCAACATATTTAGGTATGAATTATTTACTCTTTGAATTAAGTAATATTCTGTAATATTAAAATTCAATGATACTCTGTCCCCATTCTACAAATCACAAAGAATGTCATTTTCTTATTCCCTGTAATCCAGCCAAGGTCTTTACATTCCATCTGATAAATCTAATATTCCCCTAGGTATTAAGTGGTGTAGAAGTTCAATTATAGAGCCCATTGTGTTAAGGAGAAAAAATTAGAAAAAGCCCCTTTTGTTCAGAGAAGTATGATCCCCTTCAGCATTTTTGAAAAATTACCATCATGTTAATTTTGGATCATGGGCAATTAAACCATCAGAGTGTGACCTATAATCCCATGTTCTTACTCCTAGCAATAATAGTGTCTCTAGAAATGTAGAGGCAAAGACTCTATGTTTAATTTTATATTTAAGTACTATAGACTTAAATAATCAGAGAATGTTGGGCCACATATTATGTAGCTACACAGTATATGTTACATTGGCAAGTAGCACCAACACCTACACACTTAGCTATGTTCTGCAAGGCCTATCTTCAATGCTGGAATATTAGAATATGCTTACTAGACAAACCCAAAGCCAACACTACTCCCTTCTGTGATTCATTCCACAAAAGCAAAGAAAGTCATTATCTCCAAATAAAACAGGGTCCATTCAGAACTACTAAGAAAACTGGCCTTTGTAACATATATTCCTAACTTGTTATATATAATATACCTTCCTTTATTGAAATCTTAAAGTTATTAACCTCTTTCAGTTGAGAAAGGACATTAAGTGATAACACACATAGTAAAAAATCACAACTCATCAGTGCCCTGAAAAGATTTGAAATCTTTCCTTCAATTTGTCATTATAAATCAGGTTCCCAGATATTAGTTCGCCTTCCACCTCACCACCCGAGCCAAACATAACAGGATTCCAATATTCTAAGAGTCAACTAAGATAGTTTCATTTTTGTGGCTCAAATCCCCATCTGCTTCTGTGGTAATCTGATCCCTTTCTCATTCCTAGCATTCTTGCAAAAGCAGATTTAGAAGTTCCTAAGCAACTCTTCCCCTGCCTTAAAGTCATCTTTTCTGCTGTTATCTATCAAGAAACATGATTTTGGTATCTTGATCTTTATCCCTTTTTAACATTGTCCACGAGGGAGAAGTACCATCTCAAGGCCTCTAAGGTCCGGGTCATAGGTGGTTACTTCAAGAAAACAATGTGGTGCCTATGAAAGGTGACTTCCTGTCATGCCATTTTCTGTCATTACTAATTCACTGTTAATATATATTTGCTGGTTTTGCCTTGATTTTTCAAAATCTCAGGTTGTTTTTGTAATAGAGGATTCCATGACTTATTTTAATTCTTGTGCTAAAGTCTTATATCACATAAGATGTAATATATAAATTGACTTTTAATAGTCTGTGTTCACTTAGCAATGGCATCTTCCCTCTCTGTGTCTTAAATATATGTATACAGGTCTGAGTCAGAGGATGGTCTGAAAGATTGTAAATCATAGTCAGAATATTTTTTTTCATCAACTGAAACATTGTCCTAACACCATATTTTTCTATCTTCAAGCTGCCTTAGAGATCAATCTTTTCCAGAAATTTTCCATAATTCTAATAGTAAACAATAAATAGCTGGCGATGGCATCCTATGAGACCTCTAACATGCTCATGAATATTTTGTTCCTTCGATAAATATAGCTCAGATTGACAAAACAAGTTTTACTCATCTACAGTTATATGAATTTGTAATCCATATAGATTTGTAAAATAGGATAGATCGCACAAGAGCCCCTGGACCTTAAGGGATAGTTGGATCCCTTAAAATTCTTCTTAAACCGAGGTAACTTGGGGGTAAGTCTCAGTGCTATCACTGTTGCGGCCTGAGTTTGAGCCTTAGCCAGGGAGGTAACCCACAGATGGTGCAAAAAACCTCTCCTGTCTTGCCAGCTGCTTCCCTTAAGAGTTTATTTCAGTAAATCTATCTGTTCTACTCCCAAGTCTGTCTCTGGTGAATTCTTGCACTCCCCACACCTCTGGCCTAAAACCCAGTTCTTCTATACACACAAAAAAAGAAATCCTACAACTTCAAAATGTCTTTTAATTCCAGGTAAACATGCAAACATATACTTTCATTTCTTACTTCAATTTCAGTCTTGTTATATATGGCTTTAAATTGCAACACATTATCCAAATAAGAAACTCAGACTAGTCTTTATTTCTCATAAATATTAGCAATCCTTGACCCTAAGGAAAATTGTCTTATCAATACTTAGTTAACATGTATGGTTTTACTAAATATTTAGTGATCAGAATTGTTATTTAACCCTCTGGAATACATTTTTAAAAAGATTGTAGAAAAGGGGCCTCCCCTGGTGGTGTAGTGGTTGAGTGCTGGGCTGCGAAGCTGCCCGCAGCCTCGGCAACACCGGTTCGATCCCCGGCCACCGGTGAGGGTCCCACATGGCATGACAGACCTCTCCTGCCTCGCCCACTGCTCCCCTCAGCAGTGTACTTCTTCGTTAGTCTGCCTGTTCTGTTCCCCGCTCTGGCTCTGGTGAATCCTCTCACCCTCCTGCAATTCTGACTGTACCCAGTGCTTGTACACATAAATAAATAAATAAATCTTAAAAAAAAAAAAGATTTTTGAAAATTACACAGAAATTCCATATACCTTGTTGAGGTGATATTGTTTTCTGACTATGGTTGGCTCATAATCTCTTTCTTCTCTCATATATTTTTAGTAATGTTAAACTTGACCTCCTTTTTCCTGTGTTGCCTTGGGAAATCCAATTTGTCTAAAATTATGAAGACAAATGTATTTATTTTTGGTGAAGATTTGGCAGCCAGAACTTCAACATCCTATATTTTCCCCTAACTAGTATCAAGTTACCTATCCAAGCAAAAATGGTCATATCCCTTATTTAATTTCTAACAGAGACTCTTTTAGAGATACTTATTTTACTTAATATTTGCCTGATATAATCATCGTTGTATATCACAGCTGTTTAAAATGATAAGCACTGATATTAGAGTGAGGGATCTCAAACTCATAGCTCAAATAATAAAGCATTGCACAATACATAAACACTCATTTTTTTATTAGTGTTTTATGTCTGTAAATGTTTTAAAATATAGAAAGATTTATTATATAATATCTTTTTTCTTCTGTACATTAAAATGTTCCAGATGTTTGTCTATAGGATGTCAGAGGAAATTGAAAAGTAAGGCTAAAGGGAAATAGTTAATCATATGACAAAAAGATATAAAAACAGCTAAGGTATTCTTTCATTGCCATTAAAATCTGGTTGCCATGGTGTCCTTTTTCCCCAAAAGATAACCAATGAAATAAAAGATACCAGAGTATTTGGGAGAAGCAATTGTTTGAATTCTGTACAAGAACTATTTTTCCTTTCTTTTAAACATCTAGCGCTTGCAAAATTTTTTTCTGCAGTCAAATTTCAAATTCTTACTGACAAGTAGTTAATAGAATTTATCTCTGTAATATGTTTTAGTCACACAAAACATCTTTTCAGAAATGTTTCAGCTTTGTCTAGCTGTGGTAGTTGTTAATAGGTTTTCATATACATTGTTATAATGAAAAAAATATTTTAAACATTCTGAAATAGGTAGAATGTAAATCTTTTGTTGAACTGAGCTATAAACCTCATGTAAAAGTTAAAAACCTGGGCCTCCTTGTTGGGGCAGGTGGGCGAGCGGAGCCCTGTGAAGCTGTCTATAGCCTCTGCAATGCCAGCTTGATCCCTGTTGGCCACGGAGCAACCCATATGGTGCGGCAGACCTCTCCTGTCTCGCCCGCTGCTCCCCTCAGCAGTGTATTTAAGTCAGTCTGCTTGTTCTGTTCCCCACACTGTCTCTGTTGAATCCTCTCACCCTCCCACACATCTGGCCTGTGCCCTGGTTCTTGCATAAATAAATAAATCTTAAAAAAAAAAGAAAAAGTTTAAAACCTCCTTGTGATAGGAATAACCACAAGAGGGAATCCAAATTATAAGCTCATGTTTTGTTGTAAGTGGTACTTTTATCAAAAAAGCCAGGTCCATGATTTAGTCAACATTGACTCCATTATAAGAAGAATTCATAGAATTTTTTTAAATCAGTAATGATAAGAAAATACCATTTGGATTCAAATGAATTGTTTACAGGAAAACTCTTCCAGAGAATAATTAAGAGGGGCCTCCCTGATGGCACAAGCCAATCTATATAGTAGAAGAGGCTGTTTCCACTAGTCACTAAATACAGAGATTTAGATACTTGTCTCCCCAGGTATTGTTCAGAAAAGATTTGTCTCCAAGAAAAAGAACCCACCCAAGCTAAGATCAGCAAAATAAGAGAATATATTTGAAACCTACAAGAGGACCCTACCATCTTATCAAAAACAATTATTCAATAAATAGATTAAGTTCTTGGGAGGAGCTGGTGCCAATCACCTCACTTTCTGTTACAGTTGAACAAAGACCAATGTGTCCATTTCAGTCTCAAATTTAAAGTAATTCTCAGATGTTATTAGTTAGAAACAAGCAGAATTTTCTGGCTTCCAGATCTAAATTTATCACAGATGGATCAGAGTTCTGTCTATGGGAGTCCCTAACAGTGGTCAACTAAACCAACATTCAGGAGGAATGAATAGGAGGTGACTTTCTGAAAGGGATGCAAGAAGCAAAGATTGGGGGGGGGGAGCACATTTCCAGGAAGTTGATATAAAATATCAGAACTACCGGAATTACTTACCAAGGTATAGGAGAAAATCTGTGTTTGTTTTTTTTTTTTTTTTTTTTTTAATGGTAAATGGTATATAGGTAGGATATAAGGGGACTTAGATGATCCAATAAAGATAAAGCTCTGGATACATATGAACTAAACACTTGTGGTGAGCTGTGAACAAAGGGTCCCTTTAAGGAAAAAGGTGTGGAGGATGTGTTGGGTTCCATATTAAGGACAGGCACCCCATTCTACCCCAGAAATCTGGTTCTCAGATATTAACATATTTCACATATTTTCAGTGAACAAAACCATGTGTCTGTACTAGCACACCGAAATACAGAAAAACAACGTGTTGCTCTCACATCTTTCAAAATACCCTCGGCTTCCCCTGCAGCAATGACAGGTTGGGCTGCCTCAGAGAACCTAGTAAGGGACACAAACCTCAGAAAATTCGATGCATTTTGATGACATTTGACCTTGTTCTCATCACCTGGAGACTGCTTAAAGGAATTCCCCAACCATTTGTCTTACATGCACAATAGTGTTGTTAGAATGGTATTCATGGACTTTGAAGATGATAACTAAATCTAGGTTTCATATGCCAAAGATAGCCTGGCACCAGCTGGTTATAAATCTGTTCTCATCCCTCTGAGGAAGTTCTTTTTAAAATTCATGACTTAAAATAATCCCTTGTACACTGTGCTTATATATGTATTCATATACAGTTGTACTATAAAAAAGCACAGTATTTATTTCTCTAATCTAAATTATATTATTTTAAAAAGAAATAAAAATTAGCATAAAGATATATATGCTGCAGAGGATTTCTCCAGCTTTTATTCTTGAGCTGTCATTGTCTTGCTTGAACTTAGACCCAGTTCCCAGAAGGATTAGACAGGTGGTATATAGAATAAAATGTGCCATGCTTTTCCCAGAATTATTCCTTTGCTCTGAGTCCAAGATAACTGGCCTAAACTTGTTTGAGCAATCTTTTTTTGCTGAGTTTTCTCCTAAGAGATTTGTTGCATTGTAGACAAAATACGAAAGAAGCATCATATTGAAATAAAAGCTCTGAGATATTGACATATAAGCATTCCTTATTGAAACCACCCCTGAAGAATACAGGCTACCAGTGTGTAGACATTCTTGCAGCCCATACATCAGGGACAAGGAAGGCTGGCTTCCTGTATTTTTTTTTTCTTTGCAGGAAAAATAATGACAACTTATAGCAGAGCATCTACATCTGAAGGTGAGGGATGCCCACTTACAGCAGCAAAGATGCCAGGAGTGGTGGAACACTTTTAAGTGGAAATGAGTTAGGGGATAGCTGTGCCTAGAAAAAGCTGCCACAGCTGGAAAGAGGAATGTACATCATAGGCCCTGAATACACTCTAACTAACCTTTCTGCAAGAGTAAAATACACTGAGTGGAAAAAGGACATTGCAGTGTCTTGGGGGTCCTGATAGAAAAGGTGAAAGAACGATAACAACACCTTTGAAAAAATAAATTACTTCAAAAATTTATTAAAATGCCCAATTTACATTGGTTTCAAATATGAAAATAAGTCAAAGAATTTATAATATTCTAGGCCTTTCTGCATTGCAGTATAGGAGACTTTGGAAAAGCTCCTGAAACTTCCTGTATCTTGGATCTCTCATTTTTTAAAGATTCATTTTATTTATGTATACAAGATCAGGGGTGTAGACCAAAGGTGGGGACTTGGGGGCTTGTGAGAGGATTCACCAGAGTCAGATTGGGGAGAACAAGCAGATTGACTGAAATACACTTCAGAGGGGAGCAGCGGGCAAGACAGGAGAAGTCTGCTGCACCATGTGGGTCACCTAGTGGCCAGGATCGAACTTGTGCGGGCAGTGGCTATCTATAGCTTCATACCTGCTGAGACTTAACCCCTTGCACCTACCAGGGAGGCCCCTCGCAGATGTCTCATTTTAAAATAAAAAGAGAAATAGAAAATTTAAAAATAAAATATAAAATAAAAAGTCCAATTTATGAAAATATGACATAATGTGAGAGAAAAATGAATAATTCATAATCAATAGAAAGTATTCATTAATAATTTAGTTCAGTTAGTAATGATCATGTATGGATGCAGTCCATATATAGCTTTATATTAGACTTGATATTTTAAAAATGTTAAAATTCTTAATTTAGAATTTTATATAATCCTAATAAATTTCAAATACAATAAAAACAAAATTACAAAACTTATAATTTGATCATTGCTGATATAAAAGATGGGTTACATTTTCTCATGTTGAATATGCCACTTCTGGATTATATGACCTGGAACAACAATTTCATATTAATATGATTGCGTTTTTTTATGTATAATATTAGTAGGAGAGAATGAATATCTGTAAGATTTCTCTGATTCTGGACTTTAAAAACCATACCACAACACCTATTTCTGAGTCAGTGAATGAATTGTTGGAAATTCAATCTATGTAAAATTCCAGTGGTTTATCAATTGGATAAAATGGCTCTAATAAAGAAAGTGGAATTTTTGATAAATTATATTCAAGTGTGGTTTTTAGACCCAAGGAAAAAATATGAAAAATAAACATTAGTTTTATTAAATTGAATATTACACTTTTAACTGTGATTTTTATCACTTTATGTATTTTAAAATATCAGTAACACCAATTGACTAGATTAATTTTGATGACAGTAGCTATGTTTATGCTGATTGTAAAATGGATTTTAATCTATAACTATAAAGAGGATCACCATCTCCCTGACCCAGATAAGATTTTAAAGGTACTAAATAATAACCTCCTCTCAGTAATTATATAGTCATGAAAGCTTGTAACACAAATTAAAGATGCTTATATTTTCAAGATACTAGGAATAGATAGATTTCCATGGATAATTTGGTTTTCGCATTTTTTTTTTTTTTTTGTGGGACCCTCACCGGCGGCAGGGGATGGAACCAGCGCTGCAGAAGCTGGGGGCAGCTTCACAGCCCAGCCCTCAACCGCTGCCCCACCAGGAGAGGCCCTGGTTTTTACATTTTTAAAATACTGAAGAGTGCTAGTTTCTCAGTTGTCCTGCAGAAGGTCAAAGTGGAGTATTTCATTTAAAACATGGTTTATTAATATCAGCTGATACCATTTAATAACCTCTATCTTATCAAGATTGATTTGAATATAATTTTTAAACTTTTTTTAAAGATTTATTCATTTTTTCATGTAAGAGCTGGGGTACAGGCCAGAGATGTGGGGGTGGGGTGAGAGGATCTACCAGAGACAGAGCAAGGAACAGAATAGGCAGACTGACTGACTGAAACACATTGCTAAGGGGAGCAGCAGTCAAGACAGGAGCGGTCTGCCGCTCCATGAGGGCTTCTCTCTGGCCAGCCACGGATAGAAATTGTGCTGCAGAGGCCGCAGTGTGCTTCATAGTGTGGTGCTAAACCCCTTGTGCCAAAAGGGAGGCCCAATTTTTTAACTTTTAAGATAAATGCTTAATATTTTTATTTTCTATGTATAGTCAAGGAATTTAAACAGTTTAACCCATAATGACTAACAAAACATCAGAATCACAGCAGAATTACGCTTAATGGCCTGTTCTGTTGCTTTTATAAGACACACTGTGATCAACATACTTTTACTTCATCATGAAACATTATTTTTTTCTGGAAAACATAAGAAGAGGTGTCTCCTTAGTGGCACAGGGGTTAAATCTCACACTATCAATCTTTTGCCAGCCATTTAGGAATGAGTCAGATCCCCAGCCTGGGAGCTACCCACATGGCGCAGCAGACCTCTCCTGTCTCACCCACTGCTCCCCTCAGCAGTGTATTTCAGTAGATCCATCTATTCTGTTCCTCACTCTGTCTCTACTGAATCCTCTCACCTCCCCTCCCCATATCTTTGGCCTACACACCAGTTCTTGTATGCATAAATAAATAAAAATAAATCTAATTTGTGTGTGTGTGTATGAAAAAGAAGAGTTTTCATTTGGTCTCAAGAGTTTAAGTATAAGCTTTAAAATTTACCTGTAAGTAGTATCAGTCAAGTCTCGAAGCTGTGTATATTAGTTTTCTAGATCATTTACCAACAATTATGAAAAAAATGAAACACTGAAATATTTTATACATGCTAAATAATAGATAATATTATCAGCACTTTAATTATTAGTCATGTGTTTGCGTACTACTGCATCATTTTTGATATTGAGGACTTTTGACTCATCACAGAAAAGTCTAAGTTTACATGTGATGCTGATGCTGTGCTAAATTCATTAAAACATCTTTGACCAAAAAAAAAAAAAAAAAAAAAAAAACCCACTATTTCCCTGTGTCTTCAGGAAAGGCAGAATGTTGCTTTTAGAATATGCTTTATTGCAAATTTTCTATACATGGGAAACGGAACACATATAATATTAAGGAAACAAATCATTATAATAAAAGTCAGCATACTTATTTATCTAAGTAGAAAAAATGGCTGTATATAAGAAATTAGTCCATGTTTATATAATAGTCATAGCATTTAGTTGGAAGGGGATCATTCATTTAAGAAAAGATGAGTAGACTACTTCACAGCTGCTCCTATGTGAGTAGAGTGTTAGGCTATCTGGGAGAGTGTCCAAGTGAGTATCAGCTGAGTTCTTAAGACAGGTGATTTTAAAGGTAATGGTTTCATCAAAGAGGAACTTAATTCCAACAACAGTGATTTTTCACCCTCCATGAAAAAATAAATACATTATAAATATGTACCTGGAATGAAATGGATTAGTAAATTTTTAAATTAAAAAAATTAAATGATAAATTATTTATAAAAAATGGAGGGAAGAAGAATTTCAAAGAGTCAGAATTCTATGAACAAAATTGTAAAAACTAGTAATGGCATCCAGATAAAATTGTGTAACAAAAGAAATGATGGTAAAGCACCAGTTAATAATATAATATTTGCAAATACAAGTCATAAATGAGACAGGAAATTTAACTAAACATAGTATATTTAGGAGCAGGTTATAATTTCTTTGAATTACAGTTAAAATGGGCTGCCCATTTAAATTTTGTATATGGGCTGATTTGAACAGATTTGTGTTGGAGGGATAACACTAAGCAAAATCAGGAGCAGTATTATAAATTCTAAAGGAGAGATGTCTTCAGCAGTTGCCCTGAGAATTTAATTAAAAACTGAGCAGTGAAAAAAGTAAACCTGTGTTTTTTACCTCCACTGATAACTGTCTGATATGAAACAGTGTAGAGGTGTTTTTGGTTTGATAGTTTTAAATATACTGTATTATACCGTAAAGGACATGCACCCTTGGTTGAAAGGATATTAAACATGAATATTCTTCACCTAAAACATAAACAAATGTTTTTTTTTCCAATAATAAGGAATATAGTTGACATTCCTAAATTGTTCCCTGATATGTGACCTAGTATTTTATTTTTCATGACAAAATATTATACAAAGTAGTGAATTTCTATGATGCGCAATTTGGTTTTTAAATGTGTTTGCTTCATAATTTAGAAAAGCATCCTGATATTTATATTCTGTTTAAGGCTTTAGAGCCACTGACAAAATCGTTTCCTTTGGAATAATTCTGTTTTATTGGTGTATAAAAAATGTAGTGCAGGCTAATGTGGAGAATTTAGTCTGTCACTTTAAATCAATAGTGATCTTCAGAACTATGTGAGGTCAAACCCTGTTCATGCTACCTTTGCAACAAATCATAATGCCACAGTAAGTACATACAGGGTGTTATTAACCAAAGAAAACCTCGTGGGAACAGGGAGATTTGTTGAAGACAGCAGCAGGAAAGCTCTGAAGGCAGATATTAAAAAACACTATATCAGAACACAGGGCTAATGCAGCGGTAGATGGAAAAGTCGAATGATAAACAATGCCAGGTGGTTTTATATTAAGTGTCGTGATAATGTTCACATTTCTTTAAAAGACTTTCATTTTGATAAGGAGAAAGGGGAAAAAATCAGCTCTTTTGCTGGAGCAGTTAGCTAATTCAAATAAGTAAATATGCCTTATCTCTTCTGGCCAGCTATCAAAAACACCTCTGTCATTTCAAATTACAAAAATAACGAGGGAAAAAAGAGCATGAAGGTGATAATTGAGTATAGTACAAAATGAGCTTGCACTAATTTTCTTCTACCATAATACATTTCTGAGTAAATGTAATGTATTAGTTTGATGATACATATTTTTTTGTATTTTTCAAATTATGTTTATTGAGATAACATTGATTTATAACATGTATATGTTTTGCAGGTATAAATCCACATCAGTGAAAATGTATGCTATCATTCCATGCCCGACACCAAAATACCAACAGTTCTCTGCCATAATCCTTGAGGCACCTCTCCCTTTTGGCCCCATAACCCCACCCTCTCTGTTTGTTACACTGTAAAAAAGTAGAGAAAAGTTTCACGTGTGTCATAGCGGATTGCAGTTCAGAGATATCTTCCTACTTTGAATTTCTGTCTACAGTTCTTACTTCAGGTAAAGAGGAGTAACTATTAAAAAAAAAAAAATGATTATAGTCCAAAAGATGACCATGAAGATATTTCAAATTAGGTGACTGGAAAGAATTTACTTGGTTCTTTTTTTAAAAAAAGAAATTTATTTATGCATACAAGAACTGGGGTGTAGGCCAGATGTGGGAGGTGGGAAGGGTGAGAGAAGATTCACCAGAGACAGAGTGGGGAGCAGAACAGGCGAATCTACTGAAATACACTGCTAAGGGAAGCAGTGGTGACACAGGAGAGGCCTGCTGCCCCATGTGGGTCAGCTCCCTGGGGGCTGGTAATAGCTTGATAGTGCTTTGTCATTAACCCCTGCACCACCAGGGAGGCCCCAGTTCTTAAATCAACTATGTAGAGGGTATAAAATGGTCAAGAAAGTGACTATTTTAGAGAGATCTGCCAAAACTATTCTTGGTGGCAGAGGATATGGTGGTGGTTTTTAGGAGGCATATATGCCAAGAAGGAAGATAGCTCACTGAACTGTCTTTGTCCTATATTACAGGGCAACCTAGAAAAATAAGGCAGGGTTGAAAAATATAACTAATGCTGTATCAGAACTCCTGCATTCCACATTTCAGAGGAGGAAGACAATTCCCTTCCCCTTTTGAAATCTTGGGCTGATCAAGCAATAAAATGTGTATCAGACAGATTATTTGAAGGGGAAAAAAAACAAATATAATCACATACCTGATCTAAGGAATAGGATAGGAGCCTGGACCTCTGAGGAAAGAGTAGACAGACCCTCACCTTTTGAGTAGAGGGTGACATATGATGAAAACCAGATACTCCATTTAAATGTTTTTACAACCGTATATATAATTTTCTCCAAATAGAAAAATAATATTTCAAATAATAATCCTAATTCTGAGTAATCCTCCAATCTTACTTCATTCCTCTATACAGTTAAGACAGTGGTAAAAGTTTCTCATGAACCAGATCTGAGTTCAAAATAATCCACATATTGTGAAGGCCTATTCTGAACATCTTCGAGAGGCCCATTTTGAAAGCCTGTCCTAATTCAAACAAAAGTAGTAAGGACTTAATGGGGGGAGTGATGAATACAACATCATCAATATTACTGGTGAAATTTCTCATTATAGGGGGAGCCATTAAAAAAAGAAAGAAATATCAGAAGTACTTTTTGAAATATTAATTTCATTTTTATTTATCTTCAGATTTACAGATAATAAAGTCAGCAAAGTTAAAATTATTTTTGATCATATTATTTTTTTAAAGATTTATTTATTTATACAAGAACCAGGGTACAGGCCAGGTGTGTGGGTAGGTGAGAGGATTCACCCGAGACAGAGCAGGGAACAGAACAGGCAGACTGACAAAATACACTGCTGAGGGGAGCAGTGGACACAACAGGAGAGGTCTGAGGCTCCATGTGGGATTCTCTCTGGTTGGCCGGATCAAACGCCCACTGCAGAGACTGTGGACAGCTAAACAGTGTGGTGCTAAACCCCTTCTGCCACCAGGGAGGCCCATTTTTGATCATATTAAATTTTTGTCCCATTTCTGTCCTTAATAGATGTGTAGGAGGAGATGTGTTGTTAAAGACAGTGCCAATAGTTATCTTTTATATTATAGGGTGTCTTGTTTTCTGACTGTTTAGAAGGTCTTTGAAAGGAAAGGGGAGAAAAGTTTTATCTTTAAATGAAAAAAAAAAGAAATATTGGGCCTCCCCTTGTGGCGCAGGTGGTTGAGCGCCATGCTGTGGAGCTGTCCGCAGTCTCTGCAGTGCTGGTTGGATCCCGGCGGCGGGCGAGGGCTCCACATGGAGCAGCAGACCTCTCCTGTCCCCGCCTACTGCTCCCCTCAGCAGTGTATTTCGTCAGTCTGCCTGTTCTGTTCCCCGCTCTGTCTCTGGTGAATCCTCTCACCCTCCCACACATCTGGCCTGTACCCTAGTTCTTGTTTAAATGAAAACTAAATCTTAAAAAAAAAAAAAAAGAAATGTTGATTATTAAATGTGTCTGGACACTTCTTAATCTTTTTAAATGTTAAACTACATTATCTGACCTAAAAGATTATAGAATATTTTATTTACTTAGCAGTGGACATAATTCAAGAGTGCTTCAAGAATTTGCATATAGTGTCAGACTCAGCCAGTGAAAAATGTTAATAGTTGGGTACAATCAAAAATATAGTTTCATTCTGACTGCATCCTACAAGTCTTGCCTGTCCATTTATCTGTGTGTGTGTGTGTGTGTGTATGTGTATAGGGAATTTTTTTTTTAAATCTGGAATTGAGAAATCTATCTACACATCAAGGTCACCTAAGTGTTGAAATTATATTCCTGTGAATGGTGAAGAAATCTCAGTTTCATTCATTTTTGAAATTAATTAACAAATTACTAAACAAAAATGAATCCTGGCAGAGGGTTATTGCATGATCTCTTGAAAATTTAACATCCAATGTACTTACAAATAGGAAGAAAAGGGGACTGCAGTCACACTTGTTTATTACATTAAAGCATAATAGCAGTTTGTTCTCATGAAATCCTGGACATCTGCATTTGTGTCAGAATATCACCCCTGCAACACACAGATAAGTGTACTTCCATTTTTTAAGCTTTGTAAAATTATTGTTGTCACACTTGAGGTCAGGGAAAGTGTATAAAAGATTAAATTCAGAGTGATTGGATAATAAATAAAAAATGAAAACATGTTTTGCCTCTAATGTATGGTCTCACACAGCTCCCTTCCTAGATATCAAACCCTAAATCCAACAAAATATTCATAAATATCTGCCTCACCAAACAGGGCACTATTTACAAACAAAATTAATTTTGTTTTTTCATTCTGTGTCTACATCACTAATTCTCATTTATTACTTCCAGTGCATACAGCTCAGGAATGAAGCTAGTTATGAAAGTGGACTTTAGGGTGCATTAAACAATGATTGTGTGTAGACAACAGCACATTAAAATGGGTTTTCTTAGGAACAGATGCCAGCTGGCAGGGAATAAAACACTTTATTGAGTTTTGTAACCAAGACACTTTGTGTGTGTTCTACAAATACAATATTATATGTAGTCGACTTTATTACCAGTATTGGGATGAAACAATTCAAATTTGCTTGTGTAGCCATATTCTCTCTTTTTTTTTTTTTTTGCAATTTTACTTTGATTTATTAAAGAGAGTGGATTTCAGGGGGATAGTAGCAAAATAGAAATCATTTTTAGAACCAAAAGCAGTTTTGTTCATATTTAAGGCAAAAACCAAACCAACACTAATTGTCAGACAAAAGATTTGTATTGTATACTCAGAGATAAATGACTCTGGTGGAAGCTGATTTTTAGTAATGGTTAATAAGTTTAATGCATTGTCTGTATGCTCTGTAAGATTCATATACTGTTACATGTTATGAAAAATATTATATGTTGGAAATCCTTGTCCTATTATAATGGTACAAATGACATGTCATTTAGAAATGATGTGGAATCACAGAAGCAGAGCAAAAAACTTTAATTGTTAGTTTAATTAATGTTTAAATATGACATTGGGTACAAGTATTAATTCATTTAATGTTATTCTATATAATCAGAGATACATAAAGATATGTAACCATTTACTTAATACTGAATTGCTTTCATAAACAGAAATAAAAGAAACTAATTGTTAACAAGCCTTCATTTATAATTCAGGGGTCACTCTTAACTAGATAGCAAGAAGAGATTGCCTAAATGCTATGAGATTTTCCTATACATACAAAATTTTAATTCAGTGGGACTATAAGCTGGTTCCTTACATTTATGCTGTTTTCTGATTTTAGGACAATACAACACAAGGCTAACCTTTGTCTTCATGAATATATAAATCTTGGGAATAGCTCTGTGACTTGAGGTCAGTGCTGAATTCTGCAGTCTGTTGTTACCAAGGCATTTTCTGTACTTCCTTTCCTTATACTTGTACTTCTTCCTGAAGCACTATTCCACCAGTTCAGCTCTACCCTGGCTCTTTTTTACAAACAAGATCTCAACTCAAACTCCACTTTTTGAAGAGACCTTTCTGACATACTACTTAAATCATCCACTCCACTCTGATATTCCCTGTCATAGTAACTATTTTATTATATTTATAGCACTCAAATTAAGTCATCACTTCTTTCCCTATTTCTATCTTTCCATTCCATAATTTGATCTCTCTGTGTATCTATATTCAATACGTCTCATTCAAACAGAATGTTCTGTTCCTAACACAGGAACAGAATAGACACTAAATAAATATTTGTTGAATGAATGATGAGTGCCTGTTACTTGCCCCTGGTTCAAATATTGTCAAGTTACATTTCCCTTTAGTATTTTCACTGTAGTTAAATTATTAATACCAGAGTAAATAAAGTTAAACAAATGGGTTCTCGTCCAGGGAATAATGGATTTTAGAGTTATGCCTGCTTTATGCTAGAAGTTAAAATAATAGATTCTGGAGTTTGAATTCTAGCTCTGATATCATTTAGCTTATTTAGTTTCTCTGTGATGTTACACAATTACATTTACCTTAATGTACCTCAGTATTTTCATCTGTAAAATGAAGTAATAATGATAGTAATCAGTGACTCTATAGATATAATTTTTAGAAAAATACCTGATACACAGTTATCATTTAATAATTGTTGTTTGCTAAATTTTCAGTGACTAATTTTTTTTTTCAGTGACTAATTTTCATTCATTAATTATAGATCTAGTATTTCTATTTCTATTTCTGACTTATTTCGCTAAGTATAATTTCTCTCCAATTCCTTCTGTATTATTGCAAATGGTAAACTCTCACTTTTATTTTATATAGCTGAACAGTATTCCAATGTGTATATATACCACATCTTCTTAATCCACTTCTCTGTTAGGGGCCACTTAGATTGATTCTATAACTTGGTTATTGTACAATAATGCTGCAGTGAACAAAGGAGTGCAGACATCTCTTCAAATTGCTGTTGTTTTTTTTTTTTTTTTGCATTCTTGGGATAGATATATAGAAGTGGAATCTGTGATTGTTCCTGTGCATATCATTAAAAGACTACAAAAATAATTACTGAATATACCTATTAAAGGTTTGAAAATAGCCATCACATACTCTTTGGGATTACTGGAAGTTATGCATCCACATTACAACTGTATCTAATTTCCTTAAGAATATCTAATTTTACATTGCATTTAGGATACCATATAGTTTTGGCAGTTTTCCAAAGTAGGCTTTGACCAGTATATTGCAGAATTCTAGGTCCATCCCACTCTTTTTGACTTGCACAGTTGTTAAGACTGTATTAGCAGGGCCTCCCCGGTGGCTCAGCAGTTGAGCGCTGGGTTGTAAAGCTGCCAGCAGCTTTTGCACACGGGTTCGATCCCCGGCTGCTCCCCGGCCACCAGAGGAGGGTCCTATATGGCCTGCTGCTCCCCTCAGCAGTGTACTTCGGTCCTTCTGCCTGCTCTGCTCCCTGCTCTGGCTCTGGTGAATTCTCTCACCCTCCCGCGCTTCTGACTGTACCCAGTGCTTGTATAAATAAATCTTTAAAAAAAAAAAAAACAGACTGTATTAGCAGATAATAACTTTCTCAATATGATAAACTAAATATCCTCAAAAATATTTCCAATTAAAAATAAAGTGCAGGGTCTCCCCGGTGGCGCAGCAGGCTGAGTTCAGCGCTGTAAAGCTGTCCACAACCTCGCAGCATGGTTCAGTTCCTGGCAGGGAGATTCCCACATGGCACAGCAGACTCTCCCCTCTCACCCACTGCTCCCTTGAGCAGTGCAGTTCAGTAGTTCTGCCTATTCTCTTCTCCACTCTGTCTCTGGTGAATCCTCTCACCCTCCCACGCCTCTGTCCTGAACCCCAGCTATTGTATAAATAAATTAAAAAAAAAGAGCTTTTTAAAAAAATAAAAAAATATAAGATAAAAATAAAGAGCATTTTTTTTCCATTTGAAAAACAATGAATACACTATTTTGAAAAGCCTTTAAAATATGTATGCAAATTTGCAGTAAAGTAAATGATGTTCACAGGGACCACAGTTAATTAGAAGAAGGATTAAAGATAGAAAATTTTGCTGGGGGGTATGTTTGTTTTTTAATGATGGGTTCTCTAAGCACTGGTCAGTCTTTGTAATTTTTGATTGTGGATAGTTAGTGAGCAGTAGAACTTGCCACCCTAATTTATGCCTTTATGACATGAGGATTATCTTTAGCTGGTTATTTTTAAGAAACTAAAGATATGGGGCCTCCCTGGTGGCGCAGGCAGTTGAGCGCCACACTGTGAAGCTGTCCGCAGCCTCTGTAGCATGGGTTCGATCCCAGCCGGCCAGCGAGAATCCCACATGGTGAAGCAGACCTCTCCTGTCTCACCCACTGCTCCCCTCAGCAGTGTATTTCAGTCATTCTGCCTGTTCTGCTCCCCACTCAGTCTCTGGTGAATCCTCTCAGCCCCCCCACGCATCCGGCCTGTACCCCGGTTCTTGTATAAATAAATAAATCTTAAAAAAAAAAAAAGAAACTACATCTATAGAAGTCATCCTGAAAACCAAATTGAAGTTATCATTTTGTAAAATGCATCTATATTTGTGGGGCAAACATCCATTTTTAAATGTATCTCCTTTTTACCAACAAGAAAAGGGTAACTCTAAATAGTTGAAATTCATCAAAGGAACTAGCATGGGCTTAAATCTGCATAACAACTTTACCCTTGTTTACTGTACTTTTCTTGATAACCTCCCATAACTGGATCCATCCATTTTCCAATGTCTTTTATCTTTTGCTGGAAATAGTATTTGAGGTGATGACTTGAACCATTTCAGGGAATTACTCCATTTTCCAGAGAATCCCTCATATAAACAGGAGGGATGAATGTTATTGAGCTTCTGCTTATTTCTCTTCTGTTAATCTGTTTTTTTGTTTTTTTTTTTTTTTTTTTTTTTTTTTTTACGGGGGTGTCAGTCAATACATAGGGGGTAAAAGAAAAATTACTTTTCCTTCCCTTCTTTAGTGATGGCTACAGAAGGAGTACAATAAGAAGAATATGGCTTTTGTAACTTAGTTCTCTTAGAAAAGCCTGCACTGTTATTCCTTTGCCACACTTCCTTACTAATTATAGTTACACTTGATAGTTCTGACCAGTATTACAAGAATTTGAGTTTTACTTGCTTCATAAATTAAAGTTCACACAAATACTTAATCGTAAATTGATTGCATACTTAAGCATTTTGCATCTATTTTTATAAGGTTGAAAGATACATTTGATAGCAAGACATAACAGTGACACTTACATAATGATAGGTGAGACTTTTCATACATCTCCAAAGGCGAGAAGTTTACCAGGCACTACTACACAGGGTATTGCACCAAGGGGGCATGGTTAACAACTCAAGGGGGCAGCTTATACATGACAAGTGAGGTTGGATTAGTTTAGTTTTGTTAACTCCCTGTTAATTAACTAATTTGAATAATTTTGGAAGAAAAAGACAGGGTTTGTCTCTAGTTGTTTGGTATCTATCTTGTCCTGAGGCAATTGGGGCTAGTGCCTACTGACCTGATGGGTCTGAGACCACATAACAGAGTGGATAGTGTATTCATTTAAACATTGCTCAAGTAAGGGAAGTAACGAGCTTTTAGAAAAGGTCTCTATACTGACCCATGACAGAAAAAAGAAAGACACAAACATCTATTATAGTATTTAACATATGCTAAACATGTGAAGATGCAATGGGATAAAATTTAGCTCATTATGATAAAGTATGTAATAAGGATTACAGTTATTTTTAGTCATGTAAATAAATCTGTAAGGGAGAAATGCTATGTCAGGAATTCAATAATATGATGATACAGTATTCTTACTTCCATTCACTTAAGAGCAGTGGAAGCCACAGAGCCCAGTCATAGACCTTTAAGTTAGAACATTTTGCAGTGACATAGGTGAACTTGCAACTTTGTGTACCTGTCATCCTGCCAGGACCTGACCTTTAATTCTCACTTTGACTTTACTTTTCATTATTTCTGATGATTGGGTCTAGTTACTTGACCTAAGTTCTGTTCTAAGTCTACCTGTAACATTTTTACCCCTGTAAATTATCCCAGAGTCAACCTGTAATCTCAGGTCTATATAGAAGTTTGGAAGAGATGCCCTGTGTACCCAGTAATAATTTTAGCATTTGGTGTTACATCATGACAGTGGTCAAGATTTGTGATATGAACTATTTTATTTTATTAAAATCAAAATATAGTAGCTGCAATTTAATATTACTAGATGCTAAGTAATATTTGCTTTTTAGTTTTCAGTGTCTGTTGTGTATTACATGAAAATAAGATTTTAAAATGAAATACTACTTTCTAAAAAATAAGGACAAGTTTGTAGATACTAGTTTTTCCACTTTTTGTTTGTTGACTCCTTTTCCTTTGCTCAGTAAATCTAATTTTATTGATGCAATCTTCTTTGTAATGTAATAAAATACATTTTCTAGGAAGGTTGAATTTACAAGTCTAAACTATATATAGTTCTGATGGAAAAGATAAGGAAAAACAAATACACTATAATGCCTGAAAGAGATGCAGATAATTCTAAGGCACATAGCAATTTTAAGCTGTGTTGAACAGTATGATAATCTGTTTCTTCTTGGTCATAAACACATAATATGAGATAGGTATTAAACATTGGTTCAGCACTACATTGCTAAATGCGATATTTAGGTTTGGAGGGAAATTTGCTTGTTTCGACAGCGAGACTGATAGATATCTCACATCATTAGTGTTTCCTACAAGATGTTATATGTTCCAAACTCTCTGCTTCAGTGAAAGACACTATTACCAGGCTTTATAGATCGGCTAACAACTATGTCATTGTATCTTTTTCTACATTGCTCCTTGTCTGCACAACTCTCTCTCTCAATTCTACTTAGCTCATACAAACTTCTTTTTCTAGTGATTAATTGTTCCTTCCATAGCCTTATTAATATTGTTTGAGCTTAAAGAATTGTCTTCACAGATGATTAACTTTGTCATAAAATTTTCTCTTTAATTTCACTCGTCTTTACTACCTAGAAATTTTTTTATCAAATTTCCTATCCCTATCCCCCTTTTTTTGCTCTTGGCAGAAATTCTCATATTCAAATAAAATGTATGGGCCAGTGGAAGAATGCCCTAAGGAACATTGGGGTGAACACTCCAGAGAACCATATACCTGGTCATGCACCCACCCAGCCCTAGATGGCCTGCCAACTGGAAAATTGCCCCAAAGAGTAGCCAGAGAGATCCCAGCACCCCCCAAAACACCACAAAACCCCAGCTGTCATGCCCACCTATAAGTAAATGCCCAGAACACTGGGAAAGAAGGATCCACACACAATAAAAGACCCAACTACAGCAGAACAAATTCAAAGCAAACAATGGACGGACAGAAAAATACAAATGGCCAAGGCCAACAAGTTCTCAGGGAAACAATACATCATTGAGAGAAAACAAAATCCCAGAACTAAACCACAATACATGGAAAAGCTTTTAAATCTGTCGTCACAGGATTCAAAACTGCTATGATTAAGAAAATTAAAGAATTGGAAAAATATAATGAAAATTCAGAAAAACAATTCAGAGATATGCAAGAAAACTCAGAAAAGCAGGCAGAAAAGTATTCCACTTTCTTTTACAATTCCTTTGATCATATTAAGTTATCACATTTTCTCCACCTACTGTATAGAGTGCTCAATGAACCACAGACCCTTAATTGTTGATCTAGTTTTGAAGATAGACCTATAATCTCTACCTAAAAAGAGAAGTGAATTCAGTGCTAAAAATGAATGAACTATCAAGCCATGAAAGACATGGGGGTAACTTAAATGCATATTACTCAGGGAAGGAGTCAATCTGAAAATGTCACATACTGCTTGATTCTACTATATGGCACACTGATTAAGGTAAAACTATGGGAATAGTAAAGAGTTCAGTAGTCACCAGGAGTTTAATGAATAGTCTGAGCACAGAGGACATTAAGAACAGTAAAAATACTCTGGATGATACTATAATGAAGGTAACTTATAATTATATATTTTTACAAACCCACAGAATATACCCACCCAGAATAAACTGTAATGTAAAATATGAATAAGTGATGTAAAATATAAAATGTGGATATGATGTGTCAGTGTAGCTTCATTAATTGGAAAAAAAAAAAAAGTTTCCAGTCTAGTATGGAATGGTAATAATGCAAGAGGCCCTGGATATATCAGAGCAGGGGGAATGTTTCTTTCAATTTTATTAAGAACCTAAATCTGCTATAGAAGAAGAAAGTCTTTTTAAAAACAAACAAACCAAAAATTAAAAATTGATGACTTACAGGAGAAAGAAAATTTATTTTCTATCTTTTCATGGCTTTCAGTCTGCACTGGTTATAGTAATTTTGCCGAGGACACAGGTTTTGCTCCCTAATTGGATCTTTTGAATTGGATGTGTATTCTGAACCATTTCTTGGATCCCTGAATTTGCCCATGACTAGGATATGTGCTGTCATGACTGCTTTCCTTCACCATCTGCTGAAAATGTGATTAGTTTAAAATATTCTCAAGCTAAACCCTAGCCCCTGAAATTTCAACCATGTCTTGGATTCTTGCCCCTTGCCTGTTTCTTCATAAGAAAGAACAATTTGTGTATTATTAAGATCTATCTGAATTTTAGTGAAGATTTTTTTTAAAGATTTATTTATTTATGCATACAAGAGCTGGTGTACAGGCCAGAGATGCGGGGAATGAGAGGATCCACCAGAAACAGAGCAGGGAACAGAACAGGCAGACTGACTGAAACACACTGCTGAGGGAAGCAGTGAGCCAGGAGAGGTCTGTCTTGCCATGTGGGTTTCTCCCTGGCCGGCCAGGGATCGAACTCGTGCTGCAGAGGCTGTGGATTGCTTCATAGTGTGGTGCTTAACCCCTTGCACCACCAGGGAGGCCCTGAAGGGTTTTTTTTTAAGGACATTGAGCAATATAAATTAATATTTTCCTATAATTATTCCAGTCATTCTGTAGGGAAAACTGCAGTAATAAAGTCCCTGAGCTCACATTTTATTGATAAATGTAGAAAACACAGAAGAATGTTATATCAACTAGATAATATATTAATTGTGATAAATCCAAGGACATAAATATTTGGTCTAATAAAGACAACTGAAGTAGAAAGTAATTTTAAGAAGGTAAAACATAATGTGATATATAAAGAAAGAGATTGAACCATCAATATAAATGGCCTAGGAATGGGCATGACAGAGGGGGCATCTTTGGAAAAGATAGTGGCCTGCTTGTGAAAATAATATGATATGCATGGGATTTGGTGAGATAAGAAGAAGTTATGAAAATGTTGTTGTTAGACGTGTGATTTTGCAATTATTTTAGGGCAGAATATTTGTAAATTCAGATTGACATAATCTCAACTATGATTTTCATCTATTATTCTGCTGCATGGAGAATGGTTTATATATAAAAAATAGAAGGAAAGGGCCTCCCTGGTGGCACAGGGGTTAAGTGTTAGCACTCTCAAGGTATTGCCAACCACTGTGGCCTGAGTTTGATCTTGGTGAGGGAGGTGACTCCTGTCTCACCTGCTGCTCCTGTCAACAGTGTATTTCAGTAGATCTGCCTGTTCTGCTCCCTACTCTGTCTCTGGTGAATCCTCTCAACCCCACCCCCACACTTCCGGCCTACACTCCAGTTCTTGTATGCATAAATAAACAAAAATAAATCTTAAAAAAAATAGAAGGAGAAAAATACAAGGTATTGTGGTAGTTGGTTTAAGAAGTGAGCAGATTTAGAATAGAGAGGGGAATTACATAAGAAAAGGCATTTGCTAATATTTTTAAGAGTTTGTGGATGAACCTAGTTACAGTTTATGAGAATAATAATTGTTTTTACAGGTTGTGAAACCCGAGGCCACATACTACCTTAAAAAGTTCTGGGAAGAACAGTTTTATGTGGGTGGGGGAACATAAAGATGAAAAATTTCAGTTTATGAATAAATGTTTATGAATAAATTTTGGAGCAATATCAGCCAGCCTTAATATGAAGACATAAGACAAAATATATAAATAACTATAAATGCATAAGCACTTTGATATAAATGCAAACATTTTAAAATATTTTCAAATAGCTTCTAAAACAATATCAAAGTGAAAATATAATCTCATCAGTTAGGACTTATTCCTGGATTTCATGGATACATCTATAACAGGAGCTCTTCATAGAATTAGCAAGTCAATAAATATCTAAGGGCAGGATCCAATAGGGAAACCTAGATACACATGATTTCTCAAGACATTTACTCCACCATTACTTCACAAATACCATGTGCCCCGGGTCATTACAAATAATTTCTGTATCTTTTCTCACCCCTTAAAAGACACCAAAGTGGAGCCCAGGTCTCTCACATTAATCCTGAGACATATTCATCTACTTCTCAACCTGTAATCCACACCATTTAGCCACAGCGTTCATATATTACTATTCCCTGTTTGGAGAATACAACCCTATAAGTGCCTTTCCCACCTCTCTTTATATTAGGAACTGCTCCACATCTTCAAGATTTTTTCTGATCTTTCTTTCCCAGTCATGCTCTAGTACAAACCTACTGCTTCTCCGAGGACAATTTTTGGGGAAGCGTCCTTCCCCAAATGGCGGGTGTTTGTATTTATTACTTCTTGCTCTTCTGGGCTTAACAGTAAACTTCACACACTTTTATTTCTCACTTTTACCCTCAAACCTTATTCTCATCTCTTCTTAAAGGCTCAGTATTTTGGGCCTCCCTGGTGACACAGGGGTTAAAGTCTCAGTGCTGTCAAGCTATCACCAGCCACTGTGGCATGAGTTCAATCCTGGCCAGGGAGCTGACCCACATTGCACAACAGAGCTCTCCTGTCTCACCTGCTGCTCCCCTCAGCATATATTTCAGGAGATCTGCCTGTTCTGCTCCTACTGTCTCTGGTGAATCCTATCACCTCCCACCACACCTCTGGCCTACACCTAGTACTTGTATGCATAAATAGATAAAATATAGTTTAAAAAAAAAAACTCAGCATTTTGGTTATTGAACTGCACCATATAATATTTGTCTTATGTCTAATGATATACAGAATACCTGTTCCCTTGCTCTTAATTATCTTAACTCTTGTCTCAGCTTAACTCTTAATGTTGCTCTTCCATAATTATAATGACTCACACATATAATCTTTCAATTAGAGGCTTGGTAGGGTACCTAATTATTCATCAAAATCATTTCTCTTTCCTTTTGACAAATATTCAGATAATATTTATGTCTCCTCAATATGACCTCAGAATATTTGATAAAGATAGGTCTAACACTTTTTCAAAAAATAGACATTATTTTGTAACTTAAAAAAATAACATCAAATAATTTCTTCAAGGTATGACTGGAAGGTAAGAATTTTGAAACAATTCTGATACTTGTTTCAGGAGATACAAAGAAACAGGATACATTGAAGCAGATGTGAGGTCAAGATAGTGTTGCTTTGAAGATATTTCTTTGCTTCCATTTGTGATTTTATTTATTTTATATCTTAACTTAAAAATATGCTTTAGAACAGGTTTTCATATAAATGGGAATGATACCATAAAGGCAGAGAAATTAAGATCAGATGCAAATAGATCAAAGTCTACAGATACAAGTTGGTCATGGATTTGGTTATGAGCAAAATAATAAATTCCTTCAAGATGGATCAACATTGCTACTGAATTATGAAGCAATAGTAAGTTGTTGAGAATGTGGTTAGAAAGAAGAAAGGTATGGATAGGCTGAAGAAAAATGAATAAATACAATATACATGTCAGAAAATTTGAATGGAAACTTGCTAGGAAAGTAGCATAGTAGTACAATATCCATTTCAGACTTTTTGATCATAATGTATGATAAGTCATTCAATTGTATTATTTTCTTTAGTGAAAATTATTTGGGTAATCCCAGTAAAATGAGTAGTTGGTAATAATCAGTTTTGTAGTTTTGTTGTGACCAGGGACAGACAGAGGGAAAAGGACTGAAGATGACATCAAGATCACTGAATTAAAGGTAGACAATAAAGGATGATAAGAGAAGTGATTAAAAAGAGGTAGACCATAGAGTGAAAATACCAATAAAGCTAAAAAATTGTGCTCAGGTATGTCTAAATGAAGTGAATTGGAAGGACGAATGATGGTTAGAGTGGAGGGGATATTCAAAATCCAGTATGACTGGTGTTCTTATAAGGACTAACAAAGAATCACATACAGAGATGCCATGTGGAGACAGAAAAAGATGACAAAAGATTGGAATGATACATGTATAAGTCAGAGAACATCTGGGGCTACCAGAAGCTGAAAAATGCAAGAAAGTATCTTCCCCTAGAGGGTTCACAAGTAGCTTGGCCCTGTCAACATCTCAATTTCAGACTTCTAGCCTCTAGAACACTGACACAATAAATTTCTAAATTTCTCAATGTTTAAGCCATCCAGTATGTGACATTATGTTACAACAGTCCTAGTAAATGAATAAAGATGAGTACACAGATTTAGGGGTATTTTGAAAGTTAAGTTTCCCCTGCTTAAGTTAAAGATTTCATGGGGTTCCTTTCAATCCGAGACCAAGCTGAAGATGACTACATTTCTCCATGTAGTGGGAAAGACAGTACTTGGCTAAGATAAGTTGGATGTGGAAAAAGAAAATAACACTATATGGGCAAAACTCCATTGACATAAATTTCCAGGCACACTATTTAGAGAAGATGTCTTTAAAATCCCATTTTACTATGTTCTTCTAATCTATCATTTCTACAGAAATCTGCTCTGTCTCTCATAATGTATGAATTTCTGAAATATATTTCAACATTCAGAATATAATAAAAAGTCTGGAATTTATTCACTGAAAGTGACCGATGAACAGTAGTATAATTCTAATGCTTTGCTCTGATTGCATCACTGGCCTGTGTATCAAGAATAAACTTCATGAAAGAAGTTATCAGTATTATCCTGGGAGTTGTGGAGTACTAGCTAATTTGTCTGAAAAAAATATTCAAGAGATTTAAACTACTTTGATAAAGCTAGATAAAATTTTTTTAAAGATTTATTTATTCATATAAGAACTGGAGTGTAAACCAGAGGTGCAGGGGGAGTGAGAAGATTTACCAGAGAGAATGGGGAGCAGAACAGGCAAATCTACTGAAATACACTGCTGAGGGGAGCACCTGGCAAGGCAGGAGAGGTCTGCTGCGCCATGTGGGTTGCTCCCTGGCCAGTTGGGGATTGAACTAGTGCTGCAGTGGCTGGCAACAGCTTGACAGTGTTGTCTTTAACCCCTGCACCATCAGGGAGGCCCAGCTAGATAAATTTTTATGTGCACTAGACATATCAGAAAATTCTAAACATTATATTTCTGCTGAACATAATAAAGCATTTATTATATCATGATTTTGCAGGTCAGAAAATTTTGCAGGCCTAAAATGGTCAAATAATTTTTCTAAGGAAGGTCATGTATCTAGTCAGAGATACAGTTTGAATTTGATCTGAGACAGTCTCATTCCAAAGCACAATTCTAAATTCCTACCATAGACCCTTCTTTTATACATTATCACCTATTTTTCATATTATTGTTTTTCCATTATTGCCAGTTAGATAATTACATTATACAATATACAATTGCCATATACACCAACACCAACTTGCTGGTGGGTGTATTATGGTAACATACACCTGATCCTTTTCCTATGGAATATATATAGTGCAGTAAATCAATGTTACCTCAATAAAAATAAGTAAGAGGCATCTTGATTTTAAGGATTCTAAAATTTGAAATAATCTAAAAAGTGTGACAGAATTAATATGATGTGGAAACTGGAAGCCAATACTGTGAATAAATCATTAAGTAATAACAATTTTATGGATTAAGAAACCAAGTACAGGAGAGATTTAACCACCTTGCTTTGGGAATGTAGTGCTGGGAAATCTATCTTTTCAACACCAAGTTAATCACTTATATACTGAACTATTCCTTAGTAAACTATTCCATAGTATGTCATTACTATGATATACTTGAAGCTATTACTTCTGTATTTGAAAGTTTTTTTTTTTCTGTTTCAGAATAGTTCCCTTTTTAAATCTTGTATCTATTTTCATTGTGTTTAAAAATCTAAATTCTTAGAACTATTGGTTCTGCTTTTTATGTAGCAGAATGCTTTACTGAAGACTAAGCATGAATTTATTTTTACCTCTGCCTTTACCTTAAATATTAAATGTAATTCTACTATAGCACTTTTATAAAATTAAGAATATGTATCTTTACAAAGGATATTTCAGAATTTAAGAATACCACTATTGAAAGAGAAGTATCAGACCCATTCATTAGAAAAACCAATGGAGTTAAATATTTGTGTTTCTAGAATGAAAAATGTCCTCTTAATTCATAGTTTAATATCGAGGAGAAAGATCCTAACACCACTGAGACTGTATGTCACAGTGCATTCTCAGAGATACTTGAGTGGTTTTCATTATGATGCAGTATGGCAGTGCAAAGTGGACACTAGCCAAATTTAATGTCATGTGGTAGGATTGTTGCAAATTGGAACATGAAACTGAGTGTCAGACCTATTGGGGGGCCTCCCTGGTGGCCAAGGGATTAAGTCTAAGTGCTATCACCTCTATGGCCTGAGTTCAATCCCCGTCCAGGGAGATAACCCACATATGGCAGAGCAGACCTCTCCTGTCTAGCCTACTGCAACCCTTAGCAATGTATTTCAGTAAATCTGCCATTTTTTCTCCCCACTTTGTCTCTGGTGAATTTTCTCACCCCTGTACCTCTGGCCTATACCCCAGTTCTATGCATTCTGTGGGAAAACAAATTTTAAAAAAAGACCTTTGTGAATGGTATCAGTCTATATATTTTGATGAATGTTGTTGTAATTGTTCATTTGTTTATTATTTAAATTATTGATAGTGTAATAGTGATAATAATCAAAAGAATATAGTATTGGAACAAAAATAGACACATAGAATTGACATCCTAGAAATAAACCCACATACAATAAAGAAGCCAAGACCATACTGTGGAGAAAGGAAAGCCTCTTCAAGAAATAGTGTTGGGAAACCTGGACAGCAACATGCAAAAAAACAAAAAAAAAAAACAAAAAAAAACCACAAAGCTAGATTGTTATTTAACACCTTATATACACACACACACAAATACACACACACACCCCAAAAAAAAAACAACTCAAAATGGATTAAAGACTTGCATAACTTGAATCCAAAAAATACTTGTGATAAACTTCCTGGGTGAACTGCATCAACTGCAGAATGCCTTTGGGTACTTGTCTCCAACTTCAAGGGAACTCAAAGTAAGAATAAACTAATTGATCTGCCTACATTAAACTAAAAAAGCTTTTGTTGCATAAAACCATCACCAAAAAGAAAAGGCAACCTACTGTGGGATTAAATATTTGCACATCACATAGTTGATGAGAGATAAATATCCAAAATATATAATGAATACATACAATTCAACAAGAACAACAAAAAGTCAAACAATCCAGTCAAGAAATGGGCAGAAGATATAAATAGACCCTTCTCAAAAGAACATACAGATGGCCAAAGATATATGGAAAAAATGCTCCACTTCTCTTATCATCAGGGAAATGCAAGTTGAAGCTTAGTGAGATACCACCTCACTCCTGTGAGAATGGCCCATGTCAAAAAGACATAAACAAGTGCTGACAAATGAATAGAGAAAAGGGGACCCTCATATACTGTTGCTGAAAATGTAAATTGGTGCATCTTTTGTATAAAACTTATGGAAATTCCTCAACAGTCAAAAATAGAAACACCATATGATCCAATAGCACCACTCCCAGGTATTTATCCAAAGAATATGATAACATTAATTTACCAAAGATGTGTACTCTAATGATAGAGCGGGGAACAGAACAGTCAGACTGATGAAATACACTGCTGAGCGGAGCAGCGGGCGAGACAGGAGAGGTCTGCTGCACTGTGGTACCCTCGCTGTCCGGCCAGGATCAAACAGGCACTGCAGAGGCTGCAGACAGCTTCACAGTGCTGTGCTCAACCACCTGCGCCACCAGGGGAGGCCCATAGAAGTATATTTTTAAGATTTTATTTATTTATATATACAAGAACTGGGGTACAGGTCAGATGTGTGGGAGTGAAAGAATTCACCAGAGACAGAATGGGGAGCAGAATAGGCAAATTGACTGAAATACACTGCTGAGAGGAGCAGCGGGCGAGTCAGGAGAGGTCTGCTTCACCACGCGGGTTTATATATGCAATGGAAAATTATTCAGGTATTTAAAAAGATGAAATAATACCTTTTGTAATATGATGGAACTTGAGGTGACAGTGCTAAATGAGATAATTTGGGAAGTGCAAGACAATTGTTGGGTGTTTTTTCTAAACATAAATCATAAACGTAAACAACTAATGCAAACACACTAACAAATCTTAACAGAAATACTTCTCACATATTGTGACAGCTATGGTGGTTACCAGAGGGGAGTGGGAAAGGGGTGATTTGCATAAGAAATATAACAGTGAATGAGGTTATTGTTACACAGATGTAAAGGTATGAAGCTGTATTCCTGAAAATTACATAGCTCAGTAAATTAATTGTAAACCTATAAAATTTTATTAAAATGAATAAAATTTTAGAATAGAATGTGATCTAAGGGTATGTGATATTAAAACCCCTAACTATCTGGGAGTTAAGTATTTCATGTAACTTTAACATGGAAAAGGAAGAGAGATATGATTAGGATAGCAACAGGAATAGTGTAGAAAAAGTACATTCTAATTACCTTTGATTCCTTGATAGAATTGGCTAGGGGAGAATGTAAGATTTCTGTATCATACATGGTTGTGGTGGCGAGGCACCTCAATGTGTAGTGTTGAAGTGACAGTAATAAAGAAAAAAAGAAGTAGAGCTAATTCTAGAGCCTTATAATAAGACAGAAAGAAGAACACAGGGCCTTCCTGGTAGCGCAGGGGTTAAAAATCTTAGCACTATCAAGCTATCACCAGCCACTGTAGCATGAGTTTGCTTCCCACTCAAGGAGATACCCACATGGTGCAGCAGACCTCTCCTGTCTCACCCAATGCTCCCCTCAGTGTATTTCAGTGGATCCACCTGTTCAGTTCCCCATTCTGTTTCTCACAATTTCTTTTACCCCTTCATCTCCCCTGCACCTCTGGCCTAGATCCCAGTTCTTGTATGCAAAAATAAATAAAAATAATTTTTTTAAAGATTTATTTATTTATTTATACAAGCACTGGGTACAGTCAGAAGCGCGGGAGGGTGAAAGAATTCACCAGAGAGGGGAAAAGACCAGGCAGATTGACGGACGAAATGCACTGCTGAGGGGAGCAGCGGGCGGCAGAAGAGGTCTGCGCGCCATGTGGGACCCTCGCCCAGTGGCCAGGGATCGAACCGGCGCTCAACCACTGCACCACCGGGGAGGCCCTAAAAATAAATCTTAAAAAAAAAAAAAAGAAAGAGGAACACAGGAGTCAACTATGGTCAAAGAGCTGGTCCAAGTATTTAATAATGAAAGAATCTACTTGGGATCCTCTTGGAGTTGGAGGATGGTGCTCAACAAACCATATATTTGGTTAAGTTTTAGAGTAAATAGCTAAAATTCAAAATAAACACAGGAGGAGCCATACTGTCCAGGCATTTCATTTTATTTCTCTGCTTTATTTATTTTTAATAAAACAGCATATTTGCCAGATGTGACTCTTTTACTTTTAAAGGCAATTTATCTTACAAATAATGTAATATACTTTGATTTTGCACAGCAATACTGCTATACTTTATTCATATATACAGTATGTATGGACTGAATTGATTAGTGATCAAAAAGAAGAAAAATCAATCAGAGCTTTGTCAAAATGTTAAAGTAAGCAATAGGAAAAGTTTTATACAAAATTAAAATTTATTTACTTGTTTACTGAAGAATTAATTCATAAATTCAATAAATAATGAAAAATGTTAGTGCAAAATAGAAAAATATAATATTCTAATATCTAGCATCTTCTATGGCATATAATAGGTACTCAATTAAAGGTCTTGAATTTCTGTTTGCATACACGAGGTTAACAGGTGACCTGAAATGATGATATGGAGGCATTTATCATGATCATATAAAAATATGTTGAATACATTCAGAAGCAGCAATTTCTGAAATCACAATACAATCCATGTTAACATACAAATAATGAAATCATCTATATGGGTTTTAAAAATTCATGGCCCTAAAAACAAATCTACTAGATTCAATTCACAATATTTAAGTGACTGGGAGAAATATAAAAGCAATGAAAAATTCATGATTTTAATATTTATTTGGGGACTTGGGAGAGTAGTATATTTTGCAGGTTTGATAAAATAGAAAGTTAATTAAACCAGTAGAAACCTTATGCAATGCAATGTGTGATTACAACTAAATGAGTACCTTAATATATCCATTGTTTGTTAATGCTTTCTATAGAGAATGGAAAAGCACTGATTTTAAACTGTCAGGATTATTTCAACTGCCTTTTCTTCAGCCAGAACAGCTAAATAAATGAGCCAGTCAGTAGATTTTATATATTAGATTACATTGTTCTGAAAACTGTACTGTATTGTTGAAAAAGACATCATTTTAAAGATCATGTCTTGGAGATTGATCTAAGATGACAGATTAAGCAGCAGTCTGAGTTGAATCTTCCTGCATACACAATAGACCAGCATCAATGAGAGAGCAACTGGCTCTGGAAGAGAACTGAAGTCTTGGCAATTGGCATCTCCACCAGGAGATAAGACAGAGGTCACAAGAAGGGATAGGAAAACATGAGAAGTGGCCCTTCCAGGAATGACACCAGGATGCTGGGAAGGTAATCCCCAACCCTGCCTGGTCTCCTAGCACATAATGATGGCTAGTGCCACCTCCAGAAAGAAAACTATGGGCTGATGTTGAACTGATATACCTGAGGCACTGGCAACTGGCTTGGAGTCCAGAAAGGCACTGCCCCTCCTAAGCCAAAACTCCCTGGGATCCTAGCCTACTGTGGCAGAAAATCTCATGCCTCCCCACGAGAATGTGGATTTCTGGGTGGACAAGATGCTGAGGACACCTGAGGCTGCTGGATACTAGGCTGACAGTCCTGAGAAGCACCAGCCACTCCCCTGTCTGGACTTGTAAGCCATCTGGGCAATCTACTACTATGCAATCTGAAACTTCCTATAGCACCTGCCTATGGCCACTCTGCTCATATCTAAACCTCAAGAGGAAAGCACTGCCAGCAAAACATGCTGAGATCAGAACAAGTCTGAAGCTGTAGAGTCACTTGCAAGTAGGGGCTTCTGGGAGAAGACCACACTAGAATCTTCCTTGACCAACATTTATCAGAGATTAATTGCCACAGATTCCTCCCTCATCACAAGCTCCAAGGGAGGTTTAAGCCCTTGGCAACACTGAGCATCAACCTCTATACCATTGACAAATCCACCTTCATGTTGTAGTTTGAGTTTGTGGACCATCACCCTCCTCTGACTCTTGAGCTCCAGTCTTCTTGGTTGGTGATGTGGTTTCAACAAAGACACCAGAGAGCACCCTAGACCAATATCCTCTGATTCATTTCTAATCAAGACCATCACCACAGACCTGGGAGGCAAAGGAGTCTAGCATAATCCATAAAAATAATCACAGAGAGGGGAAATTCACACCAATGAATGGATTAAGATAAAAGATCCCAAATACAACAGAGTGGAAGATCCCAAATACAACAGTTAACGAAACTATGATAAGAAGACATGAGAGCAACTGTCCCAATGATGACATTAGAACAGTGAATAAACAAAACGAATAATAAAGCAAGAACACTGAAAGCATGAAAAAGCTTTAAACAGAAGACAAAGAGATAAAGTATGAAATAGTTGAACTAAAAAAATACAATAGAGGGCCTCCCCTGGTGGTGCAGGTGGTTGAGCGCCACGCTGTGAAGCTGTCCTCAGCCTCTGTAGTGCCGGTGTGATCCTGGCATGACGGTGAGGGTCCCACATGGCACAGCAGACCTCTCCTGTCTTGCCCGCTGCTCCCCTCAGCAGTCTATTTCATCAGTCTGCCTGTTCTTTTCCCCGCTCTGTCTCTGGTGAATCCTCTCACCATCTCATGCATCTGGCCTGTACCCCTGTTCTTGTATAAATAAACAAATAAATCTTTTAAAAAAATACAATATATGGAACCATGAGTAGATTCAATTAGACCAGAGAACAAATCAGGGTCATGATAAGTATCCAAACAGAACAAAGATTATTTTAAAATGAATACATCAAGAGAGAATTATGGGACAGCATTAGGAGGAAAAATGTTTGCATCATATGGTTTCCAGAAGGTTGAGAGAGAAAGAGAGAATATGGAATTCTATTTGAAGAAATAATAGTTGAAACTTCCTCAAACTCGAGCAGGAAACATGTTCAAATCCGGAAGCTCAGAAAGTTACAAACAAGGGCCTCCCTGGTGGAGCAAGGGATTAAGTCTCAGCACTATGGAGTTATCAGTAGCCACTGCAGAGGAGTTCAATCCCCAGCCAGGGAGCTAACCCACATGATGCAGCAGATCTCTCCTGTCTCGCCTGCTGGTCCCCTCAGCAATGTACTTCAGTAGATCTGCCTGCTCTGCTCCCCACTCTGTGTCTGGTGAATCATCTCACACACACACTCCCCAACACACACCTCTGGCCTAACCCCAGCTCTTGTATGCATACATAAATCTTAAACAAAAAAGTTACAAACAAAATACCAACCCACCACCACCACCAAAAATAAAGGAAAAAAGAAAAGCAATAGGTAGAGAAAGGGAAAATTGGATGAAGGTGATCAGGCGATACAGTTTCAGTTAGCAAATAAATAAGTGCTAGATATATACCATAAAATCAATCAGTGCTACAGTTAACATCGCTATGTGGAATATATAAATATAATTAAGTAACAACTATCCTTGTGTGATAACACAAGGAAAACTTTTTATCTATATGAGATGACAGATTTAATTAGATTTGCTTTTAATCATTTAACAATGTATGTAAGTCAAACCATTATATTATATACATCAAACATATGTGCATTATGTCTGCTATCTCTCATTTAAAAAAAAATATGAACAGGGCCTCCCCGGTGGCGCAGCGGTTGAGCGCTGGGTTGAGAAACTGCCCGCAGCCTCTGCAGTGCCAGTTCAATCCCCGGCTGCTCACTGGCCACAGGAAGAGGGTCCCACATGGAGCACAGACCTCTCCTGCCGCCCCCTGCTCCCCTCAGCAGTGTACTTCCGTCCTTCTGCCTGCTCTGCTCCCTGCTCTGGCTCTGGTGAATTCTCTCACCCTCCCGCGCTTCTGACTGTACCCAGTGCTTGTATAAATAAATAAATAAATCTTAAAAAAAGAAAAAGAAATTAAAAAAAAATATATGAACAAAGTGAAAACACTAGTGGCAACAGAAAAAAATCTGTCCTTCTAGATGTAATACATTAGGTTAGAAATCTTATATTTTAAGAAATTGTATGAAATAAAATGTCACTGAGAAGCATAATAAATTCATTCTAAATTTAAGACTCTTAGGGCCCCTTTTACTTACCACTGTATTGCTAAAGAATAGTACAGATCAAACTAGGTATTAATCATTCAATAAGTTAGCTAATTAAATTCATAAACAAGTATTTTTTTGGCTGAGAACAAGATTTCAGAGGCAGAAAGATTTAGAGTTAATTGGTAGTTTCTTTATTTAGTCATATTGGAATATTATTTCATTTCCCTGAACCTTAAAATCTATATTGTAAAAATGAACATAATAACGTAGAACTTCCAAAATTGTGAGACACAGCGGTGCAGTATGGTGTGATAGTTGATCAATTAATGACAGTAATACATAATGTTATCTATTTTGCATTATTAACAGGATCTTCATTATAAGCTTGTTTGGTGACTGGGCATTAACCGATAGGAGATGTGTGAGGGCAAGCTACAGTGACAAATGCCACCAGACAAAAGTCTGTTTCTGTGCATTGCATTAAGTTACTAAAAAGACAAGATTGTGTTTGAGACTGTTTTAACTTCAGACTTTTGATGGCCCTTTTGCTTTTATACCATAAGGAATAGCTTCTAGAAAGAAAACTTCAAATACTCCCACTAAAGAATTTATTGAATAACAAATAGGAGACTTATGTTCTAAATAGAATCTAGAACCTCACAGTGTGATAACTCAGCAGGAAGCCCTTTAGACTAGAACAAGTTCTCTCAGATTTTGATATTTATACAGGACCCATCAGTCTTCATTCTGATGTGTTAGTTAATTTTATTTTGGTCACCTTTTCAATGTGAATTGCAAACTGTTGTGAAATTAATCACATCAAGTCTTATTAAAATTTGAAATATGCTTCCATTGTAGTGTATGCATAAAGCTTTGTCCCAAGTTTATTTCTGTCATGGAAAGAAGCCATTTCAAAGAAAGATATTTACTTTCAAATAGATGATTACAATTTTTGTACTTTCATCAATCGTTTATAATTTAATCATTTGGACCCGAAATGCTGACATTGAAATGCAGTCGCAGAAAGTTACTAGTCTCTCAAGTTTACAAGTATCTAAATTAAATCTGGCTCTGCTCATTAATGATGTGCCAACAGGCTGAATGTTCTTCCAAGTTGTTTTAAAGGGGGTTGTTTTAAGATGGTTTGGGACATAACAAACCATGTTTACACTAAGGAACACAACATCATTTCTAAAATTTCATGTAACAGGAATATAACGCATTAATTATTTTAAAAGTCAGTGAGAGATGGAGAGAGGAAATGTAAATAATTTGGCTATCATAGTGACAGCCATGGATATATGGGAAGATGAGGAGGGAACCTCTATTTTTGAGCTGGAAATGCATTTTACATAATGTGCCTATATGTACCTTCAGTACATATGTGCTATTGTATGCATCAAACATGTATTTGGAGAGGATACAGCTACTAGATTGAATGTCTGTTTTTGGTCCTCTGGAAGATAGTTTTTATTTATTCTCTTTAGCTTTCATAGTCCATTTGTCTAACACAAAGTAGATATTCAATAAATATTTATTGAATGAATGCTCAGTGCCCTTTTAAGTGATTCCAATGGTAGGGCAATTATCCTTACATTTAGTTGACTAGCTATTCCTGTATGCTGACATGAATAGAGTAGATAGCCAAAGAAATAGAAATCAAATGTTGCATATAGGAAAAAATAATTTGGCATTAAAAAAGGGATAAAAATAATGCCCTGGAGATGAACAACTTTTCAAGGACTCATTTCCTTCTGGTAACTATCAAAAAAATAAGTTTTTTAGTTGGAAGAAATGAGGCAGTACTGGTTCTATGAGAAATGTCATCAGTTCTGCAGTATAAAGTGAACCAATAAAACTAATCTACAAGGGGCTTTTAGATTTTGATTAGATTGTAGATTGCAAGCATTTTGTGAAGTTTTTGTAAAAATAGCAATTGATTTCCCCTCTAACCAAGCAATTTAATCTATGGTACAAATAGCAAAACCAGCTGTGGGATAGTGAGTTTCCCTACAGGATCAGTGAGCTAGAAGCAATACACCTGCCACTAGGCTTCTAAAATAATCATTTGGCAAAGATAATTTTAATAGGCAGGAATAAAGGTTAACAACCTTTGTTAAGGCTCTTTAGAGCCAGAATAATTCAAGTGCCACATTCATCTCACTATTCCTTCCTCTTTATGTCTTGTTCCATTCAGTGCTAAATAGAAATTGAGACCAGCAGGTTTTAGTTGCAAAGTTCATCATGCTGGTTCAAATATGCATGTATTCGTGCAGAATATATTAAATGTACAGCATACACTGAATCTATGCCAGAAAGTGGCTATATACACAAGAAAACTAAAACAAGAAAGGAAAGCTGACTCTGAATTGAGTAGCCAGACTGAGTGAAGTACTCAATTACATAGCTTGCTTTATCCGGGAAAGTGGAAATAGTGAACTCGTGGGAATCATTCGGGACCGGATGCTGAAGCTGTAACCTTTAATGGACCACTGTTTCCTTCTCATTGTTGTGAACAAATCCGCTGCCTGGGACTGAAGTCTTTCTTCAGGAAAACATTTTAAAGATAAGGCAGTGGGAGTGGCAAGGGGAGACAGCCTGTGTGAGCAATGAAGAACACATATTTTCCATGGTAGTTATGACACGGTAGATTGCACCCACAATTGCTTTTCCTGGGAACATATGAAAAACCAACTCTGGTGGGTTCTTGCTGGTAGCCATCAAGATGTGTGAGAAAGGCTCTGGGTTTAGCAAAGTCACAGCTTCAAGATATTATGAACAAGTCTGCCGTGAGCTGCCACTGACCTTCCTGATATTAACTGAAGTGTCACTTTGAGTAACACATAATTATGTGAGCTCTCTTTTCCCTATTTGGGAACATGAAAAGATTGACTCCTGCCCAGAATGTTTTATAGAGATATTGTGAGGACTAGCAGATTATAATTTAAAATAATTTAACATTATGTTATCCTCTCACTTATTAAACATTTAAAATATTTCAGACATCATTTCAGCATTTTACTACTTTCCTTAATAGAACATAACAAAATAAAGCCTGTGAGGTAGAATTTATTACTATCCCCCAACAAAGAAGAAACTAAGTAATTAGAAATATTACTTTCCAGTGTCATGATGGTATTAATTGTAAAAGCTATAATTCAAAGTCAGATGGTGTGACTCTAATTCCATATTGTTAATTATTATACTAGATGGATAAAAATATTGACATATTCTGAGATAGTGTCCTATGATTCCTAAAGCCCTCAAGGACAGTGTCCAATATAGGTTTGTGAGTTTTTCACCTGCGTGCACAATTGCAAAACCATTCAAGTTTAGGAAGCAAAAATAATGGGGTTTATTTTAAACAATTTTATTTTATTTATTTTATTTTAAACTATCTATTTATTTTAAACTATCTCAACTCAGAGTCCACCGTGTTCAGAAATCCCAAACAAAAGTCCTCTCCAAGATGAGGTGTGGCAATCGCAAGCAGCTGGGATGCAACTCACAGTTGCAGACCAGCCCCCGGGGCTCCCAGAGGGGGCTGGTAAAGCTAAGCCTCAGCCGCCCACAGCAACAGTCCAAAGTCAGGATGAATAGCACAACCAGGGATGACAGCATCCAATAAACAGCTCAGTGAGATACAATACTGAGGGCCTTACAATACTGAGAGGCGTGTGCTCTCCCTCCAGGCAACAGAAAGGAGACAGAAGGCAGATTCAGCTGCCCAGTCATCTGCAAAGTTCTTTGGTTTGTCTCTGGTGGTCAACTGCTGGGAGCTTCTTACTTGGGGTCCAAGAACAGAGTGTCCAAAGTCTGGGCCTCGTCTTGAAGTCAGGACCATAGGCATGCCTGGCAGAATGCATGCCTCTGGGGCTTGCTTTCTTATCTTTTTCAAAACCCCTAGCCCCATGTTGATACTTCATGCCTGTTCACCTTCTTCCTGTCTATCTGCCCAGTGCCCCCAGGGTGGGAACACCTGTTTGCAGCAGCCTCTGACTCTAGCAGAGGCCACATTTGCCCAAGATTTGTAAAATGCTAGATTTGTCCCGTAGTTAATTATAAGACCGTGATAACAATTCTAAACAAAAATAAGTAAAATGTAGTATTATTTCTATTACTGTAAAGAGTAGTACGGCAAAATCTAAGTTTTCATAAAGCATTCATCTTCTTTATATAGCAAAATGTTCAGCTATTGGGGGTCAAGGTTAGATCACTGAACTATGTGTGCAACAAATACTGGCTTACATGTTCTGTGACTCTTTATTCATGTTCCCAGAGGCATGTATTCTCATCATTACTTACTATTGAGTAACCGGATCCCTAATAGACTGGTATCCACGAAGGTGAGTCTCTCTTGAATTCCTGATTTATTTTCTTGGGAAACTGGTAGATTTTTTTTTATTTTCTTATTTTGACTGCAGGCAAGCTCAGAACAAATGCTGCCATTGCCTTCTATTAGCAATTGTACTCATTGTTATGAAGTACTTCCTTGGCTTAAAATTAATTTGATGTCCTTTTTGTCCTTTGCCCATATGTACTTACTAACTTGCATACTTACTAAGTTAAGTACATAATTTGTTTTTGTGGTTGTTTTTCATTATTCAATTTACATTATTGATTTTTCTCTATGTTCCAAAGATGGAGCTGCTCATAACTGAGTAGGTATCTCTCATCAATTCTTTTCCTAATGCTAGCTTGACAATTTTAAGTAGAAAATATTTCTTATTTGAAATATTTTTTGTTTTGGTTTTGGTAACCACTTTTCAAAAAGGACAAAAGTAATATAATATATCTAATTAATTCATTCTGATAAACAGGAGTTTTTCAAATGCATATTTTCTAAATGGAGGGTCTCAGCATTAGTCAGTCCTGTTGCTTTTGTATTTTTATCAGAATCAATGACCTTACAAAACCTTCCTACAACTCTTCAAATGAAAGGGCCTATAAGTCCCAGCATAATTCCTAAGGCTCTCTCAGATTCTATGCCTTTTTATCATAATGATCTCTATGCTCTCTTGTTTAGCCTAACTGAAGCTTATGCAACAAAATGCTGATTCTTATACAAAATCATGGACATTTTAAGCCTGGAGTAGACATAGGTAAAATGCAGGTTTAAGAGATTTGGAAATAATCCAGAGGTGGGTGAACGGATGCCTGAGAACATAAAAGGGCTGACAGCATGTTAAATTACTTTGTCAAGGGATGTCATCTATCATATAATTATTTTTTCCTCTCTCAAATATATTATTTTTCCCACCAATAAACAAATATTTACTATAAATTTAGGTCACTATAGAAAGAAGGAAAAAGTTGCTTGTACTCCCACCTTTCAATGATAGTTCCTAATTTGAATGGCAAGTTTAAATATTGAAGGAGGGCCTCCTTGCTGGCGCAAGTTGTTAAGCACAGCACTGTGAAGCTATGTGTGGCCTCTGCAGCACCAGTTAAATCCCTGGCCAACGAGGAGCTACCCACATGGCTCAGCAGACCTCTCCTGTCTCGCTTGCTGTTCCCCTAAGCAGTGTATTTCATTCAGTGCCTGTTCTACTCCCCACTCTGTCTCTGGTGAATCCTCTCACCCCCTGCACCTCTGGCCTATACCCCAGTTCTTGTATGTGTAAATAAATAACTCTTTAAATATTGAGGGATACTGTGTTATAGAAATATTGGGTTTTACCTATCAAGTTTTGCTATAGATAGCAAGGGATATACACAAAATGTCGTTTGAATATTTGGTCCCTGAGTTCTATAACTGAGAATTCAAAGAGTATACTTCTTATATGTATTTTATTATATATTTCAAATATTTGCATCTAAATCTGTAAAAAATAAGAAACAAGTGCGCAATATAGAGTAATAAACAATATATCACTATAATATATATTGTTTTCTTACTTTTTAAAGTTAGCATTCTATGCTATAGCTGTCAAATGGAACCACTGTAGAATATTCCATATAATGAAATTTTATAGTTTGTTTAATATTTCCCTATTATTAGAATTTACTATATTTCTGTGAAAATTAATCTATTATCAATTTTGCAACAATAAATATTCATGTGTGTGTGTATGTGTGTATTTCACATTCTTTTCCAAGGATAGATAGATTCCAAACATCTACTTTATGTGACTCCCCTTACAAATTCTGTAAGAGGTATTTGAACAATGGAATGACTTACATTCACTTATTCAATTACAATAGAGCTTTTCATCAGTGTAGCCAGGTGTTCATTATATTTTTCAGTATCTTTTATACTCCATACATTCTGCCTTAAGTTTGAATTAGTTTATTTTTATTGCTGGCCTGGTAGGTTTTCAGTCTTTCCTCATATATAGTTCTTAACTGTATGTTTGCCTCCATCTTTTTGAATGACAGCTCTGATGTTTATTAATATCAAAATTCTAATATTCATTATTATTCCCATCAATAATTCCAATTTTTTTTGTATGTTGTATATAAACATATAAAGGTAGGACTAATGAGCAGAATTCTATGTGATACTGACTTTTAATAAGACTCAGGTATTTATCATTTTGTAGTGTGGATGATTGTTTTCTTAAAATTAGTTATCTTATCCCCAGGTCTTTCACATAATTGATGCTTTTTTGACTCTGTAACAATCATTTAGGTGACAAGATTTTATAGTATCATGAACACTCACTTAATTTTAGTGCACCCATCTTTCATAGCATGTATAAAAACAGTGTAGCAAGGGTCAATAATTTAATTTATTGCATAGAAAGAGCATCGCCTAAAGAAATCAGTTTCTATTCCTATATTTATTTATTTATTTTTATTTTTTAAGATTTATGCATACAAGAACTGGGGTACAGGCCAGAGGTGCAGGGGGTGAGAGGACTCACCAGAGACAGAATGGGGAAAAGAACAGGCAGATTGACTGAAATACACTTCTGAGGGGAGCAGAAGGAGAGGCAGGGAAGGTCTGCTGTGCCATGTGGGTAGCTCCCTGGCCGGGGATTGAATTCATGCTGCAGTGGTTGTGGATGGCCCCAATGGTTGCGTCTTAACCCCTTGTGCCATCAGGGAGGCCCTCTATTCCTGTATTTATTAAAGACAGAGAACTTATTATTTTATGTAAGTTTCTTAGATTTTCCTATTTGAGTATTTTACAAAGTTTAGCTTCTGTTCTACACTTAATAAAATATACAAACACATACTTTATGTATTCATATATATGTACACATTAGTTTCTTTATATGAATTATTTATAAAATATAGCACATGAAGTTTAAATCTTCTAAATTATGTAATGTATTTTTAATTGCAGGTATATGACCAAAAGGAACTTCAGAAATTGTACTTACTATTATTGACAATGTAAATTAATTTGGGTTTTCCTGTTATCGTTTTCTAAATACATTTTGGGGATAAATTATTTTTTAATTGTGTTAACATTGGTTTATAGCACTATATAAGTTTCATACCTGAGACGAGGTATAAACAGATTAATTATATTATTAACCTTGAACCCCAAAGGTTTTATGATTAACAAAAATACTCCAAGCAATGCCATGCCACTTTTGAAAGTATACTTCTTTCTCTCTGTCTTAGTCAGATCTGATTTACTTTACCACAGACCTTGGTATGTCTTTTAATTATACCTCAAATTATCTCTTGACAATACGTGTTTCAAACCATCTTTCTTTGAAGCTGATTGGTAAAAACTATTGCATTTATAAGTCATTAAGAGCCATTCTATGGCATGCACTGCAATTAATTAGAAGTCAAGTAATAATAAAATGCAATTAACTCAATGACTACAAGTTTTTTTTTTTTTAAATCATCTCATGAAAAAGAAAGCAAAAAGCATAAAGTCAGATGGAGAAATCATTTTCACTGCAGGAAGGAATGTAAAAGCAATCCTCTGCTTCCTTCAGTCCATCAATTCTTATCTTCTTCAGCCATTTTAATTAACATGTTAATAAATTCCCTGATAGATTTAATAGCAAGTGACAGTTGCAAAGTGCAAGCTGAAATAAAATCTAAGACAGCAAATTTGTTGCTTGTAAAAAATAATCATTATTGCCTAGTCAACCATAACTTGCTTCCCCAGTCCCCTTTTCTTTTAAGGGGAAGGTTGCTGTTTGGAAGATTTAAGCTCTAGCCCCCACATATTAAGCAGAATTAATGATCTATTTGCTTAGAAGCCATATATTAGTTCCAGTTTATCCATCCACTGGGTAAACGGGCGACATTACTTGGTCACTATGATAGATTTGAATGCAGGCAAAAACATCAATCAATGTCCGCAGCTGATTAGTTGCTGGTGTCTTTGACAGGCTCTTCCATCTCACTGAATGAAAGCCAGCTGATTGCTCTCACTTCTCCCTACATCCATTGTCCTTTAAGCCACTATATTACATAGCTAATGCTGAGGGTGGAAAATTCTCTGTGTCAGCTAACAGTGAATTTCTCCCCTTCACTTATTATTACATCCACGTTGGTTTCCCACTTCAAATTACTTCAGAATGAGGCAGGTCAACAGTGTGTGAGAATGTGAACTTTTATGAAGCAGTGAATGAAAACAGTTGTGTTTTAATAATAACATTTGTTCTCCTTAAGGCAGAAAAATGAAACAAAATGTACTTCCTTAGATGACATGATAAAAATTAGATATGTCAAGATTAAAAGGGTTGATAGTTGAAGAATAAAATATTGTAATATGAGAAAACATTACCCTTGAGACGAATGCAGGTTCTGAGAGTACAATAGTAATTAGCACTAAAATGCTCATTAAATTTATATTCCCTCTTAAGGTTTGCTCAGGCCAATCTTATTTCTAGGATATGTATTCAAAATCTATTATGAACACTGTAGCTTGTCTATGAGCCTGAAGAACAGATGGACAGTATTTATTTGCAGAAATATTTAGGCAAGAAGAAAAGATAAGAATTTCTTGATACCCAAAATTGTCTAGCATATGTATAACTCTTGTTCCTAAAAACAGTGTCAGAAGAAACACATCATCAGTAGTCAGAATTGAAGAATTACTCGATATACTTTAACTTTTTTATATAGATAGAAGTAGTGGTGATACTTTAAAGTACTAATGAATCATTTTGGTATGATGCAAATGACATTACATAGACTTAATATCAGTCCAATCGATTTCTTCCTGTTTTCTTCCTATATCTACCATATATTTATAGTCAATGCTTGAAGTTATTACACAAATAAATGTGGGTATTCACAATCTTCAATATTCAATCATACATCCCAATATATACTCAATAACATCTAACAAAAATGAAAATTAATTCAATGATAGAATTGTGATTTTCTAAAATTTATGGATTATGTTATTTTATTTTCAACATATTAAAATAAAATAAAATAAATGTAAGTATGAGCATCAGTTATAAATATAATCACATAATAATAATTGGTATTTTAAAATTCTAAATTTTTTATAAGTATCTAAATACATCTCACTTCACAGTTTTTCTCTAGCAGGGGTGGGATATTAATGCATAAACATAATGTAATTGTATCAAAATTTCAAAAAATGAATTCTCAGTCCATAAAAAGTGATATTGGCCACTGGTTTTCTGAAATGACACCTTTCCAGAATGAGTTGCTCAAAGATGTGGTATTATTAAGGCAGAAAAGTCCAGAAAAAGACATACAAATGACTAGTATTACAAGTTAAAGTAGTAATGAGTAACTAATATCCATAGTCTAAACAATTCTGTGAAGAAAAATTTATATTTGTAGTAGACAGCCTTTTAAATTTTATTTATTTACTTTAAATATTATGTACTATAGACAATACAAACTGTTTTATTTTAAAATTAAGCAGTCTAAAAACAAAAAAGAAAACAAATTAAAAAATAAAAGTGTAAAGCAAAGTTACTGTTGAGAAATTTGTAAGGATGTTGCAATATTATAGCAAATTATGTATATATAAACATTTTCTGCATTTAGTAAATTGTTAATCATAGGATAGATAGGTAAGTTAATTCAGAGTTTACTAAATGCATGGAGCAGATTACCAAGGCTTTAGCTGGTCTAATAAAATAAAATATTCTGCATTAAGACCAATATAAGAAAGAAAGAAAAATCTAACCCCAAAATTGAATCCAATCACTTAATATATAATTCACAAGTTAAGTATTCAGAATCATAATCAGAAATGACTAGGGAGAAGAAATCTTAGAAAAGTTATTAGAAAAGTCTAAGAAATCTTTTGACCTATGGTTTAAGAATCTTCTGCTGCACTGTAGTCAGAGTGCATGGCTACAATAGGATTAAAATTGAAACCAGATGTAAACACACTAAGTCAGAATATGTCAGCTCTTAATATTAAGATTTTTATTCCCCAAACAGTTTTTAATTAAAGTCACTCTTTTTGGTAAAGTTACTCATCCAAGTTTGATTAAGAATTTGGAAACTGCTTCCTATTTTAAGCTAAAGATATATGGGCCTCCTTGGTGCTGTAAGTAGTTAAGCACACCATTTTGAGCTATCCACAGCCTCTGCAGCACAAGTTAAGATCCTCCGGCTTAGCCAGGTAGCTACCCCCATGGTGCAGCAGACCTCTCCTGTCTTGCCCGCTGCTCCCCTCAGCAGTATATTTCAGTCAGTCTGCCTGTTTTGTTTCCCACTCTCTCTGGTGAATCCTCTCACACTCCCCCCGCCTACACACACCTCTGGCTTACACCCCAGTTCTTGTATGCATACATAAATATTAAAAAAAACTCTGTATGTTACAGTATGAGTCTACAGAAATTGTTAAAGAAAATGATTTTTCCAAAATAACTAAAATAGCATACAAATAATGCAATCAGATTAATTTTTGTTTAATATTTAAATATCAGTAAAAGTCAACAGACTCTAAACTACAAACTTTTGCAAAGGCTTGCTATCATGAGAAATTTGTACAATAAAAAATGAGTCAGAATAGACTCTACTATTGTAACTAACAATTATAAAATGACTGCAGTTAAGTTGAAATGTGGTTGTTTCTTCCTAAGAATTGTATTAACTTGTCAAGGAAAATGTGAGATGTATAGGTTGCTAAAGCAATTTGTGCAATGCAATGACTATAAATGTTAACTCAGTAAATATTTATTAAATATTTAATATTTTTGGTTAAGTTTTATGTGACTTTGGACTTCAATGATAATGTAATATTTAAGTTGAAATAAAAATAATATACAGACTTAGAGATGTTTTTCTAGAAATGTTAAATGTTTTGTCAATTTTTCTTATTTTTGAAAATATTAAATAATCTCCCCAATGTTAATCTCCATTTATAACGTAAAAGGTTGAGGTACATTTGAAAGTGCTTTGTCTGTCTTTTATAAAAAGGAGAACTCATAATTTGAGTTCATTATATTAAAAAAAAATGGCAAGCAGTATGAACTATTTGGGGTATAGAGAATACATACATATATATGTGATTATATAGAATTATATAAATATATAAATCATATAAGGCTATAAAATTTTATCATAATGTTATTTTATAAAAAGTATAAAATTTAGTGGGCCTTCCTGGTGGGAGGAGGTTGGGCACCATGCTGTGCAGAGGTCTGCAGCTTCTGCAGCAAGAGTTCAGTCACCTGCCTGCCAGGGAGAAACCCACATGGCAAGACAGGCTCTTCTGTCTTGCCCGCTGCTCCGCTTGTCAACGTGTTTCGGTGTGCATCTCTGGCCTGTGCCCCAGCTCTTGTATGCATAGATAAATGAATCTTGAAAAAAAAAAGTATAAAATTTGCAAATCTTTCTGGGTTAGTTTCACCATTATAACAGATAGCATCACATTTATCAAATGAGGAATCAACAAATACTATTCACTAAGCTGAGTATTAAATACTTTACTAGACTTTCTGACAAAGAGGGTGAATATTCTAGCTATAACATAAATTATTTCTTTATTCTCTATTTCTAAAACTTGTTTCCTTTCTTCATCTTATGCCTATTAGAGTTTTGTTTTGTGTTTTTGTGTTGGTTTGATTGTTTTTTTTTTTTTCTTTTTTCACAGGTCATTCCCATTTTCTTACTCAGAGATTAAGAAAACCAAGTAAACGTGTAATTAAAATTAATGACCTTAGGAAAACATATGAGTTATTTATATTTTTACAGCTAATGCAAATGAAAAAATCTTGCCATATCTTAAGGTATTTCTCTCATGTCCAACTTGATAAAAAAATTGTTTGCATCCCTTATTTCAGGTAAACGTGAGAGCATGTTCAGGCATTCTTGTCCACTCCTCTCCCTGTCTTCCGATTTTACTCACAAATGCTTCATTTTATCTGCCTTAAGTTTCAGCCAAGAAAAGAAAAAAACAAAACAAAACAAAACAACATTGTCTTGAAAGTGGTGATTATTTGATACATATGTTTAATGGTTGAGGAGCCTAAATATTAATACTGTTGTTTACATGAGCAAGATATTTATTTCTGAAAGTTTTCTCTTTTTTTTTTTAAGATTTATTTATTTCTATACAAGAGCTAGGGTACAAGCCAGAGGCGCAGGAAGGTGAGAGGATTCACCAGAGACAGAGCAAGGAGCAGAACAGGTAGACAGACCAAAATACACTGCTGAGGGGAGCAGCAGGTGTGACAGGAGAGGTCTGCCATGCCATGTGGAATCTCCCTGGCCGGCAGGGAATCGAACCCGTGCTGCAGAGGCTGCGGACAACTTCACAGTGCTGTGCTCAAACTGATGCACCACCGGGGAGGCCCTGAGCAAGATATTTAAACATTTTAAGTTAACCTCTTGTTCTGAGTATAATTGCATGTCTTACGGGACCAGCATTTCTTGCACTATTGGGTCATTCAAATCTTGTCGTGAGGAGAGAACTGTAAGCTCAGAATAGATTGTTGTCAGATACAAGGATGTGTTTAAAGGATGAGATTGAAGCATATCAATGCCCTACAAAAGCAATCCTGAAAGGGAGAATTTGGCAGGAAACATCCTGGACAATTTCAGCATCAAAATAAAGCAGGAAATAATTAGTCTATATTTTAAGCAGTCAATCAACAAATAAATGTAAAAAATGATAAGGCATGGAATACATCTGACAATTTTTTTTAAGATTTATTTATTTATGCATACAAGAACTGAGGTACAGGCCAGAGGTGTGGGAGGTGAGAGGATTCACCAGAGACAGAGTGGGGAACAGAACATGCAGAGGTGATTAAGTACACTGCTGACTGGAGCAGTAGGCGAGCCAGGAGACAGGAGAGGTCTTCTGCACCATGTGGGTAGTTCCCTGGCCATGGATGGAACTCGTGCTGCAATGGCTGTGGATAGCTTCATAGGTTGTATCTTAGCCCTTTGTGCCACCAAGGAGGCCCCCATATATACAATTTATGAAATAACCCTCTCTCAAATGTGTATTATTTTCAGAGAAGAATAGTTATATAATAGAAAATACTGGCAGACATGACTTTAATCATCAAGGATCACTATAATAATTAATGATCATTACCATAAATGATCAAAGAGAATGTCATTTGTATGGGGACAAGCTGAAATCATATGCCACCTTATGTGATATTATGAAAACACTCTTATTTCCGCAATGCCTTATTCATTGTTGCATAAGTAACTCAAATCTAATAAAGAAGAGACATTTAAAAAGTGATAATATATAAGTCACCAGTATATAGACTTAAAGAAATGTCAAGTATATGAGTGTCAAGTATAGAGGAAGGAACATGCCCAGATGTTAGCAGATTAAGAGTCTATGACAATTGAATACACATGATAATTCACTGATTATTTGTTCTAAAAAGACTATTTTTAGGACCTCCCTGGTGGCCTAGGGTTTAAATGTCAGTGCTCTCACCCCAAAAACCTGAGTTTGATCATCGACCAGAAATCTAACCCACATATGGCACAGCAGACCTTTCCTGTTTCACTGCTGTTCCCCATATCTGTATATTTCAGTAAATCTGCCTGTTCTCCTCCCCACACTGTCTCTGGTGAATTGTCTCACCGCTCCTCCCCACCCCCAACACACACACTCCTGGCCTACAACTCAGTTCTTCAACATAAAAATATCGACATAATTTGAAAAGGAAAATTTAGGGCCTCCCTGGTGGCACAGGAGTTAAAATCTCAGCACTATCAAGCTATCACCAGCCACTGTAGCATGAGTTCGTTCCCCAGCCAGGGAGCTAACCCACACCTATTCTGCTCCCCACTCTGTCTCTGGTGAATCCTCTCACCCCCCATACTTCTGGCCTATACCCCAGTTCTTGCATGCATAGGTAAGATAAAATAAATCTTTTAAAAAAGAATATTTTAGGAGAATTGAAAAAAAAATATTTTTTCTCCTAAAAGAATATTTTAGGAGAATGTCATAGAATGACATCTATTTATAATGTGTAATTGTTAATCTTGTTTTGCTAATCTGATTTCAGTAATGTAAGTGGTTGCCTGAACTGAGAGCTATTGTGGGTGGAATTGACTGCACTTTGGCATTATGTAACTTTTGGGATTCATGGATATGTTTGAAATTGATGAGGCAATGGCCATATGAGTGCATGCACTTGCCAGAACTCATCAAAATGCTCTGGAAAACCAGTGCTTATTATTTTGTGTAGCTATGTGTCAATAAAATAAATATAAAAATGTTAGATATCATAATAGATATTAGAAGTCAAATTATAGTATATAGGTCATATGAAGTCATTTACAAAAGTGTACATATTAAAAATGTGTTGCTTGTGAATTAAGTCAGAAAGACAAAGACAGATGCCAGATAATTTCACTCACATGTGGAATATAAAAAAAAAAAAATTAAAGGAACAAACAAAACTAAACCAAAACAAACTCTAGAAATCTGACTGCAGAATTGAGGCCACCAATGGGCGAAAGTGGGGACTGAAAAGCAAAGAGGCTGGGTGGCAATAGTTTATGGCAGAGAATTATGGGAGTTTAGGTGGTAGGTTTGTTGTAAATAACTTTCATCTGGAGAGGTGTGATCCTATACAGATGAATTCTTTACAGTATTGCGAATCATATTACTTTGTTATAAAATAATACATTTTTTTTAAAGGCATTATAGTTTTGGGTTAAAAAAAAAAAACTCTAGCTTTTGTTCTGTTTTGTCTGTGGGACTAAATGGGTATCTCAAATTTAACTTTGCAGTTGTGACTTCTCTGCTGGTGCACAGAACTCATCATCATTCATAGACCTCATTCTTGGCCTTAATCTTACTTATCAAATGTGATCATCTTTCCATCACTTGACATTAGTACAAAGTTACAGAGGAAACCTTTGTGGAAAGTGGATAGATTTCCCTGTTAGTGCAATGATGCATCTGATACTCATGGATAATTTAATAAAGAAAGCAGGTTACTTTTTTTTTTTTTTCATTAAGGACTTTGATGCTTTCTACAATCTGGTCAGAGCTCCCGTTAGTCATGAAAAACCTTTGGCAACAAAATTTACAGTAGAAGTATTTACATTTCCAACCTGCTAGACTAAGAGCATTTAGAGGAAATTAATTTCCATCAGTGTGCATGCTGGCGCATTTATCCACCTTAAATGAATGTGAAAATGTGTCAAGGTCTATTGGGAATTTGTTTTTTAGGGTTAGAAAAGCCAACATAGAAAAGGGAATGAATTATGCTAGGAATGAAAAATGTCTAGAAAAAGATTTGCTATAACTCATGCAGAGAAGTCTAGAAAGAAAAATCATTTTGTTTATTAGAGCTTTTATTTTTTTCCATTTTTATTGGATATCTCATTTAACTCTTATAAAATTATAATATAGAAATTTTTTTTATTTTCTTTGCAATTTTTGACATATTTACTTTTGCATTTTCATTTAACCAATAAGTACTCAGACTCAAAAAACTTATGACCTGCTCCTCTTTAAAAGTAATTTTTATTGTATAACAATTTTTTATATATATATAGCAGCTGATAGTTATGTTATTGCTTCTCCTTTCCAAGCCCACAAAGCAATTTCTGTTATTTCCTACTTTTTTCAAAGGGATGATTCCCTCTTGGAGCCTCACAATGAGCTAGCTAGAGGCTGTTTTCATAGCCAGCGGTTACCTTTGGTCTGCTTGGTTGAGCAGCAGAGATTGGAATTGAAAGTAAGTATTTTCTTTTTCCTTTTTTGTAGTTTATCTATAACTGCTGTTTTACTGGACTGTAATCATTGCTTTCCTTGTTCTCATACACATTTTCTCTGATCTTAGATACAAGAACCACATCTCTAACAGCATAACAAAGAAAATAACAGCAAGAAGTAAGACTTAGTTTCAAATAGTAGCCAGATATTGATGCAAAATATGGATCAATGCAAAATTCAAGTTTAAAAAAAAAAGTAGACAGGCACGTTTGTCAGTCAGAAAAATTAAATTATTATTTCCTGTCTTGCACATTCCATTTCTATAGTGGCAGATGGCCCTCATTATTTTGGGTGTGGTTTGTACTTGGGTATGCAGAGGAATGGATAGAAGAGGGAAAGGAGTCAGGTTGTAAAATATGGTACAATTTCTAAAGGAAAAAAAAATAACAAAAAATATTTCATTTATTTAGAAGTCTAAAAGAAACAAATTTTGAAATTAATACATACTAGCATTGCAATCCTTGTGTAAAAGAATCATAATTTCTCTTAGATGTTGTACATAAAAAAAAAAATCCTTGGAGCAATTATATATTGAATTTGCAAGAAGGTGCATGCAACCGTGATGATACAGATATAAAAGAACCATAGAGAAAACACTACTGGGAGCATATCTGGATGCCAACAGAATAAGTTTTTTTTTAAAGATTTTTATTTAAAGATTTTTTTTAAAGATTTTTATTTATGTTAGACAGGAGAGGTTTGCTGCACCATGTAGCTCAGTTTCTTGGCCAGGGATTGAACTTATGCTGTAGTAGCTCCCAATAGCTTAATAGTGCTGAGACTTAACCCCTTGTGCCACCAGGGAGACCCCTCCAACACAAGAAGTTTTAACTCCTTATTTTCAAGTGGAAAAATCCATTTCCAGCTTAGACTGATAAGAAATAAGGAAAAAATCACTCCACTAGATATCAAGGAGGACAAAAATAGCCTTAAGTGTACAAAATGCTTAGTTTATTGTTGTATCAGCAACACCACACTGATAAATGGGACTCATGGAGCAGGTTACACAGTGCAGGGTGCTGCTGAACAAGAAAGATCCTGGGCTTTTTATTGATAGAATAATCATACAGCATCAGTTACATGGGGTAGCAGGACAAAGAGACAAAGACTGGTGAAACTAAATAATGTGCTTTTGTCATCTAGGGCTTTGCAGGGGACATGAGTCTGCTGACCAGGTAATTCTTATCAGCTTGATGAGCAAGTGTTGTAATCGAAACGATACCCCTCACCATGGTTCCAATCTTATCAACTAGGTATTCCACCGATCAACTTCTGGGGTCCCTTGTTATATATTGGCCCTCAGCCCCGGGGGCATTCTCAGTCATAACTTGTGATGCATAGCCTTCCCAGGGTGATCAAGCTTGCTGCTCTCAATTAATTTGAAAGACAAAATAATTACAAGCCAAACCTTGTAAGGTTTGGCTCCTGTGACTGATTGACTGTGCAGTTCTGACCTTGTATAGGAATGCAGAACTGCAGGTAACAAAACTGGTGACCAAACAGGCTGCTTAAGTCTGGCAGACCCATGTTTTATATATATTATTTGTGATATCGGCAAATAAAGTAAATCAAACAAGAAAATGTCCCTAGGCTGCAAACTAGTGTAAGACATTCTGCAGCACAGAACAGAGTGGATCAACCTACAAAGTTTGCTTAAATCCTTCTATTTAAATACAGAGGCAGAGGTTAGGTCTTCTGTGGTAGGAAAGCATCTTTGAGAAAGCGAGCTCATGGAGATATATGAGAACCTCTAGAATACTAATATGAGATAAATATAAACTAGTCAAAAGCCAGAACTGTTCTGTTACTATAAATACATAGAAATCTTCCTTTTGTGTGTGAATATGAATGGTAAGTTTATTGCAAGAAATCAGTATTTTATATATATTTATTCAGAGGTGTTGTTTTTAACCATACACTCTGTCTTCTGAATGAAATTATGTGCAAGACAGTAAACTTCTTTCCCCCAATGAACTTAACATTTTTTTTAAGATTTATTTGTACAAGAACAGGGATACAGGCCAGATGTGTGGAAGGGTGCGAGGATTCACCAGAGACAGAGCAGGGAAAAGAATAGGCAGACTGACAAAATACACTGCTGAGGGGAGCAGCGGGTGAGACAGGAGAGGTCTGCTCACCATGTGGGTTGCTCCGAGGCTGGCCGGGATCGAACCTTCACTGCAGAAGCTGTGGACAGCTTCACAGCACTGTGCTCAACTGCCTGCGCCACCAGGGAGGCCCTGAACTTAACATTTTTTGTTGGAAGTTGTACAACTAGTACTATGTAAGTGACCAAGGCAGCCTTAAGAGTTCCTCTCAACTTGTTTAAACTTTTGGTAGACTGAAAGCCTGCTCTGAAATCCAGATCTCCCTTTAGAACATTTCCTTTAGAGAACTTGTAATTGTATGCTCTTAGTCTGCACCTTTGAAATGTAAATGATTTAAGAGCTACTCTGCCAGTTTTATATCTCAGGACTATCTCACTCAAGGACATGGAAGACATACATTTGAAATGTAATTGTCAAGAAAATAGAACCACTATTTCTTGTCTCCAGGAGGGTAGGAACCAAACATTTCTGGACACCAAAGTTGTAAAACTGTAATTGTAGGCCTACCTCATTTCATAAAGATACTAGCTAATTTACACTTCCTTTAGGTAAACCAGTTAACAAATAGAGATGGCCTAAGAACTTCTCATTATGTTACTGGAAGACTCAATCCTGGTCAGGGAACCAAAAATGATACACCTAAAATTGATGACTCAATATTATAACTGAGATCAAGTCCTAATCCCCAGCTTCTGGGGTTCCTTGTCACACATCAGTCAAAGTTTCCTGGGCATTCCTGGCCATGCCTCGTGAGGCATACCCTTCCCAGAGTGATAAAGTTTTAAGCTCTTGATTGATTTGAAAGGCATCTTACTGGGTTTGGTGCCTGTAACTGAATTACTGGGCAATTCTGACCTTGCATAGGAATGCAGAACCATAGGTAACAAAAATGGTAGCCAAACAGGCCTCTTAAGATTAGCAGACCCACACTTGCAGGCCTCTTGGGAGACCAGTTTTGAGAATCTTGGCACACTCTCACATGGGCACCTATAGTTACACAAATGTAAATTAGAAAGAACAAAATGTTATTAAGAAATACATAAGAAAGATAAATTATATTTATGGCACTGTACTATATTTATCAATATCATATGTTTATGTGGTCTGTTTATAAAATGAATCATCTGTTAGTATTTACATCACTATGGTCTGATGTGATGTAAAATTCTAAATATGTTAAATGAATCACTAACACTAGACTTAAAAAAAGGAAAAACAGTGTTGAAAACAAATTTGTGCTATTTTCAGGTATTACAATCGTGTATTGATAACAAAAGAGAAGCAATCTAATTATAAAATGAATTTTATATGTGTTAAAAAATTCTGCATTTAAGTTGAACCATGCAGTTCAAACCCATGTTGTTTAAGGGTCAACTGTATAATAAAATGGTAGACATACAGGCAGTAGTTTATCTTTGAAGTTTCAAACAGGGTGGATGCCTTGATTCAATTGTATTATTGGTCATTGAATATTATTAGTGAATGAAAACTTAGCAATTAGAGAATGGAATTATCATTGTTTAAAACTTAAGAAAGAGGGCCTCCCTGGTGGCGCAGGGGTTAAAGACAGTGCTATCAAGTTTTCGCCAGCCACTGCAGCACTAGTTCCATTCTCCAGCCTTCCTGGGAGGTGACCCACATGGCATAGCAGACCTCTCCTGTCTCACCTGTTGCTCCCCTTAGCAGTGTATTTCAGTAGATCGGCTTGTTCTGCTCCCCACTCTGTCTCTGTTGAATCCTCTCACTTCCCACACCTCTGGCCTGTAAGCCAGTTCTCATATACATAAATAAATAAATCTTTAAAAAAAACAAAACAATAATCTCAACTTTGTGTTAAAAATTCTTTAAAATAATTGCAATAATGTTAACAAGTTGAATAATCAAAATGTTGCTGATCACAAAATATTTACAGCTTGAAAAATGATATGGTCCCATAGAAGGATTAATTTCTTGAGATGGAATTCAAAGAGTTCAAATGATAGAAAGCCATTATTCTTTTCTTATAGTCTCCAAATTACTTCATTCTGTTTTGATTTATTCCAATGAATCAGACTTAAACCAATCAAAGAAGTAAATGAATTATTGGTTGTTGAAATGATGTGTTATGGATAATCTTTGAGTGGTACTGAAGAAGGGTGTCACAAAATTAGAAAAGTAACCTTAAATATGAAAACAATGAATATTTGCAATACAGAAACAATAAGAATGAAAATAAAAGAGAATGCATTTTTTTGTTTGTTTTCTTGAGGAAAATATGAGAGACCTAGCTTTAGCTAAAATACATTTAAAAAAAATTTGTCATGTTTGGAAAATGAATTTATTAGTTACAATTTCATCTGTCAATGGCTCTTCAGTACTCTTACCTCTGACTGTATAACTCTTAGCTGATGACAATGATCACACATTAATTAAAATCATTCTGACCTTTCAGCTACGGAAAAGGAGGAAACAAAGTCGATAGAAGTTTTGATATAATTATGCTAATTCCAATTAAACAAACTCACTGAAAAAACTATTAGACTATGTATAGTTAAATAGTGGCTCTGAATAAACATGTAATGAAATTAATGAAAGCATACTTAAATTTTCTTTTAAAAATGGAGAGAAATCTGCATTGCTTTAAAAGGAATGTATTGTAGATAAATATTTGCTATTGTGGGGTCTCCTTGGTGGCTCAAGGTATTAAGACACAGCATTATGAATCTATCTGCAGCCACTGCAGCACGAATTCGATCCCGGGCCAGGGAGGTGACCCACAATGTGCAGCAGACCTCTCCTGTCTCGCTCGCTGCTCCCCTCAGCAGTGTATTTCAGGCAATCTGCCAGTTCTGCTCCCCACTCTGTCTCTGGTGGATCCTCTCACCTCCTGCATCTCTGGCTTGTACCTCCATTATTTTATACATAAATAAATAAATATTTTTAAAAATTTTTGTTATTGCCTTTTGTTCTTTGCAAACTCAAAACTGTTCAGAAAAATCTGTATTAAAGTTGAATACAGTACACAAAAGTATTACTTATAATTTAACTATAAACAATGTAAGGATTTATTCTCTATTGCCAATGAAAAGAATGCATATTACAATGTAGAAAATCACACCTCGTGGATAGAAATAGTACACTCATGATGCTTTGCAAAATTAGAGCCTCGGTGCAAGCTTGGAAGGAGATTCAAGATCAAGGTATACATTCACATTGCAAAATAAATTAAAAAAATGTACTTCCACTTGAAAACAAATTAGAGCCAAAATGTCCCATGGTAGTATTTATGACATAGTTTACTGTAGTTTGTATTACTTGAATAATTTGAAAGGTAATGTATTTTATTTAAATATAAAAGATATAATCTATATCTATCTATCTATATATATTTTTTTAAGTTACATAATGTCTGTGTTCTGTGATACTGAATTGAAGCATTGAGTTTCATATACTAGTTGCTGTGTTCTATAACATCCCATAAGTTTTCAATCATTTGTAATAATCTTCACTTGGTGTCAAATATTTTGTACTTATTAATCTTTAAGATATGAAAACAAAAAAAATAGAGTTCACTTCATGGAAAGAAAAATAAGTAGTAAATTGTATCTCATTCATAAACAATGGGAAACTGCATTTTTAAATAATTTATAAGTGGCTTGATTGCTCTGTATTATTGTCTATTTCATTATTATCAGCAAATCATTTTTACCAAAATACTGAATCTTTAGAATACAAACAAATTAATTTAGTTGGAGTTCAAAAATATAAAAAGCAAAGACCCTGTTACTGAGAAAATTTTCACAATAATGAATAAAGAATACAATTTATTTTTTTAAATTATTTATTTTTCACATTTTTAAATAATATTTGCCCCTACCCCCACCCCTGGGTGTAGTCCCCATAGAATTTCCTTCACCAATGCACCTGTGTACCATAACCACAATCCTCTTGACCCCTCTCCCTCCTAGTCCCCTGCAGGATGTCTCTGCTTTATAATTGTCTGTTTTGTTTTGTTGTGTTTTGTATTGTTATTGTTTTTTTACACTGATGTCTTATTCGGTGTCCCTATATTGCTCCTGAAGTCATCTGAATTTTTTCTTTTTCCTTCTGTCTTATTTCACTAAGCATTATTCCTTCCAGCTCCATCCACGTTGCTGCAAATGGCGTGAGTTTATCTTTTTTGATTGCAAAGTAATATTCCATTGTGTATATCTACCACATCTCCTTGATCCAGTCATCTATTTTTGGACATTTGGGTTGTTTCCAGGTTTTACCTATTGTAAATAGTGCTGCAATAAATATAGGGGTACAGGTGTTCTTTTGATCAATGTGTTTGTGTCCTTTAGGTAGATCCCTAGGAGTGGAATCGCTGGATCCTATGGAAGCTGCATATTGAGCAGATGGAGGAACCTCCACACAGCTTTCCATAGTGGTTGGACCAGTTTGCACTCGCACCAACAGTGTAGGAGAGTTCCTTTTTCACCAAATCCTCGCCAAAATTTGTTGTTGCTAGTTTTTTAAAAGACATTTCTCCAAATAGGAAATGCAAATGGCCAACAAGCATAGAAAAAAATGTTCAACATCCCTTATAATCAGGGAAATGCAAGTCAAAACCACATTGAGGGAGCCTCCCTGGTGGCGCAGGCTGTTGAGCACAGTGCTGTGTAGCTGTCCGCAGTCTCTGCAGTGCTGGTTGGATCCTGGACAGCCAGCAAGGGTCCCACATAGCGCGCAGACCTCTCCTGTCTCGCCCTCTGCTCCCCTCAGCAGTGTATTTCGTCAGTCTGCCTGGTCGGTTCCCTGCTTTGTCTCTGGTGAATCCTCTCACCCTCCTGTGTATCTGGCCTGTACCCCAGTTCTTGTATAAATAAAATAAATCTTAAAAAAAAAAGTTTAAAAAACCACATTGATATACAAACTTACACCAGTAAGAATGACACATATCAAAAAAATTGAGTACAATTTAAATGTGTTATTGCTCCAGTTAATGTCCTTTGATTTTTACTCAGATTTAATTAATTGGCCATTGATTCTGGTATGAGGTCTGTCTTTCTCTCTGTCTCATTCTTTCTTGTCCATGCATATTAATTTTGCTTATAAATATAGGCACTCCTGTGTCAGTTTTTCTCAATAGAGAAAAAATTCTCTATTGCTCTGGAATCTTAGGGTTGGGTAAGCAATCATATTAACACAAGACAGATTAGTAGAAACCATTAAATTACATTCCCAAGTAGAATCTACACAGATGAGGATTCTAAAGTGAATGGAGCAAAATAGCAGAACAAGTACTGAATTAAGGAATGAGATAGGTGCTTGGGGCTTCAAGGAGAGGGAAGGGAACTTAAATGATGAGGTGATTGATATGACAAAGACCATATGTTCTGGAATTATGTGCATTCCCTCCCTCATTGAAGATACATTCTCCAGGGCCTCTCTGGTGGCCTAAGGGGTTAAGCATCGCACTATGAAGCAATCCACAGCCTCTGCATCACAAGTTCGATCCCTGGCTGGCCAGGGAGAAACCCACATGGTGCAGCAGACCTCTCCTGACTCACCTGCTGCTCCCCTCAGCAGTGTATTTCAGTCAGTCTGCCTTTGTCTGTCCCCAACTCTCTCTCTGGTGGATCATCTAACCTCCCTCATCTCTGGTCTGCACCCCAGCTCTGTATGCATAAATAAATAAATCTTTTTTTTTTTTTTAAAGTTACATTCTCTAATAGAAAGAATATTTCAGGTAAAAATTTTTCATTCTAGGTAATATACTCAATATTCTTCTAAGTAGTTAAATGAGTGGTATTTTCTCATGAGCTGCTGGCATCTCAATTGCCCTTAACTAAAAATAATTGACATGTCAAAGTGTTCTGAACACTTTGAGGAGGCCTATCCTTCACCTGGAAATATAAGAAAGTAATATATGTAAAATGTGAAGGTATTTTTTTTTTCTCATAGTTACCAGATATCAGATCAATAGTTTACTTTGATATCCTAGATCTATCTGTAAGTCTGCTAAAAATGAACAAGTGTATATAACATTTCACTTTTAATAAGTATTCTTTGGAAATATGTAACAGAATATATAAAGAATATGGGCCTTCCTGGTGGCACAGGGGTTAAAGACAGCGCTCTGAAGCTATCGACAGTCACTAAAGCTCAAGTTCCATCTCCAGCCAGCCAGGGAGATACCCACATGGTGAAACAGATCTCTCCTGGCTTACCTGCTGCTCCCCTCAGCAGTGTATTTTAGTCAGTCTGCCTGGTCTGCTCCCCACTCTCTCTGGTGAATCCATTCGCTCTCCCACACCTCTGGCTTACACCCCAGTTCTTATATGTATAAATAAATTAATCTTAAAAATAAAATAAAGAATAGCCTTACCTGTTTTTTAATTTATATATATTATTATATGTATTATATTATATTATTAGTATATATATTTTATTTATATATATATATATATTTATGCATAGGGTATAGGCCAGAGGTACAGGGGGTGAGAAGATTCACCAGAGACAGAGTGGGGAGCAGAACAGGTGGATCTACTGAAATATACTCCTGAGGGGAGACAGGAAAGGTCTGCTATGCCATGTGGGTCAGCTCGCTGGCCCTAGATCAAACTCATGCTGCAGTGGCTGCCAATAGCTTGATGGTGCTGGGACTTTAACCCCTGGGCCATGAGATAGACTCAGCCTTACCTCTTTTTTTTTTTTTTAATATATATATATTTTTTTATTTATACAAGCACTGGGTACAGTCAGAAGCGCAGGAGGGTGAAAGAATTCACCAGAGCCAGAGTAGGGAGCAGAACAGGCAGAAGGACCGAAGTACACTGCTGAGGGGAGCAGCGGGCGGCAGGAGAGGTCTGCGCGCCATGTGGGACCCTCGCCGGCTGGCCGTGGATGGAAATGGCGCTGCAGAGGCTGCGGGCAGCTTCGCAACCCATCGCTCAACTGCTGCGCCACCGGGGAGGCCCATCTTTTGGGTATTTTTTTTCCTCATCATATCTTATGGTTTCAGGTCTTATATTAAAGTCTTTAATCATTTTGAATTTATGTGTATGGTGTTAGATATTGGTCTAGTTACATTATTTTGCATGTGTCTATTCAATTTTCCCAGCACCATCTATTAAAGAGATTTTGTTTTCTCGACTTTATGCTCTGGGTTTCTCGTTATGAATTTGTTGTCCATATACATATATGGGCTTATGTCTGTGATCTTAGTTCTCTTTGAAAATCTGTTTGTAATCCTCTGGCCCTCAAATAACATGCTGTTTTGATTACTCTATCTTCATAGTATTGTTTGAAGTCACTGAGTCTGTAACAGGGTGGTGCCCAGGAAAAGGGATGTTCCAGGTTCCCTGCCATACCCAAAAGAGTTTGGTGCTGAGCAGGGAAGAGAAGAAACTTGAAAGGAGAATGCTAAAGGAAGAAGTATGGAGATCAAGAGGGAGACCTGGAAAAGGCACATGGAACAGAGAGACATGTGAAGATGCTGCGCTTGCTTCTTGGTCGTGGACGATTTGAAAACAGATGTGGGTGAGAGACCCATGGGGAAGTTAACTATGGCAGCTTTTATCTTCATTTTGAGTTTGCTCTTTTCCTCCCAGACTTGTCTGGCTATTTCTCACCCTTTTCTATGGGGCCCTGCGGAGAGGTGTTCTAGACTCTGGCAGGCTTTCAGCCTTGCTCTGGGCCATTCCCGTTTGGGTGGACGTTTACTCACAGGGAATGGGTAACCTTGGGTGCTTGATTTAGAAACTATATTCTTTATCTTTTTTGTATTGTTCACTAACTGCATTAAAGTTCCTTTTCATTAAAGGTCTTACATGTTTTGTCTTGATGCGGCGGATGGCAGAATCTATTTAGAGCAGACAGGTTTGGGGGCCCTGGGGTTACCCTCTTCCTGTTGTGTAACAAATCTAATACCTCCATTTTTATTCATTTATGTAAAGATTGTTTTTACTATTCAGGGTCTTTAGAAGTCCCAAATAAAATTCATATATTTTTTTTCATTTCTGTTAAAAACGTTATTAGAATTTTGAAAGGAAGTACATTGAGTCTATATATTGATTTAAGGAATATACCAGATTAATGATGGTCATGCTTCCAATCTATGAACATGGAATGTCTTCCCATCTCTTTCTGTATTCTATAATCTCTCTCAACAATATTACAGTTTTCAGGGTTCAGGTCTTTGTGGGTGTAATGAGCATATAAAGCTTACAAGTAAAACTGAAAATATTAAGGTGCCTATGAGCTACTGTGAGTGAAAGTAGCTGAGGCCACGTACTGAGTGTTAAAGACTGGTAAAGCAGATGGTGCCTGCGCCTAAACCTGGTAAGAAGGTATAAAAGGAGCAGCTACCTGAAGCCAACTCAGAGCAGTCCTAACAACTGGCTCAGAGCAAAGGACTTGCAGGAGGCTACTCTTTCAGAGTCCAGCTTGCTGCCTCCCTTTGGACTCAGACTTGCTCTCCAGCTGAAACCTCTCCTCGCTCCTGCTTCTTGCTCCCTGCTCCCCAGTTCGGCACACCAGGAACCGACAAGCACTCCCCTGCTCTGCTCCCTGTGAACAATCGGCCTGCTCTTTGACAGAGGCACAAGCTGCCTATCAGCTCAACACCCTGCATGACCATCCTCACTGCGGGGCCTCGAGCCTAGAGACTTCCACGGCCTGAGGACTTCCACTTAGGTGGAAGGCCCAGCTAAGAGATGTTGCGGCTACTGTTTTTAGTCAAAGGTACTTTGGGAACTTGGGGTTGGCGTGTCTGTATGAACTTAAGTGTGTGTGTGAGCAATATAGGAATAAAATTCTCTTTGAGAGCCAACTTCTGACGGAAGCTTATCTATCACGCTCTTGACAGTGGGTCTGCTAATCTTAAACCGGCCACCATTTTCGTTACCTATGGTTCTGCATTCCTATACAAGGTCAGAATTGCCCAGTCAATCAGTTATAGGAGCCCAGCCCAGCAAGGTGCCTTTCAAATCAAGAGCAGAAAGCTTGATCACCCTGGGAAGGGTATGCCTCAGGAGTTATAACAAGGGACTTGAGAAGCTGATCAGTGGAATACCCTGTTGATAAGATTGAAACCTTGGCTGGGGAATCTAGGGCTTGATTTCAGTCTCAATAAGGAGTCATCAAGCAGATGAAAGCCCAGGGTGGGGGATGGAAGACAGACTGAAACTATAGATGACATAGCACATTTTCTAGTTTCACCCTTCCCATTTCCCTTTGTTCTCCTTCCTCTTGCAACAGATGCTGGATAATTCTTCTATCAATAAAAGGGGTAGCAGGTAATTAATTATTTTTATGTAATTGTAAATGAGGTTGATTTTCTGATTTGTCTTTCTGCTATTCTATTTACAATGGAAAAATACAATATATTTTTATCTATTAATAACATAGTTACCATTATATGGTCCTTTTTGTAAAGTAATATACAATCATTGAGTGAAAACAGTGATAAATAAGAGTTGCATAATATGACCACTGCAGCGATTACTTACCATAAAACAAACAGGTAAAATATTAAAAAAATCAAATTTGAAAATGTTATTTCAGTAGGTATCAAAGATATATTTGAAAATTTTGTCATTTATGATAAAACACCTCAGGGCCTCCTTGATGGCACAAGTGGTTAAGTCTCAGCACTATGTAGCTATCCACAGCCACTGCAGCATGAATTCTATCCCCAGCCAGGGAGCTATCCCACATGGCGCAGCATACCCCTCCGGTCTTGCCCACTGCTCCCCTCAGCAGTGTATTTCAGTCAGTCTGCCTGTTCTGTTCCCCACTCTGTCTCTGGTGAATCCTCTCACCCATGGCCCACCCCCATCCCCCGCACCTCTGTCCTGTACCCCAGTTCTTGTATGCATAAATCAATAAATCTTTTTTTAAAAAGATAAAACACCGGGCCTCCCCGGTGGCGCAGCGGTTGAGTGCTGGGTTGTGAAGCTGCCCGCGGCTTCTGCGGCGCCGGTTTGATCCCCGGCTGCTCCCCGGCCACCAGAGGAGGGTCCCACATGGCGCGCAGACCTCTCCTGCCACCCGCTGCTCCCCTCAGCAGTGTACTTCGGTCCTTCTGCCTGCTCTGCTCCCCGCTCTGGCTCTGGTGAATTCTCACCCTCCCGCGCTTCTGACTGTACCCAGTGCATGTATAAACAAAACAAACAAACAAACAAACAAATAAATAAAAACATGCCTCTATTAAAAAAAAAAAGATAAAACACCTCAGCAAATTTAGAATATATTAACATTTTATCAATGGCATATATTTAAAAAGCTATATTTATGAGAGGTCGAAGCAGGAGGCCAGAATGCAAAAGCCTACCAGGTTGCCCACCTGGGGGCAGGAATGCAGAAACCTGCCTAGAAAATTCAGACAATTAACCCCTCCCCCACCCTAGAATCTTTTCCCTGCCATGCAAATCCAGTCTCCCACCTGACCTCTCCTCACCCTATAAAAGCCTGCCTCCCCCTGGCAAAGTGTGTGGCTTTACCAACCCCCACCTTGGGTCTGTGAATCCAGCCCAGGGCACAATAAATCTCCCCCCCTTTGAGAAATTTAGCCTGGCTCTCCTTTTCTTTACCGTGCCAAGCATTTCAATTTACTAGAGAAATATTGAACAATCTCTGAAGATTATAAACAAAGCAGGGATGAACACTGTTACCTTTTTTATTTAATATTATACTAAAATCATACGCAGTGCATTAGAACAAAGAAATGAAATAGCAAGTATACAGCAATAGTTTGAGAAAGAATTGAAACTGTCATGTTTAGATTGTATGACAGGCACTGTCTTTCGAAAGTCAGGATCAATACTAAATCAAAAATTTTGTTTGGATGTAGGTCTGATGAGGCCAAGCATTTAGCATATATTAATATATCAAAACATTTATTTATTACATAGTGAGCCTTCCTGGGAAGAACAAAGAATATTCTGAAACTGTCTTGAGACAACAGAAGAAGAGACTGGCTTTGCCTTTTATTATGGTTATGGAGTTGGGTCAAGGTTATGATTTCCAGGTTCTTACAGGGCCTTACATGGATTCAACTAACAGCACCACTGAGAGAGGATCCTTGAAAGTTTCTTAACAGTATTTGGTCTTATAGGGTCACTAGTTCACAGCTTCCAAAACCCTTGGAATTTCCTAAGGAGAGCAATACAATTCTCTTTTGTTATGTTGATGGGGTTACTTCTGAAAAGCTCATAAGGTGTGGGCACTGGTTACCAGTAGCTGGAGTCACCTTGTGATTAGAGGGGGAAAGGAGCTGGAGGTTGAATCAATCACCAAGGAACAATGAATTAATCAGTCATGCCTACATAATGAAGTATATATAAATCCCCCAAAAGACTCTGTGTACAGTATATTGAAAACCACTGGAATTTTCAAAGAATAACTAGAACTTACAAGTGAATTTACCAAGTGCTTCTCACTATGAGGTTACTAAGCAAGAATCAGTCCTATTTATCTGTACTTGGAAAAAGAAAATATAAATGTTTGTGATATTTTAAAAAATGTATTTTTTGTCTTTATTATTAACATTTTATGGCATTGAAAGAGTGTTGCTATTTTATATTATTAAAATGAATTATAGGGTATAAAATTAGAGAAAAATACATATGAAAATATACTGAAAAGTACACTAAGGTACAAAGTATAATAAAAGACATTAAAAACTGTGAGCTATTTGGCCTCCCTTGTGGCATAAGGGGTTAAATAGTAGCGCTATGAAGCTATCTGCAGCCACTGAAGTTTGATCCCCTGGCCAAGGAGTTACCCACATGGTGCACAGACCTCACCTGTCTTGCCGCTACTTCCCTGAGCAGTGTATTTCAGTTAATCCACCTGTTCTGCTCCCCACTCTGTCTCTGGTGAATCCTCTCACCCCTCTGGCTTACACCCCAGTTCTTATATGCACACATACACAAATCTTTAAAAATAAAATACAAACCATATCATGGGACATCCCTGGTGGCGCAGAGGGTTACCTTCTCAGCACTATGAAGCTATCAGCAGCCACTGCAGCATAAGTTCAATTCCAGGCCAGGGAGCTCACCCACATGGTACAGCAGACGTCTCCTGACTTGCCCACCGCTCCCCTCCGCCTGTTCTGTTGCCTACCCTGACTCTGGTGAGTCCTCTCACTTTCCACACCTCTGGCCTACACCCAGCTCTTGTATCCATAAATAAGTAAAAAATAAATTTTTCAAAAAAAAATTTAAATACAATGCATCACACTATTTATTATTCACACAGAACAACTTGGTATGACTCCAATACATGCTGTTTTCCTATGGGACATTTCTGTTATTTCAAAATGAACATTACAAGATAAGTGGAATATAGAAAACAATTTCAAGATGCCCTATTTCCATTCGTATTTTTCTAAGAGAAACCTCTCTTAGTGATGCTACACTTAAAATGAAAGACTGATATTATAAATAATGCTTTTTAAGAATTACAATGTCCATTGGGGCACTCTTTTTTAATTTTTTTTAAAAAAATTATAGATTTATTTATTTATGCATACTAGAACTGGGTATAGGCCAGAGGTGCAGATGGTGAGAGGATTCACCAAAGACAGATTGGGGAGCAGAACAGACACACTGACTGAAATACACTGCTGAGGGGAGCAGTGGGCGAGACATGAGAGGTCTGCTGCTCCATGTGGGTAGCTCTCTGGCTGGCTAGGCATCTAACTCATGCTGCAGAGGCTGTAGATAACTTCACAGTTCTGTGCTTACAGAACTTGCACCACCAGGGAGGCCCCTGGGACACCTTGCACCACCAGGGAGGCCCCTGGGACACCTTTTTTTTTTTTTTTTTTTGTAGCATTCTGTTACAATTATGAAACTATTCAACTATATAGAATGAATTTTTATTTATTTATTTTTTGAGGATTTATTTATTTATGCACACAAGAACTGGGGTGTAGGCCAGAGGTATGGGGGTAAGGGGTTGAGAGGATTTACCAGAGACAGAGTGGGGAGCAGAGCAGGCAGATCTACGGAAAAACACTGCTGAGGGGGGCAGCAGGTGAGACAGGAGAGGTCTGCTGCACCATGTTGGTCAGCTCTCTGTCTGGGGATTGAACTTATGCTGCAGTGGCTGGTGAGAGCCTGACAGTGCTGCAATTTCTTAACCCATGCACCAGGGAGGCTCTAAAAATGGACTTTAATATTGCTTGTTACTAATATTGTAACCTCTTTAAGTAGAAACAAACTATAAAATTTGAAGCCTTAGTCATAAAACAGTAAACTGATTAAGAATTATAATGTATTAGAGAATGATAGAAACAATAAAGAAATGAAATTGTCTCGTTCGGGTCAGCATTTACTTTCTATATTCCTTCAGCCTTTCCTTCAACCATTCAAGCTTCCATGAAAAAATGTAAATAAAATACTTGGTTGGGAAATTACAAGCACTGTCTTAGTATAAAAATGAACATTTAGTATAAAAGTAATATATAATGTTTTGTATTGGAAGTTCCTGACATATATTAGAAAAGTTTAAATCTTGTGCTTTGAATTTCTAAAATTCTATCGTACAAATTTAGAATTTTACATTAAGAAAATCAAAGTGTCTGGGGAATTATTTTCTTTCCTCTCAGGTAAACTTTAATGTAAGTTTTTTTTTATTGACCAGTAACAGAAATAGAGTGCAGTGTAGCTAACTCTACTGAGGCCAGTGAGTGAATCTTATTAGGAAATGAATATTACAATTTCCACAGTGGAAACCCTCTTAAGGAGTTTCATGGTAGCAAATGCTAAAGCTTAGGCAACTTTAGGATTTTCCTTGGGGCTCCACAATTTACTCTAAACTCTAAGAACCTAAATAGGTGGAGTAAATATTTTTAATCTATGTAAATTCTACATTATTTCAGAAATGGTCCCTTGATAATAACATTTTTTGTTTGCTTTTCAGTATGTCTATGCATTCAAGCTTTCCTTAATCCTTTCATCAGTTATAATATACAGGTTATTTCTCTTGGACTGTTTCAGTTTTCTCCCATAAGGAGTTTCATACTGATGTAGTTTTGCAGAGTGTGGGATCCTTGGGTTCACTTTGGAAAAGGTTTCACCAGAACTCCCGTTTCAGTGGCACACGGTGAGTTCCCCAGGTGTGTTTCTCCATGAGACAGAGACATTAGTTATATTTAAAGAGCAGGTTTATTAGGGAAAGGAAATGGGACAGGTTTTGCTAAGAGAGGCTTGCATGGTTGCAGGCAAGCGGCCTTGAGGAGAGCGGCTTCTGCTGAGGGAGGTCAGTGAAAAGATGTCCCGGCATGGTACAGGTCACGGGCAGGCAGTAGGCTGCTGCTCTGCAGAGGGAGAGAGAGTTGGTGAAAAGAAGCACCTGCATAGTCACAGGTGGGCAGTGGGAGTGCTGCCCTGACCCTGTGCAGAGACTGCACTTGCCGCGAGTGTGGTAGATAAGCCTCAGTCAGAAGTTGGCTTTCAAAGAGAATTTTATTCCTATATTGGTCACACACACTTAAGTTCATATAGGGAAGCCAACCCCAAGTTCCCAAATTACCTTTGACTAAAGACAGTAGCCACAACTTGTCTTAGCTGGGCCTTCCACCTAGCTGAAAGTCTTTAGGCCGTGGAAGTCTCTAGGCTTGAGGGCTTGCAGTGCGGATGGTCGCGCAGGATGTTGAGCTGATAGGCCGCTTGTGCCACTGTCAGGGAGCAGGCCTCCAGGGAGCAGACTCCCAGGAGCAGGCCTCGGGTCGCGGAAAGTAGAGCTGGAAAGTGCAGGTCAGTTCACAGTGGGCCAAACTGGGGAGAGAGCGAGGAGGAAGAGCAAGGAGAGGTTTCTGCTGGAGAGCGAGTCTGAGTCCAAAGGGAGGCAGCAAGCTGGACTCCGGAAGAGTAGCCTCCAGCAAGTCCTTTGCTCCAAGCCAGTTTTTAGGACTGGTCTTGTTAGGGGGAAATGATGTCCTGAGCTAATCCCATACAGGCTTTGTGGACCCCACCCCCACTCCAGACTAAAGCCATCAAGACATTGGGAAAGACAAATCCCATCACCACCAAGGGAGGGTGGCTGGGACCTGAGGGTGGAGTTGGGCAGCTAGGTTGGATATAAGAACCAAACGCGTGGGCCTTGGGCTCGCTGGCTCACGATCGCTCGCCTCCCGGCTTCACGGCTCCTGGCTGGCGGCCAGCTCTCAGAGCGCCATTTTGGGATTCCTGATCGGTGGATCCGGTAGGACTCATTTAAAACTTTGTCTCCCACTTTTCTCCCTGAGCTGTACATTTCCTCATTTCCCCTTCCCTTGTAAATAAACCTTTTATGAACCTTTCGCGTGTGCCTGCAGTAGAGCATTGATAAGTCCTTTTAAGCGCGCGGGTGAGGACCCACAGTCAGGCACCCCGTTTTGTATCGGGGTTGCTCTACAACAGTTTGGCGCCCAGCGTGGTTTCCAAGTTACACCCGCAGTTGACCAGCCCAAAGTAACATTCCTTGCGTTGGTCACCATAAACGCACTAGTTCTGCAGGACTCATAGTATAATATTTGTCTTAAGTCCTGAAAAGTCTGTTTTTCCCCTGTGTGTACAGCCCTTGTGGGTGTGTTTTGACTCAAATATGGCCTCAACCATGAGCCTATACAGTTTCATCCCTAGCCTGAGTTCTTTCAGTTTCCTTCCGGCCTTGAATTTTAGTAGCCTTCTTCCATTAAATATCTCCACCAGTTTCATTAATGTAAATAATTTGATGAAGCCTGGTGTATGGCACATGATTTTACTATTGTATACATACATGGGTGGTTTACAAGCCATCCCTTTACAGTCTGTGCTTCTGGGTGTTTTTTTGGTAATATGTGTAAGAGCAATTTGCTACATTCTTGTTTCTGTGAGAGGTAGATATTCTACTTCACATACTGAGAATGTGCAACAACACATTCAGGCTCTTCACTTAGCCATGCAACAACAAATTCAGGCCTTTGACTTAACTATTAAGTGCATGAGGGATGAGAACCGTAACATCTTTGAGTCAGTTTATAAAAGCATACAAGATCAAGCCTTTAAAAGTATGCAGGGCAGGATAGAGGCCGCCCTCCATAACTTGGATATGGTGGAGGCTCGGCTTATGGCACAAAGAAAGGATAGACCTTCCCCTTTCCATGAGGACTGCCAGCGAGCAGAGTTAGAAGAGGAGGAGCATCATATTTTAAATACTTTAAATACATCAGGACAAAATCCTCTTCCACATGACAAGGCCCCTCCCGTGCAGATCCCTGAGGCTGCACAGCCTCTACTGCCCTCTGGGGAGGACACTAAAATGGCGTCTCCTCCCCACACTAGACTCTGCACCCATTTTGGCAGGAAGGATCACCCTGAGGCAGGACAGTTTCCCCTTTGCCAGATGCCAATGGGTGGCTTAAATGAACATGGGATACCTGCTGGGTACTTTTGGTCGCACCATCCGTTCAGTACTGCGGACCTCCTAAATTGGAGGAGCTCTGTTCCCTTGTACCAGCAGGCTCCTAAGAGGATGGCGGACTTGTTTGCCTCTATCTTTGTCTCCCACCGCCCTAACTGGGTAGATATACAGTCCATGCTCCATACTTTATTAACTCTGGATGAGCAGAGGATGGTATTCAGGAAAGCCAGGAAGGAGGCTGACCGTCTCCACCAACAGGATAGGCAGTCCCCAGAGCCAGAGTTTGTTGTCCCAGAGCAAGATCCTGCATGGGACCCTAACAATGGAGGAACGGTGATGTTGGATCTGTATAAAAAATGTTTATTGGTAGGACTGAAGCAGGGGATCCCCAAACAAAAAAACTTTAACAAAATATTGCAACTCGAGCAAGGAGCTAATGAGGATCTGTCAGAGTTCCTTGAGAGGATTATTCAAACTTACACTAACCACACAGATATAAACCCAGATGCCCCAGAAAATGTTCGTCTGATCACTATGGCTTTCATTACCCATAGTGCCCCAGACATAAAGAAAAAGTTAGCTAAGGTGGACGGCGTCACAGAGATGAGTCCGTCCCAGGTAGTGGACTTGGCATTTAGGGTTTATAATAATAGAGAGGACAGGAGACCAAAACCTGCGACTGTTTTCTTACAAAGAGAGCACAGAACAGGGTTTCAGGGAAACAATAATGGACAGAGACGTGAACCCCTAGGAAGAAATCAGTGTGTTTTCTGTAGGGAAGAGGGACATTGGAAGTACAGTTGTCCCAGGTTACAGGGAAGCGGCAGACGCAATAATTATAGAAGGCAGGATAGAAGACAGAGAACCCCAAGATATGATGATTCACGTAGGGGTTACAGGAGGGAATATAGAAGGAGCACACAGAACCAGGAACCAAGGAGAGAGGAAAAAAGACAAATGTTAGCACAGAGTGGAAGCTCAGATGATGACAGGAAATACAGACAGAGAAGGAATCGAGAGCCCAGTACAGAGGAAAGGAGACAAATGACAGCACAGGGTAGAGCCTCAGGTGAAGATAGGAGGGAATATAGACAGAGTAGAAGGAATCTAGAGCCAAGTGCAGAGGAAAGGAGACAAATGATAGTTCATGGAGAAGGTTCAGATGCAGAATAGAGGTGCCCAAGAGCTCCACTAGATCTAAAGAAAGCCCAGGAGGAACTGACCCAGAGACAAAGTCCCATTGGTCTTGTGAACCCATTGAGGACTTGAGATATTTGAAAAAAAGAAAAAAACTTGAATATCACTGACTTCTTTTCCAGTTATTGTTGCAGGATACCCAAGGACTCACTTTTTCTGAAGAAACCCTGAGAAAACTAACATGCTCTAATCAATCTTCTTCCTTTCAAAGTTTAGGAGGCGCGAAATAACATCTAGGATCATGCATATGCTGCCAGTATTTTTTTTTTACACAGAAAGGCGTTCAATCTTGATTTTGGTATTTCTTTTTAACTTTTGTTTTTAACTTTGAGATTTTTTTTCTCTGCTTCTTTTTGTTGTTACTTTGGCCTATCAGTGAAACTGCAGTTGTATGAGATATCCCATGCGTGATACATGGTAACTAAAGAGCTCTTTGTGTCTATATGTTGTATGTCTGTATGTCCTTTCCTTGTGTCCTTGTCTTGACCTCCAGTGGTTGACAAATTGGTACACATGGTGCCCAAAGACATTGAAAAAAAAAAAAGTCTCCAGTTATGAGAAAAACTAAAGGTTATGGTTTGATTGTCAACATTGTGCTACTGAACTAAGCCGGTGCCTTCATAGAGATTGAATATTGTTGTTTCTGTTATTTTTATGATATTTATGGCAAAGCTTCCCAGAAATCTAAATTCAAGTACAAATTTGGTAGCCTGTCATTTGGCTGATGCAAGGAAATTTTGTGGAACCTCAGTAGAGCTCCTGAGACACTCCACAAAGTTTCTCCCTTTCCTCCTGGGAAAGGCATTAGATGAATTTGTTCTATTTGGCTCACCTAGTAGAGTAAAACTAGAAGGGAAGCATTGTCACTTAGGAAAACAGGTAACACCATGACCTGATGGATGTAAATTGTCAATGATGATTGTCACCTTGTAATATTGTATACTTCAATTGTTTAATATCTACAGAAATTGTTTCTGAAAATATAGGGAGAAAAGGTCTCAACAGATTCCTATTGATGGAACTGTTGAGAGTAAAACTTTCCTACTAAGTGTAACAGGGTGGTCCCCAGGAAAGGGGGAGGTTCCCTGCCCCACCCAAGGGAGGGTGGAGCTGAGCAGGAAGAAGAGAAGCTGAAGAAGAGACTGAGGAAGGAAGCAGGATGGAGCCAGGAGACCTGGAGGAGGCGCATGGAGCCTAGAGACACGTGAAGAAACTGCGCTTGTCTTTTGGTCGTGGACTAGGTGACACAGATGTGGGTGAGACCTGTGGGGAGGTGACAATGGCAGCTTTTATCAGGATGTTGATTTTGCTCTTTTCCTTCCGGGCTTGTCTGGTTGTTTGTGACCCTTTTCTGTGGGTCCCCACTGGGAGATGCTTTAGACTTGTGGCAGGCTTTGGGGCCTTGTTCTGGGCCGATCCCATTTGGATGGAGTTTTACCCACGAGGGGATGGGTAACTTTGGATGCTTCATTTAGAAACTAGACTCTTTGCCTTACCTGTATTGTTTCCTAGTTTTATTAAAGTTCCTTCCCATTAAAGTCTCCTATGTTTTGTGTTGATGCGGCGGATGGCAGAACCCATTTAGAATAGGCAGGTTTGCGGGGCTTGGGCTGCCCCTCTCCCTGCTCTATAACATAAGGACTGAATAGACTTAGAAATACACCCCATATTTACTGTTTTCCTTGACATAATACTGATGATTTTTTTGCATTTTGTTCTAAATCCACAAAGTTTTCTTGTTTTAGTGACCAGGATCTGCAGCAAGGTTGTAAATTTTTTTTCTTTTTTTCCAACAAAGCTAACTTGTGTTTGAATTTTCTCTTCCCTTGATACCAACACAGCATAAAAATAGTGGTAGTAATCTTTTACTACTTATCTCAGAGTCTGTTTTTGCATAAATTCCATAGGGATTTTGTTTAAACTGGAATAATTGGACATAAGTTTCATTGTGTGGCTTTGTGTGGAGTTCTTCCAGAAAGTTGAAACAGAGCTGAACCAAGAAAAGGAGAACCTGTTAGCTTTGTTCGTAGGGTTCCAGAGACCTCCAAAGAAGGTGAGGAAGCTTGCCTCCATTGGCAGGACTGGACAACCCGGCCAACGAAAAGTCCCTGGTACCCTCGAGAAGAGGAAAGCCCAGGTGAAGTCTGATGAGACCAACTTGTTCCAGAAGCCTACACGGACTGGATGTCAACAGTTCACTCTGAATCCTATATGGAGTATTCCAACGAAGCCAGCTAAAAATTGCTGCTTAGTTATTCTGCCCTGTGATTTTATGCAAAAATAGGCAATATGGTTTAAAAGTAGATTTAGTTTGCAAACTTTTGCTATGCTGTTAAAAAATTTGGGATCAAGGTAGAGAGAATTTGTTTTTACATAAGTTGAACTGTTGTAGAGCAACCCCGATACAAAACGGGGTGCCTGACTGTGGGTCCTCACCCGCGCACTTAAAAGGACTTATCAATGCTCTACTGCAGGCACACGCGAAAGGTTCATAAAAGGTTTATTTACAAGGGAAGGGGAAATGAGGAAATGTACAGCTCAGGGAGAAAAGTGGGAGGCAAAGTTTTAAATGAGTCCTACCCAATCCGCCGATCAGGAATCCCAAAATGGCGCTCTGAGAGCTGGCCGCCAGCCAGGAGCCGTGAAGCCGGGAGGCAAGCAATAGCCAGAGAGACTCCAAGGCCCACGTGTCTGGTTTTTATATCCAACCTGGCTGCCCAACTCCACCCTCAAGTTCCAGCCACCTTCCCCTTGGTGGTGATGGGATTTGTCTTTCCCAATGTCTTGATGGCTGTAGTCTGGAGTGGGGGTGGGGTCCACAAAGCCTGCATGGGATTATCTCAGGACATCATTTCCCCCTAACAGAACCATTTTAAGATTTTTTTTCCTTTGATTTTTGACATATCTGCTGTCTTGTTCTGGCTAATGCCTCCAGATGTTTTCTTTCGGCTGGGACTGAGGAACTGTTTTTTCCAGGAATGGAGGAATTTTTATTTCCACAATGGACATTACCTGGAGGGATTCATTTTCTTTCAGACTGGAACCCTGGAAAATTTTCATCTGAGACTGTATCCCAGCATCCATATGTTTGATCTTCATCACCATGTAAATGGTGGCAAAAAGTGAAAGGGGGGGATTGTTAGGGGGAAATGATGTCCTGGGTTAATCCCATACAGGCTTTGTGGACCCCACCCCCACTCCAGACTAAAGCCATCAAGACATTGGGAAAGACAAATCCCATCACCACCAAGGGAGGGTGGCTGGGACCTGAGGGTGGAGTTGGGCAACTAGGTTGGATATAAAAACCAAACGCGTGGGCCTTGGGCTCGCTGGCTCATGATCGCTCGCCTCCTGGCTTCACGGCTCCTGGCTTGCGGCCAGCTCTCAGAGCGCCATTTTGGGATTCCTGATCGGCGGATTGGGTAGGACTCATTTAAAACTTTGTCTCCTACTTTTCTCCCTGAGCTGTACATTTCTTCATTTCCCTTTCCCTTGTAAATAAACCTTTTATGAACCTTTTGTGTGTGCCTGCAGTAGAGCATTGATAAGTCCTTTTAAGCGCGCGGGTGAGGACCCACAGTCAGGCACCCCGTTTTGTATCGGGGTTGCTCTACAACAGTCTGAGTCTGCTTCAGGTAGCTGCTCCTTTTATACCTTCTTACCAGGTTTAGGCTCAGGCACCATTTGCTTTATCAGTCTTTAACACTCAGTATGTGGCCTTGTTAGGATTGCCCTATAACAGTTTGGTGCCCAACGTGGTTTCCAAGTGACACCCGTGGTTGACCAGCCCAAAGTAACTTTCCTTGTGTTGGTCACCATAAGCACACATTGCTCGCAGGCACCTTAATATTTTCAGTTTACCTTGTAAATTTTTTATGTTCATTACAGCACTGATACAGTCCTTTTCTCTTTGGGCTGGGCTACTCCTCTGTGGAGTGGCCTGCTTGCTGCTGATGTTGGGTAATAGGCAAAACTAGAAAAGGAGAAGGGTGGACCCAATCTCCATATCTTTTCCCTCAGGCCTGTGCTCCACTTCCTATTGCATCTGATCCTGCTTGGGTCTCATGCCTTGTGATAAGGCACTGGTGCTTAAGGGTCTGACCTCTACAGCTGGATTAATGGTCATGTTATTCCCCTGGACCTCTACTTCTAGTCAGATTTTGGTCTTGGGGCACCTCCTTTCAAGTCTTTCTATTCTTGTCCTTCATCAATACTACTGCATCTTATATAGTCCTCTTCGGCTTGGGAGCGGTCACTCCTCCATGGCCTGTATGTTGCTGATTTGGGATATGTAGGCAAAACCAGGAAGGAACCAGAGATTCCAGGGTGGGCCCAATCTCCATATCTTTACCCTCAGGTCTATGCTCCACTCCCTGTAGCATCTGATCCTGCTTGGGTCTCTTGCTTTGTGATAAGGCACTTGTGCCTGATGGTCACCTACAGCTGGGTTAATGATCATGTTATTTCCCTGGACTCCCACCTCCTTGTGAGTCAGGTTCTAGTCTTGTTACAGAGCAGGTGTTACAGGGCAACCCCAATATAAAACAGGTTGCCTGAGTGTGGGTCCTCACCCACACACTTAAAAGGGACTTATTAATAGTCAACTTCAGGCACACGCAAAAGGTTAATAAAAGGTTTATTAACAAGGGAAGGGGAAATGAGGAAATGTACAACTCAGGGAGAAAAGAGGGAGATAAAGTCTTAAATGTGTCCTACCCATTCCTGCGACCTGGAATCCCAATGGCACACTGAGAGCTGGTGGCAAGCCAAGAGCCACGAAGCCAAGAGAGAGCGACCCAAGGCCCACATGTCTGATTTTATACCAACCCTGGCAGCTTAACTCTGCCCTCAGGTCCCAGCAACCCTCTCTTTGGTGATGATGGGATTTGTCATTTCCAATGTCTAGTTGGCTTTGGTCTGGAGTGGGAGTGGAGTCCACAAAGCCTGTATGGAATTAGCTTAGGACATCCTTTCCCTCTAACACAGGGACAGGGGTCCTGGAGACCACCCTGATACAGTCTTGGGGCATCTCCTTTCCAGTCTTTCTATTCTTGTCCTCCATCATTCGTGTTAAAGTTTATCCATTAAAGGTCTTAAATGTTTTGTCTTTGATGTGGCAGCTGGCAGAGCCTATTTAGAGTGGGGCAGCTTTGGTGAAGGTTCTCTCCTTGTCCCCTAACAGTTTGACTCCACAGGCTCAGAAAAAAATCTCAAACTACTAAAAACTGTGGACTGCTGCTAATGGATTCCAGCTGTCATCCTAGATTTCAGAAGCAGGAAGAAAAAGTTCAATTACAGCAATTATAAAGGAGTATCATGGCCTTGTTTATCAGTTTAGGGTTTTCAGTGTACAAGCCTTCACGTTACAAGTTAATCCTAGGGTATCTTATACAGAAGCTGAAAGATCAAAATCAAAATACCAACAGTTAACTTTCAATTAAAAGGCGTCATCTTCTTACTTCTATTAGTGACCCTGGAACAGAGAAGCTGAAAGAGCACCAAATCATGCACCCCAATCTGAGGAGAGGTAGCAGCACAGATATCATAACCTGTATCGCTACCCCATGCAAAACAAACATATCACAAACAGCTGCCCACCAACTTGGAGGAGCTAGAATGCATTTCTGGTACCCCCAGAGTGTTTTAATCATCAAACAGAGTGCTTTCATAAAACAGATCTTCCTTGCTAGGAAGCAGAGTCTTAGAATCTTGTCTCCCACCAGAAATCAAGCAAAGCCAAGAATTCAAATGGCAAACAAACCCAATACAAATGCTGTAGGCAAAAATTCCCAGCAATAAACCCTTTGAAATGTAATCTAGAAAAAAGCTCTAATTTTTTTTAGACCTTGCAAAACCCAAGTATCTCCAGGAATCCATTAAAGCTACCAGCAACTACCAGTTATTCTCAAGGTTTCCTCCACTTAACACCTAGGCATAAATTTGCTAATTCAAATCACCAAAGAAACTTTTTGGCTTGCAAAATCCCCTGAGGCAAAGGTTAGGGATTAGTCACAATCAAAAGTCCAAAGTCACTTCAAAACCCATCACTATCTTTAGAATTGCTAATTAGACCTATAAAACAGATAAATCACCAGGAGAAGTCAAAAGTCACAGAACTCAATTTAGGTTTAGGATGGCACAAACAAGAAAGCATCATCTTAGGAGACCAAAACAGGGTTGGGGGGAAGCTTGAAAAACTCCTGATTTACAGAGCACCCTGCTGCAGGGCTGAAAACTCCATTTTGGTAACATAGGCTTTGAAGAAAGAGCAGATGCCATATTCGATCTAACTAGTGTTACTGGTCAGATTCCATCTGATGCAGTTACTACCATCTTTTTTTTTTTTTTTTTTTTTAAAGATTTATCCATCCATGCATACAAGAGCTGGGCCATTCACCACAGATGCCAGTGTGTGTGTGTGTGTGTGTGTGTGTGTGTGTGAGAGAGAGAGAGAGAGAGAGAGGACCCACCAGAGACAGAGCAGGGAACAGAACAGGCTGACTGAAGAAATACACTGCTAAGGGAGCAGCAGACAAGCCAGGAGAGGTCTGCTGCTGCCATGTGGGTTGCTCCCTGGCCAGCCAGATCGAACTCGCACTATAGTGGCCTCGTAGGCTGCCGTCCAGTTACTACCGTCTTTTGGATGAAAATGCTTGCTACCACATAGAAAAATGTCCACAAAATCAAACCTCTGAACTAATGACTAGAAACAAACTGCACATGCACACACACAATGTCCACAAGGTCAGAGCTAGCTTTTCTAAGCTAAGAGTCAGAAGAAGCAAATCTACACATAACCTGAAACACACTAGGAAAACAAAAAACACCTTTGCACTTACAGTAGTCAGTGCCACGGGGATGCCCACTTTTCCCTGAAGGTATGACTAATCATGATGGCTTGTGTCCCTTCTGTGTTGTGTGCCAATCTGTTACAGGGCAAGATGAGTGTCATTCTCGACCACCAAATCTGCTTACTCTAAATGGGTTCTGCCTTCCACTGCATAAAGATAAAATATGCTCTAGTATGTAAGACCTTCAATGGAAAAGAACTTTAGTAGAATTAGAGTGCAAGAGAGACAAATAGTGCGCAATTGAGAGAAGAGAACAAATATAGTTAAAATAGTTTCCAATTAGACACCCAAGATTCCTTGGGTGGGACAGGGAACCTGGAATCAAATCGCCCCTTTCTATGGATATCACACTATTACAACTTTACAAATTTAATGTATTAACTCTGGGTTGGACCTGGACTTATAAAATGCTGTAAAATGTAATTTAAAAAATCAGTAAAATTTCAATGTAAGATCTATGTTGAGTACTATTACATTTATTTGAATAAACTATGTTAAAATTTTATGTTATCCAAAACAGAACAACTGTATGTCTGTCTGATTTTGAATATTTTATACATATGTATATATTTATACATAGTTTATATTTATATTATTTATATTTTATACATATTACACATAATTTTTCTTTAAAGCATGTAATTTTTGGATAGATATATGCTAAACTATTAAGCAATATTGCTTTGTCAATGTCTCTTATAAATCTGTAAGTTTTTGCTTCAGATTGTTTGAGATTATGAGCTATATACAGGGCTCAATTTAATTGGATATTTTGTTCTCTTTACCCTTAGTAATTATTTTTGAAGATTTATGTTTATTTATTTATTCTTGGAAGAACTGCAGTGGGGGGCAGAGGGTGAAAAGATTCACAAGAGACAGAATGGGAAGCAGAACAAGCAGATATACTAAAATCCACTGCTGAGGGGATTTGCAGTAGTCTTGCTGCAGTGGGGTAAGACAGGAGAGGTCTGCTGTGCCATGTAGGTTAGCTCCCTGGCCTAGGGATTGAACTTATGCTGCAGTGGCTAGTGATAGCTTGACAGCCACTAGGGAGCCCCATAATCTTAGTAATTATTTTTGCATAAAATTTATTTAACTTGAGATTTGATTTTATTAATCTAAATATTCTGTTTGTGTTCTTATGTCTTTATGTGTAATAATAGATGTTCTCTTGAGAAACAGACTCAACAGGGTGTTTATTTATTATAGGTAGTCACCTCAGAATTTTGAATGCTAATTCTTATGATATGCATTCAGCAAGTCAGAGACCCAGGAGAGATGAATGTGTAATTATAGTGCCAAAACCCCAGTAACCTAGAAGAGCCAATGTTTCTGTCCAGTCTACAGGCAGAGGAGAATCATGTCCTACCTTACATTCTTAGTAGGCAGAGTTTCCTTTCTTGCTAGGGGGTAACAACACTTTTTATTCATGCCTTTTACTGATTAGAAGTTCACTCACATTAAAGAGAGTAATTTGTTTTATTCAGTCTACTTGATAAACGTTAATCTCATCTAAAAATACCCACCCACAGTAATGTTTTCATATATATTAAAATTGTAATAATCTTAACTGACTCAGATGTTACTCATATTGACATTTCCATCCTGACTGATGGATAGGTGGGGGCAATTTTGATAGAACTTATCAACTACTTGTTTATGAAGATACTATTAACAGATAAGTGAAAGGCTAGGACAGATGTAAACCTGACCATCTAATCAAAATTAACTGGTGATGGTCCTGTTAAGATGCTTCTGAAAAATGGCATAAATACAGGTATTTGACTGGAGGCAACCTGAGATGCTTATGGACTCTATGTCCATGGTCCAAAAGCCTTGTCCAGCGTTTGAAGTAAGCCACTGGGGACTCTGGCCCTGGGAAGTGGCATCCCCTTCTTTCAAATGGACAGACTGCTGGACCTCTCTGGACTGAGTCCTAAACATTCTGCAATGCCAGTCTCGTAAACTTTACCAACAGGTTTCTTACCTTTCCCCTCTTGTTCTGCCAACTTCATTATATGCTTATATTATTGTGAGGTGGATTCCCTCCCTCCACAATAAATTTATGTTGTGGATGAATATATGCATTTGGCTTGAGTCATGATTGAAACCTTCTTTCATGATGGATATTAACACAGTAGAAATCCCAAATATGACTAAACAAATGACAACCATATAACTGGGTATCCTTTGACCCAGATGAGTTGTTAATATTGAACACTACAGTGTCCTTCTGTAAGTAGTACATGAATGGCATTTTTATACAAGTTAATTAAATTAGTGTACATTTGTATTTATTTTATATTAACATTTTGATTATTTCTAGCATTATCTTTTTTCTATCATTGCCATGGTTTTGCTATACTCCTTTTTAAATCTATTACCTTTTTATTGATTAAAATGTTTTTTATCCCATATCCTTTTACTCATCTCAAAGTTAAATATCCTCTTACTTGTAATCCTTAAAATTTTAACGCGTGTGAATAACTGTAATTACAAGTCATGTATCTTTAACTACATTTCAGTATGAAATACAGAGATATTAGAAGTAGCTATTACACTCTGTATTTCATAGTGAAGAAACTGAGGCTAAAAATGGTTTAAGCAATTTGGCAAAATGGCAAAAGTTGGGCCAAGTTTCTTCCAAAACCAAAGCTGGTCCATCTGCATGTCTGTCTTTGTGTACATCCTGGCATTTCAAGAGTGATGTTGGAAATAAAATTCTTGCCCTATCTGTGTCATAGTTTGTTGCATGAATATATTCGATACCATAAGTTAAAATTGCAGAAAATTCGGTGCTGCATTTCTTGTGATGATTACTACAAACATTTCAATATGAACATCTCTGTACTGGAATCTAGTCAGGAAAATGGCTTGTATATAATCCCATGAGGATATCCAAGAATGTCCCAGTGGATGGTCTAACTGAAATTAAAGCACCCATACAAATATGACAGGATACTGATTTTCAATTTTGCATAGAAACCAGTGGGGGTACTCACTGGATAGCAACCACCAAAAGCACAATTTCAAAAGTGGCTTTCATTGTCTTTATTCTTTTTTATATAAAGCCACCCTCATAAGGGACCAGACTTATTTGTAATTCATTTGCTTGACCCAGATGGTGAAGTCTAAATGTAATTGCAGTATCAGCCTAAATTACCCCATGCTGTTGTGAGCGACTCACATGTGCTGCACTGTACACAGTTAACAGGAATAAAGCAATACTGAGTTCAAACATTTCCCCAAGAAGTGAGCACACCGGGCACAATTTGGATCTCAATTCACAGAGAATGCTCATTAAAACCACTGAACATTTTGCACAAGTAGGGATTTTGGTATCGGGCCTGTGATGTCCGTGTTACTATGGCAATAACTATTATCACTAGAACTAATGCTTTTCTGACCCACGGTATTTAACAACACCTACCTCAAAAGCATGTAATCAAGGATCATTATTTTTTTGTAAAACACTTTCAATTTTAACATACAACATAAGCCCTAAGTATGATATTTATTCTTAGTGTACTTTAAGAATACCTATGTGACAAAATTTCACAAAACTCACATCATCATTTAAAATTTGATATCTTTGATACAGAGCTCCTTTGGTTTCCCTTTTAAGAAACATCTTCAAAAGAAGAGCTCTGCATTTTCTGAACTATTAAGTTATTTCAGCTCCTCATTCAATACCTTTCCCCTGCTGCTTTTCTTTATTAGGAGAAAAAAAAATAATACACTTTTGGAAAATATAGTGGCTTGGTCCACTTTTAAAGAGCAAGATAGAAAATTTAACACTTATCATTAAACATAAGACTTTTGGTTTAACACATAACTGCTGTTCTTTATACTGAAAAAAGCAAATTATTTTTATAAAGGTGGGCAACACAGTTAAATCACATTAAATAGCAATGTGTTTGGAATTTAAGTGGAATGCCACATTAGCTGACTAATAGAAGTATATGTAAAATGAATTATCTGTTACAGACTCTGATTTGGTTAAGCTCTATAAGCTTCTAATATACTAATTATAATTGAAGGCTGAATACAGTGAACTGTGGGGCATGTTTATAGATGAGATAAATTAGTAATGATAATAGAAGTTTTCCTCATTGTCCATTCATAGTCATCAAATATATCAGCTTTCTCATTTGTGACCGAAACCCAGCATGCCATGGGTAGTCTATAGTAGACAAAGATATTAGGGACTTCTTAAAAGACAGAATGTGAATAATAACATCTCAATTATTATCACTAGTTCTATGCTCAGTCAACATTAATGTCTTTGGGGAGATCACTTTGCATCTATTTCTGCAATTGTACAATAACCTTCACCTTAGAAGTTACTCAATTCTGTCTTCTAGCTCTAAAATTCATGGTTTCTGATCATAATGTAGAGGGGGACGATTGGAAAATGCAGGGAGAAAAGGATCAAGCATGGTAAAAGAATTGTAAATGAAAGTAATGTTCCTGCTTTACTATGTGCTTGATCATCAGATCATCCGCTTGTGTTGCTGGCGGGGTCTATTCATGTCTAAAAGACTGAGAATGTGGGCCTCCCTAGTGGTGTCGGTGGTTGAATGCAGCACTGTGAAGCTGTCTGCAGCCTCTGCAGTGTGGGTTCCATCCTGGCCTGCCAGGGAGATATCCACATGGCGCCGCAGACCTCTCCTGTCTCATCCGCTGCTCCCCACAGCAGTATACTTCATCAGTCTGCCTGTTCTGTTCCCCACTCTGTCTCTGGTGAATCCTCTCACCCTCCTGCACATCTTGCCTGTACCCTGGTTCTTGTATGCGTGAATAAAGAAATCTTAAAAAAAAAAAAAGATGAGAATGCTATTGCTGTAGTTGTTTTAGGTCTCACAGGTTGCAAGTGTGGGGTGTTGAGACTAATTTAAGTAGCATCATAAGAACTAATGGAAAGGTTGAGGGTTGTCAGACTAGAGGAGTAAAGAGGGTTATCTGACCATTCTGTTTCTGGTTTGCAAACTATTTTTGGGAATGAAATCATGAACGATTTTAATTTTTGTTTTAACAAGTTCACACTTTGGTCCACCTACCTAATATAATAGGTTAATGGGATTAAGCACTTACTACTTATCTAATGTATGTATGTTTATGCATATATATATGTACTTATGTATGAACATACACATATATGTATATATACACAGATATGTGTTTAGAAATATTTACAAATATAACTGGTCATGATATGGGTATGTAACAATCACAAAATCTCAGCAATATATATTAATATTAAATCATGTTTTAGTTTACAAATTTGTCATATGGTTGGCCTACTTTCACTTTTGTGCAAGGGTGGAAGTTGTCAGACATAACTGAACTCAGCAAGGTTGACTCTGTTTTACATGTACTTATGCCTATACCTTGAACCTGTGGGTTAATCAGGACTTGTTTTGTCTTATGGAATTGACAAAGCATGTGGATTTAATAGTCAGGATACATCCTCTAAGTTGTATATTTTTTGATGGTTGGTTTGGCTGCTGTTCACCTGTGTTTCAATGTAACATAAGTATCAGTTTGTTACTGTCCAAAACATAGTTGTTTGGATTTGCTTATTTTAATTGAATTTATATACCAGAGGTAGATGTTCAGTGCATAAACATAGTATATTTTCTCTTTTATGTCCTCATTAATTTATCCAAATGATATTTGGTAGTTTTAGAATATTTCAGATATATATTATACAATTTAAAATTTTTTTGTTAATAGTATATACAATTATTTCTATATTTTGGAACTGATACATATTGTTTGTATGTTCTCTTTAACTTTTTATTACAAACAACTAAATCATTATCTAATATTTACTCTTTAATTTCTTCCCATTTATTTTATCTTTCATTTTTCCCTATGCTGTTTTACATTGCGTGAATCTCTGATAGTGACTAACAGAAGTGGGGATAGCCTATTTCTTCTTGTTTCTAGTCTGTTTTAGTCTCTAGGGGAGATTTGATGAGTCAAAATTAAGTAAAATGTTTAAGGTAGATTTTTTGGGAATGTCTTATTATTACTACTGGTAAATATAAGGAGTATACAAAAATTAGATGTACATGGTAATGATTTGTATAGCACCCTAATAATTCAAAACATTGAATATTTCCAGATTGAATATTTCCAAAAACCTCTTTCATGCTAGCTTTCAATCTTTACCACTCCCTGAATAGAATAAATTTTTTGAGTTCTATCACAAATTGAGTTATATCACTTATTTTATATGATTTTGACATTTTTATACATGGGATCATCATAATAAATTCTTGCATTTTTGACTTCTTTTCTATATGTAGGTCTGAGTCACCCATGTTGTCACATTTTTTTTCATTCTCTTCCATTTTAGTATATTTTTCCATAATATGAATATATCAGCTTGTCCATTCTTCTCTTAAGTATAATAATCCTTTATTTTGTGGTCAGTTTGAGGTTACAATCCAAACCAAATAAAAGGTTATGCTAGGACTTCACTTCTGGGATATTAAGAAGACATACTTTTCCATATGTCTCCCAATAAGTACAACTGAAATCCCTGGATAGTGTATTTAAAACAAAGATAAGAGGACTGAAAGATGAAGCGAGAAATACAGGTTAATAATTTCAGAATTCAAGGAACAATCAATGCTGAGTTTCCTGGCATTTCTTTTTGTTTCATATACCCCAAAGTTGAAAATGAGGAAGGTGGCAACCCTTAAAATTGCACACCAAAAAATTCCTCAATAAAAATGTATTATCTTTAGCTGAAGGATGAAGGAAACAGTTGCCTAATAGAACAGAAAACTTTAGACAATAATCGTTCTATCTCAGCATAATATGAAACATTTTCAATAGCAATAACCCAATTATTTAACATCTAATGAACTCATTAATGACTGTACTTGCAGTGCACAATGATCTTGTACATTATCAAATATAAATTGTGATTTCCATTTGCACATCAGTGATCATGTATTGTAAAAAAAAGTGAAAACATTTTAATGACATTTTATATCCTCTTCACTGGATTCAGATTGATAACATCCCCCAGTGCCTAGCAGAAATTCTCTGTGGTATTCATGAAAAGCCAAACCTCAGGGAAAAGATGGGGAAGATGATAGTAACAGTACACAATAAATTTAAGTGGCTTGAACAGCAAATAAAAACCTACTGGGAAAAAACTGAGGTGTAACTGCAATGTACTCTTCATGTTCTTTTGTGGGTACAAGCAAAACATGTTTCTCTCCTGGCAGAGCTTTACTCAAACATTGTAGTTTGGGAAAAAAAAAGTTTCTGTATAAACTATTTCAGTAGCATAAACTTGAGATATTTTGTGATAGTGATTTAATGATTCTAATTTATTTCATCATCTTTAATGAGAAGTACTAGTCATCCTTACACCCTAATTATAACCAAATGAAAACAGGTTATTTCAACAGTTAATATAATCAAGATAATTTACTTTTCCTTAATATCTGACTTGGATTCCCTCTGCTGTTATTTGATAAGTAACTCAAACCAATCCAACACCTTTGGAAAGTTTGAAAGAATTCTAAAAGCAGAGTCAGAAAAATAGTTTTATTTTGTGACACAAAGCATACAATTTTTTTTTTGTCCATGAAGCATAATTATGGTTACTTTTATTTATTTTTATTTATTTATGTTTTACTGAAGTAACATTGGTTTACGTCACTGTATTTCAGAGGTAAAGGATCTCTCCTTCCAGGTGTTGTTTTTACATATCACCAATATAATACTGGGAAAGTCATTCCTAGAGCTTATAGAATTGTCATACTGACAAAATGAAATAAGATAGTTCATTTGACATTAGCAATGGTAGATAAATGTAATGTAGTAACTAGAATGAAGATGATGAATTTTCAGTCAGATAAGCGGTATTAGCTAAATGTTTTCTATGTTATTAAGCCACTTTTTAGTGGGAATATCTGATGGGAGTATTTGATATTACCTCAATTAAAAATTAATTAATTCAAAAATAAGTAAAGAAAAATAAGTCATAATACATGGCAGACTTGAAGATGGACTTTTAAAAAAATTAGAAGGAAAATATCATATATATTTTATAACACCTTGTGTCTTATTGGACAATATAAGATGTATTGCATCTATTTTACATCTTTTTATGCATTTGAACCCCCAAAAGTCAGATATTGCAATGGTAACATGTCTTATCACTGTGTTAAGTTCAGCTGCATACAAAAAGTATATTTGGTTAATTAAATGAACTTCTATTTTTTATTTTATTCTATTTATTTATTTTTAAGATTTATTTATGTATACAGGCACTGAGGTATAGGCCAGAGGCACGGGAGGGTGAGAGAATCCACCAGAGACAGAGCTGAAGCAGAACAGGCAGAAGGACAGAAATACACTGCTGAGGGGAGCAACCGGCAAGACAGAAGAGGTCTGTCGAACCCGCGCTGCAGAGGCTGTGAACAGCTTCACAGAGCTGCGCTCAACCCTCTAGGCCACCGGGGAGGCCCCTATTTTTTATTTTTTATATTAAACAAAATTCTCTGAATCATGGGGAATTCTTTCACTGCAATTATTTCTGATAATGTTTAAATTAAAACCTGAAAACCTATCTACATATATATATATATATAAAATTTTCATAGAGGTAGGAAAACATTTCACCCAATATTTTAACCATCTTTCATCTTTTACTTGTTCTAAATATTCGTTTTAGGGTTTTCTTAAAAAAAAAACACAAAAAATACTTGCACTTGTTTTTGCACCTGTATATCATATGCATACTCCAAAACAAATGAAGATTATATACATTCGAGTCCATCAACTATAATAGTTAGCACTTGTCACATACTTGAAACTTCTCATAAAATTTATCCTGAACTAGAAGGACAGAAATCATATTTCAGTACATGCATCAGATTTTAGAAGCCTGATTTTGAACCTGAGGATAGAGATATAGAAACGAGTTTTTCATATATGGTTTTAAAAATGAAATCAGAAGGTTCTTAAATCTATCTTCCTAATAGGTTCATTCTTACTTGAAAATGCCCCTACACTGGAATTCACAAGCTTAATTTTTATTCCTGGGTCAACAGCAGTGCTGATTGCTAAAGCAACTCATTGTGCTATATGTTTCAGCACTAAAATCTATAATTTTAAAACATGGGAAATTAACATCAAGTGCTTTAATATCTATTGTAATGATTATTATTTTTTAAGTTTCTATAATTAAATATTCTGGCATAATGGTTATAGCTTGTCATTTAAATATACTGATTTTAGCAAAGTAAGTTATGTATTTTATATTTTAAATATTAGATGTAAATTTTTTTAAAGATTTATTTTATTTATGCATTCAGGAGCTGGGGTAGAGGCCAGAGATGCTGGGGGTGAGAGGACACTATTGTGCCCAAGATCAGCAGACTCCATGAGCATAGCCTCCAAGAACCCAAAAATAGGCGATGCACACACAAAAGGGAGTTTATTACAGACTCGATTCTGTGCTCACAGCACCTACCAATGCAGTGGCAGACATTGAGAGCCCTGAACAAAGGAAGCAGGGGTATTTTATAGAGTTAAATCATGCTGGCAGTTACTCATTGGCTACAAGGATGAGTTCTTCAACTTTGCCTGGCTGTAATTCTAAGCTGACTGGCCCAGCCGAGATGCAGCTCCAATTACGGCAAGTTCACCATCATTGGTGACCAGAGGGCGAGGGTGGAGTGAGGGTCAAAACTGTAGAAAATATCTCTGGAATGCAGTCGTCATTCCCGGGACACCAAAACCTAAAACTAAAATGGCAGTTACACACAAAATGACAAAGCAATGGCTAAGAATACTTATGCTTGGTTCCACAGACACACCCAAGGCAGAGTGGGGAACAGAACAAGCAGTGAAACACACTGCTGAGGGGAGCAGCGGGTGAGACAGGAGAGGTCAGCTGTGCCATGTGGGTTTTCCTGGGCTGGATGGGGATTGAATTTGCACTGCAAAGGCCGCAGACCACCTCACGCACAGCGCCAAACCCCCTGTGCCACCAGGGGGTAATTTTTTTTTTAAGATTGATTTATTTATGCATACAAGAACTGGGATGCAAACCAGAGATGGGGGGGGGGTTGAGAGGATTCACCAGAGAGAGTGGGGAGCACCAGAGAGGCTGATCTATTGAAATACACTGCTGAGGAGAGCAAATAGGGAGACTGGTGAGGTCTGCTGTTTCATGTGTGTTAGCTCCCTGGCCAGGGATTGAATTCATGCTGCAGTGGCTGTGGATCGCTTCATAGTGCTACATCTTAACCCCTTGCACCCCAGGGAGGCCCCAGGAATCACAAGCTTTAGATGAGTTTTTCAGAGGTCAATGAATAAGCGTGAATTTAAGAAGTGTAAAGGAAATAGAAGGAGTGAGTAATTATGGTACTTTTCAGGTTGGGAAGAGATAATTGCTTCCACTTGTAATACTTTGACAAGCATCAAAACAAGCACTTGTCTCTGTATTTTTGTAATCTTAGTATATATTGAGGAAGTATAAGTAGAAACAAATATGACCATAATCTATGGCTTTAATGTTCTCTTTAGCTTCACTAAATTTTAAAAAGGTGTGTTGCTTTCAAAGTCACAGACCATCTTATTTTTTTAGAGTAGTTACTGTAAAAAAAACTTGTAATTATAAATTCTTTCTCTGCCCATTGGAGATATTTATGTTCTATCAGCATATTGCCAGTTTAGGAATTCAGGAATAACCTCTGAAAGACCTGGGAGCAACCCCTTTTGAAAGTAACCACCTCCCGTGTACAGAATTTTTATTTGTTGGTTGTAGCTCAAAGCTGGGAAAAGAAAGAAATAGGGTTCCTATTTTCCAGTAACTATGGGACAAGCGGTGTCTAATTGTGGTAAGCTCCAATTAGGAAATGCAGATGACATAATGCATTGGCAATCCTATTCCTCAGAATTTTCAAGTACTTTTCTAGTAGCTCAGTCCAGTGTGTAAGCTCTCCCACTCAACAGAGTTGAGTTCAATCTCTCCTATTGCAATAATCTCGAGTGTAGTTATCTTTGCCAGTTTAACATCTTTGGTTCATTTTTTTCTTTGATAACTGAATAAAATATTTAAAGAAATATGTCTAGGAAATTCAAGTTGTAAAATAAGATTTGACACATGAATAAGATGTCAAAGAACTTATTAGAGCTTATACTGAAGAACCAATAGGTACCGAATTCATTAGCGCAACATGCATGGTTGACCTTAAGAGAACAATGATGGCACAGACACTATTAAGACTAGTCAATCGGCTATCTGGATGGTTCTAGTTTAATGGAAATTATGGATGGTACACAGACATTCAAGGTAAAAATTATCAAGTGTACTGGAAGAATATAATTTTTTTAGAAATTGCCTTAAATCCTGTTTGCCCCATTAAAAACTTATAAATTTAAACAACAGAAATGTAAATAAACTAGGATGTTTAGGTGTCATAGATGATCTCAAGGTGAAAACTGAAAAAAGAAAGATTAAGGGGCTTCCCTGGTGGTGCAAGGGGTTAAGTCTTAGCACTGTCAAGCCATCTCCAGCTACTGCATCAGCCACTGACCACCACATGAGTTCAAGCCCAGCCAGGGAGCTAACCTGTATGGCACAGCAGATCTCTCCTGTCTTGCCCACTTTCCCCTCAGCAGTGTATTTCAGTAGATCTGCCTGTGCTGCTCCACACTCTGTCTCTGGTGAATCCTCTCACCCTCGCACCTGTGGCCTACACCCCAGTTCTCACATGCATAAATAAATATGTTTTTTAAAAAAGAGAAAGCATAATTGAACTTTGTGTGCTACACACTGCTGGTATTCACTGTGATGAATAGTAACTGCATAGCCCTGCTTACAAGGTTAGAGTCATTTCATCCTCATATGGTACTGCACAGTAAGACCATGTTTTTTTATTTGAGTTCATTTTCAGTTTTTGTCAAGAAAGAGGAGAAACCAACAATATTTGGTGAGTACTGAATTACAGGGGGGCAAATGGTAGACTGATGACAGCACTTCTCCCTTTAAATGGACTCCTCCAAAAATCCTTATCCTAAAAGTGACACCTGCAATAAATGAGTTCTGCTAGAAATAAAGAGAAAACCAGGAAGAATTTTATTATAAGAAGGAATATTTATGCATTGTGACTCAGTTCCTCTTCTGCAACAAGTCTTTTTGTTGTTATTTGGATGTTTGCAGTTATAAAACTTGTATGGGTCGATGAGGTCATATTGTTTTTATATCTTGTCAATTTTTCACTCATTTTTTCACTTCTCTTGCATTTTATATAATATGAGAGTTGGTGTTTTATAAAGCGTGCAATCGTCCAATGTGGAAATTTCTGAAGCAAAGTTGTGAGATGGAAGTTAAGAATCATAATACTGAAAAGGGAGGTAAATATCAGAATTCCTATTAATAACACGTTTCCTTTGAAAGGAAAAGCATGCATTATGGGAGAGTTTACACTCCTCTCTCCCATTTTCATAAAGAGAGGAAACTTGCACACTATCTCCAGAAGGAAGTATTAGGAGAATAGTGTATTCCAGTGGGGCACTTAAAAGAAGAGAATAGCATTGGAAGAATACTTGCACTCCTGCCCTCAATAATCTTGGCTTGTTCTTCCCCACAGAAGGAATGATATATAACAGTGAAGCTTGAAACAAGATACTCGGTGTGCTTAGTTCAGATACTTTCAACTCTCTGACTAAAAAATCTTCTTCAAATAGTATGATTTCTTTCTGTCCTTGTTCTATCAATATATGTAGTAAGCACTGACTAAAGTTCAGGAATAAATTCTAAAATGTCCTTCCACTTTGCCTGGGGTATTAAGAAGAAAGATTGGAGAATGCAGTTTTCAGTCCAATTTCTAGGGTTTGATTTTGTCTTTTTCTGTTAAAGCAATGTTCTGCAGTCTAGCTTTAATGTGTCATAGCTCAACCTTGGCTAATTAGAGTGTATATTTTTTCCTTTGGATTATAAATCATGAGGTGTGATTAATGATTATCATCTCCAAACTCCCCCTAATTTTATACGTACAAACCCAGAGTTTTGAACCCTTAATAATAATTGAGGAGGGACTTTCTATTTTCATCTGATTCTGAAGTCTTTCCCCATTTCTGAATAATTTGAACTTAATTTTATAATACATCTCTAGTTGTCTAACACTTTTCATTTAAGAAACTCAAAATTTGTATGGAGAAAAAGTCTCTTTTTAATGTTAGGCTGAGAAAATTGGACATGGCCTACTAGACTGAGAGAACAATGTGTTTGAATTATAAATCTCATTCTTGCAGGCAACTTTCCTCTCTCTCATACTAATGGAATCTCTAATAAGAACTATTATTTGCAATGTTTTGTTGTAATAGATTCTACCATGTTAATTTTCATTTTTAGCAAGTATATCATAATGTAAGGTTAAATTCATGTCAGTGACAAATACATATTTTAAAAAGGATTAGCATTGATGATTCTACTTATGGAAGAAGGGCGTTATTTTCCCTTTTTGTATTTGAAGCAAACTATATCCCCCAATCTGAAGAAGTGAAAACATTAAAATTATGGCTTTCATCTGATATATCACATAGAGTGAGAAATTTGTCCAGTTACTCATCACTCTTCCAATTTCTGATTTTTCCATCTAAGAATTGGAACAATATGTAGTGTGTAAATTGAAACAAAATTGAAAAAGAAACAAGTGCCTTCTCTTATAAAGCTGAATTTTATATATAATATAATCTTATGTTATTTTCCTAAACCCAAAGTCAATATTCAAAAACTCAAGATTTATTGAGATATCTTACTAAATAGTTATAATGATCATCTAAGAAGAGATGTAACAAAATTTATTGAGCTAGCTATTGACTTGTCTGAAAAGAATTGTAGTGAAGCTGGTGTGAGATGTTAATTTAGCCCTTGAACCACCACAGTTTCTTCTCCCATGAAGTTGTAAAAAAAGGAATTCACAGGCATTTTATATAAGTAAGCAGAAAGAAACAAATTTAAAAAAGTAAAATTTATTTAAGGACTTCCAGGTATGCTATACTTGGGAGGAGCAAGGAAGCCCTGTAGGCCCCTAGTTACTTATTTATTTTTTTTAAAGATTTATTTATTTATGCATACAAGAACTGGGGTGTAGGCTAGAGGTGTGGGGTGGGGGGAGAGGGTTGAGAGGATTCACCAGAGCCAGAGTGGGGAGCAGAACAGATGGATCTACTGAAATTCACTTTGAGGGGAGCAACTGGGGAGATAGGAGAGGTCTGCTGCACCATGTGTGGCCCCTGATCTGGGATTGAACTCAGGCCATTTTTCTTTACTCTTTTCTAAAATTTCATCATCCTATTTTGTGATTGGCTCTCTCTCCTAGTGGCTTTTCTTCTCTAGGCTGCCCATTTTCACAGCTCTTATCTTAGAGTTTCTCTTTTTACCTTCCCTGTCGAAAATCTCTTAAAATTTACTGTCCCAATTAGCCTTAAGTTTTAGTCTTGAAATTTACTGCCCTCATTAGCTGTCCTGGATTCCTCTGCCTTATCTCAGAAGCCTCTTTAACTCTCCCAAAGCCCCTTCCTGTGCTATCCTGAAGCTGCCTACTTAACACTAACTTGCCCTGGGACTCAATAGGAAAATGTCTAACTTGGAAACAATCACAATGTCAGAATTTAATAATGAAAGTTCAGAATGTAATAATGAAATTATTTGATGCTAATATTATTTTTCACTAATAAAAGCAGATTTTCATATATTCTATTTGTAAATAATTTTTCCACCATATTTGCAAATATTCCAAAATACCTTATATTCCTATACTCTTTAATATATTTGTGCATGTATCCTATACTTGCATCATTTAATAAAATGTTTTTTAAAAAGTATTTATTTATGTATAGAAGAACTGTAGGCCAGAGGTGTGGGGATTGAGAGGACTCATCAGAGATATCGTGGGGAACAGAATAGGCAGATCTACTGAAATATACTGCTAAGGGGAGTAGTGGGTGAGACAGGAGAGGTCTGCTACACCATATGTGGGTTGGCTTCCTGGCTAGGGATCGAACCCACACCATAGGGGTGATGGAGTTGAGACATAACCCCTAGGCCACCTCTAATAAAACACTGGCACTTGTAAAAAGGCCCTCTAGTAAAACATTTTTCTGTTAAGTTTATTTGTTAAAATTTGTAAGTGCCTCATTCTAATATTCTTACTCATTATAAAAGTTATCAAGACATTAGAATGAGTAAATTTCTCCATTGACTGCAATCTAACATATTTTAATTCAATTATATATACAAATATATTCCACTATCTATATCTATATCTATATCTATATCTATCTATATCTATAGCTATAGCTATAGCTATAGCTATAGCTATAGCTATAGCTATAGCTATAGCTATCCCAGCAGTACAGGGGGGTGCCGGAGTTCTGCAGAGACTACAGCGCAAGACACCAACCCCTCTTTCAACTCTGCACCTTTCCCTTAACTTCATAGGTGATTCTCCATCTCAGAGCTTGCTTCTAGTGGACACAGTCTATGGCAACTGGTACCAGGAATGCTTCAGCTGAACTGCTACTGAGATCAGATTCTGAAGCTGAGAGTGATTAGTCAGCAATCAACAGCTAAGTGTGAAGACAGAAGGGGAGCAGGGTGAATTTGCAGACTAGATTGAGATGATTCCAAGAGAGAAAAAGTCAAAATTATTCCACTCGAATTTGAAGATTTACTTTTTTTATATCAGATAATTTACCTTTTTTTTTCATATCAGCACCATTTCCTTGGTGATATTTACTATCATTGTAGCTTTTAGATTAATGAATGCTAGTAAGTTGTGGTACCCTGACACATTAGTTTTGCAAGTCTTGTTTCAATGAGGGGAAAACACAAACCTCATTTTGTTTTAGTTTCTGCAGATAGAAAATATGATAGAATGTAATGTTATTTTCTTCACAATTTCACTACCTATCTTTATTTTTTAAAGATTTATAGATATATAGCTATAGATATAGATATATGCTGCATCAACAGGGTCTTATCTAACGATACTTGAAATTATTTCTTTTGAAGATAATTTAATAATATAGTTCATTCTAAATATAGTTGCATTTTTAAAAAGAACAATTATAAAATGTTTATACCAATATCAAAGGGAAAACAGCACAAGTGGTATTAGAATAGTAACATTAGTGAGATATTCAATAAAATGCAAGTTACTTTAAAAAGAATAAAAGAAATATCATTATTTGTTATAATAGTTAAAATAAACTTATTATATATTTTAAATAAAATTATTCTAAAACTTAAAAGTACCCTTTTCCCATGGGCCATCCTGTGTCACAGTTTACACCTGCCAAGTTTCTGCCATTCTATTAAATCTTGAATCCTGGATAATTCTCCCAAATTAAAAAAATTATTCCTTATCCTATCTTAAGTCCTACTCTCCCTTGATTTTACATTGTCAGAGTCTAGTCCTATGGGTACTCACTCACTGGCACTTGATGGTACATTTGTCAGGTATTACAATTTTTTTGGCATATAGTCCTCTTTCTTTCCTTTGGTGTGTAACAATGCCACGTGAACTTAGTTGTTGGCATTGACTGCTTCATATTCAAGCAAGGATTGGGTGCACTGATAGTATCTATAGGAAGAAGTGAGTATCTTCCTCCAGGTTGGAGGGTTCAGAGGAATCCAGGAATTCAAGATGTTCAGGCCCTTCAGCTTACACTTTTCTCATGCCATATGACAGAGTCACCTTTTTGTCCATGTGGAAGCCCAATTGACTGCATAACAGTTCAGCATTATTTGGAGATTTAGTTTTTTTAAACCCTCTGATCAAGACCCAATCATTGTTCTTAGCTTTTTTTGCCTTCAGCTACAAGAGATGATAGCCTTTTTACAAGCTATCAGTGCTGCCTTCTGGCTTCACACTTAGCTATTGATTGCTGACTAATCGCTCTCAGCTTCAGAATCTGATCTCAGTAGCAGTTCAACTGAAGCATTCCTGGTACCCGTTGCCATAGATTGTGTTCCACTAGAAGCAAGCTCTGAGATGGAGAACCACCTATGGAAGTTAAAGGAAAGGTGCTGAGTTGAAAAGGGTTGGTGTCTTGCACTGCAGTCTCTGCAGAACTCAGGCACCCCTTGTGCTGCTGGGATAGACTGACAATTATTCCCATGGAGGTGATACACTGGGGGTTATGCCCCAAGACAGCTAGTGATTTCACATGTGCTGCTCTGGATAGCAAAATCTGATGGGAGTGGGAGTGATTATTCTCTTCAGCTGAATCAATTCTTTAAGTGACTGACAGCTAACTGCTGTTTGCTCGCAGGGTTTCTGGGAGTTGAGTGTATATAAATTCCTCATTCCTAATGGGGAATCTGGCCAGGCAACAGGATGCTTGTTTTAACAACATTGTCAAGTTGGATAAGGCATCTCACACTCCGGATCGGAAACATCAGGATGGGGATTTGCAGTGGAAAGCACTATAAGTGCATTTTCTGTGTACTTGTGGTCAGTAATCAGTGAAGTTACAACTGAGAAAATGAAAATGCTCTTTGGAAGAAAGGACCTCAGAGTAGGACTTGGAGTCCAAGTAGGGGAGCAGGGTGAATTTTCAGAGCAGAGTGAGGTGATTCCAAGAGAGAAAAGGTCAAAATTATTCCACTTGAATTTAAAGATTTACCTTTTCTTTTATATCAGATGCCCATTTCCTTGGTGCTATTTACTATCATTTTAGCTTCTTTTAATGAATGCTAGTAAGTTGTGATACCTTGATACTTTAGTTTTGCAAGTCTTGTTTCAACGAGGGAATCATACAAACCTCATTTTGTTTTCATTTCCTCAGATAGAAACTATGAATAGAATGCAATGTTGTTTTCTTGACAATTCTCATTACCTATCTTTATTTTTATTTTTTTAAAGATTTACTTTACTTATGCATACAAGAACTGGGGTATAGGGCAGAGGTGCGGGATTCACTAGAGACAGAGTGGGGAACAAAACAGGCAGATTGACTAAAATACACTGCTGAAGGGAGCAGCGGGCGACACAGGAGAGGTCTGCTGAGCCATGTGGGTTCCTGCACCATCCTGGTCCAGGATGGAACTTGTGCTGCAGTGGTGACAGCTTGACAGCACCGTCTTTAACCCCTGCACCACCAAGGAGGCCACTACCTATTTTTAAAGACAAACACAGCCACAGGTATGTATGTGTGAATATGTTTAGATACACTCAATAAATTCATATATATATACTTAATAAGCTTTGATACAATTTATTTTGGTTTTCAAATCAAGTATTTTCGCCATTTCAAGTGAAAATCACTCTGTAAGAACAAAGCATAATTTTCTGCTAAGTCACCATGCATGTGAGCACATAGATCTAATAATTAGTAAGAGCTCTAATATGGAAACAATAGGATGCTGCTGAGGTCCATTAGATTCTAATTAACTGTTTATCAAGGAAGTAAATATTTTACTTTTTCTCCCAATATAGTCTCCTTTCCTTAGTCATGTATGACCAATAATTTTCTCAATCTAAATTCCTTGTCTATACAGGATATACACAATTTCTTAGACAAAAGTAGTTTTTGTGGATTTTATATCAATAAAATTGTGACACTTTGATTATTGAGAGCTTAGTTTTTACTCAAGATTTATATAAAAGTATTTTCTCATGTTTTCTAAACCATAAATAAAAACCAAACTGTTTTGTGTTTGTTATCTACCACTCAACATTGTTAAGCCAGAAGTAGAAAGCAACAATATTATTTCTAGTGAATGTTTTCAGGGTTTGAAATGAGTGTGCAAGAGTAATTGAAGTCAAAACTGTTGTCACATTAGTGAAAGATTTGAAAACAGAATGTAATACTTGAGAAGATGTTTTTTCCAGATTGAAATTAAGTCTTTATGAGTTTACTGGTGTTTCATTCAACAAGCTGTTGGACTCTGGTTGTACTTGGAGTTGTGATTGGCAATCAGTTTGATACTCACGGAAGGAATGGTAATTATTCAAAAAACTGAAAATGTGTTTTAGATCTCGGTGATTAGGTCAATTAGAATCAAGAGGTTTTTTAACTGTCCCTGTAATTTCCACCCCTTCCCCTAAATGAGAAATAGCTTTCTCTTGTGGTTTCATTTGTTGCTCTGTCATTTCACTACTCCCCTTAAGAACAAAATAACAATCACCTGAAAAATGCAGGTTTCTTAGTGCTTTGACCAGTTTAATCAATCATGTAAACTGTTCTAAATTTCTGAATTGAACATTGAAGATTTTTCTATTGCTTCTGTATCTAGATCCCAGAAAGGTAGCTCAACCGACTCTGAATAATTCATTGGTGTTCGTGTTAAAGAGGAAACATTGAAGCTGACACTTGAAGTGTTAAATAGGGTGAAAGCACAAGATATTTTAAGGCTAAATTTGGGGGCAGCTTTTTTTGTTTGCCATGTATATATCACCTTCCTCCCTTTCTCTTCTGGAAAAAAAAAAAAAGTTGGGAATTGATGGAAAAAAGAACCAGCAAGTCATAAGATGTTTAGTTAAGGTGAGATAGCTGAAGAAAATGAATGCATATTTTCTCAGCAAATAGAAGTAGCTCATATACTGAACAGGAAAATGTGTATGCTGATATTTAGAAAATGACTAAAAAAGTAAACCATGTTGCATTAATCTGTTTTAAGTGATGCCATTTTCAGAGTTCTATCTGGGCTTAATTTTTAAAGGAATAGTTTGTAATACTAATAACTGTCCCTTATGTAATTAAATTGCATATGTAAAAAATCAAAGCTATAAATTGTGGACACTGAAAGACACCATCATGATAGTAAACATCTTAAAAGTGTATTAAAAAGAACAGAGGTTAAAATTACACTACTGTGATATTTCTCTTCCAAATCTAGTTAAGCTTTGGAGATTTTTATTGACAGGTAAACTATTCAGAAATTTGAGAACATTACACATTCTGTGCAAATCAAAATGATCATTTCTTTATGACTGTTTGGCAATGCTTTGGATTTTGTGAATTGGTATCATGGCATGATACAGTTAAGCTTTTTGAAATTATTCATTTGTTCACACTATTTTTACAGTTGATGTATTATATGAAACATAAAATTAAATCACCTGTGTTTAAGTTTGGTATTTCCTTGAAAGAAAATTAAAATGCTGATTACATCTATGTTTAAATGCTTGCTTTGGTTTACTTAGATAATGTTGCCACTGGTAGAAATTATACTTACACTGGTAACACTGAATGCATTGGATTTAAGAGAATAAACATTTTATAAAAATAAAAAAGAACTAATGAATGCCATATGGCAATAGCACCAATCTTAGTTCCTCTCAATTACTAAGTAACTTTCAGGTGAACCCAGGGCGCATTCCGGTGATAGGAGACTTAGTCAAATCTGGGCCAACAATCAACTGTGGAGGTGTTTATTGGCATAATAGCCAATCTATGACTGCAGGATCATGTTATGTAATGGGCATCTGGGTCGGTAGCATGCAAGTGCACAGCCTGAGGGTCTAGACATAAGTACTTGCAGTAATGGTCAGTCTCAGGGTTTTCTGCTAATATCTTAAGCTAACAAGGTGTTAGGGATCTAGGTCAATTGACTGTGTGGGTACTATTCTCCAGTGGGAAAGAGAAAGCGGGAATCAAGAGGGATCCAGGAAGCTGCATCCATGGGGTGAAAACAAGTGAAAGCTGCATAATTGCAGTCATTCCTTCCACTTGGCTGATACTGGTAATCACTATTTTTCTTCCTAGTCATCTTTATATAGCTTCAGTTTCACAGGTCTTTAGGTGGGGTGAAAGTGAATTGGGACAAGAAACTTTGTAGCTAGGGAGTTCCCTTTTGTTGCAAAATAATGCTAATTTAGGGGGTGGGATTAAGCAGCTAAAATGAAACCATCTTCCTTTTACATTTTTTTAGATTTATTTATTTTTCAACAAATTTCATTTTTTTTAATTTTAACTTTATTTTTATATTCCCCATACAATTGCAACCCCCTTATTTTGACCCCAATCCCTCCTTTCCCCACCCCTCACCCCCCATAGAGTGTCATCTTCCTTTAACTTTTGAGCCATAATGCTTACATTTTTGGTTCCTCTCATTGCGGAAATTCTTAATTGGACAGCAATTCTTCCAGAGCAGCTCCTCCCTCCTCTCCTGACCCCCCAGGATTAGTGTGTAATTGTTGATCTTTGTCAAGGGAAGGATCCTGGGGTCTCCTATTCCAACTTCTTGGGAATGTCAATCCTCAAGTTTACTTTTTGTAATCACTCTCACATCTTTGCCTCCCTAACCCTTCATAAAGCCTGGCAACCACTAGACTACTCTTAAAACTTTTTTTTAAAGATTTTTTTATTTATACAAGCACTGGGTACAATCAGAAGCGCGGGAGGGTGAGAGAATTCACCAGAGCCAGAGCGGGGAGCAGAATAGGCAGAAGGACCGAAGTACACTGCTGAGGGGAGCAGAGGGCTGCAGGAGAGGTCTGTGCGCCACGTGGGACCCTTATCTGGTGGCTGGGGAGCAGCCGGGGATTGAACTGGCGCTGCAGAGGCTGCGGGCAGCTTCACAACCCAGCACTCAACCACTGCGCCACCAGGGAGGCCCCCAGTCTACTCTTAATTTCAGTAATTTTGTCATTTCAGATGTTTAAGAAAACATCAGAGTTTGCAGTATTTTGAGATTTTGCTTTCTCTTGGTATAATTTGAAATTCATATAAATTGAGTATGTCTGCTGAGTGACAAAAATGCATGACATTTATACAGTCATTGAAGAATATCTAGGTTGTTTACAGCTTATAGCTATTAATAAAGCACCTATAAATGTTTGTAAGTGAATATAAGTTAAGGTTTTTAAGTGAATGTAATTTTTGTAGTTTTCAGTGATACATGTCCAAGAGTGCAATCCCACCATATGGTAATTTTATGTTATAGGAAACTCTCAAATTTTTTCCCAGAGTGGTGATGCCATTTTACATTCTCATCAGTGATGTATGAGTAACCCAGTTTTACCAAACCTTGCCAGCATTTGGAATTTCCATTCTATTTTAATATACTGTTAGATGAATGTCAGTTCATGCCCTGTCTCATTTTCTTCATTACAGTTTTCTATTTATTTCTTGTTTTCATCATTTCTTTTCTTTATTTTCGGTTGATCACATGAACACTTCTTGGGATTTCATGATGATGGACTTGGTATTTCTTAAAATTGCTTAGTATAGTTTTCTAGTAGTTCTTCTGGTGCTCTGTGAATACATGTGCATAACTATCACATGTCTACCTACCTGTCAACCTACTATGTATGACTTCTACATATTTGTCTATATTTGTAACTTGTCACAGCCTACTATTTAACACTTTAGGAGAATTATGAAAACCTTATTTTTATTTTAGCACCTTAAACTTTACAACTTTTTAAAGATGGTTTTTAGTATTGTGTATGTCTATTGTCAGATATTACATGGGGAAGTACCATTGCTACTCCTATTCTTTCTTAGCAATGCTTCAATAATTTATATTTATTTGTTCGAACAACTTCCTTTAGTCATTCTCTAGCAATAAGTTTGAAGAAAATTCTTTCACATTTATTTCTCTGAACCTAAAATTTCAGGAATTATCATGAAAAGCAAAGTGTATTTGGGGTACATAGATTGAGGTAAAATCTAAAATAGACCCCATGGGGGGTATAGGTGGGTCTTCATGGGAAGAAAAGTAGAGGAGTAAGTGGTTAAAGAAAAGTAGTAAGATGAAACAGTTTCTGACAATATATAATTACTGATTATATCCTCTGGCAAAGAGTAAGAAATCATCAGTCATTGTGATAAGAATGACTTTGTGCTTATCAAACAATGGTTTGTGAACAATTGCCTTTTGGCTCAGTCCAAAGACGATAAAGCAGTTTTTCTACTATGACATTTCTAGTCCCCTTTTGAAAATGGTCCCACATAAGTTAACTTTTCACACTTTAGCAGCAACCCCACTGACCACCTGTGACTATGCAGGTGCCTGTTTTCACCAACTCTCTCCCTCTGCAGGGCAGCAGCTTCCTGCTTGCCTGTGACCTGTCAAGGCCGCCCACCTGCAGTCATGGAGGCCTCTCTTAGCAAACCTGTTCCTTCTGGGGCAGCTCTTCCTGCCCACTTGTGTCTATGCAAATGTCTTTCACTATTTTATCCCTTCCCTGATAAACCTGCCCTTTAAATATAAAAAGAACTTCACACTTCATCTGAGAATGTCTTTTATTTCTTTGAGAGATGGGATATCCAAATAGAGTGGCATGTTTTAAGATAGATCTGTAACCCACAACCTGTAGAAGCTAGTATGGGAAGTCAAACCACAGTCTGCAGTGACTATTCCAGGAAACCAAAGAACAACCTCCGTAGCAGTCATCTCCAAACAGACAGGACTTGATCTAAAAACATCTGTTTTCTGTTCCTGCTTACAATGTAGGATGAAGCAGAGAAAACAATCCATGTTCTCCCAAATAATCAAAGAAAGCAGTACTGCTTGCTAGCATCTCCATTCCCCTTCTTGCGTTACTAAGTTTTGGCAATCTCTCCTTCTCTATACCTCTGCTATGTATAAGTGATAGTGTCTGTCTCCCTTGCAGTTGTGAGCTCTGAGTAAATAGCCTTTGTTTTCTTTTGGGTGGTCTGGAATGCAGGTGTTTAAATGAGGAATGGCCCAGAGAGACTCAGAAAATGATGTTTAAAAAATGTTATTAAAATGGAAATGAATAACTTGATTTTTAAGTCCTTGTTTATACATAAATGTATATTCATTTTTATTTTTAAGACTTTGTTTTACAGTATTTCAGGTTTACAGCAAAATTAAAGGATAGATTACCAATAACCCTCAGAATAACTCTCTAACAGCTTATCCCATTGTCATCACATACCAGAAGGGTACATTGTTAATCAAGGATGAACCTGTATTGATTACCTGATCACCCAGAGGAGTCTATAATTTACCTTAGGGTTCCTTTGTGATGATAATATACTTTGTAGGTCTAGACAAATAAAATGGTAGGTATACACGTGTATATAGTATCATACAGAATATTTTATGGCTCTAAACATATGCTGTGCTCTGCCCATTCACCTCTCCACTCCCATACCTAGCAACAACTGATCCTATGTTAAACATTTTTCTAGAATGTCATGTATTAGGAATCATACAGTATATAGCTTATTCAGTCTAGTTTCTTAATGTTTATTTAATGTTGCCATGTCTCTACAACTTGATAACTCATTCTTACTGATGAATAGTCTATTTTATGTATGTACCATTCACCTACTAAAGAGAAACTTGGTTGCTTCATAGTTTTGGCTGCTTCATAGTTTAAAGCTGCTATGACATCCTTTACCTACTAAGAACATCTTGGTTGCCTCATAGCTTTGGGACTTATGAATAAAGCTGCTATAAATAGCCATATGTAGGTTTATTATGGAGGCTTAAGTTTTCAGCTCCTTTTGGTAAACAGCAAGGAGTGCAAACTCTGGATCTTATGGTAAAAGTATGTTTAGTTTTGTAATAAACAGTAAAATTGTCTCCTAAAGAGACTACCATTTTGTATTTCTATCATTTATGAAAAAAGTTCTTATAAAAGTTCCACATCTTATCTATAGTTGGTTTCAGTGTTTAGGGTTTTAGTCACTCTCATAAGTGATAGTAATATTTCGTTTTAACTTGGATTTTTCTGATGGCATAAGATGTAGAGTATCTTTTAATATGCTTATTTACTGTCTGTGTAACTTCTCTGGTAAAGTGTCTCTTCAGGTCTGTGTCTCCCCTCCCTTTTTTAAGTGGGTCATTTGTTTCTTATTGTTCAATTTTAAGAGTTCTTTGTCTATTTTGGATAACAGTTTGCTATCAAGTGTTTTGCAAATATTTTCTACAAGTCTGTGACTTGTCTTTTCCTTCTTTTTGGTACTACATTTTGCAGAGCCGAAGCTTTTAATTTTAATAAAGTTCATGTTATTTCAGTCATAGATGCAGTTTTGGTATTGTATCTGAAAAGGCATGGTCAAATTCAGTCATCGAGATTTTCTGCTTTGTTATTTTCTAACAGTGCTATAGTTTTATATTTCACCTTGAAGTCTGAGAATTGATTTTCTGATGGGTGAAAGTTCTAGTCCAGATTCATATCTTTAAATGTGAGAGTGCGACTGGTCCAGCATAATCTGATGAAAACACTATTTTGGATCTATTGTAGTGCTTTGTTCCTTTGTCAAAGATCAGTTGACTGTATTTATGGGGGCCTTTTGTTGGGCTCTCTACTCTGTTTCATTGATCTATTTTCCTATTCTGTCTCATACCATAGTGTCTTGAATATAATAGTACCTGTATAGTAAGTCTTCAGTTGTGAAACGTCAGCTCTCCAACTTTATTTCTCCAATGTTCTGTTGCCTAATCTGGGACTTTTGGTGTGTCTCATAAATTTTAGACTCATTTTGCTGATATTCACAAAAATAACTTTCAGAGCTTTTGATTGGCTTGACTTTGAATTTGTAGGTCAAATTGGGAAGACACAATATCTTGACAGTACTAAAACTTCTTAATCCATGAAATAAAGATATCTTCATTTATTAAAGTTATCTTTATTTTAAGTGATTGCCTTATACATTTTCTCTTAGAGCTTGTTTATATTTTGTCTGTGGGATAATGTATATGGTATTTTTTAATTTAGATTCCTCTTGTCTATTGCTGGAATAGGAAATCAATTGACTTTTATATAATAGTCTTGTGTCTTGAAATTGCAGTGTAATTGCATATCGTGTTTTGGTGTTAATTTTCTAGAAGTTTCTGTAGAGACAATCATACCATTTTAAAAATTTGATTGCTTTAATAAGAATTTCTAAAACATTGAAAAGGATTAATGGGTATGGAGATTGTTGTAGCTGACTTTAGGAGAACATTATTTTTACCATCAAGTTTGAGTTTTTGTAGAGTCCTAAGTTTCTGTAGATAGTCTGTGTAAAGTTAAGACAGTTCCATTTTTTCCTAAATTACTGGAAGTATTTACCATGAGTGGAGATAGGATTTTGTTTAATACATCTTCTGTATGTATTGATATCTTAAGATTTTTTAACATTTATGCATACAAGAACTGGGATACAGGCCAGAGGTGTGAGGGGTGAGAGGATTCACCAGAGACAGAGTGGGGAACAGAATAGGTGGACTGATTGAAGTACACTGCCGAGGGGAGCAGCGGGCGAGTCAGGAGAGGTCTGCTGTGCCGTGTGGGTTGCTCCCTGCCTGGCATTGAACTTGTGCTGCAATGGCTGCAGTCAGCATTGAACTTGTGCTGCAATGGCTGCAGTCAGCCTCATAGGCTGTGTCGTAACCACTTGTGCCACCAGGGAGGCCCAAGATTTTTTTTTTTTGGCTGTTGATATGATGGATAGATTTACAAATGTTAATTATTTTTTTTTTTTGCTTACTTGGTATAAGTAAGCATTCTTAATATAATTATTATTATATTAATAATATAAGTAAGCATTCTTAATATAATTATTAAACATTTTGAATTTGATTTGCTAGTATTTTCTAAGCTAATTTTATTGAAATGGACAAATATATATTATCTGTATGGTCTATAAAATAACTACAAGTAATCATCTTTTAATATAGATGGACATACACTATTCTCTCAATGAAGTTAAAATTGTTGATCGCAGAAACATGGAATGCTAGACTCAGAGATACTACGAAATCTCAAAGCCTATCCAGTTAGGTAAAATAAATTAAGTTGTCAGAAGTATAAACCATGTTTAAACATCTTAGTAGTTTTAATTCTGCATAAATTTCAGAATATATATGTCAAAAATGTAATTTGGAGGAAAAAATGGTTTACAATATGCTAGTATGAATATATTGAGTTTTGTCCTTCAGGATTTTTTTGGAGAATATCACCTCTGGTGGGTCAAACTCATTCAGTTGGTGGACTCTGCAAGATATAAGTAAACTATAAATGCATTTGTGTAAATTTTGAACAAGTAACTAAAATATAGCATTGTGGAATGATGTCAATTTTAAGTGACCTAGATTCTGTTTAGCCTATTTCTGAGTTTGAATCTGTACTTTAATATTAGGGATTAAAGAAATATCATATCTTGTATGCTTTCCCAACATTCATTCATTCTCCCTTTCTGTGTCTTTTTCCATCTCTCCCATCCTCGAGCTTTTAGTCTTCCTTGTTACAGGGAAATTTTAAATTATTTTCCATGTTGTATCAAGTAGCTATACCTGACAACTTACCTGAGAAATATGAAAGTCAGTGAATCGCATATAAAAAGCAACTACTTATCGCCACCTCTTTAGACAACATGTCAACTCAACAATAGTAGTATTCAATGTAAAATTTATACTCTAATGTTTGCCACCAAATCCAGTTATACCATGAATATCAAATCTTCAGTATAGTGTCCTGGAAATTTTCTGCAAAATGTTGTAATTCCTAAAAGTTAACATTAAAACCGTTACTATTGTACACAGCAATGGATTTGGAGGAAATGCAAATACAGCTCTGGGAAATTAATCCTTGGGCATGCTGACTTCAACTTTGCTTTCTAATGAAATGCCCCTATTTAGATAACACCACTTCTTTATCGACATATTAATCTTTCAGTGATTAATTCTTACTGAGAATTTTCGGCAGCATATATTTGTGCTGTTGTCACACTCCATTTAAAATCATGCTTTCAGTAGCCTTAGGAAAACACCGATTTCCAACACTAATTGACAAGGTTTCCTGAGTATATTTATGCATTAAACTGAACATCCCATTACACAGTTTAAACAGTTTAAAAGTGTTATTAAAAGATGCATGTCCTCAATAAATGGAGTATAATATCATGAACAGAGTGGTAAAGAGAAGAAAAATATATATTATGATTTGATATTTGTAAATCTTGCTACTAAGTGTCTTACCGTGTTTATAGTATAAATATTGCTAGAATATAGACTTATCCTGGTTTTTAGTTGGGAGGGGGCAAAGGAGAAGAAATAGCAGAAATAATTACTTGGGACTGATAACCAAACATAAAGGATTTTTTTAAATTTTTTTTTTATAGAGGCATGTTTTTTATTTGTTTGTTTGTTTGTTTTGTTTATACATGCATTGGGTACAGTCAGAAGCGCGGGAGGGTGAGAGAATTCACCAGAGCCAGAGCGGGGAGCAGAGCAGGCAGAAGGACCGAAGTACACTGCTGAGGGGAGCAGCGGGCGGCAGGAGAGGTCTGCGCGCCATGTGGGACCCTCCTCTGGTGGCCGGGGAGCAGCCAGGGATCGAACCAGCGCCGCGGAGGCCGTGGGCAGCTTCGTAACCCAGCACTCAACCGCTGCGCCACCAGGGAGGTCCCATAAAAGATTTCTCATTTAATAGCTTGAGATCTGACTTTCAACATTATGTGAAAGTACTACGTTTGCAATGTAATTCTCTAAAATGCAAAAGGTAAACATAATCTTTATGGACTGGCCATCTTGGAATTAGTTATTTACATTCAGTTTACAATAGAAAGTATCATTATCTGACATAAACTAAAATAAAGTAGTCCATTTTAAGATTTTCTAAAATTTATTTATGCATACAAGAGCTGGGGTATATGCCAGAGGTGCGGGGAGGGTGAGTGGATTCACCGGAGACAGAATGGGGAGCAGAACAGGCAGATTGACTGAAATACACTGCTGAGGGGAGCAGTAGGCCAGCAGGGGAGGTCTGTTGTGCAAGGTGGGTTAGCTCCTTGGCTCAGGATTGAACTCACGCTGCAGTGGCTGCCTGTAATTTCATAGTGCTGAGACCTAATCCCTTATGCCACCAGGAAGGCCCTAAAGTAGTTTATTTTAATGCCATTTACTATAATATAGAATAAATGGTTTTCCTCTAAAATAACCTGTTATGTCACATAGAAATGTCTGTGTCACATTACCATAACCTGAGTTGGTGCTTCTGAAACATGTGGGTGTTGACATTTTTGCCAGTGCTAATAAGATGTAGCTTGTGGTTTTATCCCTTTAAATTTTCCTTTTGATTTTTATCTAAGTAACTTTATAAAAGGGAAATAGGTTCATTTCTTAAAGGGAACTGCTTACAAATCAAGAACAAGAGGAAGCAGTGGTATATAGAATGAATTAGAATACATCGCCAAACTCATAATTCACAGAATCATTTAATTATCCTTGAATCCACTTAATAGTTCAGTCTAAACCAATCAATTAGAAAGCCTCTGAATATTTTACAGGTTTTTGTTACTCAGTGTAATTCTTAAAGCTTTGGAAAAATACAGTAAAGCAAAAGAATGTGTAATACATAAAAGTTTTCTCTTCTGCATGTTAGAAAGCTATTTTAAAATTGATTGGGATACATGTGGAAACAAATACTTTATATCAGTACCCTTAGTTAATCCGGCATCTGTGCTTGTTTCCTACGAAACTTGTAGTGATGATAACGAATTAAAAGCAATATCATTTATTCCTCTATAACATTTCATGCACAGAAAAATTTTAGAAATCATCTATTAATGTATAGGATAAACTGTCGTGTAAAAACAGGTCCTAAAATTTTAGTTTCTTCTCCCTTATTGCCAAATTTCTCAATTATTTCAAAGAAAGATTTACTTTTGATCTAGTTAATACTTGTTTACATTTTGGAGGATATTCGTTGTAGCATAGCCAATAATTAGTTTAATAAAAGCGGATGTGATGTGTGGACATGCATTTGATGTCATTTTCAGTGAAAGCTATTCAAAAACACTAGTGTCACTTCGTCCTAGCTCTCTATTATGAAAAAACGTCATTTTCATAACAAGCCTGAAAAAGTAAGGCACAACCATTCCTTCAATATTATGTTGAAAGTAAGCATTTGCTAATATTAGCATGGCTTTGATATGGAAAACATTTTAGTCATTTGCATTAAAAAATACCTTCAAGTGAAGAATACTTCCCATTGATTTTATGCCAATCTGAGAATATGAAAAATAAGGTATCTCATATTTTGTACCCATAATTAAAAATATATGCACCCAACAATAGATCACCAGTATAGAAAGCAAAAATTAACAAATGTAAAAGGAAAAATTAACAGCAATGTAACAACAGTAAAAGGATTAGTCTACTTGAAATAATGGTTACAACATCCAGACAAATCTATACAGAAAAAGCAGGGTTGAGTAACACTAGTTGAAATGGGTCCAACAGGACAAATACAAATCTTCCCAACTAACAATAGCAGAATGTTTTTCTCAATGCACATGGTATTCTTGTTTCTTGTATATATCTTTTGAATCATTCTTCATTTTTGTAAAATGTATGCATTTTCATCTTGGTTATAGTCCCTGTAAAATTCCCACCACCCATTAATCCGTGAACTATCATTATGGTCCCGTGTGTTCTTCCACCCTTGTTTTGATCATACTCCTTTCTCTCCACTGACCCCACAGTATGTCTCTGATCTATAGTTACCTGTTGATTTTGATTTTTACTTTATTATTAGTTGTTTTTGTTTTTTTTCCTGCTCCCTTATTTGGATCCTCCACGTACCTGCTATAAGGGAGACCATCTGGTATTTTTCTTTTTCTTTCTGGCTTATTTCACCGAGAATGATTCCTTCCTTCCAGCTCCATCCATGTTTCTGCAAATGGCATGAGTGTATTTTTGGATGGCTGAATAATATTCCATTGTGTATACATACCCCGTCTTCTTGATTCAGTCATTTGTTTTTGGGCATTTGGGTTGTTGCTGCAGCTTACCTATTATACATAGTGCTACCATAAACATAGGGGTACAGGTGTTCTTTTGAATCAATGTGTTTGTTTGTGTCCTTTGGGTAGATCCCTAGGAGTGGAATGGCTGGATCCTACAGAAGTTCCATGTTAAGCATATGGAGGAATGTCCACACAGCTTTGAATAGTGGTTGTACCAGTTTGCACTCCCACCAGGAGTATAGGAGAGTTCTTTTCTCCACATCCTGGCCAACATTTGTTGCTAATTTATCTAATGTGTGCCATTCTCCCTGGTATAAGATGGTATGTCATTGTGGATTTGATGTGCATTTCCCTGATTACAATAGATGTTGAACACTTTTTCATATGCCTGTTGGCCATTGGCATTTCTTCTTTGGAGAAGTGTCTTTTTATCTCTTCTGCCCATTTTTTTTGACTGGGTTATTTTTGTTGAGTCTCATCAGCTCTTTGTAGATTTTTGTGATCAGTCCCTTATTAATTTTGTGTGCAAACATTTTCTCCCAGTCGGTGGGGTGTCTCTTTGTTTTTGTTGTTCCTTTTGCTGTACAGAAGCTATTTAATTTGATGTAGTCCCAGCTGTTTATCCTTTCCTTCACTATCACTGTTTTGGGTGAAGTGTCTTTAAAGGTGTTGCTGAGGTGTATGTCATGTAGTGTTTTGTCTATTTTCTTCTATGTATTTTAGCACATGGTATATTTTTTTAGGATGGATCACACTTTGGATCACAAAACAAGTCAACCCATTTTTAAAAGATTGAAATCATACTTTTTTTTTGAGCAGAGTAGAACAACAAATCAATAATAAGAAACATAAAAAAGCATGAATCATGGAAACTAAACACTCTATAGCACCTTTTAAGTCAAAGATGAAATCAAAAGGAATTATTTTTAAGTTAATATGGAAATTAAAAGATATCAAAACTTACTGAGTGTATCAAAACAGTTTGTAGCAATAAATACCTACAGTAAAAATGCAGGAAAATGTCACACAATATGACTTTATAGTTCCAGAAACTAGAAAAACAAGACTAAACTTTACACTTACACTAATAGTTGATGACTGGCATTTATAAGTCACTTTAAAACACAAGTGTTGGTTGATATTTACACAATTTAACACGGCAAATTTGATTTTTTCTTGTTTTAATCACAAATTATCTTTGAAGCTTAGCTCTTAAAGTAAAATCTAATTGGTAGGTGATAGAGAGATAAAACAATTTGGATAATTTATTGATCTTTAAACATTCCAAGTAACTTGATACAATATTTTATATTGTGCTGATGGCTATTTGTCAATGCTAGATGACCTATGAAAATGTACATTTGTTCCAAACTTTTCTTAGTCAACATTTATAACTAATTCATTGCAAGAAATAGGTTGTGCTCAATAAATGTCAAATTCATTGTTAAACATTAAACCCAAAAGTTGAATGTATTCTGTAACATACCTACATTTGAGGAAACATACTCTCTCCTATCCATATAACTAAATGCTGCTATTGTTAATGCAGATGTCATTTCACAATTATTGAAGAATGTTCTATGAGAATATATAACAATATAGCCAGGGTTGTCTGTTTTGTAGACTTTAGTGCCAAATCCAGAGATTCACGATGTAATTCAAAATGTCATTAACATAAGTGATACATATTCATTAGCGTTAAAAGTAGGGATGGGAAGGTAATGTAGTTTAAGATATTATCAACCTAAACCAGATTAACTAACTTTTCAGTCTTATAAACGCCAAAGGTAAATGTTACATAGGAACCATTTGAGGCAATGTTTTATTTATCCCTTTGTAATAATTAAAAACCATATACATATAATCCTTGAAAATTTGAAAAAATATCTAAAGCAAAAATATGTTTATGTAGTATATAAAAAGTTATTTTGGTCTGTTTTTACATCTGAAGCCTAGATTTACATACTAATTGGGATGAATGTGGAAACATTTTTATGCATCTTTGCCCTTAGATGATCTTGCTTCTCTCTGATTTCGGTTTCCTGAGGAAGCTTATCATGATGTAATGAGCCAGAACTAATTCCATAAGCAAGATAAATTCTCTCCTTTAATCCACATTATATATAACCATGAAAATTAACATCATGAGCTTATAATGTCACAACTGTAATTTCTTTCTTTTTAAAGATGTTTACACTATTTTAAGCTGATGGTGTAAATGTGAATAGTCAATGAGTAATAAGTATATTCTTACAGATGTTTTACTGAACTTCATTACCTTACATATATTATACCTTACAAAGCAAGAATTCCTGATAGCATCTGAAAATATACCTATATTTTGATCAGTACAGATTCTTAAAATGGGTTGTTGGAACTCATTCTTTTAAAATTTATCACCTTATATTTAACTTGTAGTATATTGTGTTCTGGAGACAAAATTCAAACCATTTTTACAATTGTTGAATGAAATAGAGAGAAGATACTTAGAAATGATGATAAAGTCACTAGTCACATGATTACATCGTAAAAGTCAGAAAGTTATTGTCTGTTCCATGGCTAGTCAGTGGAACTCCAGCACCAGAATATAGCTTTCAGGATGAATAGGCCAGATCCCTTTCAGTTATACAATTCCCACAGATAGGATTACATGGAAGTAATATACATTGCAAAAATCGTTACATAAATTTTTATTTTTGTATAAGTTTTTTTTTAATCTTTTATTTTTATATAGAACGGGGTTGTAAGTCAGAGGTGGTGGGGGTGAGAGTATTCACCAGAGATAATGGGGAGCAGAACAGGCAGATCTACTGAAATACACTGCTGAGGGGTACAGCATGAGAGACAGAGAGGTCTGTTTCGCCATGTGGGTTAGCTCCCTGGCTGGGATGGAATTCAGGTCATAGCTGTGATAGCACTGACTTAACCGTAGGCCACTTGGGAAGCCCCTGTTAATTGAATTTTAAAGAAATTTATTTAGTAAGTGTTCATAAATAATGTTGGGAAAGGAGTTAAAAGAGCTGCATTTTGTCTTAATACATAAAATGTGCTGATTAAGTGGGGCTTGAAAAATTGGTTCACTTTGGCTAAATAAATTTGATAAATTTCTCTAGGTAAAAGGGTCTATGTGAAAAAAGCTAGTCATCTACTCTTGTGAACTGATTTGTCATCCTTTTACTACTCATGAACACACTCAATGAATATATGCTTATTTTTCTTTTTTCCCCACACACTACTATTCCCCCTCTTCCTGTTCTTCATTGGGTTATTACTAAAATCTACAGTGAATTATTTTTCATTAGACTACAAAAGATTGAAGGTGACCATCATACTCTGACTCAAGTTTATTCTGGTTTATTTTCTTTTTCTCATTTCCCCCTAATGTGTCACTCCATAATTCCCTGTTAACAGGTAAGTACAAAATAACCAAGTACATTCCAGTATGAAGGTTATTTCACATGTTACACACTAAACTTAACATGAGTTTCCTTACTAGAAGTCATACTGAACTTAACACATATTTTTTGCAAAGAATACCAATAATGTAGATTTAATGGTCTTAAAATGTCTCTTATCACATCTTGGAGTAAAGGAGGAAAAATACTGGTCTATCAGTAGCTGGTACATATCTGATAATCATTTGGATGAAAATTAAGGATACTGACTAATAGATTATGGTCAGCTATTGGGCTACATCAAAATAGTTGGGGTGTAAATCAAAGGTATTTGACCTTGATACTTCACATGCCTCAGGATTTTTTTTTTAAGTTTTATTTATGCATACAAGGACTTGGGTGGAAGCAAGAGGTGAAGGGCACATGAGGATTCACCAGAGACAAGAGTAGGGAGGAGAACAGGCAGATTGACTGAAATACACTGCTGAGGGGAGCAGCGGGCAAGTCAGGAGAGGTCTGCTGTGCCATGTGGATAGCTCCCTGACCAGTGATTAAACTTGTGCTGCAGTGGCTGCAGATAGGCTTATAAGTTGAGTCTTAACCCCTTGCGCCACCAGGGAGGCTCGATCGTGCTAAGACTTTAACCCTGAGCCACCAGGGAAGACCCACTTTTATTATCTTGATGTTGGCTGACAACATGGAAAAGAATCATGTCTCCAAGCAAAAGTGTTCATTATTTTTTTCAACAATTAATTATTCTGTTTCTGCCTGCTTTACTCTCTTGTGCTTTCAAATATCGTTTTAAATCTTTTTTAGCTACTATTTTCTTAGGGTTTCTTGGTTAGATGCAGACATACCTTGATTAAATAGAAATTTCCCAGCAAACCTCATTTTACTGTATCAATGTACCTGCCCACATAGGCAAAATTAAGTAAAACTTCTTAAATATGATGGAATAGGAAATAATTTAGAAGGGGTAGTTTTGAAAAAATGAGCCATGGTATAAATTTCAATGACAAGACAAAAGTAAAATCTGAAGCTTGAAAAATACTACAGTTGAAAAAAAAAATTCATGGAGGAAAAGAATTTTAATTCTCAGATTATATTCATCCCATTTCTACCTAATAACCAAGCATCTTTTAGGGTGGGGTGGTTCATTGAAAGAAGTCGAAACTTAACGTATGATTTACTTAATATTTGCATGTTTGTAGTTGTCCAATACTGCATTTTATTTGTTTTTTGTAGATTTATTTATTTATGCATATAAGAACTGTGGGGTAGGCCAAAGGTGCGGGGGGTGAGAGGATTCACCAGTGAGAGTGGGGAGTGGAGTGGACAGATATACTGAAATAGACTGCCTGGCTGGTCGTGGAATCAAACTTGTGCTGCAGTGGCTGCAGATAGCTGCACAGTGCTGAGACTTAACCCGTTGTGCCACCAGAGAAGCCCTAACATATGCATTGTAACCACTTCTTTTTTTTTTTTTTTTGATGGTTATGGATTTTTTTTTATTTTTTATTTTTTTTAATTAATTAATTTTATTTTTATATTCCTCATACAATTGCAATCCCCCCCATTCTGACCCCAATCCCTCCCCTCCCGCCCCACTTCTTGACACATTCGTAACAGTCAGATATTTCATGGCTAATTTCTTATAATGTTTGACACAGTATAGCTGTTCCTTTTCTTGACATATATACAAAGGGATGTAAAGACGACAAAATTACATAACCTGCAGTAGTGTGCCATGTATTAGATGATATTGTGAATATACCAGGCTGGAGGTTAACTAAAGAAAACTATTAAAAAATGCAGTGATTCTCGGCCTGCTGCTTCAATACAACATTCATATAGATCTAAAATATGTTACAAAGAAAAGCTGAAAGTTAATTATAGCATGTGATTTTAACTTTAAAAGATCTCAGAAAACAGATCTGAAATATTAGCTTTTGGTTTTGTCAGTTGTGAAGTCAAAAGTATTGAGAACAAGAGCAAGTTCACATACACATTTTAATGTGCCTGGACTATACTGTGTTGCAAGATTGTGTAAGGTAAAAACAGCAAGAACAAAATAAGTTTGTTCAATAGTCCACACTAGTTCAGTTATCACTTGACTAGGTCTAAAAGATTGTACAGATATACATAACTATTCAGAATCAATACATGAAGAAAAATTGTCTACAAGTCTGCAATACATATTGGACCAGTAGCTTTTGTACTGGCCCAACACTACCATATGAATTAGGATAACCCTATAAAACACATCCAACCAAAATTTCACAGAAGGAAAGAAATGCTTTAGAAACAGAGAAAACTGCATTACATTCCGTTCACTTGTAAGCCACTAATTGAATGTTATTTTTTTTTTCACATTCAGTTACTATATCTGTCAAAGTTGTGTAGCAAGATCATTTAATCATGTGACAGACTTAGAAATAATCCTTGAGATTTAAGTGGTCGCAGATCCCCACAGCCTGCTTACTCAGTACTAAAAATGCAGCACCAGTTAGGATATAGCTTTGCAGTTGTGTTGAAAGGAGAGCAGAGTTCTAGGCTGTAACAGGTCACTGATGCCAGCACTTGCCTATTGGCTGCTCAGTTTCAAACTGTTAGGCTGCCATGCTTCAGCTTAGTTTCTTCATGAGTGGTGTTGTCAAACTGCTCCCCACCTTCCCTGTTCATTGTTAGATGGCTAGTTTGTATGATCGTTAAGTAGCAATTCAGATACTATTGATTGGGTAACTAGTAAGAGAGATAATTAAACTTTTTTGTACCTTTTTAAAAGATTTATTAATGCATACAAGAACTGGGGTACAGGCCAGAGGTATGGGGGTGAGAGAATTCACCAGAGACAAAGTGGGGAACATAACAGGCAGAGGTAATGAAATACAATGCTGAGGGGAGCAGCAGGCGAGCAGAGAGGTCTGCTGTGCCATGTGGGTAACTCCCTGGCTGGGGATTGAACTCCTGCTGCAGTGGCTGTGGATAGGTTTATTGGTTGCGTCTTAACCCCTTGAACCATGAGGGAGGCCTTTTTTTAAGGGATAAATTAGGATGTAAAAAGTTACAAAATAGAAAAGGGGAATGAGGGATACTTTTACTTTTGAGCGAGTGAAATTAGGGAAAAATGAAGTCTTGCCAAAAAAATCAGTCAAAAAGTAATTTTTAATGATCTCACAAAAAGTTCATGATACAGTTTTGATAAAATCATATAGTGATGTGGATTTCACATTAGATTTGATACAACCAATAGTACTAAATGTTATTAAATACAACCAATAATGCTTGTTGGAAAAATTTAATTAGGAGAGTTGAAAATGATGATAGTATATGTAAATGCATGTATAGGTTACTTAGAAAACTCTAATAACTATTAAGGCTAGCAAACATATTGTTGTAGAATGAGATGATATGAAAAGTATTTAATATACATTCTGAGATATATACAGTACCTGCAAACAACTAATAGAGGAAGTCATGTTATATTACCCTTAAATCTTTTTTCGATACTTTAGCACTGCCTTTCTTGCTATAAACACATCACGCAATCACGAAAACCAAAAGCATAATTAATTTCTTTATTTTATAGCACATCATTCTTATACGACACTGAATGTATTGAATCCATGCCACCCCTCACTAATAGTACATGGATAACATTTTTCTGAACTGTAAACAGTGATATGTAGTAATGTTTCTTTGATTTTGTTATATCTTTCATAATACTAAATTGCCTTCACCTGTCCTGAATTCCCAAACTGAGAAAATTTACATTGTCATTTAAGCTATTTTATCCGTTATGCAAAATGGGGAACTAAAGATAAGTGCTATCTTACCAAAATTTTGCTTGTGAGTAATACAGTAAGATTTTAATTTAGTTTCAAGTCAGTCTGGATACCGATATCTGATTTCCTCCTGGATCATTTAATAACGAGACTAAAGAAAGAAACATTGTAAATGAAATTAGAAGATATTTTAGCTTGATGTGTTGAAAATATGTTGTATATATTTATTTATTAAAGACTTATTAATTTACACAAGGACCAGGGTACAGGCCAGATGCACCGGAGGGTGAGAGGATTCACCAGAGAAAGGGTGGGGAACAGAACAGGTAGACGGATGAAACACACTGCTGAAGGGAGCAGTGGGTGTGACAGGAGAGGTCTGCGCCATGTGGGAATATCCCTAGCTGGCCGGGACTGAACCAGTGCTGCAGAGTCTGCTGACAGCTTCACAGAACTGCACTCAACTGCCTGAGTCACCAGGGAGGCCCTATGCTGTTTTTAGATACAAAGTAGTATTTGTTCATATGTGAAAAAAACAAAGTACTCTGAAAGCATTAGTAATTTGTCAAGAGATATACAAAGTCTTTTAAATACCAGGAAGGACACTTTATTGATGTGTACAAGTGCTTTGCAGAATTAGCCCACAGCTCCTTACACACACACACATATATGTTTTTCTTTGATTCTTTTTCTTTAAGAATCTTGAAATTTATAGAACATTTTCTCACTGAAACATTTAATTAAAAAATTTGCCCCCATACTGTATGGTATCTAATAAAGGAAAATTTAGTGTTTCCACTTAACAAAATAGACTTTTAGTGCTACAAATAAAGTATCCATAAATCAGCATAGAATGTATCTTAGTTTCTTCTATTGGAAAATATACATTATAGACTACTAGTTTTAAAAACACTATCTCAATTTCTTTAAAGTTAGAATACAATCTACAAGTATGTTTTTGGGTGTGTATGTGTTCTTATTGATCTGAATGTTTACACATAAGTGTGAGGAGGTAAGTATATTAATATATATGCTATAAAATATCAAATATATAATAAAGACATCAAGATTCATAGGAGAAAGCATAATATTGAAAGTCAATTACATAAATTCAAAAGTCTTAATTCCATATTATGTTCCTAATAAAATTCTAGCAACTAGAACATTGCTATGAAGATGCTTGATTTTTAGCATGCAAATTGTGTTAGTACATACAGTAAAGAGAGTAAATATTTCACTAGATTCTTGCTAGCATAATGGTAGAAAGTTAATAAGTTTTAGAGTTCTTTCAAACCTGTGATTAAGTCTGAAGAAACAGAAATTTAAAGCTTTGAGTGGAAGCCATCAGTATAGATAGGTAGATGCATGACCAAATGAAAGGATAGATTGAATATTTTGTCAGTATTTTCACTCTTATCAATGTAATTTGACCTTGCAGACCATCTGTAAGAGTAAGCTATTTTCATCAATTCTCATTTTCAAGATGGAAGAATTATAATTAACATACCAAGAACTTTACACCAAGTAATAATAAAGCTACAACTATTATCACTCAGATAATCTTTGAGCTAAAAATAAAGCAAAATTCATATTTTTAAATTTCTGAATGAAGCATTTGATAGCTTCCCAACAAGGAAAAAATACGTATTTTAAAGTAAAATTTCATAATTTACACAGAATAAAAGGTCCAGCTTCTTTCTCACTTTCCTCATGGAATGTGTTAGAAGGCTCTGGCAAAATTGTGGTTGCTCTTGTTCATAGGAAAAATAACACTCCAACTTGTACGCTCATCTAGGTGGGCATTAGGATCAGACTAAAACTGTATCATACATTTTTTAAAAAGATTTATTTATGCATACAAAAACTAGGGTATAAATCAGAGGTGTGGGAGGTGAGTGGGTTCAACAGAGTGTGGGGAGCAGAACAGGCAGATCTGCTGAAGTAGCTGCTGAGGGGAGCAATGGGCAAGACTGGAGAGGTGTGCTGCATCATGTGGATCACCTCCTTGGCTGGCTGGGAATCGAACCAGCTGCAGTGGCTGGAGATAGTTTGATAGTGCTATGTCTTTAACTCCTGTACCACCAGGGAGGCCCAACTACTTTATCAATATTAACTGAAAATACCTTTTCAGAAATGTTGGCAATATATAGTCAGTGTTACAGTTGTAATTGTTGATGGCTGAATAAATGAGTAAATTGTTGTTTTTATGAGGAAAAAGTATGCTTCCCTAATCATTCCACTTTATTGTCCATTCCTGTCTTCCTTTATTATGGTTGTACTAATAATAACAGTGCAGTGTTAGTTACCTGACACTTTTCATTGATTACCGCACTAACATAGACAACTTGCACCCTTAAATACTATTCAAAGATTCAAAGACATGATGTTCCATGTTCAAATCACTGGAACAAGAAAATTTAATAGTATTTCTTTAATTGCTTTAAGCCACACTATGATTAGTTAACAAAGACAGTTATTGTGTAATGATGAGGAAATTACTTTTATTGAATTAGTTAATGCTATTTTTTCTAATTATAGCACTGCAGGTGTTTATATCTACAGATTGCATTGGTAAGGTAATTAGGTCCAGCCACTGTGTGAATTATGTTAGGTTAAATTAGTTTATCAACTGATAGGAATTTAATGAAGAGAAAATGTATCTTTCCAGATTATGCACTAGTCATCAGAGGTTGCAATGACCACTTAATATGATGTTAGAAAATAACAAGTTCAAATTAGGGAGCAGAATTGCCTTAGGACAATTTCTATGCCTTAGGACAATCTATGTAATGGATTCTCTAAGGGACTTTTATTTTTCTTTGGGGAAACAAATTAAATTATGAATGGTGTAAATTCCTAATTTCCTTTTATCATCGGTTACTTAACCTCATAATCTTTCTCAATACCAGTTGAGTATCTCAGATACATACTTTATACTTATTCATGTAAAATAGTTGAATCACTATCCCTTTTGTCTAATTATTATAACTACAAAAGGAATTTAGTCAGTTGCCCTAGAATCTAAAACAAGATAGAAATATTTAAATGGTGCTGTGCCTAATATTTATGCAAACAGAAAAATGTGAGTCTGCAATGTTTACTTAGCTAACAAGTAAGTCTGCTCTATTTATGACATAAAAATCAGGTTGTGTTTCCCTTTTGCCATGTAAAAGAAGCACACATATTCATCATTTTTCCATTTTTTCCCTGCTATCAGGAAAACCAAATCTAAATTTCACCCTCATTTTAAGTGCCCTTATTTCTCCAGGAAGTATATTATACATCACCCACCAAAATCCATATGTTATAATGAAAGCTATATATATATATTTCCAGTAGACATATTATTCTGCTTTCTAAAATTGCCTAACACCCCCACTTTTATGATTCAGATTTTTGTTTTCACTCTTTAATAACTTTAAGAATGTGTGTCTATGCATGACATTTACCTATTAATCTAAGTAGATGGATTAAAGCTATTTTTTTACTTGTATGTAGATGTTTATGAGCTCTAGAGCCTAAATCAATAAGTGAAAAATAGAATATCAATATAGTTGGATTGGTTGATTTCTGTGCAACTCTTTTACAAACATTTTGTTTGAACTGAAATGGCTATACTAACCTTAATGTGCTCATGCAAAGATCAATAATACAGGAAAGCTACCAATTACATGATGCTAAACAAAACTGCAGGTTACACATTGTCAGATATCTTATTAACTGTAGAGGAGTGTTAAGTCTCTAATAAAATCAGAAGGGAAACATAGAAGGAAGTTTCTCATTAGGACGATATAATGCTCACACTTTAAGCCTACATGAGGTGAATATTGTTTTTTAAGATGCTTGAAGGAATCATTAAGAAAGGGATTTCTTCTAAATAGTAAGATCAATTAAAGACGGCCTAGTGCAAGGTTAAAACTCATTAGAGCATGAGATGTTTCTTTTTTTTCTTTTTTTGCTGGTGTTTCTTAGATTTTTTTTTTTTTTAAACTGGTACCTGGTCAGCACTATGAACATGAATAAGACCAAATTAAACTTGAAACTATCACAGAAATAACAATATGCTTGGACTCCTACATCTGTATGGTTTTTTTTTTTTATTTTTAAAAGTGCTTTCACAATTATTTCATTTGATCTTCTCAGCAAATCCTGGAGGTAAATAGGGTTATATTTTGATAGTAGAAATAAAGAAATGATTGAATTTCTTTGATATTTAAAATAAAGAAGTGAAGGATGTATCTAAAGTTATGAGCTGCTGGGGTTTGAACTGCAGTAAAAACTTTAATGTTTTCACTTAAAATAAATGGACTTCTTGGAAAAAGATAAACTAAAAGTAGCATTTTTCATCTTTTAAAAATACTCACTTTACTACATACAGTTTCTTTAAACCATGAAATTTGAGAATCTAAGAAATTCTAATTCTGATGTTTCACTATTTTAATAATCTGATTTATTTTTTTCTACACATTATTTGACTGATTTTTGTTAAGACATGAAAGGAAAGCATGCAGTATTAGTATCTTCTGGCATTACTCTGATGTGAGCATTGGAAAGGTAATCATTACCCCATACAGATAAACTTAGGATAATTTCCTTATTTATGGTTTCTCATCATTGAATGCTCTTTTTTTTTTTTTTTTTTTTAGAGGCATGCTTTATTTATTTGTTTGCTGGTCTGTTTGCTTGTTTTGTTTATACATGCACTGGGTACAGTCAGAAGTGCGGGAGGGAGGGTGAGAGAATTCACCAGAGCCAGAGCGGGGAGCAGAGCAGGCAGAAGGACCGAAGTACACTGCTGAGGGGAGCAGCGGGCGGCAGGAGAGGTCTGCGCGCCATGTGGGACCCTCCTCCGGTGGCCAGGGAGCAGCCGGGGATCGAACCGGCGCCGCAGAGGCTGCGCGCAGCTTCGCAACCCAGCGCTCAACCGCTGCGCCACCGGGGAGGCCCTGAATGCTCTTTTTAGTAAGTTAAAACATTCAACTAACCACATACAGGCATAAAATAATCAAATATGAATTAAGCAGTTTCCATGATGTTCCTTTTGTAATTGAGCCTAGTCATCCACGGATATTTCCCTTTGTTAGGTCAAAGCTTGAGTAGGTCAATATGATAGAAATCGGGCACAATACTACAAAAACATCATGATAGACTCATCATAACAATGATAGATTGAAATTATACCAGGAAAAATTCTTGATCATTTTGTAATTTATCACCTTGCGGTGGGAATGCAACTAATTTTTATTAAATGAAATATTTTTGTTCTGCAAGCTATCCTTAGAAAAACACAACATTGCAAGAACTGCTAAATGAGAAATGTGTTCTTAAATGTGATGAAATGATCAATAAATCATGGTACTACTATTGTGTGTAGATAATCACGGGAGCAAAAAATGCTACCTATTCCTTCTATTATAGCACCATCAGTTGATCAAAATTTCCTTTAATTACATGAAAATAATCCTTACCACTTATAACTATAATCTGGGTATGGACTTTTGTCTATACTTCTCTTGGTATTTATCTCCTTATGTGTAGAAAAGCATGTTCGAAAATTTACTGTTTGAAAAAATATTTAAAAATGTGATTTTGTATCTGGTTTTTTTTTTACCTTCACTTATGTTAAACATGTTATCTACACAAATTTAGTTCTTTTTTTGTTTAAAAGTTTAAAACCCATCAAATTTATATAAAATATTTTAATAATTTTAAATACTATTTATTTAAAGAGAAAATTGTTCAGTTTCCCTAAGCTACTATCTCAGTCTATAGGTCACTTTTCAATAAATCTACCGGAAGCATTTTTGCAGAGGAGACTGACATTTAGTAACATTTTTACACTCAAATATAGTAAGCTACCACTAAAACATGTTTATTCACAATTCTTGCAATCCTCAGAGAAAAACACAATTATGAATGAGACAATTAAATCCTTGTTAGGCAAAAAAAAATTATGAATGATGTAATTAGTGTTTATGAATTCATCAATTGTTCACATCTGTGATTCAGTTTACAAATTCTAGTTTATTTTCACATAGACTGATCTATTCATTTATATAAGGAAATGATTTATCTACTACACATATAATACATAGTATTTTTAGAATATCAGAACTCCTTCACATAGTTCATGTAATTATGTAATCAGAATAATTTTGATCCATTATTTGAATATTCTTGAAACATCTCATAGCATTAACTTTTGCAAGAATAACAATTTGTATGGCTATACAATGCCTTTTCTATTGGTGTTTATATTTGCAACCTCATTTTGTTTTTGTTCTTTAAGATCACTTGTTTGTACATTTTCAAGACCTGGATGCTCTGAAATGTGTCTTGATAAGTTTGACATCTTCCTAGGTCAATAGCCCTCTTATAACTATCATACTTTATTTGACGCATACCTATCGAAAACATATCTTCTGATTTAGTGAAACTACCTTCAGTTCCTCTTCATGATGTGTTAATATATAACATCAAATACTGTTATATTTTGTCCTAACATTATAGATACAATATTGGTTATTTTTCTCATATTTACTGAATGTCTTTTTAGTTGGTTTATCTTCATTCTGTTGTACCAGCTCCAAAATTAGGATCCTTCTCTCTATCTGCCCTCTGACTGGTGCTTTCACTCACATATCTGTGCCATCTTTTCCTTGCTAATAAAAACCACTTATATGGTTTCACTTGTCACCCATTTCTTGGTATCCTGTCTATCCACAATTTCAATTTGGAGATTATGTATCATAACCTGTGTGATATTTGTGGAATACACAAAATACGATCCACTTCTAGCTCTGTTACCTGTTCCTAAACTGTTATGCACTGATGACATTAATGATACTCCAATCTAGTCATCCTTGCCATCTCGTAGAACTACATCTTTTGTGGTATTATTGGCATTAATATAGTTCATTTCATTATCACATTTCTTTTTTTTTAAGATTTATTTATGCATACAAGATCTGGGGCACAGGCCAGAGGCATGGAGGGTGAGAAAATTCACCAGAGACAGAGCGGGGAGCAGAACAGGCAGACTGACTGAAATACACTGCAGAGGGGAGCAGCGGGTGAGTCAGGAGAGGTCTGCTGTTGCAAGTTGGTTGCTCCCTGGCCGGCTGGGGCCCGAACTAATGCTGCAGAGGCTGCAGACTGCTTCATAGTTTGCGTCTTAACTCCTTGCGCCACCAGGGAGGCCCCATCACCTATATCTAATAACCACAATTGTCTAATTAGTGAGTTTCCTTTCCATTCCTTATCCAGTAAAATTTCTAGAATATGAGCTGAAGTCAGCTGTTAAAATGACAATTTAGTATAGTTGAAATTATAATAGTAGTGCTGTAATTGTAGAAGTAAATATCAAGTATGTGTGATCTTCATATAAGTTATACTGAGCTGTTTGATACAATTGAAAATCAGGGGACCTATAATAAAAAATATACAATCTGAATAACACACCAATAGGAAAGAGGAAAAATGGAACTTAAGAAGAAAAAACGTAATGCACTGAAGTCAATCTTAAAAGATTGCATTTTTAGAAGCACCATGATTATGTTAGTTTGTATTTTTAGAGTAGCGGTTGGTAAAGTATATGGATTTGAGAACCATACCAACTGTACTCAAGTTATGACTATAATTTACAGCCATGTTAACTTGGAAAGTGTTTAAATACTGAGTACTGAGTTCTTTCTCAACTTAAATTGATAAGGAAACAGGCGTAGGAAAGGGTTCTAGAAATGCTGTCCTATTCCTAGAATCACCTTGATTTTGTGCAGTTAAATCGATTGATCCACACACAACACTTAGAAGAGATCTCTAAGTAGATTCAAATACTTATCATTTTATTATAAATTAAAGAAAATTACATTTTATTTTTGTTCATTCAATGTATCCTGAAATAGACATGAATGAGAAAAACCTCACACACCAATATGGCATATGAACTTGAGCAGTTAGCATCAGGCTCCAATAAAAAAAAAAATAAATCAATATGATTGCATTGTACAGAAAGAGTGAGTGCTGTTAGAATGCTACTTTACCCTTAACCTCCCATACCACAGTAGATGCTCCACAGCCAGGGGCTCTCTTGGGTGGGATGAGATTGGAGATGTGTGTCTTCTCTGATTGTTATTTGACTGCTACCCAGTCCAAGATCTAAATATAGTATCTTACAGACTGCACGGCATAGCTTTCTGGCCCCAATTTTCTTGTTAATGATTTTATAATCAGACATGGACCTGTTCTTCATTGATCCAGCTCAAGGACATCAGAAGCATGAACAATTTTTAATTGAATTATTCATTTCTAAATATCATTCATTAGTAACAGCTGCAAACTTAATATGACTGAATTGTTTTACTTTGCCTAAAAAATGAAGTCAGTTAACACAAAATATTCCTGTGTCTGTTTCTTGTCAGTCTTAGTTATTAATAATGTTTTGTTCTAAAATATGTGGTTTATAAGTGAACTATCAGTATCTCCAATTATTACCAAACGCATAATGCTTAAAAAAGTCCTAAAATACTACAGGTAAAATCTCAGTCATTCATAATGGTAATTTGATGTAAAATATCACGTGGCACCTGGAGAATATATGCAAAGATAAAAGGAATATGGAGGGTTCCCCATATTCATTAATGTATAAATTAAGCTTTCATGGAATACATGCTGAGAGCAAGAACCAAGCTGCAGTAACTTTTTTTTTAATTTAAATTTTATTTTTTATATTCCCCATATAATTACAATCCCCTTATTTTGACCCCAAGCCCTCCTTTCCTCACTCCCACCCCCATAGAGTGTCTCTGGTTCATAGTTGTTTGTTGATTTTGATTTTTTTCTTTCTTATAGTTATTCTTTTTCCTGGTCCCTTATTTGTTTTCTAGATTCCTGCTATGAGTGAGACCATCCAGTATTTTTCTTTTCTTTCTAGCTTATTTCGCTGAACATGATCCCTTCCAGTGCCATCCATGTTGCTGCAAATTACATGTGTTTATCTTTTTTGAATGCTGAGTAATATTCCAAGGTATATATGTACCACATCTTCTTGATCCAGTCATCTATTTTGGGGCATTGGTAACATAGGTTTGCAACATGGTATGATTTAGGGGACAGGGTCACACCTCCATAGATGTATGTCCTCACACCACACCCACCCACCATCAAAGCACCCATACTCCTTTAACATAGACCATTGGTTTGCCTCCATCTTTTTTTCTCACCCCCACCCGCTCTATTCTTCTAGTAGCCTCAATTGTACAGCCACATTTCTAGGGTTTTTGTTGAGTCATCAGTTCCTTTATTTTTCTCTATTTCGTATGAGTGAAATAATCCAATAGTTCTTTTTCATTCAGACTTGTTTCATGGAGCATAATCCATTCCAGTTTTGTCCATGTTATTACAAATGACAAGAGTTCTACTTTTATTTATATAGCTGAGTAGTATCCATTGTGTATACACACCAGATCTTAAACTACTCATATGTCGTTAGGCACTTAGGTTGTTTCCATAGAATGGGCATGATAAATAGTATGGCAGTGAAAACTCGGGTGCACGTATCCCTTTAATCAGTGTTTCACATTCTTTTTTTTTTTTTTTTTATAAACTTTATTGTTGTATTCCCCATACAATTGCAGCCCCCCATTCTGACCCCAATCCCTCCCCTCCCGCCCCCGCCCCCCTAAAAGTGTCTCTGGTTCATAGTTTTTTGTTGATTTTGATTTTCACTTTCTTATAGTTATTCATTTTCCTGGTCCCTTATTTAAGTTTTCTAGATTCCTGCTATGAGTGAGACCATCCGGTATTTTTCTTTTTCTTTATTTAGATAGCTAAGAATGGAATTGCTGGGTAATATTGTTTATCTGTCTTCCATAGGAGCTGGACATGTCTACATTCCTACCAGTTATATAGGAGGGTTCCTTTTCCTCAACGTCCTGTCCAACAATCATTGTCTGTGGTGTTTTTGATATGGCTCATTCTATTACATATGAGATGGTGTGTCAATGTGGTTTTGACTAGCATTTCTTTTTTTTTTTTTAAAAAGATTTATTTATACAAGAACAGGGGTACAGGCCAGAAGCGCGGGAGGGTGAGAGGATTCACCAGAGGCAGAGCGGGGAACAGAACAAGCAGACTGACGAAGTAACTGCTGAGGGGAGCAGCGGGCAAGACAGGAGAGGTCTGCTGGGCCATGTGGGACCCTTGCTTGGCCAGCCGGGATCCAACTGGTACTGCAGTGTCTGCAGACAGCTTCACAGCGCTGCGCTCAACTGGCTGTGCCACCAGGGGAGGCCCTAGACTAGCATTTCTCTGTTAATAAGTGATGATGAGCATTTTCTCATGCACCTATTGGACATCTGTCTTCTTTAAAAAAGTGTCTCTTTAGCTCTTCTGCCAGTTTTTGCTTGGGTTTTCTTTTTTGTTTTTTGTATGATTATTTTGGAAATTATGGATATCAACTTCTTGTTAGATGCATGGTATACACTATTTTCTCACTTTCATAATAACACTGTTTTTTTAAAAGATATATTTATGCATACAAGCACTGGGGTACAGGCCAGAGGTGTGTGTGTGGGGGGGTGAGAGGATTCACCAGAGACAGAGTGGGGAACAGAATAGGCAGATTGACTGAAATACACTGCTGTGCGAGCAGCAGGCGAGTCAGGAGAGGTCTGCTGTGCAATGTGGGTAGCTCCCTGGCCAGGGATCAAACTTCTATTGCAGTGGCTGTAGATAGCTTCATAGGTTGCGTCTTAACCCCTTGTCCACCACAGAGGCCCAGTTTTCTCACTTTCAGTAGAGTGGTTCTGTTTTAGTGAAAACTAATGTTGTGTGGGAGCTTTTTAGTGTAAGTCCTACTTATTTTTGTTCTCTTTTGTTTTTCTTGCTGCTCAAGATGAATCCACAATAATTTCACTGAAGTCTATGTGGTACAGTGCTTTGCCTATGTTTCTTCCATGGATATGTTGATTTGAATTTTCATAGGCCATAGTTTATTTCAATTAGTGTGTCTAATCAGTCTTGTAGCAGCCGTGGCACAACCATGACCATTGTAGAACAATTGCTGAATGCTACAAAATTTAATTTCTATGTATTTTAACAAATTACTACTTTGTGGATGAATAATGAATGCCTTTTAACCACTTCTGTTAATAGGAAAAACTATACACACAAACACATAATGGATTGAAGTTAGTATTTGATGCTCATAAAATTTCACTGTGAAGTTGCTGTGGGTCCAATAACAGTTTCACAGAGCATAGTTATATTTGCCTTTCTATCAGGTATTTTGAGAATATCATTTGTTAAAGTACCTACAACTCCACCATTAATTTCTTATATTTGAGAGATTTTCTTTCAATCTATTAAAAATATTTTAGTAAAATCAAGACATTAATATCAAATAACCTTTACATTAAAAACTGAAAGTTATATAAAGACAATAGGTTTAATCATTTTCTAATACTTTTTCACATAAAGGATGTTTTTCCATTTCATGCACATACAAAAAATATGCAGAAGGAAAAACTCTACTTGTTCAAACTTTTTTTCAGAATTATATATCCTTATAAAAAAAACTTGAATTGATTGAAGTAACTTGCTAGTAACATTTTTTTAAAAATTTTATAAAGCAAAAAAAATTAGTCTGTGTAAAGAAAATAAAAAGAAACATGAGGTTTTTTTTTTTTACTTTATAATTTACTTCATAATAAAAGGCATGCATTTGTATTTAAAATTAGAAAAAAAATTAGCTTCCCTATTATCCCAATGCTCAGAAACAGTCTGAGTTTCTTAATAAGGAAAGCAAAATATAAATACTCTTTTAAAATTGGAAACAGAATAGCCATGTTCAAAATAAATAAGAAAAAAAAAATCTTTTGCCATTCCGGTCCTCTCCTCAAAAGTGTGCTTATAAACTTTCTTGTAATTCACCCTTGAAAAATAATTGCATGCTGGTGCTCCTGGGTGGCATAGTTATCACCATCTACTACTGCATGTGTTTGATCCCTGGCCAGAGCTAACCCACATGGTGCAGCAGACATCTCCTGTCTTTGCCCCGTTGCCCTCAGCAGTGTACTTCAGTAGTTCGCCTAGTACTGCTCTCCACTCTCTAGTGAATCCTCTCCCCTCCCTCCCACACACACTTCTGGCCTACATTCCAGTTCTTATATGCATAAATAAATAAAAATAAATATTTAAAATAAGGAAAAGAAAACTGATGTTTAAAAGGTATTTTAATGCTTACTATATATTTTCCACATTAAGATATATGCTACTCTTAATCTGTTAAAAAAAGTCATTACAATGAATGAATGCATCATACCTTTTTAACCACATCACTGGTTATAACGATATAAATAATTAATATTGACAAGTATAATTATGTAATTCAATAACTATCATATATTTTCAGATAAAGGAACCTGTCTTTGGTGAGAATCACGTCATTTTGCCTTTCTGAACCTTTTTTATAATTTTGACTTTCATAATAGTATAAAGGTTACTGGATTATAATTTAGGAAAGCAGCTAGCCAATCTCATATTCAATGTTATAGAGAAATATAAAATATTTTGCCTTTTTCTATCCTGATATTTTAATATAGACAACTGATGTAGTATGATTTTAAATGTGAGAAAATGTGTGTGAAAAAATCTCCAAGTTTGATAGCACATCTCAAATTGAATGCAAAACCAAGATAATGGTTTTAACAGACTCTAGAATTCATGTCTAAGGGCTCGGTCTTATGTCACTTCGGGAAGCAAGGTCAAAGAGGTTATGACAGTGGTTCACCTTGGATACAAAATTTACCATTAAATCATGAGATGTTCTACAATGCTGGGCCTTTATCATATGTGGCAAAACATGTGTTCCACATTCACATTGATATGTGCATATAAATCATACGTGAATTTGTGAAATTTAATAAATTTATATTCTGGAAAGCAAAATTACAGTAATTAGTGTACGTAGGAGCATTATTTAGTAAAGTATTTGATACATCAGTGATCCAGATGATAGAGATGGGATATCAGCACTCATTTCCAGAATTACAATTATGACAAAATGAATTAATAATTGCTTTAGCTTATTCTGAAGCATCATTTTAAAAATTGCTTTTTCTTTTGCAACCAAGGGTAAAATTGCTAAACAGAAAAAAAAAATTAAAGCCTCATCAAGAAATGGTTGAATTCACTATTGCATAGTTTTCAGTGTTGGTAGAAAATGTAATGTCACTCTTCAAAGTTGATGAACTAGGAATACAGTGATAAAATTTATGAGCATAATTGGCATTAACTTTAACATGTGGAAGAAGTAAACTCAGAAGAAATTAGAGTATAAGAGAATTCTGGGAGCCTTTTTTTCCCCAAGTGTCAATAAGAATGTAATAAAAAGTGGGGGCCTCCCCGGTGGCGCAGCGGTTGAGCGCTGGGTTCCAAAGCTGCCCGCAGTCTCTGCAGCTCCAGTTCGATCCCCAGCTGCTCCCCGGCCACCAGAGGAGGGTCCCACATGGCGCGCAAACCTCTCCTGCCGCCCGCTGCTCCCCTCAGCAGTGTACTTCGGTCCTTCTGCCTGCTCTGCTCCCCACTCTGGCTCTAGTGAATTCTCTCACCCTCCCACGCTTCTGACTGTACCCAGTGCATGTATAAAACAAACAAATAATAAATAAGTAAATAAATAAATAAATAAATAAAAATAAAATGAAATAAATCTTTACAAAAAAAAAAGAATGTAATACAAAGTGGCTGAAGGAGATAGGTTTTCCAATACTTTTTAAAAGTAAATGTAATTGGCAGAGAAATTTATAATTGATAGACAAATTTGTTAAAATTACAGATGATAATTTAGTTTCTTTCCATTTATCTCACTAAACAACAAATACTTTCAAGTATATTACTTTTGTATTCCAAACGTCTAACTATTGTATACAATAAGTTCATATAATGTGAGAGCTGTGTTTTTGGAACAGCAGAATTCTTACTGACACTTTTTAACTGGATCTGAAATAGTAAGCATTGGAGAGCCAGGGACTGCCATCATTTTCACATGCCACTGAGATTTATTGTTAATTATTTATTTTTAAAGATTTATTTATGCATACAGGAGCTGGGGTACAGGGTAGAGGTGTGAGGGGATGAGAGGATTCACCAAAGATAGAGTGGGGAACAGAACAGGCAAATACACCAAAGCACACAGCTGAGGGGAGCAGCAGGTGAGTCAGGAGAGGTCTGCTGGGCCATGTGGGTTGCTCCCTGGCCAGCCGGGGGATGGAACTCATGCTGTGGAGGCTGCAGATTGCTTCATAGGTTGTGTATTAATGCCTTGTGCCACCAGGGAGGCCCCCTAAGATTTATTTTTAAAGATGAGCTAGATTTTATTCAAGATAGTGGAAAATTACAAGAGTTCTAATTCCCTGTTTTCTAAAATCTGCAACTTAAGATTCTTGAATGTATTCAGCATCCTCTTGGAAATAAAACTCTCATTTAAAATTTACCTAGACATGGAAGCACAGAGGTATTTTTGGTGTGTAATACATTTTTTTATAATAGAAACTATCATAATGTGCCAATAAAATGAGCACCTGCACTTACATGACTAGGACAGAATTAGAAGAGAATCTAAGCAACTGGTTAAATTGGTATTACAGTAGACTTTCTCATGTTTTAATTATGCCTTGTACATGTAAGTTCAAAAAAAAAAAAAATGACAACCCAATAGTATAATACAGAGAAAGGGAACAGAAGCATAAACAATTTTGGAAAACATTACCATGTTAATGCTTTGTTATGTTTAAATGAACCAGTTACAGCCAAATTAAAAGCATTTAAAATGTATGATGGAGGGCCTCCCTGCTTGCGCAGGCGGTTGAGTGCATGCTGTGAAGCTGTCCACAGCCTCTGCAGTGTGGGTTTGATCCCAGCCGGCAGGCGAGAATCCCACATGGTGCAGCAGACTTCTCCTGCCTCGCCCGCTGCTCCCCTCAGCAGTGTACTTAGTCATTCTGCCTATTCTGTTCCCCGCTCTGTCTCTGGTGAATCCTCTCACCCTCCTGTGCATCTGGTCTGTACCCCGGATCTTGCATAAATGACTCTTAAAAAATAAAAACAACAAAAAAAAATATGTATGATGGAAATTTAAAAGGCCCTGTAAACGCCCACTGCTCCCCTCAGCAGTGTACTTTGGTCCTTCTGCCTGCTCTACTCCCCGCTCTGGGTCTGGTGAATTGTCTCACCCTCCCGTGCTTCTGACTGTACCCAGAGCTTGTATAAATAAATAAATAAATCTTAAAAAAAAAGGCCCTGTAAAGAAGAGCTATTTATATTAAAACCTGAGATTTGTTCAGAATTGAAACTTTATGTACTGGAGAACTGCAAGGTGGAATAAAATCAGTGCTTTCAACTCATTTTCTTATATCTAATTTATCTACTTTATTATTCGTTTTTGTCCCTTATAAGTAGAGCGTATATATTTAAACTCATTCTAAATTTCTGTAGTGGAAGAAGAGATATATTTAAAAGACTTATTTCCTGTCCATTTTGTGCTTAATTCCAGGCCATTTACAGGTTTCATTCTTGCTTTTCTGGCTGTAAATGGGTCATTATTTCCACCCAATTTCAACTCCATTGACTAATAAGGAGCCTGCTCAATCTATTTAGTGGTGTTTATTCTTACCTAAGCTTCATTACACAGTATTAAATCTTGTCAGTCTCTATTTGCAATGGACCTTTCTCAGAAACGAGTAATAAGTAAAGATAAAATAAGTAAAGATAAAATAATAAAATAAAATAAGTAAAGATAAAATAAGTAAAGATAAAATATCTGTAGGCAGTGCCAAAGGGTTAATAATTTCTTCAAAACTCAGCATTGCTTTATGTTTCACTCTGGTGAAATCATCCTTCAAAAAAATACAAAAACTCCCTCTAGACTCATATCAAAATTTTTTTGCTAGGTCCAGGAACTAAATTCTGATCTTTCTCTGATTGTTGCATCAGTTATCCATTGTTGTAAACTTGACAAATAAATTAGCCCTTTCTGCTGTGCTATTTGAGATCTTCTAGTGACGACTTAGATTTTTTTTTTCTACCTCATCCATATTTTTCTGTTTTTGATCTCTCATCTTCCCTGATACCCTCAATCATCTTTTTATCAGGATCAATGTACTTCTCTAGAATGTTGTCTTATTTCATGCTATGCTAATATTTCCTAACCACCAAAATTAATTTTTTGGGTAAATTTGTCTCCTTTATTTTTCATATTTTAAAACCTTAAAGGAACTCCATAGTGTATTTGTTGAGTTGCGATATGAACTCATTCATTTGGAATTCATTAATTTATTAGGGATTATAGTAGCATCTTCTATTGTTAGAATTAAAGAATGACAAATCTACTGTTTGAGATTCTCAACCATGAGTTCTTAACTCAGACTGAGGACCAGACCAATCTTTTTATAGAGAATAAATTGGCAAAATGTGATCTTAACTACTGCTTAACATTCATTTAAAAAAGTTCATGTTAATAGTTCTTAAGTTGGACAATATATAAAGAATAATACTTCCTGAAGTGTGGAAAGTAATTTTCTAAAGATTTATTTTTACTTAGGCATACAAGAACTGGGGTGTAGGCCAGAGGTGCAGGGGTATGAGAGGATTTACCAGAGATAGCGTGGGGAACAGAAAAGGCAGATCTACTGAAATACACTGTTGAGGGGAGCAGTGGGCAAGATAATAGAGGTCTGCTCTGCCCTATGGGTCAGCTCATTGGCTGGGAATGTAACATACCTCAGTGGCTACTGATAGCTTGATGTAGGACTGGTCTTAATCCCTGTGCTACCAGGGAGGTCCCTAAAAAGTAATTTAGAAAATAAAGAACCAAGTGTTAAATAAAAAAGAAAACAACAACAGCAAAAAAAGTGTTGTACAGTGTGATCCCAAACTTGTTTAGATAAAACAAGTTTTATCTTGTTTGTTTTAAATAAAAAAGACTGGAAAAATAAATTTCTAGGATTTGGGATCACAGAAAAGATATAGATGAGAAATCCATTGTCACCCTTCAGGAAACTACATATCTTTGGTGTTAATAGAGCAAAAAAATGTCTAGTATTCCAGTGTGTGTGTAAAAGGTGATATAAACAAATTTCTAAACAAAATACTGTATAATCAAAAAAAGATCACTTAAATGCAAAGATGTTAAATGTCTGAGACTTTCAATAGCTTTTAAGGCATAACTTTGGGAAGTATAAGAAGTGTGGAATAAACTATACTTTTATCTTATGTACTACATAAAGCTGTAAAAGAAGTTATGAATTAGTAATTACAAATATATATACTTTAATAGCAAAATATTGATGGCTATAACAAACGAAGAACATTCGTGGAATGTTTACAGTTATGTTATGGTAGGCATCTGTCAAGTCAAATGTATTTGTCAAGTCATCTATTTATATACTTAAAGTTGGCAAATGACATGTAAATTATACCCCATCAAGAGTAATTTAAAGACATTAATTTGATAAAGTACATTGAATAATTACCAAATATTGAAAACTTTATATTTTGCTATTTATGTTTGTAATATCAGGCATAAATAATGATATACAGGATAGGAATTTGTTTCTGGTTGAGGGGATTGATTAGATGGATATTGAAGTACTTGTAACTAGATACATTTATATTTAGGTATATTTTGTAACCTTCATGGATTAGACTCATATCATTAGAACATGGCTTGCTATAAACTTCTTACTTTGAATTCTAGTTTGTATGCAGTTAAATAATTATGAAAACCATACTTAGCTTAAATGTAGACAGATGTTACATTGTCCCTTCTCTCCAATCTTTTACTTTCCTTCTGCTATTGTCTTTATTCTTAAGATGCAGGTCTTTGAGCAGTTAATAATTTCCACTGGCTTTTAAATCCTGTTAGACAATGTCTACTTTTAATGTTAAGATTTGTTATTTCACTTATTTTTAACAGTTCTTGGTAAGATTGCGTTTCTGTGTGCTGTTTTACTGCATGCTTTCCATTTTGCATCTCCTTTTTCAAATGAAAGTATTGTTTTAAGCCATCTATTAGAATTTTACATAGAGATGAGTTCATAACTGATATTTCCAACTCTTTTCCATAACAACCTGGATCATTTTCTCCTCTGGTTTTAAACTTTCACTGCAATGGTGGCATAGTGCTATCAGGAATTTTAACCCTTAACCCCTAGGGGGAGACAGTTAATAACTATAATGTAACACACATATAGTTTCTTGTACCTTTAGTGATGCATACTCAACTCATTTCTGAAGTTACTTAGATGAGAAAATTTCTCCCCTACTCATGTAAGGTTACTTTGTGTATTTGTAATATAAATTATTTTGCATAATCTATTTATCTGCATTCAGTCTTCCAACATCCTAAATGATTTTTCTTTGTTTTAGTTTGCATACATAATATTCACTATTTTTCTTGTAGGTTGTATAGTTTGTTGACAAGTTTATTGTATAATCATTTTTACCATTAAAATGTCTTGTGTTATATAAAATAGCATCATTATAGTATTTTATGTATTCCTATTCCTCCCACATTAAAAAAAAAATCTAGAAACCTCCAATTCATTTATGGTATCTATAGCTATACTTTTTCCAGAATGCCATATAATTGCTATCATACAGTTAACATTTCCAGTCTGCATTATTTTAATCTTCAACATATTGAGGATTAATTGATGTCTTTGCATGCTTGATTGAACATTCCTTTTTATTGCCGAGTAGTATTCCATTGAATAGATGAAGCATTGCTTGTTTCTCTATTCACCTGTTGAAGGGTATCTTTATGCTTCTAGGTTCTTGTTGATCACCAAGTTGCTATAATCATTGTTTTGTGGGCTTCTGTGGGAGCATAAGTTCTCACATAAGTTCAAAAAATAACAATTCTGGTGGTCAGGAGCATGCCATCACGCTCCCGGGAGCATGCTTGAGAGACGAATTGTGGAGCCGGCTTGCAAAGGCAAGATTCTGCTACTGAGTGAGCAGAACTCTTGCTACTTATTTAGTAATAGTGAACAAGCATGATTATGTGACAACGACAGGAGAATCAGGGTCCAGGGGAAACAAGGGGTATTCATCTTTATGGGAGTAGGATCTAGGGGAAAGAAAGTATAATCAGTTTTAGGGGGAACAGGGGAGGACATATCAGCCACTAGTACAGGGAGTACTTTCCGTGTAGGTGCGTGGTGTTATTTCTGAGCTACTCGCAGAGTATCTCAGGCCCTGACCATGCAATCAGTCAACGGTCATCTAGGCATCCCAGCCACCTCGTGGTGTGGGCCTTTGTCTCAAGGCAGTCATGTGGGAGTGCCTTGTCCAAATCTTTCAAACACATAGGAGCAGAGAGAGGCCATGCGGACATAGGTGCAGAGGCTCTAGGTGGAAAAGAGGCCATAACCAATTAGTGTAACTGTTTTATGATAGACTATATTTAGCGTCATAAATGGTCAAACTGTACTCTTAAAAAGTGCCTGTATACTTTGCATTCTCTGAGGGAATGAGTGAGTTTTCTTGTTTCTCATCCATATAGCTATTGGTATTAAATGTTTTGCACTTAGTCCTTCAAATGGGTGTATAGTAATACTCTATTCTTTAATTTGAAATTCCCTTATAACATAACATGATGATCATAAATTTAAATGCTCGAATATATTATATAGATTGTGTAATTTCTTTGGTGAGACATTTATTCAGATACATGGACCATATTTTCATTGGGTTTTCACATTTTGTAAATGTTTTCCCTATATATGTTGCTTTTCTAAGACTCCATAGTGTTTTTCAAAGAGCATATTTTTAAAAGATAATTAGTATTTCACTAGTTATGGAACAAAGTTGTATCAAAAATCTCATTAAATGTAAGGTCTCATAAATTGTCTGTTTTCCTATGTAATTTTTCTTTACTTTGATTAAACCATTTGTATATTTTGTATAGTTGTATATTTTGGACTACATGAAAGTTGTAAGTTACTATCTCTATTTTCTTTACCTTTATCATTTATTGATTTTATTTTTGGTCAAGGATATCCTTATTTCTTGTTGAAAATTAGGTCATATCTCCATTGATATGTCTTCGTTTCTTTGTCAAAGGTAAGTTGACGGTTTGGATCTTTATCTCTTTGTATTCTGCTTTATTCGTATATGTAATTATTTTTATACCAGTACTTAAATAGCTTTAAGTTTTGGTTTTGGAGTATCATTGCGTTTTCATAAACAATGATGTCAGAGACAGATAAAGACAAAATTGGTTTCCTATGTTACATTTTCTTGTTTTATTGCATAGTGAAAGCATCCAGTATGATATCAAGTGGAATTTATAAGAGTTGAAATCCTTGCATTCTTTATGACATTAGTAGGAAAAAATTGTCCAGATTTCTCTAAATATACATGAGGTGTAGTTATTTGGGTTCTTTAGATTTTTGAAAAAATAGTATGTGAGTTGGATTGTGTCAAATGGTGTTTTTTTTTTTTTTGCTTGCATTGACATAAATGTAGAATTTTTCTTCATGAACCTGGTAATGTGCTGAATTATATTGCTTTTTGTATGTTAAACCAGTCGTTGACTTGCAGATTTCTTCATTGCAATGTCTTTATCTGCTTTTGGCATTTGAGTCATGTAAACTCTTACAAGGAGTTCGGAAGTGTGAGATAAAATTTCATGAGACACTATGGTTTCCTGTTTGTAAGTTAATAATTGGTTTAATTTAGTTGAAAGAAAAGTCTATTAAAAGAACTTATTAGTCCAAGTGTGACTGTTAGTAGTTCATGTCCTTCAAGAAATATTTCTAGGTGATGTAAGTTATCAAATTTGCAGATATAGTTGCTCATAACTTTTTTATATGGTATCACTAATCCTTTGTTCATTTCTGATAATGGTAATTTGATTTTCCTGTATTTCTATTACTTAGCCTGATTGATTCAATGTTAATAATCTTTTCAAAGAAACACCATTTAACTTTAATCATTTTGCCTATTTTTTCATGCATTTGCATTGAGTTCTATTATTTCTTCTACGTGAAGAGAGATTTTTGAAGAGATTACGAATGTTACATTTCAGTTTCAGATTAATATGTATTCTCAATAGTTTGGAGTATTCTATAAATATCGAACACATCAACTATGTTATAAAATAAGTTACTAATTTATCAATTACTGAAATCAGAATGTTGACATTTCCAACTATTGTTATAATAGCAGATTCGTGTGTCTTTATAGTGGTGTCTATTTCTCCTTACACTGGTGTCTATTTCTCCTTGCAGTTCTATCAGGTTTGCCTTACGAATTTTGAAGTTTGGCTATTAGCTATATATACATACAGGATAGTTTTGGCTTCTTGGAAAATTGACCTCAATCTCATTATGTTTTCCTCTCTTTATCTGAGTTAATTTTCCTTGTTCTGAAGTCAATTTCATTTTAAATTCACATACACGTGCTCTTCCCCTAATAGTTTTTGCATTGTATACATTCACCATCCTTTTACTTTTTAATATATCAATGTTGATAATTAAATTGGAATTCTTAGAATTAAATGTATAGCTGGATCATGATTTTCAACCTCTTTGTCAATATTTGCATTTATTGGTGGATCTAGGTCATTCAGTTAAAGTGATATTTGTTGTATGTAGGTTAATGTCTGCCACGATTGTAACTCATTTCTCTTTGTAGTTTTGTTTCTCATTTTCTCTACTCTTTTTGCTTCATGTGCTGTTAATTATTTTTTCTTTTAATATCATTTAGCTTTTTCAGTTTTTCAATTACATATTTATTTTATTTTAGTTGTCCTAAACTTGATGATCAATTATAGGGGGCAGGCAAAAAGTTTTCCATACTCCTCCAAAATCTGAAAAGGTTGGCAAACAAAAGAATGAGACAAATAGAGAAGATGGGTGTACGGGGCAGTGTTTAATAATAATATATAACCCTCCTGTATACATGGGAGAAGCCCAGTAATACTGAATAATCCACCGACATGGTTCCAGTCAGCCTTTGAATAATCTCAACTAAGACAGGATATGGTGGTTGAGGGGAGCATGGTCAATCATGAGAGGTCAGAAGAAAGGCACAGCAATTGAGGAGGACAGTTATGCAAATTTAAATTTTATCTCATTCTGTAAGAGTTACAGAGATTAGATTTTCCTGGTACTATGAGATAGTATCCAATTATAATGGTATATTTTCCTTTATAAATGTAAATGTCTGTTACAAAATGGCAACCTCCACTCAGTCTTCATAGTGCCTTCTATGAAACAATACTTTTGCGAGAGACATATTGGGGGTGGCAGATATTTATTTCTGAATACCTATCACTGGAAAAATCTAGGGAGGGATAGAATATAGAACACCACCAAAATGTAAATATAGAGAGAGGGAAAAAAAGGATTTAAAGTTATTTGTTTACATATGGAGTGAGAAAAGGGAGTGCTCAAAGATACAGAAGGAAAATTACTTGCCAGCAAGTGGCCCGAAGTCATCTGTCCTATCTTTACATAGTGTCAACTTAGACAGCAAGGTTCATTTGGAAGCCAGCGAAAAGACGCCTTCCTACCTATATTCATTCTAAGGCCCACGTGACAGCCTGTATCTGTCCTTCTTATTAGCAGTCCTCATCAAGGTGGCAGAGTGCAGAAGGCTAGAAAGCTTCATCTTTACCATCGATTGGATTATAAGCACCACTCTCTGGCCCAGAGGTTGTTTATCATACACATTTTCCCTTAAATTATGTATATTTTGTAAAAAACACAATTTTACTTATAGTGCAAATAACTTTCAAGAGATTATTTCTAGTTTTATTCTCAAGTTCTGTAACATTGCTGTTGTCCCTTTTATTGCATTTGTCATGAATAGCGAGAGAGATATAATATTTTATGTCTTCATTCAGTCTTTTGTACTTAATTTTTGGTTTATGTAGATGCAAGTAACAGTTGCATATCATGTTTCCATAGATGATTTTTCTGTAAATAATTTTATTAGTGTAACATTGGTTTACTGTATTTGATTCAGAAATATAGGATCTAACATCTTCTGATGTATTTCATCATACCATACCAACCATCAGGCACCTATAATCTGAATTTTATTTTTCAACATTTCTTCCTGGATAGGACTGTGAGTCTTGAGTATCCAGTTTACTTATTTTTTTTTTTCTGTTTGAGAGGTTTGACTTATGGTTCTTTCTTTAAAAAGTTTTTATTTAGATGAAGAATTTTTAAGTTGGTGTTTTTTTTTTTCTTAATTATTTCACTGTACTCTCACTCTTTGTTGCATGATTTTTGAAAAGATTTTATTACAGGTTTTCATTTGGTTGTCTACCATTTGATTTTATTATAGCTAATGTAGATTTGGGTGCATTATTCTATGTATCTGGCTTACTTTGTCCTGCAGATTGATGTCTATCACTAACGTTGGAAAACTTTAAATAATCATAACTTCCAGTATTTCTTTACCATTTTGTTTTCTGTAATTCCAGTTATTTCAATTAAACAATAACAATTCTTTACTTGGAAAACTTTAATTTTCCATCTCCCATGTTTACCTGATGTTTAAAGACTTAAGCAGTTTATCAGCGGCTACCACTTCTGCATTTCATGTACCCCATAGAAATGATGCAGGTAAGGAAAACTAAATTGCACTAAATACCACAGCTTTAAAGATATAGGTGTTTAAGATCAACCACTGAACTCCAAAATATTTTTCATTAAGCTAAGATTAGCCCAGACCACGTTTCCTAGAATCGCCTAGAAAAATTTCCATTATATTTCTGCATTAAAAATTTCTACAGGTGCCATCTATATTAATTTGGTTTTACTCTTTGGAGGCCAAAGTAACTTGACACAAAGGGAAAGACACACCAGATACAAAACATAAGGTCACAGACACTTCCTTATTTTTAATTTAAGCCATTTGGAATCTTATGAATTTGCAGTTTTAATCATTTGCCTGCAAAAAAACTGCAAAAAAACACAGGAAAAATTAAACATAGGACCACATGTGACCATAAGTCCACATAGAAAAGTAATTTCTCAAAAATCAAAGTTGTGAAAAATACTGTTAATTTAAGAGCCAATATTTACTTAACGGAGTTGAAACCATGTTCACTCAGTGGAGTTGAAAACAAATTCTCCATGTTGGGGTGTGATGACAGCAACCATTGCAGGGTTTCAGAGGCCACACTACATATCTTAGGCTTTGGAAGGTGAAGAGTCTAGTTGGAGAAATTACTATGGAAGATTCATGGCCTTTCTGAGTATCTCAGGACTTCCAGGACTACCAGTGTTCACTGGAAGTCAATCCTGGTATTTTCTGCAACAGAGACTGAAAGGAGAAAAAAAAATAGGTAAGATTTGTCCTTAAATATCTGATATGTTTCACAGGTTTACAAGACAATGGCTTTTGGTCTTCAGGTCATCGTCTCCTGGGACTTTCTTCACTCTGGTGTGTTGCACCAGGGTTTTATGCCTACAAATTTCAGAGGTGTGAATGGTTATCAAAACATCAGGTCCTCATTTTTCTGAGAGGTGAGCCAGTGTTAATATTATCAGTCGTTACTAGTTCTAGATTCTTTTATTCCAGTAAGAATGTATTGGTGGAATCTCTGTGTGTACCTGTCATTTTCTATCTCTGTTCACTGGTAGGGTAAAGAAGAGCTCCTTTATTTTGTCATTTTTCTTGCTGTACGGATAGGAATGACAGCTTCCAAGTTGTTATAGCTGAAACTGGATGTCTTTTATTATCTTAGTTTATTTACTGTAAGTCACTGGTAAAAAAACAAACCCAACCAAAATAAATAAATAAATAAATAAAACACAACAAAACCTGGAATCATAAAATCTAAGCTATGTGTATGCTGTTAATGGCCTGTTTTGGTTTTTGTTGTTTTAAATGTGGGGATACTGTGGGATTTTAAATCAATCTAGAGTATATATGAACTGGGTCTGTATATTCATGTTGCTGTAGGTACCTTTTATGTAAAACAGGGCTGAAATTTCTACAAGAATGGGGACCACAGCCGATGCTTTGTGTGAATGCCAGAGAATTTATTTTGAAATTCCTGCTCCACATATTTCAGTATGCCTGAATCACAGGGATGACCTACCTTGTATTCTTGACCCTTTCTCTCTGAAAGATGCTACAATTATTTGTAGCCTCTTTATGAAGGCAGGGGGAATCTTAAATCTCTTGCTTCTCATTCTTTGGTTTTGTGCACATGAACCACAGCTGTGGGACTTTCTCATCCCTGTCTCATTGTTGTCTTTCCTACAGCAGCAAATGACCTTGGTTCCCTTACTCACTACCATGTCTAGTGCTAGAAGATTTCCTGTCTTTCACAGTAGCACCTGGCATGCCCCAGTTCTCAGTGAAGGTTCAGAGATCCATGCTGAATTCCCAATCCTGTCCCATTAGCAGTTATCCTTTGCTTTGTAGCAGAGAAGGGTTAATCTCCTGGCAATATTCCTGCCCAGTGCTTACCAGTATTCCTGACTCATTGAAGATAGAACTCATAGCCATACTAAGGATTTTCAGTACCCCTTAAATTCCTGACAGGATTTGGGGAGCGGTGTCTATTTCATCCCCATTCCTAATTACTGCTTCGGATGAGCACTTTTTAGAGGCTTTAGGAAAAATGATAAGGTGCAGACATACTGTATATTTAGGGCTTCCCATGAATCTGATCCCATTTTCCTGCGGACTCATCCTCTTCCCATGCTCTGATATGTGTGAAACAGTCTGTATGTCTTGTGTCTATGGAAGGACTCATCAACCTTTGGAATTCAACATTATCTTTTGATGTAAAATATTTATTGACCTGAATACTGAGAACTTTGTAGATTACCTATGTTAATTACTAGAGAATTTCTTGCAGCTTTTCACACCTGAGAAAATGTGTATTCCTGACTTTATATGTAATACATTTTCCATATTTTTCCTTAACTTTCTGCATTCTACACAAAATCATTTCCAATATCAATGTACTATATCAACCTGTCAGTATGACCACTCTGACATCATTTACAATTCAGCAAGTGCCCTCATTACATCTTTTCTGGTAGTTCTTAATTGAAGATTTCTTTAGTGTTTATATATCCCAGTCTCTTGAGATGTCTTTATTTGTCTTTTCCCCAGTATCTGGTTCCGGATGTTCATTTATTTCAGAATTTTTTACTCAGTGCTCACACTGTTGCAGACATTCTGGTAAATACTGTGTAGGTTAAACAAAATAGCACAAAGTCCTTTTATTAAAGGAAATCTCAAACACGTATGGTAGCTAAACAATTTCCCATTAATTTAACAAATGCTAAAAGAGTGGCATGGGAATAAAGAATGCTATTTTTGTTTGAGGATATATGGGAACCTACACAGAAGAGGTTATGCTTGAGCTCAGTTATGCCTGCATCTCTCAAGGGTTAGAATTACAGGCCTTTGAAAGGTTTTAGTGAATATTGCAATCAGTGTGTTCAGTACAAGATGAGTTTTTTGGGAATTGGCCTTTGGTTTTTTTTCCCCCCAGTTTTAATGAAAACAACTACCCAATGATTAAAGACATGGTGTATAATCTTTGTAGTATATGCATGCAAATACTCAGTTTGATAATCATGATTTAATCAATCTATGAAATGTCTGATGCTGTCTTGAGGCAACACTGTAAAACATATCAATAAGACTGTGTTTTATTGAAATTATAATTAAGCTTATTTTAAAATTAAATGTTAATAACTAATTTATGAAGTCATGACATGTAATGAGCCATTCTCAACCATGTCAAACTTTGACCTGCAGCCATGGTTTAATCCAAACTCCTTGGTTCTGCCATATTACCTAATTCGCTACAGTTTTGACAACTTATTTTTCACTTTATTGGGAGATAAAACAATCACTCTGAGTCAGACAGGCTGTCATTTTTCATTATCTTGGGTTGACTTGATATGCTATACAAGATTAACCATCATGTTATAGTAGTCACGGTGATCATGAGTGACTTCATGGTGATAATCAGTATAAATCTCGTGTTTGATTCTGATATCAATTGCTGCCAAAGACATCCTAAACCCATACTTCCAGCAAGGGAATCTACTGAACTATATAGAGTCGATGTAAATAAGGACTGATAAGTCTTGAACTCTAGAGTTGTCATAGAATCCAATATTTGTGTGCCTCTGAATTTAAATCAATATGACTTTAAAGGAATAGAAATGTCTGGAATGTTCAAATTTTACTATGAAAGATGAAAATGTGCTTGTAGTAAGAATTCAAGGAAATCTAAAACAATTTGTGTGGAACAAAAATGCTATATGCTGAAACAAGGCTTCAGTGGAATAGAAATGTGTGTGTGCAAATGCTTGTGTGTGAGTGCATGTTTTGCTTTGTGCTTCTTTAGAAGAAAGACTTCCCAAATATTAAAAAGGAGAAAAAATTCAACAATGGAGTTAATGACTTAAAATAACATGATTGTAATATATTGTAATTTAATGGAACACTACAGCCAGATAAATTTTAAGTATAGACCTCCAGGTAATAATTTTTTGGAAAGATTTATTTTATTTATGAATACAAGAACTGGGGTGTAGGCCAGAAGGAGGGAGAGGATTCACCAGAGACAGAGTAGGGAGCAGAACAGGAGTGAAATACACTGCTGAGGGTAGCAGCTAGCAAGACAGGAGAGGTCTGTTGTGATATGAGAGTTAGCTCCTTGGCTGGGGACTGAACTCTTGCTGCATGGGTTGGTGATAGCTTGTTTGTGCTGTGTTTGTAACCCCTGTGCCACCAGGGAGGCTCTCTCCAGTTGATAATTTTAAATAATTTTACACCCACAGGAATTTGAAAAACAGTACAGAAAGTCTGCATGTACCAACTCTTCCGAATGATATGAGAGAGAACATACGTATCTTATTTTTCAGTCATTTATTTATTACAACCAGAATATTGACTTTGGTACAGTACTACACATACATTATTCTGACTTAACATGTTTTTGGATACAACTCATTTTTCAAGAATTAAATGGTCAGTAAGTACTATGCAGTTCTATCACAGGTAAGTACCATTACAATGAAGTCCCTTATATTGCTATCACCAAAGAGAAACTTGTTTATTTGCTTCTTTATTGACAAATTCTCTGCATAACCTGAACTCATAGAATAATTTTTTATTCTTTCTATATTCCCCAAGAGTGAAATGATCCAGTATTCATTTTTTTTGACAAGTTTCACTTAGCGTAATCCCTTCTAGTTCTACTCATGTTGTTGTAAATGGCAAGATTTCCTTTTTTCTTTATGGCTATGCATTATTTCATTTAGTTATATGCATCTTCTTATTCTACTTGTTTCACTGTAATTGTTATGGGTGTTACAAAATTGTGTCATGGAGTGTATAAGCTTTGGGGATTTTCCTTTTTTTACCTAGCATAATGCCGTTGATGATATACAATAGTATTCCCTTATATTTTTAATACATTGAAATTTTATGGTGATGTCAGTTTTCTCAGTCCTGATAATATAATTTGTCCTTTCATCTCTTTTTGAATAATAAATTTAATAATATCTGGAAATACTAGTTTTTAGTATTACTGAATTTGTCTTACTTCAATTTCAACTCTGATCTCTGTATTTTTTTCCTATTTCTATTATGGTTAATTTGTTTTTCTCTTAATTTCTCAAGGTGGAAGTTGAGTTCTTTGATCTGAGGTCTTTATTGCTTTCAACTGGGAGTTTACCGTGTTAAATTTCTTATAATAACTACTTTAATACTCAGACATTTTCAATATTATAGTTTCACTCAGTTTAAAAAATATTTAATTTTGCTTTTATTATTTATTATCTGTATGTTATTAGATTTGTGTTAAGTTATGAATATCTAAGAATTTGTAGATAATCTGCCATTGGTTATTTAACCTTCAGTTTTACTGTGGAAAATGGGTTTGTGTAATTTCTTTTTATAAATTAAGTATAATTATATTGGTTCCTGGGTTTAGTGTATGCTGGTATTTTCTTTCAATTGTATCACTTTCATTGAGCTAACATGGAATGATAACACCTTGTATGATATAATGGTATTTGTTCATATCCCTTGAAATGTGTATTACCATATCTTGCCTGCCACTTAAACATACATTATCTTTCATCCAAAACCATTGGGCCCCTTCTACACTGTGCTCCCCGTTCCACACACTAGACCTTTAGTATCCTCAATTCTGAAGTTAGATTTAAGGGATTGTTTTAATATTTTTTATTCTTTCTATAGTCCCCATAAGTGAAATGATCCAGTGTTCATGTTTTTATTCTGACACGTTTCACTTAGTGTAATCACTTCTAGTTCTATTCATGTTGTTGTAAGTGGCAAGATTTACTTTTTTTTCATTATGAATGAGTATTATTTCATTTAGTTATACACATGTTCTTAATCTACCAGTTGTATTTGGTCACTTAGATTGTTTATAAAATTTGGCTATTGCAGTGAAGGTAGGAGTATATATTTCCTTTGAAGTTAATGTTTGTATTTTTTGAATAGATACCTTGGAGTGTGGTTGCTGGATAATATGGTAGTATATGTCTAATAATTTGGAAAATCTCCTTACTCTCTCCTGGAAGGACTAGAATAGTGTATAATCATACTAAGCGTGTACCAAGGTTCCTTTTTTTTCACAACCACCTCATCAGTACTTGTACCTGGTATATCTGATGCAGGTCATTGTCATTGGTGTGAGATTTTTACCTTATTTTGTAAATAATACCTTTTGTTTTCCATTCATCTATGTGTAGACCTTTTTTGTGTAAATAATGGAGTATTATAAATAATGCTGCAATGTATATAGGGGTTTAGTGATGTGGTAGTTCTGTTTATAATATTGTGAAGAACCTCCAAAGTGTTTCCTATAGTCATTCCACCAAAATACTTTTCCACCAACACTATGACAGGTTCTGTGTCTCCACATTCTGTCCAACACTGGCTATTTCTCATCATTTGATTATAGTCAGTGTAATACTGGTGAGGTGAGAACACATTGTGGGTAGGTTTTTATTTCCCTAAGCATAAGTGATGAACAACTTTTCATGTCAGTGTTGGCCACCTGCATGTGTCTTTTATTGAAATTTCTCTTCATTTTCTGGCCATTTTTTTAAAAAAAAAGTTGTAATTTTGTTTTTAAGTTGTATGAGTTCAGTATATATTTTGAAAATGAACTCATTGTGGAATATGTATTTTTGAAATGTATCCTCTCTACTGGATTTTTTTTTATTTTTTTTGCTTAAAGGATGTGTTCTAACACTTTCCAAAAGCTTTTTGTTTGATTTACTCTTACTTATTTTTGCTTTTCTTTGCAATTTATGCATTTGCAATTTTACATTCAAGTTTTTAATACATTTGAGTTCATTATGGTATTGGGAGAAGATAATGGCTCCATTTCTTTCATTTGTTACTAGCCAGTTATCCTAACATCCCATTTTGAAGACACCATTATTTCATCACTTTATATTCTTTGCTGCTTTTTTGTAAAGCCATTGGTTTATTTTTGGGATCTCACTTCTGCTTCATTATCCTTTATTTGTTTTTCCACTGCCATACTTTTTTTAAAAAAAGATTTATATGCATATAAGAGCTGGGGTGTAGGCTAGAGGTATGGGGGTGGTGAGAGGATTCACCAGTGACATAGTGGGAAACAGAATGGGAGGATCTACTGTGTGTCTTGGCCACCTGCATGTGTCTTTTAGTGAAATTTCTCTCTCTCTGTGTCTTTTAGTGAAATTTCTCTCTCTCTCTCTCTCTCTCTCTATATATATATATATATATATATATATATATATATATATATTCACTGCTGAGGGAGCAGCAGGTAAGACAGAGGTCTGCTGCACCATTTGGGTCAGCTCCCTGGGTAGGGTATGGAACTCGTGCTGCAGTGGTTGTGGATAGCTTCATGCTGCTAACAACTCCTTACACCACCAGCAAGGTCCCATACTATTTTTACTATTTAGCTTTGTTGTGTGAAGTCAGGAAGACTGATGCTCCATTTCTCCCCATTCATTATTGCTATGGATTTCCAAGGTCTTCTATAGTTCCATATAGATAATAGAAATTTTTTGTTCTATGAACAGTATTCTTATGATTTTGATATGGATTGCACTGCAGCCACACATTGCTTTAGCAAAAATAGTATCTTGATGTTAATATTTCTGATGAATGAATATTTGTGATAGTTAAGAATGCCTTTCCATTTGTGTTTCCTTCACAAAAGTTAAAAAAGTTACTAGCTTTAAACTCTGAGCTTTTAAAATTCATGTTTCATAAAACACCATGATTTGTGTACATTAGCTTTGTAGTCTGCAACCTTACTTGTTTCTTTTTGTTTGTTTGTTTGTTTGTTTTTCTAAGATTTATTTTTATTTATACAAGCACTGGGTACAGTCAGAAGCGCGGGAGGGTGAGAGAATTCACCAGAGCCAGAGCGGGGAGCAGAGCAGGCAGAAGGACCGAAGTACACTGCTGAGGGGAGCAGCGGGTGGCAGGAGAGGTCTGCGCGCCATGCGGGACCCTCCTCCGGTGGCTGGGGAGCAGCCAGGATCGAACCGATGCTGCAGAGGCTGCAAGCAGCCTCGCAACCCAGTGCTCAACCGCTGCGCCACCGGGGAGGCCCCATCTTACTTGTTTCTTGATTGCAATTGGTTTTTATTTTTATTGTTTAGGGCATTTATTTCCACTTTTCCTGTCAAACATACACTTATATTTCACTATCAAACAAAGTAGGATTTATTTTGTTTTTACTCTTACTTAATTTAGCAAATATTGGGATACTGCCATTAGGTGTTACCACCATAGGTTACCCATCACCAACATTCCAGTACCATAAGCCACTGTTTCATTCCCTCTTTTCATTTTATTTTTTTTTAAGATTTATTTATGTATACTAGACCTGGGATATAGGTCAGAAGTGACAGGGGTGAGAGGATTCACCAGAGGCAGAGTGGGGGACAGAACAGGCAGATAGACCGAAGTACACTGCTGAGGGGAGCAGCGGGTGAGACAGGAGAGGTGTGCTGCCCCATGTGGGTAGTTCCCTGGCCGGCCGGGGATAGACCTCATGCTTCAGAGGCTGCAGGCAGCTTCACAGGCTGCATCTCAACCCCTTGCACCACCGGGGAGGCCTCCTTTCTTGGTTCTTACAGCTACTCTTTCCATTCCCCAATTTGATGCTTGAGTTCTGTAGTCAGCAATCGTGTTATTTTTTTTAAGTCAATCTTTATTATTTGAGTTACTTTATATTCCATATAACGTAATATCATCACGCATTTCTTTCACCTTCAAACTTATTTCAGTTGGCATTATCCTTTTATGCTTCATCCAGGTTGCTGCAAATGTCATATATTTGATTTTTGATTATTGAATTATATTTCATTTTGTATATATAGCACATCTTTTTGATATTGACATTTGCTTTGGGCCATTGGGTCCTGATTTATTTTCAAAAATTTATTTATGCATACAAGAGCAGGGGTGTAGGCCAGAGGTGCAGGGGTTGAGGATCTCCAAGAGACAGAGTGAGGAGCAGAACACCCAGATTGACTAAAATACACTACTGAGGGGAGCAGCAGGTGAGACAGAGGTCTCCTGCACCATGTGGGTAGCTCCCTGGCTGGGGAGTGAACTTGTGCTGCAGTGGCTGCTGGTAGTTTTATAGTGCTGAGATTCAACCCCTTGGACCATCAGCGTGACCTCATGGATCCTGGTTTAAATGAGTGTGCATGTAGGTTTTGTAAAGATAAGTTGTCCAATTCCTGTAGTTCTCAAGTTCACTTGGTTTTATTCCCCTCATTCCTCAATGCTGGGGCTGTAGGAATTCATTCCTACTATATATGTCAGAGGGTTAGGAGATCTAGTCTTTCTTCTTTTGACATTACTTAGCATGATCTCCATTTACACCAATGTTATGCAAATGGCAAGATATTTTTTTCTTCATCAAGTACTATTCTGTCATGTTTATGTAGGACATCTTTCCAATTCACTCATTTGTATTTGTGCACTTAGGTTTTCACAACTTACTTGGTGACGGTAAATAGTGCTGCATGGAATATAAGAGAACATGTTTATCTTCAAAATAATGCTTTTATATTATAGTAGATGCCTTGGAGTAGAGTTACTAGATCAAATGGTAGATCCATTTCTAATATTGTTTTATAACTCTCCCTAATGTATCCATCACTGTTCAATCTTACCAAAGTGCTTCCCTTTTCTCCATGTACTTGACAACCCTTGTTGTTTCTGGCCATTTTAGTATGTGCAGTTTTCCCAGGAGTGATAAGGTCTCTGTGCTTTTGATGACATTTCTCTGATAATGTGATAATCATTTTTTTTCATGTGCCTGTTTGCCATCTAAGATCATCTTTCACCTTTATTGGATCGTAACTATCGCTGTATTTGTTTACACATTTTTGAGCTTTGCTGTGGGATGTCGTTCACATAATTGAAAATCCCTTAGAAGTAGTGTTGCCGGATCATAGGATAGCTCCATTTTTAGTACTTTGAGGGCCCTCCGCACAGCTTTCCATAACGATTGGACCATTTTTCATTGCCATCAGCAGTGTAAGAGGGTTCCATTTTCTCCTCATCCTTGCCAGCGGTTGTTTTTGCCAGTTTTTTAACATGAGCCATTCCCACTGGTGTGAGGTATCTCATTGTGGTATTGATTTGCATTTCCCTGATTAAAGTGACGCTAATGTTTTCTTCATATACATGTTGGTGTTTTGTATTGCCTCTTTGGAAAAGTGTCTTTGTAGCTCTTCTGCCCATTATTTGACTGGATTGTTTACGCTGGTTTTGTTGAGTCATAGGAGCTCTTTATTGATCTTTGATACCAAAACTAAGCCCCCTCCCCCCAAAGATGACTGGATCACAATGATGGGGTATATGTACACAATAGAATAGTATTTAGCAGTCAAAGACACATCATGCCAATTTCAGCAACATGATGGTGCTGGAAGGGATCATTCTCAATGAAGGAAGTCACATGGTAAAAGAAAAATAACAGATGGTTTCACTAATTGGCGGAATGTAAGGGAATCAAACAAGGGATCAGAAAAAAAAAGACAAAAAAGAAGACAAAACTACTGGGGAAAAGAAAAATCTGAGACATTGAGAAGAGGAGTGTGAGGAAGAGAGACAGGGGAGGGAAGAGCACAAGAGCCCATGGCAATGGTTCATGGGTAACTTGGTGGTGGGAATTCTATGGGGATTACACCTGAGAGGGACAACAACGGAAAAAAAAATACGTTAGAAAAACAATGAAGGCTTATACTCTGGCTTGTAGAAATAGCCATAATGCACTATCTTAAGTTTGAGGAATTTTCCCTTGAATTATGTTGGGCTTTGTTTGTTTTGTTCTTTTCCTCCAGGCTTGGATTGTTGTCTCACATAAGAGATAATGGAACATTCAGTTTAATGCTGAGGGGAGAACCATCCAAGATCTGCAGAGTTTTTTTCTGTGCTATTCTTGCCTTGACAATATTTTGTCAATGGAAATGTTACCTGCCTTTGCCTTTTTCTTTATAAAAGCCCTCTCCCAGCTACAGTCATGAAGGCCATGAGCTTGCCTGTGATTACTCCCAATCTGCAGTAATCAGAAAACTCTGTAGGCATTAAATTTTGGAAACAGTTGAATTCAGTTATTTTTTCCCTCTGAGGATTTCAGTCCTTTGATGTCTCATACACAATTTGTTGAGATCCTATTATGTATATATTTTGTCCATTTAATTTATTTTCCCCCGACTGAAGGGCAGTTAATACCTAGTCATCATGCTCTGTGACTCCATGCTGGTCTGATATTCTCCTACTTTTCCAAATCCACCTTACCTCTGTCACTCTAGGTATCCCTATATTCTGTTTTGCTGGTGAAGTAGGACCTTGATAATTTGATCAATTCCCGCAGCTCTGGCATAAAATGGATCACTTAACAAATAACTTGTTTCTTTTCTCTTCAGTATTGTCAAAGGAGAGAAAGTAGGTTTTTTATGGTAAAAAGTCATTGACTGTGGTCAGATTTTTAAAATATGTACATATATGTATGTATGTATATTGTACATGTGTTTGCATGTTTACATAAACATGTGTAAATACTTTAACATGTATATCAGGTGAAAACTGGTTTGAAAAGATTTTTGAATTGTCCATATATGTAATAGAAGTTTTTTTGCAGGGATCATCAAACTTTTTTATGATAAACAACCTATGGAATATGTCAGCCTTTGAGGGCCTAATGTTCTCTGCAACTTTTAACTCTGCTAGGATAGTGAGAAATAATATGGCTTTTATATTTCTTTTTGTTGATGAGTTGGATTACATTCATTGGTTTTCAGATGTTGAGCCATCCTTGTGTTCCCGGAGCAAATCCTACTTGGTCGTGGTGTATTTATTATCTTAGGATACATTGTTGGATTCTGATAGGTAAAAATGTATTGCGGATTTTTGCATCTGTGTTCTTTAGAGAGATTGGCCTGTAGTTTTCTTTTTTTGTGTTGTCCTTGATTGGTTTTGGCGGTAGTGTACTGTTGGCTTCGTAGACTGTTTAAGGTAATATCCCTTCCTTTCTTCTCATTTTTTTTTTTTTTGAAAGAGTTTGTGAAGGATAGGCACTACTTCATTTCTGTATGTTTGGTAGAAATCATTTGTAAATCCATCTGGTCTTGTGCTTTTGTTTTTGTGGAGGGTTTTGCTTACCATTTAAATTTTACTGCTTGTAATTGGGCTGTTTAGGTGTTCTACAATCACCTCAAGCTAGAGAAAGAAGAAATAGAATTGTAGAAATGTGTCCATCTCTTCTAGATTGTTGAGATTGTTTGCATATAATTATTCATAATAGTTTCCAATTATTGCTTTGATTTGTGCTGTGTCTGTTGTGATTTTTCCTCTTTCATTTGTGATCCTAATTATTTGTGCTTTCTCACATTTTTTTTTTTTTGTTGTTGTTGTTGTTGTTAGCCTGGCTAGTGGTTTGTCTAATTTTTTGAAGAACCAACTCTTGGTTTCATTGAATTTTTGGAATTTTTTTTTTTTAGTTTATATTTCGTTTATTTTTGCTTTAATGTTTATTACTGGTGTTAGGGTTTTTTGTTTGTTTGTTTTTTATTCTAGTTCTTTGAGATATGAGACTAGGTTTTTTCTTTGAGTTCTTTCTTGTTTCTTGATGTGAGCCTGTATTGCTATATGTTTTCCTGTTATTACTGCTTTTGCTGTATCCCATACCTTTAGGAAATCGGTGTCCTCCTTGTCATTGGACTCACAGAATTTTTTTAATTTCTTCTTTGATCTTGTCATTAGGCCAGTGGGTTTCTGCTAGTGCGGGTTTCAACCTCCATGAGGTGGGAGGGTTCCTTGCCTTCTTTTTATGGTTTATGTCTAGTTTGATACCCTCATGGTCAGAGAAGATGGTGGTATGATTTTAGTCTTGGTATATCTGTTGATGTTTGTCTTGTGTCCAGTATGTGATTGATCCTGGAGAATGATCAATGTGCAATTGAGAGAAATGTGTACTGAGATCTTTTTTTTTTTTTTGCATTTATTTAGTGTTCTATAGATGGATGTCTGTTAAGCCCATGAGATTTAGATCGTTATTTAGAGCTTTAGTGTCCTTACTTATTTTTTGTCTCGTTGATCTATCCATTGTTGATAGTGATGTGTTCAACTCTCCTGCTACATGTGTCTTTTCTCTGATGTCTCTTTTCAGAGATGATAAAAGTTGTCTGATATATTTTGGTGCTCTTTCATTTGGTGAGTATATGTTAATGAGTGTTACTTCTTTTTGAGGTATTTTCCCCTTGATCATAATGTAGTGACCACCTGGGTCTCTTTTTACTTTTTTGAGTTTGAAATCTGTTTTATCTAAGTATAGCTGTTCGTGCATTTTTTGGTACATTTGCTTGTAGGATTTTTTTCCATACTTTCATTTTCAGTCTATTTTTATCTTTTGTAGTTAAATGCATTTCCTGGAGATAGCAAAAGTTGGGTTTTGTTTCTTAATCTAGCTTGCCACTCTGTCTTTTCATTGAAGAGTTTAGTCTGTTTACATTTAGTGTTAGTATTGATATTTTAGCATGTGTATTTGCCATTTTGTTTGTCTTTACTTTTTTTTTAATTTTTTTTTTTTTTTTTTTTTTTGTCTTGCTGCGTTCTTATTCATCCCCTCGTTGGTTCTGGCTTTAGAACTACCTGTAATATTTCTTTGATTGGGGGTTTAGTCATAATGAAATTCTGGAGTTTCTGTTTCTGGGAAGTTCCTTATTCTTTCTTCACAGAGAAAGGAAAGCTTTGCAGGATAGAGTATTCTTGGTTGGTATTTGTTGTCTTGGAGTCTGTTGACTATGCTCCTCCACTCTCTCTTTGCCCATAGTGTTTCTTCAGAGAAGTCTAATGTCAGCCTGTTTGGTTTTCCTTTGTATGTTACCTACTTCTTCCCTCTTGTCAGCTTCATTATTTTTTTCTTGTCTTGGATTCTTGGGAGCTGTGCTATCATGTGTCTAGGTTTATATTTCCTGTCATCATGGAAATTTGGTGTTCTTCTTGCTTCTTGTATGTCTATTTTCAGCTCCTTTATGGTTTGGAAGTTCTCTTCAATTATTTCCTTGAGTATTTTATCTGTTCCTATGTCTCTCTCCTTTCCTTCTGGGATTCCTATAACTCTTAAATTTCCTTTCTTCATAGTCAGATAGTTCCCAAAGTCTTTCTTCATTCTTTCTCCTTCGTACCTCTCTTTCCTTTTCTGTTTTGGCTTTTTATTTCTGTGTCTTTGAGAGTACTTATTCATTCTTCTATTTGATCCATTCTGCTTTTACTGCTTTTCCCAGAGTTCTTTAGCTCCTCCATTAATCCTTTGATCTCCTGCATTTCGTTCCCTTCCCTCTGCAAGGACTCACTTTCATTCTTCTGATGATTATTTTTCCCTTATCACTGTTTTCTTTTATGACTTTTGTCAGTTTTTTAATCATGGCAATTTTAAATTCTCTATCTGCCAGCCTCAGAAGTTCTTCCAAGTCACTGTTGCATTTTGGTGGGTGGTTTCTTTTTGTGGTGTGTCTTTTCCTTGAGGACTTGCTTGGCTGCTTGTAGTTTTTCTTATCCCTGCTGCTTGTTTTCTAATTTGTTCTATGCATTGGAACACTGTGTGGCTGGTACCGGCCGGCATCTTTTGGGTGTGCTCTCTCTGGCATGTCAGAAACTGGTGGTCCAATCGAGTCAAAACCTTATGCCAGAAGTCCAGTAGGGCAGTAGTACTATGAATATGTTAGTGGTCACTGTCACAGGAAATGTCCTCCTTCTGTATTTGTTTAGTTCCAGAGGTGAGTCTTGCGGTTCCACAGACTACCCTTGCTGTGACTGGATTGCTCACTGGGCTCCATATTGCTGGATATACCCCTCTGGGCTCTGACTGGTGGCCAGACCTGGCTTCTGGGGGCTTTTCAACTCACCTCTGGCTGAGGGGGCAGCCCTTTCCCAGTTCCACGCAGTCTACATTGGTTCCAGATGCAAAGATACCTGTTCTGGTTTAAAATGGCGATTCAGGAGGGCCGGCCACTTGATAACTTTAAATGGGAAATTTCTTATATTTTCAGACATATCTTGTGTCCTACTATTTGCTTTTTCCCTTTTCCTCCTTTAAGTTTATTTTCTTTGCATGTAGTGTCCATTCAGGGTATTAAAAGTGATTGAGTATGGTTGTAGAATGTAAGAGTTGCAGTAATGGGGGTTGTACTTTTCAGGAATGTGAAAGTACACGGTAATGTTATAGCAAACCATGAATGAATTTAAATAGAATAAGGCGACTATTTTTTCAGAAAATGATTTTTATGTGATGGACAACTGAAAATGAATGGTGAGATGTTTTCAGATGGATATCTCAACAATATTAGGTAGAAATTTTATGGGCTTGAAATAAAGCAGCGTTAATGAGATTGATGAAATGGTGATCTAGTTAGAGGTCATCTGAGGAAAAATTTAAATTTAAAAATAGTTAAAGAATGTTTTTAACAGTAGGAACTGATCTGAGCATTATGTGTATGCTGGCCATTATGTTTATTATTTTTGCTTAAACTTCATCAAAACTTTAGCAATATATTGCAGGCATTAAAGTGAGTGTTCAGGTTTGGTGTGACTGACTATAAAGGTCATCCCTTGAACTTATGCAAATTATAATTTGTACCTATGAAGTAATTGTTTATTGTAGGGCAGGTCTGTTACAAGTGCTTTAGAATATGTCAGTTTGGAATGGGTTGAGTTTGATAAGTGCATGATACAGTGGTTCTTAACTCCTAATGAAAGTGTGTGTGTGTCAATATATGAACTTAATAGTCATCACACCTTATAGCCTTTACATAAATATTTAAGCATAGGTAGGATAATGTGGAAAAGAGATAATTTGCCTCTTCTCTGAAGATTGGAGAATAAGGTCTAAGCAAAGGAAAAGATTGAAAAGTCCACATATGAATTTTAAGAAGCCATATGTAGAAGGAAGAATGAGCAAGAGAGTCTAATATATTTACCACTGGTCTATTTTAAGTACTCTAGGCACTGTAATTTACATTGGACTTATCAAGATGATCATCCATATTTTTCGGTGATGGGAGCAGAAGTTTGAAGAAGCAGGGAGATAGTAGTGGTTTCACACGAGCTGGATCTTCATTGATAGAAAGAACATAAAAAGAGGCTTCTGAGTGGGTTGGAAAGTTTCTTGAAAGAAGAGTTGTAAGAGCAAGATAATACCTATAGTGAGAAATACTCAGATTAGAAGATAACATTGAGAGATAGAATTTTTAAAATATGTTTGAGCTGTTGGACTAGTTTTCAAAAACAGAACAAAATGCAGCATCTTCTCTCTGTCAGAGTTTTGCAAGTAATGGGTTACTTAGGGAGGCAGCTGTGATGAATTGTTCTGGATGTCCTTGAATGAAACAAATGAGTCTCATGAATCAAGCATGGTGGGATTTGCTTATGTTTAAAAACAGGTCACTTTGACTTTGCTAGAATTTTATTACTTGGAAAATTTAAGAAGGATACTTAAAAGATAATGATGGCATTTCTTTGTGTAAATTGTCTCTGGGTGCTTTGTGGGGAAGGGAGGTGGCCTTAATTTTTTAAATAGTAGAAATTAATTGCTAGGTGAATTTGAAGCAATATTCAGAGGAAAATATTTATATGGCCAGAAAGTACCTACACACACTTTCATCAATCATAGTTCCTCTGTGTTTAAGTGTAATTAGCAATGTGCCTCAAACACTTGGGTACAGCAAATTCCATTTCATAATTATACTCAAGTCTCCAAAGTAGGGTTTTCGAAGCAAGAAGGGAAAGCTATAGGTTTTTTTTTTTATGTTTTTATATAACGGACATTAGGGAAAGAAAGACCAATAAATCACTAGAACCTGTAGATCATCTATATATGGGAATATTCAGCCAGCTGTCAGAGCCTGTGCAGCCAAGAACCTCAAATGAGCTGACCTACTTGTAGTTTGGTGCAGTGTACCTTGTCTATCTCAGTTAATTATACCTTTAGAGACAAGTCAAATTTGTTTGTAAAAAGAAAGAAAAAAGGAAAATCTATATTATTTTGAGTAATTTTGAGGACCTTATGTTTCTTGTGATTCTTTTATTTGTAATGTGAAATTATTTCTTGCTTTGAAACATTTCTCTTTTAAGTTTCCCTTTTTCATTTAAACCTACTGCATTTTCTGTGTCAAAATGGAGAAGTCTTTCAAATTGGGGAAATGGCAGTCAAGTCTTGGCAAAGTATAGCAACGTCAGTTTGTTCCCGGGAGAGATGATTTTGTGTCATTTCCTGAATTTCAAATGTATACTAGAGAGTGAGCTTATACATGTTGAAAAATACAAAGCATATTGAGGGTCAGAAAAATGGACACAGATTCTTACATCATTGTAGCGGAAATAGTTTTGTGGTCCTCATGTGCTTCTGTATATTTGCCTACAAAATGGGTATTATGATTATGCTGTCACACATGCATGAAAGGAATCAGTAAATTATTCTGTAATTATCTGAGATTCCCACAGTAACATCTTACATAAGAATGTATAAACATCACATGTGAAAGTATATGTAAATGAGAAATGTATATGTACATATGTATATGTGTATGTGTATGTGCATGTGTCTGTGTATGTATATGTATGTATCTGAAATAAGTCACAGTGAAAGTCAGGGCAATGTATTTTAGATACTTGTAAAGTATGTAATTTCAGAGATCCATGCCTATTATGACACATCTGTATTCACCACAATGCCATATAATAAACTTGGAATGAAAGTAAAATGATAAGTGTTTATATATTTACTGTTGTCATTGAAAATTTTCCTTTACTAATCAACACTTCAAAAAAGCAAGGATCATTTCCACAGTAGTCAAGAGATGGCAAGTTATGCTTGCAATGAAGCTGACCCCCAAATCCTTATTAACAATACATTTTTATTTAAATTCAAGGGTTAACTTCTCAAGTTGGTCTATTTTGAACACAGGGATGTGTGACCTGTCATGCCAGATTGGAAAAAAAAAAAAAAAACATAAGTCAGTTTCACTTGTTGAATGTCAGGGCGAATAGAGGAATTTTATCTTGAATAGCCCCTAGCCTTGGGAATTAAAAATATAAGCCACTGAGATACAAGGCAATGTGAACTTACAGCTTTGTTCAACATCTAGGATGATGAACCCATTTGTAAAACGCAGTGTTATTTTTGGTGAAATGTATCTGAGGATCTGGTTTTGGTAATAAAGGCTTATAGATAGGTTATTACAATGAAAGAGATCATCTAGTTATCACAGGAATGCAATTACTATTTTCATAATTGAGGCATACTAACTCCTTAAAATTTCAAATCTGAGGCCAAACTCTCCTCCAAAGTGTGAGTGTTCTGTGAAATATCTCCAGCAATGAATGAACCTTTTTTTTTTTAAGATTTATTTGTTTATGTAAGCATTTGGTACAGTCAGAAGCACGTGAGGGTGAGAGGAATCACCAGAGCCAGAGTGGGGAACAGAACAGACAGACTGACGAAATACACTGCTGAGGGGAGCAACAGGCACTGCAGGGGAGGTCTGCACGACATGTGGGACCCTCGCCACTGGCCGGGGATGTAATCGGTGCTGTGGAGGCTGCGGGCAGCTTGGCAGCCCAGCGCACAACCACTGTGCCACCGGGGGAGGCCCATAAATGAACCTTTTCGTTGCTGCCCTTTCTTTCCAGTATTTGGTGGTGTCAGGATTGTGGGTTTTGGCCACTGTAATGTGTTTAGTGATACTTCACTGTGTTTAAATCATAAATGTAATGGAAAATAATTGTACAAATTTTAGCATTTTGAGGAATGACATGCTGATAGCAGTGATTGAAATGTGATCAAAATGTGGAAGGATATGTTTTCTTTCAGTAGACATGTCTCTATCCCTTTTCCCCCTTTCTTTAGAAAGGTTAGAAACTGAGGGATACCATTTGCTAGAGGCACAATCATCCAGAGTTCTTTAATTTATGTTCTATCTTTGAGAGAATAAGCTTTGGAGCCTTACAGAGCTGACCTTGTTCCTGATTGGAATACCACTTCTAGGATAAGTTAATGCTTAGAGAAACCGTAATGTAGTGTTTTTTAACTTTATTTTCTTATATTTTTTATTTCTGTCTAGTGTCTGACTTCTCCCCTCTGGTGTAAAAAAAAAAAAAAAATCCCATGAAATTATCAGCACGTCACCCATGAACCATCACCATAATTTCTTGGTGTTCGCTTGCCCATTTTGACCGCTGGGCGTCTGCATCCCATATGTCTCGGATCTTCAGTTGCCTGCAAGTTGTTTTGGTTTTTTTGACCCTTTGCTGTTTTCACCATATTTTCCTGTAAGTGAAACCACTTGTTATTTTTCTGTTTCCTTCTGATTTATTTCAACGAGCATAATCCCTTCTAGTTCCATTTATGTTGCTGTGAGTGGCATGAATTTATCTTTGATAGGTGAGCAGTATTTCCCTATGTTTATGTACCACATGTGCTTGATCAGTAATCTATTCTTTAACATTTGGCTTGTTTCCACATCTTGGCCTTTGTAAATGTGGCTGCAGTCAATATAGGTGTGCAGGTCTCATTTTTGAATAAATGGTTTTGTGTCCTTTCAGTAGATTCCCAGGAATAGAATTTCGGTCTCATCTGGTATATACATATTTAGTAATTAGATGAACCTCCACACAGCTTTCCATAGTGCTTGGATCAGTTTGCACTCCCAGAAGCGGCGTGAGACAATTCTTTTGTCTTGGAGTCACTTGAACATGATTATTAATAAATGTGAGTGTTTTAATGTGCAGGTTGGAAAGAACAAATCTTCATGCTATGTGCACTCCCCATAAATTAGGTACATTTTTAATTTGGCACAATTAAAGTTGATTGCAGAAAATAAGAAAATGCTGTGTAAAATGACAGTATATTTCCTCTTAATATTAAATATTTTGTGTGCATATTCACAAATACATGCACATTTGCGAAAAAAAAAAGGAAAAGCTTTTTGCAATTGAACAGGAAATATATTGGAGAAAATCCATAAATTTATTAGAATTGACAATGTGACCATAATGTTTTCTTGGTATTGACTATTTCCTTGAGATAAGGAATATTAATATGATTAATTTAGTATTTGAAAAAATAACAGGAATAATGATTGCACAAATCCAGAGTAGAGTGTAGGAGCACTGTAATTATTAGAGATGCTTCCAACAAAAAGTGCCATGAGGTTTGGAAGGGAATCAGAATCATCTATGTCCTCACCACTGATGGCAGATGTTGGACTTGTTAGTGTCATATCTTGTAGTAACACGGACCCCTTTGTTCTGGATCTGAATTGGGGTGAGAGACATTGGGGAATGCTTCATGAGTTATTAGAGATGCCTCATGAGCTTCCTGTTTCATTAGGAGCAAAAAAAGAACTTTAAAAACTTGACAGTGACATTATGTAATTTCAGAAAGACGGAAAAAAAAAGTCCATACGTAATGCCTGGAACCTGTGAATATGGCAACAGGGTTGCAGCAGTTGTGATGAGCAGGAAGGAAGTAGCGATGGTAATAAGCTTGGGTTATTCAGGTGGGCTCAATCTAACTGCACTAGTCTGTAAAGTTCAGAACCTTCCTAGTGTTCTGGCAGGGGGAGAGGTAAATAGGGAAGATAAGTCAGACGTGGCAGTGAAAATCGCTCTGAAAGCAGAGGAACGAGTCCACGCAGGCAGGCGGCTCCACGGAACTGGAAATGGCAATTAGATTTTGACCAGGTGTCTCCATAGATGAATGCAGCCCTGCTGACTACTTTGCTTGATGAAACCTGTTTTGTAGTTCTGCGTTCCAGAGCTGTGAAACAAATTTACTTATTTAGCCACTGAATGTGGTGGTAGTTATAGCAGCAAAAGGAAAGCAACGTAATGGAGGTGATTTTCAAAGCCTAGATTGACATGTTATCATTTTGTAGGGATGATAAAGTTACGAAGTTAGAATGTTTTCTTGATGTGTAAATTTGATTCTGTGTTAATAGAGTAGTGGATGTTTTGAAGGTTGGAAAGTGTTTCATGCTGTAAACTTTCCACAAGTGTCCATGCGTGCATATATGTACATGGTTGAGCGAGTACATGAAGGAGGTCTTCACAGAGGAAGAAGACAGTGGCAAACAACAAGCTGGTTTTTCTGTAGATCCATTTAACCTCCATCTCACCCTCCCTTTAGGCGTAGTCCCCATAGAATTTCCTTCACCAGTGCACCTGCATCAGAGACATACTGCAGGGGAGCATGAGGGACAGGGATCCGAGGGAGGGGAGGAGAGAGAGAGGGAGGAACACAGGGCACGGAGGTGATGGTCTTTTCTTGTTTTTAATGGAGATGACATTGGTTTATAATAGCTTGTAATGTGTGTGAATCAGAGGCATAGGATATGTGCCCCCCCCCCCCCGCGCACCTGCCCCCAACACTGAAGGCCTATAATCCTCCCCATAGTCTATTGAGCTACCTTTGCATTTTGTTCTCACGTTCTCATCTGTGGCAGGCTCAGAATAACAGTCAGAATGTTGGGGTTGATTAGGCTGTATCTGAAACTTTTTATTGTTCGCTTTCACATGTAAGTGCCAGCATCTGATAGTAGATGTTTCTCCTGACTTACTTTGCGTAGTCATCCTTTCTATTTCATCCATGTTATAAATGGAAGAGTTTATTTTTTTTAATCATTGAATATTAAGTCATTGTATATGTATGCTGCATTTCCTTCATGTAATCATTTCTTTTGGGATATGCAGATAATTTCCATTGCTCGGCTATTATAAATAGTACCATGGGAACATACTGGGAAACAGTTTGGAGGTTTTTCTAAATAGTGAAAATGTATGTACTACCATGTAACTGAGTAGTTGTATTTGTAGTCAACTTTCTGAAATATAACTCGAATACCAATTTAGGGCCTCCCTGGTGGCGCAGGCAGTTGAGCGCAGCACTGTGAAGCTGTCTATAGCCTCTGCAGTGCCGGTTCGATACCCACCCGCCTCGGAGCAACCCACATGGCGAGCAGACCTCTCCTGCCTTTCCTGCTGCTCCCCTCAGCAGTTTATTTCATCAGTCAGCCTGCTCTGTTCCTTGCTCTGTCTCTGGTGAAGTCTCTCACCCTCCTGCATATCAAGCCTGTACCCCAGCTCTTGTGTAAATAAATCTTTGAAAAAAAAGAGAAACTATTCAAAGGGATATGTGTCCTCTTGAAGAAATAGCTTGGTTCTCAATCCTCCTAAAATTGAAAGCTATAATCTCTACTCACAGTAGCTGAAGTGAGGTGCTTTGGCTAATGTAGCAGAATAGTGCATCTTTTAAAAAACGAACTTTTCTATGGAACAATTAAATAAATTGCCATCAGGCCAATTAGCATTTACTCATAGCTGACTTGTTCGTGAACATCTTTTTATTTCCAATCTTTTGAAAAGACAAGATGCTTTTGTTAGTTAATGCCCAGTGTAATTAGCTTCCATTGAAATATTGATTTTACATTAAGGCAGATAAATGCTGAAATATTGGCCATTGGATGTTGTTTTTATAAAGACTGACATTTTACAGATAAAAGGACATTGTTCTGTCACTGTTTTGTCACTTCTGTGCAATTACGTTATGTACATTTCTTTTTAAACATGCCAGTACTCGGTATAGTATACTTGGGATTTTAATATCTTGGTTAAGGAGGCCAGGTTGAAATATTTACATCTGGGTTCAATAAGCTTGTAACTTGTAAATGAGTGAACATGTAACCCTAGCAAGCATATCACATTATTTTTTTCTAAGAAAATGTGTAGGAACCTGTGTTAGGTCACAGTTAGAATTTTCCTTGGACTTTTAGATGTCTGTGGTAACTACAATTATAGTTTCATAATTGTAGGTATGATGATACTGGATGATAGGTACGATCGTACCAGTATACGGCATGGATTGTCAGTGAATTTGATAATCTCAATTGTGTCCTTTACCCTGTAGGTGTATGAACGTGTGCATGTTCTATTTTTTTTTTTTACTTTTCTGTAAAAATTGTCATGAATAAAAATGGAGTTAAAATATTAAAAATATTAAAAATAATTTCTTTGGATATGAAGAAAGGCATCTAAAATATTAGTTCATTTAAAAGCCCACAGTCACATATGGAATGTAATCGATGATAGGGAGAATAGACATTTGCAAAATCCCTATATATACATCACTTTGTAATATTATGTAGTAATTTGTAATAACTGTTTTTGTATGTAAAATATGCCTCAACTGGGTATTTGCTCATGCTGAAAGTTGTTTCCAGCATTGTCTATGATTGTTTTATATGTAGTGTTTAGTTAGATCTTTTTTAGAACTTATTTTTTACATTACTGTTTTTAAGCAATATTTGCCTCCACAACCCCTTGAGTTGTTCCACAGATTTTTGATTTTACCCTTTTTCACGCCAAAGCATAGTTTGATTGTACCGGAAGTTACCTCCGTAGTTGTACATTCTCTAAATCTCAGTGAGTTCTGTGCCACCCATACCATTGAATAGTATCAAGGAACGGTACGCATTGTAATACCACTTACTGCACATCTCTCTGCATCCTGGCAGTGCTGTTGGCACTCTCTGTCATTATAAGACCAGTCTGGGGTGGAATAAACATTGCATCTTTCTCGCTCAAGAATCTCATTTTCTGTCTTCATAAATGAAATGATCGTAAACAAAAGATAGAACATAGAACTTAGCTGCGTGTCTTAAATGAATCAACAAAATCTTTTGAATCAGTATCAGAAAAGAGAGAACAACTAGGAGGATAATAGGTGTTTTCACTAATTTTGTGTTATTTGATGTAAACAGGATAGTGGAGGAAGTGTCCCATTGTGTTGTGAATGTGATGAGTGTAGAAGAAGCCATTTAGTGACAAGTGCAGTAGTGCAAGCTGATCTTTTAGCTTCTTATCTCTGGTTTATTCTGGTTTTGAAGCTTGGAAAGAGCCTCAAAGTTATGAAAGGTTTAGAAGTCACAGTAAGAAAAGTATACCTTTAATGCAGAGAAACATAAAGATTCTTCAAAAAACTTAAAATTTGGTATTAGTAAGAAATCCATGTCTGTATAAAGTTAGTGTTGACTTTGTGATCTGCAAACCTCAGAATGTATATTTAGACCATGGATCCCAGAAGGGTTTTCTTTGTGTTTGAAATTTCATTTTTACTTTGGAATGTGGATGACAATCTGTTGTGGTATGGTTAAGGTTTTGTAACCATAAATTTGCAAAGAAACTCATATGTGAAATTTGTATATGAAGATCTATATGTACATAATTTGTATGTATTTGACTTGCATGTCTTGAACATGAATGTGAAATAATATTTTTTTTTTAGATTTATTTATGCATACAAGAGCTGGACTACAAGCCCGAATCAAGGGGGTGAGAGGATTCATCGGAGACAGAGTGGGGAACAGAAGAGGCAGACTGACTGAAATACACTGCTGAGGGGAGCAGTGGGCGAGTCAGGAGAGGTCTGCTGTGCCATGTGGGTTTCTCTGTGGCCGGCCAGGGATCGAACTTGTGTTGCAGAGGCTGCGGATTGCTTCAAAGTGTGCTTAACCCCTTGCACCTCCAGGGAGGTTTGAAAGTGAAATAATTTGTCATAAATCTAGTTTTTCAGCACTTTGCTACTTTAATAAAATTTTCTTCTATTTGGATGCGTAACATTTTCTTGACAGTGTTTTGGTTTGTCAAAATCCTCTGTATATGTCAAACATAATCTCAAATGTATAACTACAAACTTCACTGTTTCTCCTTGAATATTGTTTATGGTGTTAAGCAAGTGAACTTCACCTTGATGGCCATTAGTTGGTTTGTATTTAAGAAGTTGTGTGTATTTGTGTTGCTCTCTAAAGCTGTGTTAGTGACATTCTGCACCCTGCCAATTTTTATGATAGTTTAGACATTTCTTTTACTGTGTAGCATGAGTAAATAGTATCTTAGCGAATTAAATCAGAAGTACTTTCTTTTCAACTGAGTGATACCATTTTTATTTTCCATTGAATGATAGAATTGATGAGTGCATGTAATGCGACATATGTAGTGATACTGGTAACAGTGAGTGGAAGTAAATGGAGTACAAATGAGTTATTTTAAAATACATTTAATATATCTCATTTGAAATAGATTGAAGGTGGATGGGTTTTGAGTTTTCATGGGAAATGTGTTATGTAGCACTGGTAATCTGTTCAGAAAATTTCTACTTTTATATATATGTACTACTGTGAAATTAGATGATGCATAGTTAATAGTCTTGATAGCAGTTTAAGTAGAATGGTGGAACCATGAGTTTTTATGAAACGATTAGTATAAACTGTGAATCAAACCTTTTGTATTTGGATTTCGTAATACTGCTCACCAGACATAATCACCTATTTCTTGATTTGGTACTGTCTGAATTCCTTATGGATGATTGTTGAATGTGCATATTTTGCTGTGGAGTATATAAATGAATTTGTTTTACAGTTTTACATGTAAGATAGTAGAAAAAGTAGTAGGTATCTTTAAATAATGGTTTGAGTATTGAGAGTTTTTTCAGTGACAACCATGAGCAATTTTTAAATCAGAGTTTAAAATGTATTTAAAATAAGGGCTCCCCTGGTGGTGCAGCGGTTGAGCTCTGGGCTGGGAAGCTGCCCGGAGCCTGTGCAGCACCCGTTTAATCCTTGGCTGCCGGCAAGGGTAGTAGGTATTTCTTAAAATATTGGTTTGAGTATTGAGTTTGTTTTTTAGTTGGTCTGTCTGTCTGTTCTGCTCCCCGCTCTGGCTCTGGTGAATTCTCTCACCCTACTGTGCTTCGGACTGTACCCAGTGCTGGGATAAATGAATAAATAATGTATTTTTAAAAAGAATATTAGAAAATACATATGTATTTAAAATAAAGTCAAGGCCCCTATCTGTCCTGCAGTTGAATACCACAATCAGATGCAGATATGGTCAACTGTCCAGGTAAGAAGTTATACCTATAGAAATGCATTAGTAGTGAAGGAAAATTTCCGTTGACTCCATTGGTGCCAGAGTGTGTTGGCATCATTATCCAATTTTTTGGATACTCTATAGGTGCTGTAAGTTATGTGTATATGAGGAAATGTAATGTGGAACATATGTTCATATACTAAATTTGGTGTGTTAGAGAAAGTTATGTTAAAATTGCCTATGGAAGGATAGAAATTTAATTTTTTCTGGCAAGGCAGGGCAGGGCAGGGCAGGGCAGGGCAGGGCAGGTCTGTAATTTGATGCACTTTTAATCAGGGAAATGGAAATCAAAACTTCCATGAGATACCATCATACACCAGTGGGAATGGCACACAGTACAAACTGCTCTGCTCACCGCTCTCACTCTGGTGAATTCTCTCACCCCCTGCGCTTCTGACTATACCCAGTGCTTGTATAAATACATAAATAACTCTTAAAAAAAAAAACTAGCAACAACAAATGTTGGCAAGGATGAGGAAGAAAAGGAACTCTCCTGCACTGTTGGTGGGAGTGCAAACTGGTCCAACCACTATGGAGAGCTGTGTGGAGATTTCTGGACCTACCTAACATAGAGCTTCCATAGGATCCAGCAATTCCACTCCTAGGTATTTACCCAGAGGACACAGAAACATCAATTCCAAAGAGCACCTGCACCCCTGTGTTTATAGCAGCACTGTTTACAATAGCTAAGCTTTGGAAACAGCCCAAATGCCCAAAAATAGATGACTGGATCAAGAAGATGTGGTACATATACACCATGGAATATTACTCAGCATTCAAAAAAGATAAACACATGCAATTTGCAGCAACATGGATGGCGCTGGAAGGGATCATGCTCAGCGAAATAAGCCAGAACGAAAAAGAAAAATACCGGACGGTCTCACTCATAGCAGGAATCTAGAAAACTTAAATAAGGGACCAGGAAAATGAATAACTGTAACAAAGAAAAACAAGCAAAATCAACAAACAATTATGAGACAGAGACACACTTTGGGGGGGGGGCGGGATTGGGTTAAAAATCAGGGGGTTGCAATTGTATGGGGAATATAAAAATATAAAATTAATTAAAAAAATAAAAGATGTCTTTTTAAACTGGAGGATATTTCTCATCTCAATTTACTGAAATTTTTATTACAGTGTGATTGGATTTCATTTAAATATGCTTGTTACAACCATTAACATGAGTGTTTGACTTTTTATGGTTTCCTAAAGTGTGACACATTGTATAATTTTCAGATTGTTGAAACTGCCTCAGATACTCCGTGAAATATCCCACTAGGCTGTGGTGTGAAATAGTCTTCAAACAATATTGCATGCCTTGTTCTAGATTTCTGATTCCCTGGTATTGAGAAACTTTAGTTGAGGGCCTTTACTTTTGGTAATAATCCTCGTGCATTTGGTACTTGTTAATAAATGTGTTAATAGCATTATCATGTTTCCAGCCTCAGAGTATCACTTTGTATGGTTGCCCTCTGCTTCGATCTTCCAAAAGTAAACATTGCAAGGAATGGGCATAATATCTTTTTTCAATATTTGGTATAAGTCACCCACAAATGCAGATGATTCCTGCTTTCCTTTTAGAAAGTTTCCATGAACACTGACTGATTCAAAGGGTTACCTATATTAAAATCTGGGCCTCCTAGGCTTGCCTAGTTTTTCTTCTGAGGTTCCAGATTTGGATCTTTCCATAGACCATTTCATCTAACCCCACTCACATTTGTGGGGTTGCAGTTGTTCATCCTGATTGTGAGTGTACATGTGTGTCCATCCAACTGTCCATCTGATGCTGTCTTTACTGATACCCCCCTCTTTCCTGTCAGATATTGGAAACTACCCTTTCCCCCCACCTTAAATTCAGAGTGAGACACCGTGTGCGTTATTTATTTTCAAAGAATAGTTCTTTATCTGATTTTTCTTTATATCCTTTCTTCAGTTTCACCAATTTGTACTGTAATTTCTCATTCCGCACTCTAACTTCAGGTCCGTGTTCTCTATTTCATCTAGTTCACTATGGTATGGAGCTTATTGCTGTTGACCTGAGTGAGTCATGGTATCCCTGCCTAACTTCCCCTGCAATTTTTTGGCTAACATAGGTTGTGAATTTCTGTATTTACCTGTCTTTCAAATTTAGGAGTCAGTGGTTTTTCTTGGGACCAAAGGTATACCAAACTGAAAATTGTCTTTATCTTTGTCCACATTTATACATTTGTAATGAGGGAGTTGAGACTACTCAGGTCCTTTCGAGCCAAACAAAATGTGTTTCCATAGTTACATTTTTTATCGCTTGAATACCTCAGCAACACTTGAATATCGATTCAGAGAAACTTGTATGAAACCACTTATTTTACACTTATCTACTTAATCCGACTGTACAATTAAAATGCAATCTATGTATGAAATGTTAACAATACTTAGTCTAAAACTGAGGAAGATTTCTAAAGTGGTTCTATTCAATAACTTCTCCTCACTCATTGCAAATGACAACTCTTCAATTACTACAGGATTTGCATTTAGGTGACATTCTACTGTTCATCAATTTGACTTTACTTCCATAAGGAGTGTAACAAAAAAGTACCATTATACTGCATTTCAAAGACTAATTGTACACATTCCTTTCCTTAAATGTTTGATAGAACTCACCCACAAATCTGTATGAGTCACGCTTTATTTCTTGAAAGTTCTTTGAATCAGAATGCGGTTGATTATTCTTATTTCAGAAATACATGCCAATTTTGCATCTCTTCCCACCAAATACCTTAACAGTTTTGCCTGAAAATGAAAGAAAAATCCGATTACACTTACAAGTTAATGCAGTAGAGACTAGATTTTGGGGCCTCCTCGGTGGTACAAGGGGTTACCCACAGCACTGAAACTATCTGCAGCCACTGCAGCACGAGTTCAATCCCCGACGGACGAGGGAGCTGCCCACAGACCTCTGTTGGCTCACCCGCTGCTCCCCTCCGAAGTGAATTTCAGTAGATCTGCCTGTTCTGTTCCCCACTCTATCTCTGGTGAATCGTCTCACCCCCCCATCTCTGGCCTGTACCCACAGATGAAAAACTCTTAAAAAAAAAGACTAGATTTTGAACATCCAATATCAAGAGCATTCTCACAGAGACATCGTTTATATTTTCTCAGGTTTTCTCATAAATCTCTACATTACATCTCAGTTACATGTACATTTTGTACTTGTATGACTACTAATCCATGAATATCTACATATAATTTTAGGTATCCACATGTTTCAAGGGACAATTACTGCTTTTGGAATATATCCCATATCCTTAAATGTTATTTACGACTTCCATTAATCTCAGATTTTGAAAATAATTTTTTTGGAATTTCTAACTATATCAACCCATAATTCGAATTTACTTTTTGCAAACACACATCTTATTATGTTTAATGCAGTAGGCATGGAATAATATAAGAGAATACCTAGCTACAGTGAGCACACGACAATCCTTCTGGAGAATTGAGCTCGCCACCATCTATCCTGGGAGCTCAGAGTTCACTGCCAGCCAGCCAGCCATCCGTGGCTCAGAGCAAACTACTACGCATGCTACTGTGGAGAGACATTGCCAGCCAGTCATACCAGAGACATTCAGCTCATAACCATATATCCTGGTGGCACAGAGCTCAATCCCAGTAGATATCCTGTCGCCACTAAGTTCACTGCCAGCCAGCCTTCCTGCTGGACAACAGGTAACTGCAAGCCAGTCCTCCCAGTGGCACTGAGCTCACTGCAACACATCGTGGATTCAAGAACAAAGACATTGGCATCGGTACTACTGGCATATGATCACCTGACATTTGCCCATTATCTGCTGAGCTCACTTCTCACAAACATCTGCTGATGTTTGAGCACTGAGGACATTAAATCCATCCTAGTAGTACTGACGCCACTGCCAGTCAGCCATCCAAGCCATTGGCTGTTGTCATCCTACTGGCAATGAGTTTAATGCTAGCCATCGAGCCTGGTATCAGTGTACTCACTGGAAAAATCACACTGGTGACACTGGCACACTGCCATCCATCCTAGAAGAGTACTCACTGCCATCCATCGAAATTAGTGACACATATGTAACTGCTCAGTGACAGCTAAACATCTTAGTGGCACTATGCTCACTGCCATATATCCCAGTGGCACAGAGACTTACCAAAATCCATCTCAGTGGCGCGAAGCCCACTGCCAGCCATCTTCGCAGGGCTGATTTCACTCCAAGCCACGCATCCTACGACACTAAGCTCGATGAGTGGCAGACAGGCATCTCGGTGGCACTGACCTAACTACCAGATAGCCTATTAGCAATGATCTCATTTTCAGCAAGTCATTGTCTTAGTGGCAGTACCGTGCTGCCATGTGTATGGATGGCACTGAGCTCACGACCAGTCACCGGTCCTTGAGGCACTGAGTTCGCTGCCAAACGGTCATCCTAGTAGCACTGAACTCACTGTCTTTCGACAATCCCAGAGGCATGGATCTCACTACCCGCCATCGTATTGGCCATCAACTCACTACGAGCCAGCCGCTGTAGCGGCATGGAGCTCACCGTCACACAAGTTAACTACACTTAGCTCACTAACGGCCAGCCATCCTGTCTACACTGAGCCCACTGCCATCCTAAGGCAGTGAGCTCACTGCCAGCCACCTTGATGACACTGATCTCCCTGATAGCCAGCGATCCTAGCACAGAGAGCTCACTGTCAGTCTTCCTGATAGAGATGAGCTCATGACCAACCAGCTTTCCTACCAGCACTGAGCTCTCTGCCAGCCATCCAGTCTAGCGGCTATGAGCTCAAGGCCGACAGCCATACTAGTGGGTTTGAGCTAACTACCAACCTACCTATTGGCACCGAGCTCACTGCCAGCCAACCATCCTATCGGGAGTAGCTCACTGCCAGTTTTCCTAATGGAACTGAGTTGAATGCCTGCCAGCCACACGCGCAGGGCCGAGCTTGCTGTGAGTAAGCATCTTGGCGATAAGCTCACTACCAACCATCCTGATGCACTGAGGTTCCTGCCAGCCAGAATGCTAGCACTACTGAGGTCACCCACTGCCATCCAGTCATATTTGATTTACTGAGCTCACTGCCAGACCTCCTGATGGCAGTGCGCACACTGCTAGCCTGCCAGCCATCCTAGCGACACTGAACTCTCTACCATCCAACTCCACTATCAGTCCTGAGTTTCCTGCCAGTCACAGCACTAGGGGCACTGAGCTCACTGCCAGACTTCATACTGCAAAGAGCTCGCTACCAGCCAGCCAGTATAGTGCCAGGGTACTCCCTGCCATACATACATATGAATGTCACTGAGCTCACTGCCAATTAGCCATCTTGGTGGAACTCAGCTACCTATCTTCCTAGTAGTACTGAGCTCACTGATATCCATCGTAGAGACACCTACACACTGCCATGCATCCTGATAGAATTCCCTCACTGTCTTCCAGCCTGGCTGCATAGTGCTCTTTGCCATCCATCTTAGTGGCACTGAGCTCACTGTCATCCTTCCTAGGGATAGAGACCTCACTACCACCCATCGCAGCACATAGGTATTTCCGTCCATTGTGGCACTGAGATGAGAACCAGCACGGCATCCTAGTGTCACTGAGCTCATGTGTTCCATGCCAGTGGCACAGATCTCACTGACATGCATACCAGTGGCGTTAAGTACGCTCCCAGCCGGCCATCCTAGAAGCAAGTGCTGAGTTCATTTCCACTGTTTCCAGCCACACTGAGCTCATGGCTAGCCAGCCTGGTGCCTATAGGATGGCTGCCGGTAAGCTCAGTGCCTAGGTTGGCTGGCTAGCCATGAGCTCAGTGCCACTGGGAGGGATGCATGGATAGGCTCTTTGCCAGTATGGTAGATGGCAGCTCAATCCCACTAGAAAACATGTCTGACTTCATTTTCACTAGGATGACTGGCTAGCGGTGAGTTCACTGGCGCTCGCATGGTTTGCCGTGTTATCGGTGCCACTCGGATGGCTGTCTGGCAGTGACTTAAGTGCCGATAGGATGGAAGATGGCGGCTGTCTCGTTGCTGATAGAAAGCACGACTTGCCGTGATCCTACTACCATTGGGATATATAGCAGTGATATCATTACCGATGGCATGGGTGGCAGTGACTCCCGTTGTACTGGGACGCTTGGCTAGCATAAGCTCGGTGCTTCTAAGGACTGCATTGAATTCGGTGCCCTGTGATGACTGGCAGTGAGCTCAGTGGCGATGGACGGATGGCGATAGATTCAATTCTATCAGCATGGGTGGCACTGAGCTCACCACCGCTGGGATGGCATTCTGGCCATAATCTCGGTGCAGTTAGGGTGGAAAGCGGTGAGCTCAGGCAGCTGTGAAGGATGGCATGAAGCTCAACATCACTAAGGCGGATGGCGGTGGGTTCAGTTCAGTGCCACAGGATTGCTCTCTGGTATTGCATTCGGTGCCACTACGACGAAAGGCATTTGGTGCGGTTTTAATAGGATGGGTGGCAGTAAGTAACTGTAGCCACCCAAGTGACATTGATACTGCCAGCCACCCTTGTGGCAATGAGCACTCGATTGGCACCGAGCCCAGCGGCATTCTTCCTAGCATCGATGATTACAGCCAGCCACACATCCTCATGGCGCTGAGCTACCGCCAACCGGCCATATCAGTATTGGTGAGCTCACTGCCTTGTACTCCAGTGACACAGCTCACTACCATCCATCTTTTTAGCACATTGCTCACTGTAGCCAATAATAGTGTCAGGTGACTCACTTCCCTCCATCCTCCTGTCACAGAGCTCACTGTCAGTCATTCCAGTGGCACAGAGTACACTGCCAGATACCCTAGTGGCACATACCTCACTGTCAGCCAGCCATCTGCACAGAACTCACTTTACCTATCCTGGAAGTGACAAGGAGTTCGCTGCCACTTTTCCTTTGGGTACAGAGTTCATTGGCATCCATTCCAGTTGCACAGAACTCTGTGTTCCATCTTCTTGTCCTAAAGCTTACAGCCACCCAGCCTGGTGACTCAGATCTCACTGACAGACAGCCATCACAGTGACACTGAGCTTACTGCCAGCCATCCTCGTGGCACTGAGCTTATTTCTCTCAATCTTAGAAACACAGAGCTCACTGCCCTTCACTCCAATGGCACAGAGCTCACTGTCATCAATTCTAAATGCACATAAGTCATTGTCATCCATCATGGCAAGAAAAACCTCACTGTCATCCATTCTACCGACACACAGTTCACTGCCAGATTGCCTTATGGCACTATGCTCACTGCAAATCTGCCATCCTTGTGGCACTGAGGTCACCGTCCAACACCTTATTGGCATTGAGCTTCATGATAGCCATCCTATCTGCACATAGCTCACTGTCATCCATTCCAGTGCCCAGATCTCATGCCATCCCTCCTACTGGCACTGAGTTCACCGACATCCTAGTGCACTTCTGATATTTTTATCCGTTATTGGTAAAATACCCTTTTCTATAACACACGTTTCCATTACAACACATACTTTGCAAGAAACATTTCTGCCTTTCTACTTATAACTACATTTTGTTTTCCTCATTGACTCATATATATGTAAGTATATTTAATTTTTAATAACACTTACATATTCCCATTTGAATATTACATACTTTTTTAATTGTTTGAGGTTTAGTGAAATTTTGCAAAGGATTTCTGTTTCTATACACACTGTAAACTCTTCCATGTATGCATCGATTATCACTGATAGAATCTCAGAATTCCCCTTAAGTCATTTTTGGACCAAGACCTTTTTTGGTACAGCTATATCTACTTCAAAGCTATATTCCCTTTCTTCTAGCTGGGTGTAGATGATGACTACTACTGGATCCACAGGATAGAATGGTACTGGATATATTTTTTCTTTTAAGACTCATTTGCTAACAAGAAATATAAATTATCTAAATTACTTATATACACATTTATTTTATATTTGAATAGTTGCATATATTGACAATAATTTCTAATCTTAGCATAATATACCCAAGTGCCACATTTTACAATTAATTAAGTCAGATTTACAAGTACATTTTACATGCATTCTCCATTAAACTATATAAAGCATTGATGTTACCTGCACGTAAAATTTGTAATTCCCTAGTAGCAACAGTAACAAAACATAAGGTGAAATTAATTTTAAAATATGCTTGTGCTATATTCAAAATATATGTAATTGTGTATGAAACACTAAATATTTACTGTATACGTAATTTTTGTAGATATGACCTCTTTTTTTTTTTAAGATTTATTTATTTATTTATACAAGCACTGGGTACAGTCAGAAGCGCGGGAGGGTGAGAGAATTCACCAGAGCCAGAGCAGGGAGCAGAGCAGGCAGAAGGACCGAAGTACACTGCTGAGGGGAGCAGCGGGCGGCAGGAGAGCTCTGCGCACCATACTGGGGGACCCTCCTCCTGTGGCCCGGGAGCAGCCGGGGATCGAACCGGCGCTGCAGAGGCTGCGGGCAGCTTCGCAACACAGCACTCAACCGCTGCGCCACTGGGGAGGCCCAGATAGGACCTCTTAAAGATGGGCTGTGTTTAACACGTTGGCATATCTAAAACTACTTCTTGGTCACGTATGCACTTATACATGCGGCTAGCTTCTGCTGTATTGCACTTGAAACTTCTTGAAGGATTTTTTTTTTTTCCAAGTACAATGTTTGAAGATTTTAGTCTCAAAAAGGTATAAAAAAGGACTCAAAGAGAATGAGGGGAATAAGAGGCAAAAAGAAATCTTGTAGTTTTATACATTTGAAAGGAAAACAGTTATTGAAAAAGTAACAACAAAAGTAACAAAAAATTCTGGTCAAGTAAGATCAAGACTGCATGTTTTCAGAGAATTTCATTATATAAAGCTTACTGAGGAATTTAGCAAAGGTTATTTTAGGTTAATGGTGGAGAAAGAAGCCACATTGAACTGCATGAAAATACTTATGGGACTTGGAGACAGAGGTGATAGTATATGCATCAACTATCGCAAATATTTGGCTAAGACAGTCACACGGAGTCCCAATTTCTCCTTACGATTTGGAAATGTGAGAATATGAAGCAATGTAAAGTTCTCGTGTACAGTAAGATTCTGAACATGTAGAAGAGAGAAAATATCTTCACTGAAGCAGATCTATGAGAAGGTAGGTGACATGGAATTCAGCTTCAATTTCCTAAGCAGAAGAATACCGACAAGTTTAAGGAACACCAAAGATAATACAGTTATATATGAGTACACGTAGGTTCACAGTTTGTTTGGAAAATGATTCCTCCTAGGATTCACAAGAAAGAATGTTGGGGACGGCAGAGAATGGACTCAAAACTGCAGCGTGGAGTGGAGGGGACATGAGTGAGAGATTAGGCCAACATTACCAGTTATGAACAATAGCGTCACTTAATCTCCAGTGTTTTCTGGCAACCCGAGGAACTTCCTGCCTGTAAATCTAAAAAATGTCTCAAAAGCAGGCAGGGTAGGAAGAGACCGACGAAAAAGGCAATCAATTCAGGTGAGTAGGTGGTGATGGAAGTTCCTAGACTTTGTTTTGGATAACCACAAAATGACTTTTCAGCATTGAAAACTCATCACATATTAAAAGTTTATATAGAGGCTTTATCTACATATGTGTTCAGACACATATATAGCCCAGATAGTCTCTGCAATGTACAACGGCACATGTTCTGGAGACTTTTCCCTTTGAGCAACCTCTTGGAATACACCTTCCAAGGGGGCAGGGCCAGAAGGAATGAGAAGCCACTGAATATCTGGGAATAGCCTCAGTCCAAAAAGTAGATGGTAATCTTCTTTTAAATTGCTTTTCCCAAAGACCGCTTCAGGTAAGTGAGGTATCTAAGAGTAGAATTTAGGAATGACTAAAATTGCCATACAGTAACCTTTTTTTTTTTTTTTTAAGATTCATTTCATTTATACAAGAACCTGGGTATAGCCCAGACGCACAGGAGGGTGAGAAGATTCACCAGAGACAGAGCAGGGAACAAAACAGGCAGACTGACTAAATACACTGCTGAGGGGAGCAGCAGGTGGGACAGGAGAGGTCTGCTCGCCATGTGGGTTGCTCCGAGGCCTGGAAAAGATTGAACCCGCACTGCAGAGGCTGTGGGCAGCTTCAAAGCACTGTGCTCAACCGCCTGCACCACCAGGGAGGCATTCATGGTAACATTTTGTTTAACTTATCATTTAGCAAGTCACAAAACTAATTTCCACAGCACCTTTACCATTTCACATTGGCACCAATAGTATACCCATGTTTTGGTATCAGCCATCAACTGAGTGTGTAGTGACAGCTCATTGTGGATTTCATTTGCATTTCCTTGCTGACTATATATACATACATACATACATACATACATATATATACATACATACATATATATATATAGAGAGAGAGAGAGAGAGAGAGCGAGAGAGAGCACCTTTTCATATGCTTACTGGCCATTCAATGTCTTCTTCGGAGAAAACTTTATTTAAGTGCCTTGCCCATTTCTTCATCTGTGTTATCATATAACACAAATGAAGACCCCAGAGTCCGGGTAAACCATCATCACATATGTAATTTGCAAATACTGTCTATCACGTTGTAGGTTGTCATTTCCCTTTATTCATAATGTACTGTGAAAAAATTTAATTTTCATGAAATCTAATTCATGTCTTTTCTTATGTATTGGCTGATTTGTCTACGAAACCATTATTGCATGATCCAAATCATGACAACGTACCCCTATCTTTTACTCTAAAATTTTTGTCATTTTAGCTCTTCTATTCTGGTATTTTCTGCATTTCAGTTAACTTTGTGCATGTGGTGTGACGTAGTTCCTTAATTTAAAGTCGGATATCCAGTTTTCTCAGCAACAATTGTTGAAGAGACTATTCTCTACCTATTGAATGTCGTTGGCATCCTTGTTGAAAATCAGTTCATTGTATGCACATGTATGTGGAAAGAATGAATTAGAAAATACTGCTGCTCTTTTTTTTTTTTTTCCAGATATTTTGAGAAGGACTGCAGTTAATTCTTTGGTTCTATTCATTTCTTAGCTGGATGTTTTGGATCACAGATTAAATATCTTCATATACTTTAAGTGTCCTCAAATTTTCCATTTCTTCTTGATTCAGTCTCAGTGCTTCCACTAATTTATCACTTTTATATAGGTTATCTTAGGGAGAAACTGCTCATAAAAATCTCAAATTGCTATTGTGGAAACCAGTACTGGGATATGAAAACCTGAAAAAATTGTTAGGAACTCAAAATGGACAACTCAGAAAGCTAAAATGTACAGAGAGACGTAGTTAAGGAAGCCCTTCCCCCCAAATATTGCATGCTTTACCTCCAGGAGTTTGAGAAGGTCCCCATGGTTACTATCACAGGAAAAAAAAATCCAATCTTATTTCTGAAAAGGAAAAGTACAAAAGAATTACTTGAAAATTGCCAGACACTTTTTTATAATTAACATATTTTAACATATAACTGTATATGTAAGAAGTAGATATGACATGTTAATGTAACACTTTTATATTTTATAATATGATCATCATTTCAGTGATAGTGTGCACATCTATCATGACACATGACTACTCCAACTACAAAAAAGGAAATTTAGTCTCTTGGTAAGTTTGATGTTTACAATATAATATTGTGGTTTATGTTCATTCAGTATCCACTACCTTTTCAGTACTCCTTACAGGTATGAATACCTAAACAACATTATTTCTCTCTCCCCCACCCCCTTAAAAAACCTGAAAACATGATATTTCATGTATATATGGATCGTACATTAACAGTTCCCATAGTGTATATGGATCATACTTCCTTGTTGTTGTATGTTTAATATTTATTTGAAACTAGATCTTTCAGGCAAAATATTGTGGCCATGCCAGAACTTAGATTCTTTTATTCCCAGGTCTTTCTTTCTGTTGTTGCTGCTGCTGCTTCTTTTTTTAAAGATTTACTTATTTATACATGCAAGAACTGGGGTACAGGCCAGAGGTGTGGGAGTGAGAGGATTCACCGGAGACAAAGTGGGGAGCAGAACTGGCAGATTAACTGAAGTACACTGCCGAGGAGAGCGGCGAGGGAGACAGGAGAGGTCTGCTGCGCCATGTGGGTTGCTCCCCAGCCAGGGATTGAACTCATGCTGCAGAGTCTGTGGACAGCTTCGTAGCTTGAGTCTTAACCCCTTGCGCCACCGGGGAGGCCCTGTTGTCGCTTCCTCAGTAACTTCTCTAAATTGCTTCTTCAATGACTATGTTTATGTTTTTACGTGACCACTAAAGTCTGCATTCCAATAACTTAGTGTTCTGCTAGTGTTTTCACAGTTTCCTTATATTTTTTGAGCAAAAAAGAAGTTTTACTGAGAGGAGCTGTGCACTCTGGTTATTGACTCTTGGTTATTGACTATTTTAGGCATTTTGTTAAAAAGAAATTTGACATCTATCTTTGGAAAATCATACCGCTTTACAGCTTTAATTTCCATGCACCTTCATATTCAATGCTAAAATTTTACATATTCCACTCCTGCCTATCTCCCAATCACTTTATCTCCATTGATCAATCAACAGCTACTTGAGTTTCTAGAATAGGAAAGCCAAGGGAACATCTTTATCACTAGATAAAAGGAAATTAGAAACCATAATAAACAATGGGAAATATCGCATTAGTACAGAGTAGAAAGATTCCAGCATTCAACATGTATGCCAGGATGGACATGGATGTTTAACTAATTTTCAACTATCTATTTTATTTATTTGTTTTAAAAGATTTATTTATTTTCATACAAGAATTGGGGTACAAGCCAGAGATGCAGTAGGTGAGAGGATTCACCAGAGACAGCGGGGAATAGAACAGGCAGACTGACTGAATACACTGCTGAGAGGAGCAATGGGTGAGACATAAGATGTCTGACCCGCCATGTGGGTTTCTCCCCGGCGGGCCGGGAATCGATTTCATGCTGCAGTGGCTGCGGATTGCTTCGTGGGTTGCATCTTAACCCCCACGCTACCGGGGAGACCCCGTTTTCAACTATTTACTTACAAGACTATGACTCCATTATTCCAGACTCTGACAAAGTATCATTAATTGATCGTAGCATGTGCTTTTTAACTGAAAATGAATGAATGAACCTTCACAGGTTCAAAATGCACAAGACTATATAATATAGTTTACAGTACTCAGTGCAAGGAATATTAAATAACTTTTCAAAAAATTAAGACTAGAGATGACATCCACAATATGACAGACCAGGAGTTTCTACATCTCGCCTACATACAACTGGCAAACAGCCAGGACACAAAAAAAGCAACGAAACCGAGAGCTATGTCTTAGAAAGCATAAGCAAAATAGACCTTAGTGAGACTCACTAAGAAGAGATAAAATGCAAATAAGGACAAATGAGACATGAAAGAGGTAAAAGTAGAACAGATACTGCACATGCAAATAATCATGGCCAGATGCCTTCATGTAAATTTCCGGCCAGAATACCTTGAAAAGATTAATCACAAGTACAGAAAACAAAAGACTATTCAAATAAAAAAAAACCCTACCATTAAAAGCCAGGACCAGTTGGACTCACTAGTGAATTTTACCAAGACGTCAAAGAAAAGTTTATACCCATCTAGCCAAAACTCTTCCAAACAACTGAAACAAACAATCTCCCAAACAAGATTTTCTCAAGACCGTATAAACCACTAAAACTTTAATTTCTCAACATCACCGTTACCGTGATCCCTACCCCAAACAAGATCTCTCTGATGACATAGATGGAAAAATATGCTCACAAAAATCTTGACAAATCCACTCCACCAATATATTCCTAGAAGCAGTATGGGGAGCCAGTTGCAAAACAATAAACCCTGAAAAAACAAATTGTTAGGTTGGAAAAGCCATCTTATTACCTCAAATTACATAATATGATCTGTTTCCTTTGTGTTTTAATTGAATATCAGAAACCTTTTAAAAAATAAGATGATGAGATTGAAGTCATTATTAGAGATACTTGATAATGACATAATTAGTAAATTAGAAAAATGCTTAAGCAGAGTAAGACGTGTATGACAATCTATGAAAACTAATTTCATTTAGTTCAATCTTACTTTAACATTAATTCCAGCAGCAGCATCATGGGGGGAATATTAAGTTAAAAATAACATCTCACTTTTAGCACACAGTCAGGGAATATGAAAATAGGAGAGAAGGTAGTGGCCAGCTGGGGAGTTACCCCACACCGGGCCCCTTCTGAACAAGTAGTCTGAGCCCACAGGGAGAGCGAGCACCCACAGCCGGGGCAGACCAGGCGCGCAGAAGAGTGTGCCTGAGACCAGAAGCGCAGGGAGTGTGTCCCACATCACCATTTTAGAACAGGGACATTTCTTCAGTAAAGACTACCTGCAGAAGGCTTCCTCAGGAGCCAGAGGTGAGCGGGGGAAGTTCGCCCACGCCAGACCCCCTCTGGCCTGCAGTCCAAGCCCAGAGGGGAGCAGGAACCCACCGCCGGGGCAGACCAGGCGCACAGGGGAGTGTGTCCCCACATCGGCATTTTAGAACAGGGACCTTTCTCCAGTAAAGGCTGCTTGAAACTGACAGATGACTCCTGGAAGAACCAGAGGGGAACAGAGAAGCCCACCCAAGATGCCGGCAAGTCCCAACAACACAGTGTCCCAACGCATACGGCAAATTAGAAAACAGACAGTAGGGAGGAGAAGAACCACACGCAACCTAGCAACTCTCCAGAGAAAAAGCACACCACAAAAAGAAAGCCAGCCCCAGATTGCAAAGACAATAACTTGGAAGAATTTCTGAGCCTTCCAGAAAGAGAATTTAAAATTGCCGTGATTAAAAAACTGACAGAAGTCATAAAGGAAAACAATGATAAGGGAAAAATAATCAACGATCAGAAGAATGCAATTGAGTCCCTAGAGAGGGAAAACAATGGTCAGAAGAAAGAAATTGAGTCCCTAAAGAGGGAAGTAAAAGAAATGCAGGAGATCAAAGAATTAATGGAAGAACTAAAGAATTCTGGGAAAAGCAATGAAAGCAGAATAGATGAAATGGAAGAACGAATAAGTAATCTTGAAGACACAGAAATAAAAAGAACCAAAACAGAGAAGGAAAGAGAAGTACGAAGGAAAAAGAACGAAGAAAGACTTCGGGAACTATCTGACTCCATGAGGAAAGGAAATATAAGAGTTATAGGAATACCAGAAGGAGAGGAGAGAGATGTAGGAACAGAGAAAATATTCAAAGAGATAATTGAAGAGAACTTCCCAAATGTGAAGAAGGAGCTGAAAATTGATATACAAGAAGCAAGAAGAACACCAAACTTCCACGACGAAAGGAAAAATACAGCAAGACACATAATAGTAAAGCTCCCAAGAATCCAGGACAAGGAAAAAATAATGAAGCTGGCAAGAGGGAAGAAACAGATAACATTCAAAGGAAAACCAATCAGGCTGACATCAGACTTCTCCGAAGAAACACTACGGGCAAGGAGAGAGTGGAGGGACATAGTCAACAGACTCCAAGAAAACAGATGCCAACCAAGAATACTCTATCCCGCAAAGCTCTCCTTCCTCTTTGAAGAAAGAATATGGACCTTCCCAGACAAACAGAAACTCCGGAATTTCATTGCAACTAAACCCCCACTCCAAAAAATACTACAAGGAGTCCTAAAGCCAGAACCTCAGAGCGACGAATAACAATGAAAGAAGGCCAAAAAAAAAAAAAAGTTATTAAAAGAATAAATAAATAAAATCAAAGGAAAGACAAACACAATGGCAAATACAGATGTTAACATATCAATATTAACTCTAAATGTAAATGGACTAAACTCTTCAATAAAAAGACACAGAGTTGCAGCCTGGATTAAGAAACAAAACCCAACCTTTTGCTGTCTCCAGGAAACACATTTAGCTACAAAAGATAAAAATAGGCTCAAAGTTAAAGGATGGAAAACAATCCTACAAGCAAATGGACCAAAAAAGAAAGCAGGAACAGCTATACTTATATCAGATAAAACAGATTTCAAACTCAAAAAGATAAAAAGAGACCCCAATGGTCACTACATTATGATCAAGGGGACAATACTTCAAGAAGAAATAACACTCATTAACATATACTCACCAAACGAAGGAGCACCAAAATATATCAGACAACTGTTGTCCTCTCTGAAAACAGACATCAGAGAAAACACATACGTAGTGGGAGACTTCAACACACCACTATCAACAATGGATAGATCAACAAGACAAAAAATAAGTAAAGAAACCAAAGCTCTAAATAAAGACCTAGAGCAATTGGGCTTAACAGACATCTATAGAACACTAAACCCCAAAAAAAACGGAGTACACATTTTTCTCAAGCGCACACGGATCATTCTCCAGGATCGATCACATACTGGGGCACAAGACAAACATCAACAGATACACCAAGATTGAAATCATATCAACCATCTTTTCTGACCATGAAGGCATCAAACTAGAAATAAACCATAAAAAGAAGGCAAGGAACTTTCCTACCTCATGGAGATTAAAAACCACACTACTGGAAGACCATTGGACTAATGAGGAGATCAAAGAAGAAATTAAAAAATTTTTTGAATTGAACGACAAGGAGGACACCAATATCCTAAATGTATGGGATGCAGCAAAAGCAGTAATAAGAGGAAAATATATAGCAATAGAAGCTCACATCAAGAAACAAGAAAGAACGCAAAGAAACAACCTAATCTCGAAGCTCAAAGATCTAGAAAAAGAACAACAAAAAAACCCCAAAACCAGTAGAAGAAAAGAAATAATAAAAACCAAAGCAGAAATAAATGAAATTGAAACTAAAAAAACAATCCAAAAGATCAATGAAACCAAGAGCTGGTTCTTTGAAAAAATCAATAAAATAGACAAACCCCTAGCCAGGCTCACAAAGGAAAAAAGGGAGAAAGCACAAATAAACAGGATCATCAATGAAAGAGGAGAAATCACAACGGACACAGCAGAAATCAAAAGAATAATCAGTAACTACTATGAACAGTTATATGGAAACAAGTTTAACAATCTAGAGGAGATGGACAAATTCCTACAACTCTACAATCATCCAAAGCTAGATAAAGAAGAAATAGAACACCTAAACAGACCAATTACAATTAGCGAAATTGAAATGGTAATCAAAAACCTCCCCAAAAACAAAAGCCCAGGACCTGATGGATTTACAAATGAATTCTACCAAACATTCAGAGACGAATTAGTGCCTATCCTTCACAAACTGTTCCAAAAAATTGAGAAGGAAGGGACAATACCAAACACGTTCTATGAAGCCAACATTACACTAATACCAAAACCGAACAAGGACAACACAAAAAAGGAAAACTACAGGCCAATCTCCCTAATGAACACTGATGCAAAAATCCTCAATAAAATTTTAGCTATCAGAATCCAACAATGTATCCATAAGATAATTCACCACGACCAAGTTGGATTCATTCCAGGGGCACAAGGATGGTTTAACATCCGAAAATCAATCAACGTTATCCAACACATCAACAAAAAGAAATATAAAAACCATATGATAATATCAATAGATGCTGAGAAAGCTTTCGACAAAGTGCAACACCCATTCATGATAAAAGCCCTTGAAATTCTTGGGATACAAGGAACATACCTCAACATCATAAAGGCCATCTATGACAAGCCAACAGCCAGTATCATTCTCAATGGTGAAAAGCTGAAAGCAATTCCATTAAGATCTGGAACAAGACAAGGATATCCACTCTCACCATTGCTTTTCAATATAATACTGGAAGTCCTAGCCAGGGCAATAAGACAAGAGAAAGACATCCAAGGAATCCAAATAGGAAAAGAAGAAGTCAAACTATCACTATTTGCAGACGATATGATATTATACATAGAGAACCCCAAAAACTCCACAGAAAAGCTAATTCAACTCATCAATCAGTTCAGTAAAGTGGCAGGATACAAAATCAACACGCAAAAGTCAGTAGCCTTCCTATACACAAACAATAAATCTGAAGAAGAAGAAATCAAAAAGACCATCCCTTTTGTTATTGAAACAAAAAAAATCAAATATTTGGGAATAAATCTAACAAAAGAGGTAAAGGACCTATACAAAGAAAACTATAAAACACTGTTAAAAGAAATAGAAGAAGACACAAAGAAATGGAGAGACATCCCCTGCTCATGGATTGGAAGAATAAACATTATTAAAATGGCCATCCTTCCAAAAGCAATATACAGATTCAATGCTATTCCAATCAAAATTTCAATGTCATTCTTCAAAGAAATAGAACAATTATTGATGAAATTCATATGGAATCACAAAAAACCCCGAATAGCCAAAGCTCTCCTGAAAAAAAAAGAAGGGAATGGAGGCATCAGACTCCCAGACTTCAAACTATACTACAAAGCCATAATCATCAAAACCGCATGGTATTGGAACAAGAACAGACATACAGACCAATGGAATCGAATAGAAAATCCAGAAATAAACCCACAGGTTTATGGTCAACTAATCTTTGACAAAGGAGCAAAGACTATGCATTGGAGCAAAGAAAGTTTGTTCAATAAATGGTGCTGGGAAAACTGGGTCGCTACATGCAAAAGAATGAAGCTTGACCACCACCTCACACCATACACAAAAATCAACTCAAAATGGATTAAAGAACTAGACATAAGACCTGAAACCATAAAATATATAGAAGGAAATATAGGCGAAACACTACGTGATTTGCACATCAAAGACATCTTTACAGACACATCACCCAAAGCAGTGATAGTGAAGGCAAAGATAAACAGCTGGGACTATATCAAATTAAAGAGCTTTTGCACAGCAAAAGATACAATAACAAAAACAAAGAGAAACCCCACCAACTGGGAGAACATTTTTGCACCCAACACTAATGATAAAGGACTGATCACAAAAATCTGCAAAGAGCTGATGAGTCTCAACAACAACAAAGAAAATAATCCAGTCAAAAAATGGGCAGAAGAGCTTAAAAGAAACTTCTCTGAAGAGGAAATGCAAATGGCCAACAGGTATATGAAAAAATGTTCAACATCACTTGTCATCAGGGAAATGCAAATCAAAACTACCATGAGATACCATCTTACACCAGTGAGAATGGCACATATTAAAAAAACTAGCAATAACAAATGTTGGCGAGGGTGTGGAGAAAAAGGAACTCTTCTGCACTGTTGGTGGGAGTGCAAACTGGTCCAACCACTGTGGAAAGCTGTGTGGAGATTTCTGGACCTACTAAACATAGAGCTTCCATATGACCCAGCAATTCCACTCCTAGGTATTTACCCAAAGGACACAGAAACATCAATTCCAAAGAGCACCTGCACCCCTATGTTTATAGCAGCACTGTTTACAATAGCTAAGCTTTGGAAACAACCCAAATGCCCAAAAATAGATGACTGGATCAAGAAGATGTGGTACATATATACCATGGAATATTACTCAGCATTCAAAAAAGATAAACACATGCAATTTGCTGCAACATGGATGGCGCTGGAAGGGATCATGCTCAGCGAAATAAGCCAAAAAGAAAAAGAAAAATACCGGATGGTCTCACTCATAGCAGGAATCTAGAAAACTTAAATAAGGGACCAGGAAAATGAATAACTATAAGAAAGTGAAAATCAAAATCAACAAAAAACTATGAACCAGAGACACTTTTAGGGGGGCGGGGGCGGGAGGGGAGGGATTGGGGTCAGAATGGGGGGCTGCAATTGTATGGGGAATATAACAATAAAATTTACAAAAAAAAATAAATAAATAAAAAAATAAAAAAAAAGAAGCTATAAAAAAAAAAAAAGAAAATAGGAGAGAAGGGAGATTGTTAACTGAGCAAAGATTCAAATAATTTGGACTTGGAAGATTTATCATCACGATAGTTAGTGTACAAACAAGCTGGGACTGAACTGCAACTCGCTAGGTTTCATGAATGCACTGCCATGCAACATAAGTCTCCATTCTCTTCTGCTTGTCTCTGTTGAACAAGAGCTGCACTAGCAACACCGCACTGATGTAAGAAACGGGAGTCAGGGAGCAGGCTGTAGGATGCAGGATGCCGCTCGAGACCAAGATCCTGGCCTTTCTTGACAGAGAAACAGGTGAGTCAAACTGAGTACCTCATGTAGGCCCATAAGGAGGGTCACTCTGCTGATAAACTGCAAACCTCCACCCATGGCTCCGATCTTATGAACAAGACTTCCAACGATCAGTGCGTGGGATGCAAAGTACATCAGTCAACGTCCCCTTCGGGCATTCCCAGTCATACCTCATGATGTATACCTACCGTCCCAGGTCCATCAAGTGCCCTGCTGTTATCTAACTTGAAAGGAGCCTTGTACACCCACAAAGCTATAATTGCTATTCTTGAAAATAGCTACCCAGTTTTTCTTTAATATTTACATCCTTTGTCTCAGTTACTACCTTCTGCTGAAGGATCCTATCTTCTCTATTTCGGCCTTTATATTATGTTATGGTAGTTGAGATCATCAGTTCACATCGGTGCTAAGACTCGCTTGTGGATACTGATGTCCGGTAATGCAATCTGTTTTACCGGCAGTTTCGTTGTATGAAAATGGGTATTTCACTATCTAGCTTTCAAAGTTATTTATAGAATTTAACAAGAACAATTATATGTATATATTGTAGCGATTAAGCTACAGTAACATGCAATTATTAGAAACTATATTCCTGTGATGAATACAAGTCATTAAAAATATTCAGTTGATAGTGAATGAAGTAGTAAAATACTGCCCAATAGAAGTACTACACAGCTATGCAAGTACTCAACTGTGTATCTTCTTAACTACAAAGTCACTACAAACAGTTGTGTTACCAACATTATAATTTTTTACATCAACATTCTATTATAAATATTCTAGTATTCAAATATGATCAAGCATATAAATTGTACTCCAGGAAAACTTGTATCTTTTGTTTCTGCCGTGGTAGGGCATAAATCACAGATATAACAGGCGTATTAAAGAAAAGTTGAGCATCCCCTGTGCCGGGATATCTGAAACAAGACATTTGGAGTTGGGAAAGTCTGAGTATTAATCCTTCTCGGCTATCGCCATTTTGAAAATCATTCAATGTCATTGATTCTCTCTTGGACCGTTTCTACATAGGAATAATATTTTTTTCTACACCCTACAGGCTTGTGTAATCACCGACTTAGTTGGGGAAAAGCATTATGTACTTTCATACAAATGATACTCGTGAAAGTCAGTTTGATCTATATACTTGCATTAAAAATAAATTATAGTAATCTTACTCTAGCTACTTACTAGTTACACCAATAGGAGCATGTTATTAAAGCTATTGATTTTATCTGTAAAACATGATAATTACATGATAATTTCATTTCACTGTTGAGTTACAGAGAAAGCTAAATGAGATGAGTTACCCTTCATAAATTTCTGCTTTTTAAGGAGGCTTCAATATTATAGACACTGTAATTATGATAGCTGCTAAACACTTTGGATTGTACCTTACTTTTACAACATATATATATATATATATATATATAATATTTGACAGTTGGTTAAAAATGTGACTAAAGTTGTGTGATCCTAAAGAAGCAAATTAAGGCAAGGTAATGAAAGTCCTGTGCTTTATTCCTCACCTCTTTATTTCACTAACTAAAATGCAAAACTATGTATCCTTTGCGTGTATTTAAGGGCAAAATAATTTGCTGTTATCAGCTTAAGGACACCCAATTCTCATAGCTCCATCTTACTTATATTGACTAATGGCAAAAAATTATTTCTATAGGATTTATAGGATGTGTCTCAAGTTCATTATTTTTCCTCATTCAACATGCAGCTCTTGAAAGCGAATCTGAAGTGCTCATTACTATTTCCATTAGTATTGTTTTCTCTTGGATATTCTTTAATTACAATCCTGGATAGAGGTAATAATAACTTTCTGCTTAAGGTCAAAGTGAATCCCTTCTTCAGACTTTTCTGTCTGCTTTTGGCTACTCAACAGAAACCAGAATAATGTATAGGTGAAAGCCATGTCATCTTTTGAAAAGATGGTGCTGAGATCATTATAGATAGAGGAATATCTAGAAATCTAGAGACTTATCTTGTCCCGGGTGACATCGTTAACATTTACAATGTCAATTATTGCTCTCTCATGGAAAGCAAAAGTCCTGAGTCGTGTTTAATACCTCAGCAAGAATGGTTTCCCTTACAATACAGGAAATTGCATGCATTATAGATACCATGTGCTTTCTATGCATATACATAATGTGGAAAGAGATTCATGATGATTATTCTAAATGAAAAAAAAAACAGCAAGTTCTGTTTTCTGTAATGAAAATGAAAAGTAGACCTTCCTTCATTAGAGTTTTCCACGTGTCAACCTTTTAAATATAATAGAATACATCGCACACAGGCACTTGGGTCCTCTCTGCTTTACCAGCATCATCGACTGACATTGTGTAGTCGCTGGACTTTTACATACACCTTTAAGACTGTGGTATTTTCTTAATTGCTTGACATCTTGCTACCAAGATAATACATGTTCTCTCCCTGGAATGTCCATCTCTGGTGCCTGTGTGATGAGAGACTTCTGAAGCGTGAACTCACTATGCTTACATTTGTAGATGTATTGCTAACTTCTTAATTTAGTAGACAGACTCTCAAAAGTGCTGTACTGTATATAGGGCATAGATTATTTGCTTAGCAAAAAAAGCAACATTTAAGTAATGAAGATCTATAATAAAAGTTCCCAGGGGAATGTTACACTAAATTAATGGTCATGTTAGGTTGCCTGGTGAAATTTAAACCTCAGTGAGACTGTTAATAGGATTTCAGAAGTCAGTAACTTAGCTTCATCCCGATTCCAAGAAAAGATGTTCCTCTTGAAATGCTACGCCATTTCTGAGGTTTGTGGCATTTATGGTGCTCATAAAACTGTAGAACCATAAAATATCAAAGACGTTTTACAAAACCAGCCTCGAGGAACAATTTAAAATCAGCTGGTTAAATGAAACTGCCTTGGCGATTTTTTTTAAGACTCCTGAGAGCCAGAGAGGAGGTTAAATGGAGGTTCTCTCTGCTAACTCCCCAAATGTCATGATTCCATAAGTCATTCCCACCTATGGGCCTCAGGTTGGATTCTCTTCTGTATCAATCTTCTGAGGGAAGTAATTTGAAAAATATATTTTAAAAGCTACATTTCTGACTAAATGGAGTTGCCGTTTGCAGGTAGTCACGTTAACCGCATTCCATTCCACCTGCCTAGGGAGCTCACGGTTTGAGGTGATACAGTGGGAAAAATTAACATTCTCTCACAGCTTTGAGAGTATTTCTAGTACATACTAGTTCTTTCTGCCTTTGTTGCTTTGCTGTTTCTATTTATGTACTTCATTTTATAAAATTGTACCTGTATCGGCCCTAGTGAACATATAAATCTAAAAAGACTAATTATATAATGCATGTTTCATAAGGGATAAATTCACTGTGAACACAGGTAGCATAACTAATTATGAAAGAAAACATTAAAACACTCACTACAATAAATGAAGTAGATAAAATCACAATTAGTGAGCTATTTTCTAAACAAAACATTTGAAGAAAACTCAGAAGCAACTAATAAGGGGAAGATGCCATATTATCTTTGACTCCTTCAAATTGTGTTCATACCACCAAGCATATCATTGGATTAGGGTATTAAGGGTTATGTGTATTGCTTTCCATTAATATGCTTTAAACAATCTTTACTGTCATTTTATTTTCAGTACACAAACTTTATGAATTAAATTTAGAGTATTGGTTTTCTTAGTTATTACAACTAGTTCATACAGTCATGTTTCTACCGGATGACTTTTCTGGTTATACACACACTAATACCTAAAAGGAAAACTTCACAGATTTTCACATGCATGTTATACAACAGCTTGTGTTAAGAAAGTGTTGGAGGCTATCTAGCTTTGAATTTAAGGTAAAAAGTAGTGCATGACTTTACAGAAAAATCTTGTTTATCTGTTTGCTGTGGTTATTTTCCGGTACATTGGATTTTGAACTTGTCGTGAAAATGTACATTGAAAGAAATTCCGATACCTAGAAAATAACTTCCTCCACAGGAGATGTTTATGATTTCAAATCCACTGTTGTATGATTCAGGATTAGATGGTGGTTTAACAAATACACATTTCTTTCAGATAGCTTGCAATATATTAGGGCCATTAGAATTTTCGAATGATCAAATATCACAGGGGTAGAATAAAATAAAGGGAAATAGTGAAGCAAAACAATCTAAATTTATGCTACCATACATAAAATGTTTCACCACTATGTCACATTTTTCCTAATAAAGACTAATTTTCCATTTTATAAACTATGATGCTATTTAGCCTGATAGGAAAGAATGTAAACCGCACATGGAAACAAAGGAATATTTAATTTACTCTTTGGGGATAACATTTTCAACTCCTCAATTGTGATATAATGAAAGAAATTTTAAATTAAAACATAACTAATGGAATTTCACTTGTTTGTAACAGACAAGATTCTTCTATAAACTCATGCATTATTTTTTATATTCAATTCAAAACATGTAAAATATATATAAGTATATAAATTACACTTTATATTTTGCATAGTATACACTGTGCATAATTACCAAAATGTCCCTTTGTGTTTCTGGTAAAGCATTATTTTCATCACTTCACTAATGAGACACAGAGAGGTGAGCCTGTGGCCATTGCACATATCAGAATACAAATAGATGAAATACAGATGAAAAAATACAATAGCTTTCAAGGAAACCAAGAGAGATGGTTTTCTTGGATTCTTTTTATTTATTTATTTATTTATTTTTTGGGTAAAGATACATGAACTATACAAGCCTTTGGCTAGACTTACCAAGAAAAAAGCAAGAGAAATCTCAGTACAAATGCAAAATGGGACAAGAAATATGGTTAAACTCTTGTAAACATACAACCTGCCACGAATGCTGTAGAAACATATTTATATACCAAAATATTTTATGTACAATAACAAAAAACTTGTAGGACCCCTATATGATCTGTAAAGAATTCTTAACATTCTGGGTGGAATCAATGTAACTTATGACCATTAACTGTGCAAGACAACTTATTACCTAGATATGACAACCTTTTCAAGCAGACTGCAATATTTCCAACTAATACAATTACGAGTAATTTAATCTATGACTAAAAGAATACGGTTAATATTACAAATGGTGTATATATTTGATTTTAGTTAATAAGCAAATTACTGTTATGAACATTGTTTTTCACAATATGATTTGTTTTAAGTGATTTCTGTCCATGAATAATGAATTACACACAAAATAGGAATGATTTCAGTAGCGAGAAGAATTCCCAGATTATGTATAAAGGGAAAGATGCAAACACTGTGTTCAAACATGTTACTGTATATTTCCAAATTAGATGAACTCTGATTTCATATAACTTAATACAATTGATTATACATTTTATATGTTCATCGGGAAGGAATCTTAATAATCATCTTCAAAAATCTGAACTTTCACAGAGTGTGATGAATTTTCCTTCTCTGAATCTCTAATATCAGAACAAATGAGGGTTACTTTTCCATAAAAAACCTGCTAATAAGGTTTACTTATCATTATCGTTCAGAAGTCAACTTTAAAAAATGAAGTCCAAAATGTATTTCCATGTTTGTGAACCACAGTTTAATTTTCTGTAAAACAAAGCTTTCCAAAGAGAGGATGTAAAAGACCTGTGAAATGATCTTCCACGAGTACGTATGTGAGCAGAGTGGCAATATCCACCACCGAGTAAATGACCCTTCCTGACCAAACTGTTATTGGTAAGATACAATTGTTAAAGCACATTCATATTCATTGCCTCATTAAATCCCTACATCAAACCTTTGAGATAAATTTTATTACTTGTTCTTAGGTTGTGAATGAACTAGTGGTGATTGAAAGATGCCTAGTTGAACCAACTTCCACCAAGTCAGAAGATAATTAAATTGAATCCTCAGACCAATTCTCTTCCTACATTCTAATCTTTAGTTTTGAATTACATTTGCATGCAATATTTTCTGTCCTATATTTCCTTATATGCACCGGCTATTTAATGTACATACAATTTATTCCTTCAACCAACATTAAGTACCTCATGAATAGGAACTACGTCTCCCGTCGTGTATTTGTATATGTGAGAATTTCCCATCTCTCCTTATACTGCTCTGCGCTCAATAGTTACATAACAGAGGCTGGCCAGATTAATGTCTGATGAAAGTGGTACTTTTATTCGATCAGTTTTATGCATTAAACCAGTTTTGCTTGGGATGAGACTTTTTCATGAATTAAGGAGGCTAAAACAAATATATAAAAGAACACTTTCTCTTAAAAAATACCAGATAGCCAAAAGTTCCTTACTGGGTTGTTAAATTAATCTTGATTCAGCTCTAGTAGGGCATGCATTTTTGAACTACTGGGGCTATTTCACTTGCTTTCACTGCCTGGAATTTGATAGGACCTTTTAGTCTTCTCAGAGCTTTAATGGTATTCATGGAAAAGGAGACTGAATTTTTTAAAGCTAATGAGGTGTCAGCTTCCTTAGTGACTCATTTTCTCTTTTGTCCTTCACTATTTTCAATTCTCTGCCTCTGAGACCGTATAGAGTAACCAAAGCAGAGGAGACTATTAGTAAGTTTCCCAAATACTTTCCTGATGAAACACTTATGAAACCTTAGAACTAAGACTTCACAGCAATTTTAAAAATTACCTAACATTTTTCTCCATTTCTAATTAACATCACATCATCTACATAAAGAGCGCATAAGAGCATGATCAGATGAAGCAGCTGAAAGAAAGAGCAACACTTTTACATTTTACCTCTTGTAATACTGCGGTACAATAGATCTTCAGAAACAGACAATGAAAATGGGCATAGTAAGCCTCCGTTAAGTAACACTGATTTGAAGCTTTCCGAAAGTCTATTAACAAGAATATACCTTCTCTTTGACCGGTGTTGAGTGACTTTTCATATTTTATTCACATTCCTTTGAGTAAGCTCTTTGTTAACATGCCGATATATTGATTCGGAAGAAACTTATTAATCCATTTATGTATCAGCACATATCGGCCAACAATGAAAGATCAACACCCCACACAGAGAGTTGACGCCTGACATAATTTGTCTCCCAGTAAAAGTCCACACTAAAATAAATAGATCAATAAATAGATAAAAATGAAAGGCGAAAATGGAATTAGGATACCAGGCATCATAAATGGACTCTTCATTGGCACACTGTCAATACATTGACATTCAATAGATATTTGGCATTGAGTCCTGGTGTTGACTCTTAGCCATTGCAAATGGTTCCAAACATGTCGAAATTTGTAATTTTTGTAAATTTTGTAAACTTTCAATGGCAAATATAATGATTGGTACGGATAAGTGAAAAGCCTGTTTGTTTAAGCGGTCCTGTACCGGAAAAAGTAGTACCTCTTATTATCAAAAATTCAGTTATTCAGTTTTTGCTGACACCCGCGACCACAGATACACTTGGGGCAAGTCCCTCCAGTTGTGCATTTGCATATAGTCAACCTGATGCCCATTACTGACCTCCACTGCAGTGGACAAAGTCAGGAAGAACTGAACAGCCATACAAAATCATTCCAAAACCACCATCTCCACAAGAGCCCTGGATCTAGATCAGGCCGTATCTTATATCCTACATCACCAAAAGCTGTTTCATCAGCTGAAGCTGCTTACCGACTATATTTCTGAAAAGACTTGCCAGATCTTCAGCGGCATGGACTCATGCCACTGCAGTGTACATGCTCAGAAAGAGAAACTATCCAGTCAAAGGAGAGCACGCCGACCACCTAGAACCCCAGAGTTGCAAGTGTACTTATATTTGCACATAGCCCTTGATGCCTGTCGGCCCCTGTGGCTCTGTGCGTCTATAACCAGCACCTAACGTTATTTTGGTACTTTCATATAGCTCATCACTAGTTCCACGCATGACTCCTGCCTACCCTTCTCCTTCAGACACCACTCAAAATGATAGCAGTCCTTGCAGCAAGGGGTTGCTGGGCTAAGAGTTGAGGAAATGGGAGATTTCAGTCAAAACATGCAATCTTCACATGTTAAGACAGACTCTGGGGATCTAAGGTACAGCCTGGTAATTAGAAATAAAGTGATATGTACTGAAACTGCTAATAAAGTCAATCTTAAATGTTCTCAACACAAAACTGAAGTAGTATTTTCATGATGTGATAGATGTATTAGAGATATGGCTGTCATCTCTTTGCGATATATGAGTATCATATCAAGACATTAAATGCCTCAAACTTTCACAGTGTTATCTCACTTCCATGTCAATGAAGATGGAGTATGCAATGAGTACATCACAGAACAACTGTGATCTTCATGCAATATCTCACCTACACTCCATCAAAATTATTTGAGTACTATATGAGTACTCTTTTCTCTTATTCATGTTGGTATATCATGCAAACCTCTGACATCCCTTTAATATTTAACATAACCTAAAATCCCCTCATCCAATGTGTGGAGGGGATTACTTTTTCTACACATATATCTAAGCCCAATAACTAAGATGGTATATTTTCAATAAATATTGATATTGCATGAAGTAGAAAAAATGATCGCATGTATACATATAAAGGACCAAAGAATCAACAACATATGAATTATTTCAATAAACATTGCTGGTAGGGAAATGGATTTGAGATCTCACCCAAATTCCATAATAGCAGTTTAGGACAGGTCTTGTAACCTATCCGTTGGCAACTATCACCTGCATAATTTCAAAACCAACTTGCTATTATACAATTTCAGCAACAGGATATTCATTGATAATTGGGAAACTTGAAGTGGAAATTAGTCTAAAGATAAGCGCCCCAAGAATCTTTCAGAGACTACTGCCATAAGCAGCTCACCTTGAGCAAAAGAGACAAACAGCCTAAGTACTGATCTATCTACAGAAAACCAATCACAAGCAAGAGATATTTGGCTGGCTGAGTCATATTTCTTACTCTTACTAGATAATGTTGTATAACACTCACATTTGTTTCCTCAAGCTTAACCCATGAGTATCAGGCCACCTGAGAGAATTTATTCCATGAATTTATTTATTTTTTATTTTTTTTAACATGGATACATTTTTATTTTTATTTATTTTTTTAATTAATAAATTTTATTTTTATATTCCCCATACAATTGCAATCCCCCCATTCTGACCCCAATCCCTCCCCTCCCGCCCCCCACCCCTCAAAAAGTGTCTCTGGTTCATAGTTTTTGTTGATTTTGATTTTCACTTTCTTATAGTTATTCATTTTCCTGGTCCCTTATTTCAGTTTTCTAGATTCCTGCTATGAGTGAGACCATCCGGTATTTTTCTTTTTCTTTTTGGCTTATTTCGCTGAGCAGGATCCCTTCCAGCACCATCCATGTTGCTGCGAATTGCATGTGTTTATCTTTTTTGAATACTAAGTAATATTCCATGGTGTATATGTACCACATCTTCTTGATCCAGTCATCTATTTTTGGGCATTTGGGCTGTTTCCAAAGCTTAGCTATTGTAAATAGTGCTGCTATAAACATAGGGGTGCAGGTGTTCTTTAGAATTGATGTTTCTGTGTCCTTTGGGTAAATACCTAGGAGTGGAATTGCTGAATCCTGTGGAAGCTCTATGTTTAGTAGGTCCAGAAATCTCCACACAGCTCTCCATAGTGGTTGGACCAGTTTGCACTCCCACCAACAGTGCAGAAGAGTTCCTTTTTCTCCACACCCTCGCCAACATTTGTTGTTGCTAGTTTTTTTTAATATGTGCCATTCTCACTGGTGTCATCAAAACTGCATGGTATTGGAACAAGAACAGACATACAGACCAATGGAATCGAATAGAAAATCCAGAAATAAACCCACCGATTTATGGTCAACTAATATTTGACAAAGGAGCAAAGACTATGCATTGGAGCAAAGAAAGTTTGTTCAATAAACAGTGCTGGGAAAACTGGGTCGCTACATGCAAAAGAATGAAGCTTGACCACTACCTCACACCATACACAAAATTCAACTCAAAATGGATTAAAGAACTAGACATAAGACCTGAAACCATAAAATACATAGAAGGAAATATAGGCGAAACACTACGTGATTTGCACATCAAAGACATCTTTACAGACACATCACCCAAAGCAGTGATAGTGAAGGCAAAGATCAACAGCTGGGACTACATCAAATTAAAGAGCTTCTGCACAGTGAAAGAGACAATAACAAAAACAAAGAGAAACCCCACCAAGTGGGAGAACATTTTTGCACACAACACTAATGATAAAGGACCGATCACAAAAAATCTGCAAAGAGCTGATGAGACTCAACAACAACAAAGAAAATAATCCAGTCAAAAAATGGGCAAGAAGAGCTAAAAAGAAACTTCTCTGAAGAGGAAATGCGAATGGCCAACAGGCATATGAAAAAATGTTCAAAATCACTTTCAATCAGGGAAATGCAAATCAAAACTACCATGAGATATTCCATGAATTTAGATTGCTCACAGGAAGTTGTTTTTGTTCAAATACTACTGAATCTAAAGATCACCAAAGAGTATCACTTTAGGTTGGTCTTCAGGGAAACCCTAAATGATACAGCACATACATAGCTATTCTGCGATGATGAAATACTTAATAGTGTTAGAAGTGTAATGTTGAGTATGCAAGCATAATTGAGTTTGCAGGAAAACCGCACCAAATAGTTCTGTGAGGTATGTGCAATAGCTGTGACTGAAACGCAGTGATCACATCATGATAACGTAAAAGACCTGGAAGATAATATGTGTTCTGACTACAGTTAGAGGTCAGAAGATGATGTTATCACGAGCACTCTATGGATAGGTGCTGATGTTTTTTTGTATTAACAATTTGTTTGGATTGCTTCATTAGCCCACCTGAATAAGAAAAGTATATTGAGAAAATATATTTGAATAAATCAATGAGTCATAGTTGATATGTGCCTTTAAAAATTCCTTCAGGTAGGAGTTCTCTGTATTTCAAGACAGTTAAAGTTTAAAACTTGATAGCTAAAATTTTCAATGATATTTTAGCATTGTAGGAAAGTGTCTCTTAATTCATACATTTATATTTATTCTGTGTGATTTTGGGCAAATACCTAAAATTGTGTAGGCTTTAACAAGCATTTATGAAATCAGGGAAATACTCCTCACGATGCATAATTTCCAATTAACCTAAAGATATCAAGTACATAGAGTTACGCACATTTTACATGACAGCTACCGCAGACACTTTAATTTGACTGACCAGAAAATATGTCTCAGTGAACTTTTCACCTATCTGTCTCTAGACGAGGACAGAAAATATCAATGCTCTTATTTCTAGCAATGCTGTAGAATGGATCGGAAAGGGTTGATGCCATTGTGTCCCCTCCATTCCTTCCTACACACACATCATTCTCTTCTAATCTTGAAACATGCCTTAATTTTCACAGTTGGGCAAAATGCTACTGAAAAAAAAATTATAACTGCTGACAGAATGATAGATACTAATCCAGTCATCATTGTCTACTTTAATTAATCACAAACTTCTTGCTATGTGTAGAAAATAAATAATTTCTATTTCAAACCATTTAAAGTTTTCTGTTACCAACTACTAAAACTTGCCGAACCGATAAAATGACTAATTGTAATGTTACTGTTCTATGAAATTAAAATCTCTCCTTGTAGTGATGGCAATTTTACCTTCACGATTAAAAGCATAAATTATGTGCTCAATGCCAGAAGGATATTGTGACAAATATATGACAGTATTAAGACAGTCACTAAAGTAAACATTATTTTGCATATTATAACATTGCATATCAACCTATTAATTCAATATCATAAAATATAAAGTAAAAATTTTACTTATACTGTGAATGTCTGTCTGAATTTTACCCATTGCATAGAAATAAAAATAGAATTTCCAATTTTATATATTTCTCATTACTTAAAATGACTGTTTTTCAGACACATGAAACAATTTTTCTTATCCTGTATTATCAGGGAAATGCAAATCAAAACCACAATGAGATACCATTTCACACTTGTAAGTGGCCCATATTTAAAAAAATTCAGAAACAACAAGTGCTGGAGAGGATATGAAGAAAAAGAAACCCTCTTACACTGCTGGTGGCAATGCAAACTGGCCCAGCCACTATGGAAAGGGTGGAGGTTCCTCAGTATACTACAAATGGAGCTACCATATTATCAACCTATTCTACCCCTAGGAATCTATGCAAAGGACACCAAACCTCTCATTTGAAAGGAAACCTGCACTGCACTCCTATGTTCATTGCAGCACTATATACAATAGCCAAGAAAGGAAACAACCTAAATACCCACTAAAACATGAGTGGATCAAAAAGTTGTGGTATATAGACATGAGAGAATGCTATTCAGAAATCAAAAAAGATAAACTCATGCCATTTTCAGCAACATGGATGGAGTTGGAAGGGTTGATGTTAAGAGAAATAAGTCCGAAGTTAAAAAGTAAATATCAGATAGCTTTACTTATATGTGGAATATAGAAAAAAACTAACAAAGGGTCAAAGATATTTACTTGAAATCAAACCATAGATAGGAAGCATCCAGGAGGCGAGAGGTGAAAAGGGGGAAGAGGGCATAAAGGATCACTGTGATGGACTACGGGCTCTTTGGTGGTAGGAGAAGTACAGTGACCATACTTGAGGGACGGATTACATACTGTTCAAAATATAACTATGATGTAAAAAGGAATATGTTTAAAATTTTTCAAAAATAAAACACAGAGGGCCTACCCGGTGGCTCAGTGGTTCATTGCTGGGTTGCGAAGCTGCCCATAGCCTCTGCAGCACAGCTTCCATCCCCGGCTGCCGGGGAGAATCCCACATGGTGCGCAGACCTCTCCTGCCACCCGCTGCTCCCGTCAGTAGTGTACTTCATTAGTCTGCCTGCTCTGCTCTCCTCTCTGACTCTGGTGAATTCTCTCACACTCCCAGGCCTCTGACTGTACCCAGTGCTTATATAAAAAACAAACAAACAAACAAACAAATAAATAAATCTTTAAAAAAAAATTACACACACACACAAGAAAACACAGAAAGTAACTGTTTGGATCTATCCTATCACCGTATTTGGAATATTTGGATAAAAAACATACCATTTTTTCTGTGACCATCTCTCACACACAGTAAGAGTCTATATTAGCAATAGTTGGTTAGGTACATGTTTAAAGTCAAGTTATTCAATGGCTTAACAAAATGAACATAAATCATCTACGTATTGCAGTAAGACACACACACACAAAAAATAAACAACATCACAAAGTATTATGTTTATTGCACATAAAATCCACTGTGGGGATAGACAATTCTCCAAGGTAATTCTTATTATGTGCATAACACAGGGATTCAGAAAATTTCCATATTTGCTCCACTTTAAATCAAGGATTCACAATTTATATGTTAAACCATGTGAGATTTGAAGAGTCTCACATGAAATTAAATACTTATTGCAAGAGTACACATCATTTCAACTTGCCATGCTGTCGAGAGCTAGTCATAGGTCCATTGAAAGCTATGTGTGTTCGGGCCTCCCCAGTGGCGCAGCGGTTGAGTGCTGGGTTGCGAAGCTGCCCGCGGCCTCTGCGACGCCAGTTCGATCCCCAGCTGCTCCCCGGCCACCGGAGGAGGGTCCCACATGGCGCGCAGACCTCTCCTGCCACCCGCTGCCCCCCTCAGCAGTGTACTTCGGTCCTTCTGCCTGCTCTGCCTCCCGCTCCCGCTCTGGCTCTGGTGAATTCTCTCACCCTCCCGCGCTTCTGACTGTACCCAGTGCATGTATAAACAAACAAACAAATAAATAAATAAATAAAAACATGCCTCTATTAAAAAAAAATTTAAAAAAAATTAAAAAAAAAATAAAGCTATGTGTGTTCAAGTAAGTGTATTCCATGGAAGGACTGAAATAAAAACAACCAACCTAACTAAATGAGTTAATCAGTATTCTGGTAATAATTTTAATAACTGAATGTATATGAAGTAACCATTAATTAAGAGCAAATAGTGGATAGATAGCCAGTGTTCCTTTAAATAGCCTCATAAAATATTGGCTATCTTATAATTATAATGAATAATGACATTTACCCTAAAAATCATATTTGAATAATTCCTCAGTCAGTTATTTTCTTTCCTTTACTAGTCTCAAACATACCAACATAGAACACAAAATTTGAGCAATATATGTTTAGTGTCAAAATATTCGGCCAACTGCACAACAGCTTCAATTTGATCAAAACTATTGTGACTACCAATATGCATTCTAAATCATATTTAGTACCTTGAAAAATATGCTTTCTGACCTAACAACAACAGCCTTGTTTCAAATAAACTTTAATTTTCCTCTCCTACATTAAAATCTTTGTAAATAGTCATAAGTAGTGGAAAATTTACACAAATCTCATAAAATCAAGACCTCTCTGTTTTTTGGTAATGTAACTACAATTCATTAAAAACATAGAATTGGTATAAGAAAAAATAGTTTATTTTTTATCAGACTCAATGAGTTTATCAGACTTCCTCAAAAGAAAAAAAAACACATATAGTATAAATAACGGAAACTGACACAAAACTGGCACAGAGAGAAATAATGACAAAGGGTAAATAGAATAATTATAATTACATGCAATATGTCAAAATTTAAGCAATGACATGGAATACATGAGAAGATCAAAACTAAATTCCTAGAGGTAAAAATGACATCTTTTAAGGTTAAACTATATATTGGACAGAATTAATAGGAAATGGCAGAAGAATTAATATAGTCAAGTAATAAAAAACTGGGAAATTATCAGAAAAGAAGCTTGAAAAAAACTTAAAAATTGGAAATTAAAAAAAAATTAAGAAATTTCACAAGCATCAGTAAGATGTGGGAACAGAGAAAGCAGGTAGGGGTGTGTCTATGTGTATATGTATGCATGTGTACAACTGTCATACTCACTAGTTCTGTAAGCAACATTTTCAGATTCTACATGTAAGGAGCATGTAAGTTCAGAATTTTGACCCAGAACTGAAATACTCCTCAACATACTAAATTACAGAGACATTACAAAAGCAGTATTTGAGGAAATATTTTTAATACTTAACATTTCCATTAGTAAAGAAGAAAAGTTTTTTTCAAAGATTTATTTATTTATATATACAAGAACTGGGGTACAGGCTAGAGGTGTGTGTGGGGGTGGGGCAAGAGGATTCACCGGAGACAGAGTGGGGAACAGAACAGGAAGATCTACTAAAATACACTGCTGAGGGGAGCAGCGGGCAGATCAGGAGAGGTCTGCTGCACCATGTGGGCAGCTCCCTGGCCAGGGATTGAACTCATGCTGCAGTGGCTACAGAGAGCTTCATAGATTCAGTCTTAATGCCTTCTGCCACCAGGGAGGCCCGAAAGAAGAAAAGTCTTAAAATCAAGACTTCCTAGTTAAAAAACTAGGAAAGAACAAAATAACTTAAGCATAAACAACCTTTAGCATAAATGATAAGAGGAAATAGAAATGTAATAGAAAATAAACAATAGGAGATATTATGAGCAACATGATGCCTATTGACTAAAATCTTTAAGAAAATACTCCTTGAGACCCAAAACTTACCAAAGTATATAAAGAAGAGAGAGGTAATCTCAATAATCATGGGTAGGAAATAATTTAAACATATAATAAAATATTTTCCATTATGTACATGGAAATGATGAATTTGCAAAAAAGTTTATGGAAGGTATTCTACCAATTCTGCACAAATTCTTCTAGAATAATTCAAAAAGAAGAATAATTTCCCACAGATTCACTCTGATATCTATTTTAAAAAAATTCTAGAAAACACTGCAGATTGATAGCCATAGATGCAGATTAAAAACAGATTTAGCAAACTGAATCTAGCAATATGTAGAAGGTACAACATAGCATAATCAAATGAGATTTAATATTAGAAATGCGGGTTTCAAGTTGCATTAAAATATCAAACAATAGGGCCTCCTTGGTGGCACAGACTGCACTGTGAAGCTGTCCTCAGCCTCTGCAGCACAGGCTCGATCCTAGCCAGACGTGGAGAAATCCTCAAGGCACAGCAGACCTCTCCTGCCTCACCCCTGATCCCCTCGGCAGTGTATTTCGTCAATCTGCCTATTCTGTTCCTGCTCTGTCTCTGGTGAATCCTCTCACCCTCCCATACATCTGGACTGTACCCTGGTTCTTGTATAAATAAATAAATCTTTAAAAAAAATCAAACAATATAATTCATCATATTAACAGATTGAAAATGAAAACCAAAAGGTCATCTTGATAAAGAAAAGCACTTGAAAATGTTTGACATCAATTCCTGAAAAGTAAATCTCTGGAAATTAGTGATAAGTAACAGATAATTTCCCTAACCTAATAAAGGAAATCTATGAAATATCAACAATTAAAAACAGACTTGAGGGTGAAAAACAGAGGGTGAGGAATTCTTTCCACCTAAGATACAGAATAGAAAAGATTCCTGCAGTGGTTAAGTATCCAGTTGATTTTGCTGGAAAGTTCTTTACTGGTGAGAGAAAAAAATGTATCTCTTCTGTTCAAAATGTATCTATTCTGTTCCATTGGTTCGTGTGTCTGTTCTTGTTCCAATACCATGCAATTTTGATTATTATGGCTTTGTAGTATAGTTTGAAATCTGGGAGTATGATGCCACCATTCCCTTGTTTTTCTTCAGGAAAGCTTTGGCTATTCGGGGGTTTTGGTGGCTCCATATGAATTTCATCAATATTTGTTCTATTACTTTGAGGAATGTCATTGAAAATTTTTATTGGAATAGCACTGAATCTGTAAATTGCTTTTGGTGAGATGGCCATTTTGATAATGTTAATTCTAATCCATGAGCAGGGGATGTCTTTCCATTTCTTTGTGTCTACATCTATTTCTTTTAACAGTGTTTTATAGTTTCCTTTGTATAGGTCCTTTACCTCTTTTGTTAGGTTTATTCCCAAGTATTTGATTTTTTTTTGTTTCCATAATAAAAGGGATGTTTTTCTTGATTTCTTCTTCTTTATACTGATTGTTTGTGTATAGGAAGGCTACTGATTTTTGCATGTTGATTTTGTATCATGCCACTTTACTAAACTGATTAGTTTATTTAGTTTTTCTGTGGAGGCTTTAGGATTCTCTATGTATATTATCATATCATCTGTGAATAGTGATAGTTTGACTTCTTCCTTCCCTGTTTGTATTCCTTGTATGTCTTTCTCTTGTGTTATTGCTTTGGCTAGGACTTCCAGTATTATATTGAACCAAATACAAAATCCAGAAATAAACCCACAGATTTACAGTCAACTAATCTTTGACAAAGGAGCAAAGAATATGCAATGGAGCAAAAAAAGTTGGTCCAATAAATGGTGCTGGGAAAACTGAGTTGCTACATGCAAAAGAATGAAGCTTGACTACTACCTCACACCATGCACAGAAAACAACTCAAAATGGATTAAAGAACTAGACATAAGACCTGAATCCATAAAATACATAGAAGGAAATATAGCCAAAACACTACATGACATGCACCTCAAAGACATCTTTACAGACACATCACCCAAAGCAGCGATAGTGAAAGCAAAGATAAACAGCTGGGACTACAGCAAATTAGAGTTTCGGTAGAGCAAAAGAGACAATAACCAAAACAAAGAGAAACCCCACTGACTGGGAGAAAATTTTTGCACACAACACTAATGATAAAGGACTGATCACAAAGATCTACAAAGAGCTGATGAGACTGAGGAAAAACAAAGTGAATAATCCAGTCAAAAAATGGGCAGAAGAACTAAAAAGAAACTTCTGCAAAGAGGAAATGCAAATGACCAACAGGCATATGAAAAAAAAAATCTTCAACATCATTTGTAATCAGGGAAATGCAAATCAAAACCACAATGAGATACCGTCTTACACCACTGAGATTGGCACACATTAAAAAAAAACTAGCAACAACAAATGTTGGCGAGGATGTGGAGAAAAAAGGAACCCTCCTGCAATGCTGGTGGCTGTACAAACTGGTCCAACCACTATGGAAAGCTATGTGGAGATTCCTCAACCTAGTAAAGACAGAGCTTCCATAGGATCCAGCAATTCTGTTCCTAAGTGTTTACCCAAAGGACACAGAAACATTAATTCAAAAGGGCACCTGCACCCATATATTTATAGTAGCACTATTTAAAATAGATAAGCTATGGAAACAACCCAAATGCCCAAAAATAGATGACTAGATCAAGAAGATGTGGTACATATGCACTATGGAATATTACTCAGCAATCAAAAAAGATAAACTCATGCAATTTGCAGCAACACAGATGGAGCTGGAAGGGATCATGTTCAGCAAAGTAAGCCAGAAAGAAAAAGAAAAATATGGGATGATCTCACTCATAGCAGGAATTTAGAAAACCTAAATAAGGGACCAGGAAAAAGACTAATTATAATAAAGAAAAATTCAAAATCAACAAGCAACCATAAACCAGAGACACACTAAGGGTGGGGGAGGAGAGGAGGGATTACGGTAAAAATAAGGGGGGTGGATATTATATGGGGACTATAACTGAATTAAAAATGCATACATTGTGCAAAAATGAAAAAAATGATGTAAGAATTATGTAAAATAAAATATATTAAAAAACAAAAACAAACAAGCAAACAAAAACAAAAACAAAACAAAAGGTATCTATATCCCAGCTACTTATGTGACCTAAGTAAATGTGGCTGTTTCTTGATTGCCTAAACTTTACCACTTTGGGTAGCTTTTATCAAATTAGTTTTCTGCCCATCTTACCATGTCTGTGAACACTGGCTAACTAGGGTCTGTGAACACTGGTGGCAACCAGGTATTCATATGCCAAATTAAAAATTATTTAGATTGAAAATTATACTTATTTTCACTTTTCCAGCCCTCTCATTAATTTTAATGCAACACAATTTTCCAAAGTACTGAATTGTTTAATTTCAAAAAATGGAGAGTGAAAATAGGAGAGATTTTTTTTTTCCCTTCACCTTTCAGAAATATACACTGGATACACATCCTGACTCTAGTTATGCATATTTAAACATAGGAGACCTCAATTTTACTCTTTGTAAAATGAAGAAAAATGCCTTTTTTGATTGCTGTTGCATTAAATTCTGTAAGTATGCAAAGAACATGTTTTATAATGCATTTAAAATATTTATATTTACAGTAAGTAAAAACAACCCCCAAAACTGAGCAGTATGTCCACTCCAAAAATAAATCTTAAATGAATGCTGCTGCTATAAAATTCAAACAGTGGCTATAAGGAGTGAAAAGCAATAGAAATATAATCAGTCATCCTTTTTCAAATATTTATACCCAGAAATGTAAGGATTTTGGGCAGGGGTGGGGTATGTTGGAATCAAATTAAGCATAAAACATGTGAATTCAGATTTCTGCACACATAGAGGATGTTTGGACATTCAAACCCATTACTATGCTATTTTCATTTTCTCTTGAAATATTCTTGCTTACTGTGGGAAAAACAAACTTATTTCTAAAATAAAATTTATCCTAAAACAAGTTTTAGAATAAAAAAAAATCACTTTATGGGTTTGACATATGTAGAGGTTTCGATTTTCTGTTTTAACCAGTAAACAATAATACCAAGAGAGGAGAAATACTTTTTTTTAAATTAAAATTATTTTTCTTACATCATTGTAGTCCCCATAGTTCTCCCATCACTGTATCACTCCATATTCTCTCGTGTTCATCCCTTCCCTATTTTGTCCCCAACCCCACCCCTCCCTTGCTGTATATGCTTCAGTTCTATGGTGAGCTTGCTAGCTTTGGCTTTTTCTGACCTTCCATTTGGTTTCTCCATATTCAACATATAAGTGAGACCATCCAGTATTTATCTTTTTCCTTCTGACAAATGCTTAGCATAATTCCTTTCAGCTCCATTAATGTTGCCACAGATGGCATGAGTTTGCCTATTGTGATCGCTAAGTAATATTCCTTTGCATAAATAGACATCTTCTTGATCCATTCATCTATTTTGGGGCATTTGGGTTGTTTCCATATCTTGGTTATTTTATTATTATTATTATTATTATTTTAAATATTTATTTACTTATACAAGCACTGGGGTACAAGCCAGAGGTGCGGGAGGGTGAGAGAATCCACCAGAAACAGAACAGGGAGCAGAACAGGCAGAAGGACCAAAATACACTGCTGAGGGGAGCAGTGGGAGAGACAGGAGAGGTCCGCCACGCCATGTGGGACTCTCCCTGGCCGGCCGGGAATTGAACCGTCACTGCAGAGGCTGCAGACAGCTTCATAGCACGGTGCTCAACCTGCTGTGCCACTGGGCAGGCCCTATCTTGGCTATTTTAAATAGTGCTGCTCTCAACATTGGCCTTCAGGCTTCCTTTCAAATTAGTGATTTTTCATCCTTTGGGGAGATTCCTAGGAGTGGAATCACTGGATCATATTGTAGATCCTTTTTTAGTGTTCTGAGGAACTGCCACACGAGAGGAGAAATATTTGAATCTAACTCTGTCACCTTCTTTGCTTATGACTTAGGAATGCATATTGTGAATATTTCACTAAAAAATAATCAAGGCAGGTCAAATCATTCCCTGGGAGATTTGGAAGCAAACAACAATATACAAAGGTCCTGAATTCACCCCCTCTCATAAACACACCAAAGGCATATCTACATGTAAAACAGCTCCCTCTGGAAAAGTACTGTCTACTATCTGAACAGTTTCTCCACAACAAAGGATAACAGGATCACGTTTAAATGGGCAGGAGAAGCAGAGGCATGGTCTTAAAAGAACCTGACACTGAGGTATGACAACAAAAGAGAGGGATCTCACAAGTCCTGAAGTGCTCCCAAAGTATCTCATGTTAGGTAACCCCAAACCTTGGAAACTACACCTAAAAGAGAATCTCCCCCAAAATATCACTTTTGAAAACCAACAGGAAATAATTCAGGGGAAATACAAGACTATAAAGAACTGACACAGTTTTTAAACAGTTCCCAAAGGATCTTACTCACCCCAAAACCAGGAAGCTTGAAAAATTCCAGCAACAGATGAGGATTTTAAAAATCTGACCATAGGGCGGATTTCATAGGGGCAGAAACTAGTTGGGATTCATTTTGGTACAGAGGTAATGACAGGCACCACTTACTTTTTTTTCTTTTTCTTCTTTTTTTTTAACATAGCTGCTCCACCTTGTGGGCACACAGGCATTGAGGTGGCATTTACCCCGAATAGCTGAGAGAGGACTGAACAGTCAATGACTAGTAGGCATGAACAAAGCTAAAGCATCAAACAAGCTTCACCTTTTGCACTCATTCACCCAGTGCCTCCCTCAGACCTTGGGCATGTCCTAACCCCTATGCTTCTCGGTAGCATATACAGCTAAAAATTCAAAGCGAAGAACCAATAATATACAGTGTGAAAGGATGGTTCTTAAAAAAAAAAAAAAATAGTGCCGAGACCACTAAACAGCTACATGCAAAAAAGAATGAAACTGGATCTCTGTTTTACAGCACACATAACAAATAACTCTACATGGTTTAAAGACTTGAAAGTAAGACCTGAAACCATAACCCTACTGGAAGAAAACAGAAGTGGTAAGCTCCTTAGCAATGGTTTTATTGATTTCTTTAAATTTTGCTCCAAAGGCAAGGGAAACAAGACCAAAAGTGTACAAATGGGACTGCATAAAACTAAAAAGCAATTGCATAGTGAAGGAAACAACTAACAACATGAAGAGCAATTTTACCGAATGGGAGAAAATATTGACAAATTGTATATCAGAAAAGATGTTAGTGCTCAAAATTAATGAAAACCTCACAGAACTCAATACCAACAAACTGATAAAAAAAAAATGGGCAGAGGATCTGAATAGATTTTTGGTACAAAAAGGCATGCCTGTGACCAAGGAGCACGACGAAAGATGCTCTACATTATCAATTGCTAGAAAAATGCAAATTAAATTGCATGAGATATTACCACACACCTATCAGCATAGCTATCATCAAAAACCAAGTAACAAGTGTTGATGAGGCTATGAAGAAAAAGGAACTCTCATGCAGAGTTGGTGGGATTATAAATTGGTAACCTACTGTGGAAAACTGTATGAGGTTCCTCAAAAACTTAAAAATAGAAGCACCATACAATCCAGTGATTCCACTTCTGGGTATTTGTCCAAAGAAAATGAAAACATTAATTTATAAACACACGCACCCCTATGGTTCGTTATTTATAAAGGCCAAGATAGAGGGGGGAAAAAAAACGTCCATCAATACACAAATGGATAAAGATATAGTATATGCAGAATACTTGTTAGGGAAAAATCTTCGTCACAACAAAGAATGAATGGTGTCATTTGTAACTAGAATGGACATTGGGGGTGTAATGATAACTGCAGTAAGTCATATAAAGATAAATACTGTATAATTTGACTTACATATATGGAATCTAAAAAATCTAAATCAAAGTCAGCCTTATAGTTGCAAAGAACACTTTGGTGGTTACCAAATGTGGGGTTGGGGGTGAGCAAAATGAATGAAATGAATCAAGATATTCAATTTCCAGTTATAAAATAAATAAGTTGAGGGATATAACCTATATCCTGATAACCACAGGCAATAACATAGTACTGAATTTTTAAAAAAAAATGCTAATAGAAAATAAACTTATTGTTGGCATCATTTTGCACGATATACAAATGTCAAATCATGTTGTTCATCTGAAGATATTATAATGTTTTATGCCAATTATTTCTCATTCAAATATTATTTCCTGGAATGACTCAGAAAATGTTTCTGTATGAAGTGTGTGAAAGTTAGAGATGTGCTACATATCAAGTTAATAAAAATTTTTACAGTTTTTTCCCTCACTTTGATTCTCAATCAGTACTTAAGAACTCAAGATTATTCATCTCATGATTTCAGAGGAAAGTATATGTTACAGATGTCTGGTGTGGTAGTAAAGCATTGAATTACAAGCGTGGCATCTTAAGCTAAATCTTCATTCTAACAATAATTTCAGGAATTATCATTAATATATCATAAATATATGATTAATTTCCTACTCTTCAACTCTACTGAAAGGCAGCTAGGGATAATAATGAGGATGTTTTATGTGATTGCATATACAGACAACAGATGTAGAGTAGCGACACAGTATGGTATAACATGCTTTCTTTCGATGTTAACATTAGGGTGACTTGAATTTTTATTTGACTTGCTAGTGAATGCCCCGAAGACTGCTTGTTGACACTGTTTATAACACATTAAACACTGTCCACACCTAAGTCTCTGATACAGTAACCCCTTAAGGAATAATATACTATCTATTCCTATTTCAATTAGTCTTATTTTCTGTTGTTGAAAATTAAAGATACAAAGATGGAATAGAGATAAAATGGATAGAATGAATCTGATGAAAAAAAAACAAAAAAAAAGTAAATTGATGGCATTTTACAGCTAAAAAATGCTTGTCTGTTAGAAGGAATGTTGGAAATTTTTATTCAGATAATTTCTTAATACAAATAAAAGCAAATAGAATATGTGATAGTCAAATTACTGGAGCGATATGTGTAGAATTTTACTCACATACAGAGTGAATACATTGAAATACAAATTACTGAATTTCAGAGGGGAGACTTGATTCTTTATATTTCTTTAGAATCTCCACGTCAAAATATATAGAATATGCATTTCCCATTTTCTATATAATAATAATTAAATATGCAGATGGTTATTAACCTCCTTCAGGCTGTTCTTCAAAAATTACTTTCTCGGGCATCCCCTGGTGGCGCAGCGGTTGAGCTGCCCGCAACCTCTGCAGCACCAGTTCGATCCCCGGCCACTGGCGAGGGTACCACATGGTGCGCAGACCTCTCCTGTCGCCCGCTGCTTCCCTCAGCAGTGTATTTCGGTCCTTCTGCCCGTTCTGTTCCCCACTCTGGCTCTGGTGATTTCTCTCGGCCTCCTGTGCTTCTGACTGTACCCAGTGCTTGTATAAATAAATAAATAAATCTTTAAAAAACAAACAAAATAAATTACTTTCTCTGTGGGGCACTTTCTAATTTCTCTGTTTAAAATGACATGACTGAACTATCTCAGTTTCTTGCTTGTTTTCATTTGTTCTACTTAATACATTATACTTATACTTTTATAATCCACTACTGATGTGTGAATTCCATCAAGAGACTTTAATCCTGCACTCTTCATTGTGCTATAAAACAGTCAATGGCACAAAATAGTCTCCACCCCCCCCCCCCAAAAAAAAAGCATTGATGGGTGAATGAATGAAACAACTATTTGTCAGGAACTATGTAAAATGATCTAAAAACCTTATTTCAATTAGTCCCTACAAGAACCTACAAGATAATGTTCTTATTTTTGTCAGGGAAAAGAGTAGCTTCGACAGTTTAAGAGTTACCCCAAACAATACAAATATTAAGAGTTGATGTCAGAGCTGTTATTCTAAAATATTTAAGCATGATTCTAAAACTGGCAGTCATATTCATTGATCTCATTATTTCTGCTGTAAAATCCAAGTAATGATAAAATTAGGATGTAATTTACAGTTTTACTCACATTGATCATGTTATTTCCAAATGAGAAGGTACATAGACTTTTATTTTTATTAATCAATAAATATAATTATTTTAATATATAAAGGAAAGGTACTAAAATATTACCATCTAGAGTAGGTATAATGACAGCAAAATGTCCTTTTTCATTGTTCTATGTTGTTAACACAATTTTAAAAAGACAAAAATTACTCTTTACTTAAACATTTTATTTTGATTTTGCATTTAATGCTACAATAGAATCTTGTGATAGCACCATAACTGGTATTAAGTCCACATCATCTGCCTCCACTTTCATTGTTTCTACTGAAGGATTATCATAAAAACTTTTACATGCAGGGGTCATCTCTAAAGTGGGGAAAAATCAGGACTTACAAATGGAAAAAGGCAACACATCAATTCTTAAATATCATCGCAAACAATAATTTAAAAAATATTTTAGATTTTCTTTTCTCTTTCTTTGTGTGTGGGGCGGGGGAGGGAGGAAGGAGATGCTGAGACTACAGGTAATGGAGATCCTATTGCATTTGAAAACTGAAACATATTCTGTCATCAATGTCTATTAACCAAAGACATATTATTCATAGAATCAACACAGGAATACATGTAACCACAAAATACAAAATGAACCCATTTACTACTCTTTTATTTTTACCACTGAAAAGCAGTTCTGTAGTGTTTTCATGATTGCACTAGGTAGTTGGAGGGTCAAGTTGAGTAAGAGGGACTCTAGACTTTGAGTTGAGTGATGGAACACTAGCCTTTGAGCATTGGTTTACAGAAGGATTGACAGCAAAATAAATAAATACCCCTGATTCTGCACCAGGTGAGTGGACATAAAAAAAAAGAAAAAGAAAAACAAACAAATGAACAAAAAAACTTGTTTTCTCAAGCTTCATGTATGGCCAAATTAAGATCAAGTTAAAATTCTGATTTTGAAATATATTTTCACTTTCTATGTCTTTCCACATCAGTAGATGTGAGGTTACTATTTTTATATTAAAAAAAATCATTTATTTAACCAAGCTCAGCATTTTGTTTGAAAATCCCAGGACAGAGTTTACTTCCAATTTAAAAATGCTATGAAACAAAATGGTAAATTTCGGTTGACAACTAGAAAACTTAGATATCTCAGTTCTATACACAAGAAACATTGTCTTCAGGTCAGCAAATGTCAGCTGACATCCTATATCTGAGTTACAAACATTTTACAAAGAATAATTTAATTAACAAAATTCATAAAGCAGTCAAGAAGATGCCCTACCTCCAGAATTTGTAAATTTTGGTTCTAAGAAACAATGTCCTTAGTGCAGAGATTTTCCATGTTTAGTTATGGATATGGGCTCCTTTGCTTAGATTCTGATACTATATAATCTAATTTTAATATAATTGCCAGCGACCACAAATTACAGGAATCTTGAAGTTCCAAATCATGCAAATTTCATTATGATTTTGTTATTGATTGAATTTAAAAACTGTATTAAGAACTATTTAAGAACGATTAAATTTAAGAATCTATATTTTAAATATATGTTGGGAAGTGGATTCACTAGGTAATGATACATGCAATATAATTATTTTCAGCATAACTGACTTGTTATCTGATTTATGATGGTGAACTAATCACTGCCTAACCCCTCTGGATCTTCACTGCATAATGTTTAGAAGCTCAAAAATGAAACAAGAAATTAAATTGTGAGTAGAAATGTGGAAGAGTTAATTGGACAAGAGACTGCAGTTGGTTCCATGTAGTAGACTCTGCGTGAGTTGAGGAAAGTGTAGAGGAAGGAAGACACCACTTAGAATGCATGCATCTTTGACCTCTCAAGAAGTAAGGCTGGTATTATTACCAAAACCCCAGATATCCCATAACATACATAGAGTTTAGGATGAAAAAGTTGATAAATGGGAATTTGTAAAATGTGCATCTACTTAATAGATGCATCAAGAATAACTATTTCCTCTTTCACTCTAGCAAACAGAATCACTAATTTCTGCTGCACTACCCAGGGAGAATAGCATGATTATGCTAGATACCAGTATCTGAAGAAGTGAGGTTTCATAATTGTAAACAAAAGAAATAGTTTTCATTGATTTTATCAGGAACATATCTATTAAAAAGACATTCATTTACTCATAATCAGAGCTAGACAGCAATAGAATCCAAAATATGTCTGTATTAGCTCCTCCTTGGGAGACTCTAATATACATAACGGCTTATTTTAGTGATGCAATAGTCCTGGGAACTTGATAGTGCGGCAATGTATGCTACTTCTGCCACCAGAAAAAAATTGTCATTGCTGTACCGGGAATAAATTTGTAGGGAAGTGACTGTATCCACTAGACACAGAATCATTTTAATTAACTGTATATTTGCGTCACTGGCACTGACTCAGAGTGGATGTGCGTGTGACACAGAGACATAACATGGATGGTGTTCCATTAAAGAGAAAAATAGAAGGAAAATTATTTGTAAGAGTTGAATAAATTGATGAGTCTGTAGTTTGATGGTCTCATCAAAGTTAATTAATTAAGCATATAAGACCCACCTTGATATGTCACATTGAATTGCCACATATCACAAGTAGATTGAAGATTTTAAAAGCCAAGACAGATAAATGAATGGATCTATAACAAAATACTTGCACATATTAGAAGGATTCCCAATGACATCTGTAAAGTCAGATACCACTAGTTCAAACTTAAGAAATTGGAGGGATGCCAGAAAGTGATCCAGGTCTTTCACAATTTTTTTGCAAAAATGGGTTCTTTTTGCATATATTAATTTATTCAATGAGAAATGAAAACAAGATAAGAATCTTCAGTAAAACCATAAATTAGTAAAAGAAAGTTATATGGTTAAAATGCAAAGAAAATTAATAAATTTGATGACATTGAGAATGGAATGAGCATAAAAGAAAATATATCATAAATAAAATTAAAAAAAACACTTAGGAAAAAGCAAAATGTAGCTAGTTTTTAATGAAATCAAAATACGTTTTTATTGTTTTCAAAATGAAACTGGCATTCCAAAAAGATCTAGTTTAAGAAATAGAAAAGTACTCCATAAAAAAAAAAAAAAAGTGCGATCAAACCCATACATCTGTGTTTACCTAAAGTGGGATCAAGTTTGATTTTCCTTTCCCTTTCTACACAAAAACTCCTATTCCGAACATTATTAGTGTACCAGAGCAGTAATCCTCAAAGTGTGGTCCGTGGGTCAACAATATCAGCATGACGTGGGAACTTTTTAGAAATAACTTCACATTCCAACCCATATCTCCATAATCAGAAACTAAAGGGTGGGATTTAGCAATTAACAAAAAAAAAGAAAAAAAAAGAAAATATATCAGTAAAGTATGAGAATTTTTAATCTTTAGAGAGAAAAACAACATATTTGATTCTCCAGTGAATGCATGTATTTTAAAATTATGTAAATTAGTTTTATTTAATAAAAAATGAGAGGTTTTAATTTCCAGTCACTAAAATCAAATACAATAGAAAGGAAAGCTAAACATACAAAATGTGGTTAATTTTAAAAAAGAACTTTAGAACTGTTTTAATTTTGCAAAAAATAAGGTATTGGGGTGTTTAGAAAGAGAAGAATTCTAGCAATCATTAAATGCTCAGAGATAATAAAAAGTATTACTTGAGTTTTATGTTACATTAGCTGTAATTTTCATAAAACTCCATTTTCACTTGAAAGGACTATTAAAGGGCAAACTTTGCTTGAGAAGCTTTAAGTATCTATCATATGTTGAAATTATTAAAATTGAGAGTAAATTTATAGTGATCCAGGCACTTCAAAGACAGCAACTGGAACTGTTATCAATGATGAAATTAGCATATTTAAGTAAAAAATAGAATTTTGAATAATGTGGCCAATTCTATAAACTTCCCTGTTCTCAAAAGATGTTTCTGATGGAAATCAGTGGAATTAACAAATGCAGCTTTTCACATGTATAATGAACTTTGTCATATTCAACAAATCCATGTAATTCTGTAAGCCAACATTTCCAAGTTACTGAAGCAAAGCCATGCATGGGCAAAAGATCCATTCAAAGTTCAAGATAGATTTCACTGATGATTTTCAATATAAAAATGCAAGAGTTCACAGGCATCTTTTCCAATTTGAGATTGCAACTAATCTTCCATGATTACACAGGTGGAAGGATAGACCAACTGTTACAGACCAGAGAAGTTCCTTCCATGGAAAAAAAGAGAAGCTAAGGGGAACAATCAGACACCCCCAGCACTCTGAGTTGCTTTGTGGGAGCCCCTACTCTGATCTCACATCACAGGGGTTACAGGAGAATCTGAAACTCAACCATTGGGAATATGCTTGAGAGAGAGAAAGGTATAGAGTAATGCAACAGCTGGCATGGAAAATCTTGACTGACTTCCTACCTGCAACACATAAACACCAATTCCAACAGTGACTTCACTTACTTGCAGAACCAGGGTGGGGGCACATCCTGACTGGGAATTCAGCAAGATGGAGATCTGCCCGATTTAGATTCTCAAGCAAGGTGTTTTGAGGATTCCAGAGATAGATTTGCCCACATCCAGGCAAAGTGCTGAGTCACAGTCCCAGGCATTCTGAAGCCCACTCTGAACACCTTCTAGCCCAATTGGACAAGAATTAGTGATAATTCCTATAAGCTGTGTTGCCCACTACCTTCCATTAAAGATATAGGCAGGTAAAACTGATTGGTACAAGGGCAAAGCCAGTAGCTGATACAAGGTTTACCGTGCTACAAGCAGGCAAGAGGACTTAATTCATAGCCAAGACTGAGAGCAACCTCTTTTCCCTCTTGAACAGAGAACCTGGGGAAATATAGAATTGCCTATAGATGCCTTTACTGATTATTTTTTCAAAACATTTAAAAATGAATTAACACAAGCCTCCCTAGTGGCACTAGGGGTTAAGACTCAACCTATGAAGCTATCCACAGCCACAGCAGCATAAGTTTGATCCCCAGCCTGGGAGCTACCCACAGGGCGCAGCAGACCTCTCCTGACTCACCTGCTGTTCCCCTCAGCAGTGTTTTTCGGTCGATCTGCCTGTTCTATTCCCTACTCTGTCTCTGGTGAATCCTCTCAAACCCCTCCCCCCCCCAACCCCCCCCCCCACCTCTGGCCTATACCCCAGTTCTTGTATGTACAAATAAACATCTTTAAAAAAACAAAAAAAAAATGAATTAACACCAATCTTTCCTAAATTCTTCCCATGAAATCACAGAGCAGGGAACACTCCCAAAAATCACTTCAGAAGGCTAGCACTGCTTAACTGCAATCCAGAAAAGGGCACTACTAGAAGTCAATATCCCTGATAAATAAGCAGGCAATTATAATCAATAAAATATTAGCAAACCAAATTTGGTAGCACATTAAAAGGATCACTCATTATCACTCATTATCAAGTGGGTTTTGTCCATGGGTTACAGGGAGAGTTCAACAAATGCAAATCAATGTGATATTTCACATTAATGGAATGAAAGAAAGGAATCAAATGGTTATCTCAATAGGCACAGAAAAAGTATTAGATGACATTCAACATCTATTTGTGATAAAACTCTTCAAATAAAGATAAAAGGAATGTATCTCCACATAATAAAGGCCATATAAAACAAATTCTTAAGTTCACACTCTGGTGAATGATTGAAGGCTTTTCCTCTACTTTGTTTCTAAGATCAGAAATGAGAAAAGAGTGTCCACTTTCACTACTCTTACTCAATGTAAAAACAGAAGCCCTAGTTAATCAGCAGGAATGTAGTAACTATTAATAGGATTAGGAAGAAAGCAATATAATGTCTGTATCTGCAGATGACATGATATTATATGTAGAATATCCTAAAGATTCAATCAAAAATCAGATCTAATCTACAATTTGGTAAAGTTGTAAGATACAAAATTATTATTTTTATATACTGAAAAAGCAAAAATCCAGTCCCATTTATAACAAACAGCAAAAGAAAATACACAATAAAATACTTTGGAATACATTTAGCTATGAAGGCATAATTCCTCTACTCTGAAACTACAAAACATGGATGAGATAAATTGAAGGTACAAATGAATGGAAAGTTATCTCATGTTCATGGATTGAAGAAATAATAATGTTCAAATGTCAATACCACTGAATAACCAGCTACAGATTCAATCCTATGAAGATTTCAATGACATTTATTACCAAAGTTCAGAAAGTATGGTAGCTGTAAATGTGAATGGGAGCTGTAAAAGTCCCTAATAGTTATAGGAATGTTGAGAAATAAGAACAAAGAGGAATTATAATATCCAAACAGCATGGCATATGGCATATGGGGGGCAGGGAAAGGAGGGATTATGGTCAAAATAAGGGGGTTGTAATTGTATGGGGAATATAAAAATAAAATTTAAATTAAAGAAAAAAAAAACAGCATGGCATAAACACAAACAGATCAATGAAGCAGAAATGAGACCCCAGAAATGAATCTAAGCATATACCCAATAATCCCTTTAGCCAGGGCCCAATAATACTCAATGGAGACAAATACTCTCTTCAACAAATGGTGATTGAATAATTAGTCACATGTAAAAGAATGAAACTGGACCTCTATCTTATACCACTCACAAAAATTAACATGAAATAGATTTAAGATTGTATGAAGCCATAAAGCTATATGTCTCAGATCTATGGTCAGTTTGCAAGTTTTGTCTTTTTCTTGATCTTTTGTTCTGTTTCTCTATATTCCACCTATAGGTGAAACCATCCAATATTCATCTTGTTTGTTCCTTCTAACTTATTTCACTTAGTCTAGTTCTTTCCAGTTCCATCCATATTGCTCAAATAGCTTATCATTTTGATCACTGAGTAGTATTACATTGTGCATATATACCACAATTTTCTTCTTTTTCTTTTTTTTTTTACATACTTGAAAATCAGGTCTTTATTGACAAAAATTTTCCTGGTTCGGTTACAGAATGAGTCTTTTCCACTGTCCAAAGGATTTAGGCTGGGTCACTGTGTAGAACTAGTACTTACTGAGCCACACTTGTGTGGCACAATTACATGCTGTACATGCGTTACCTTCATCCACTAAAGCTACGACAATTTATAGAATAAAGACACTTGTGCAAGGCGACTTAGCAAAAAAGTAGATGATCATGGATTTAAACTCACACTCCCAAGTCCCTATATTTAGGCACCACACTCCACAATATCTGGTTTCTCATACATTGATTTTATATGTTTGTTAATTTGCAAATCGTGGTACTTGCAAATATACCAAAATTTTCTGATCCAGTCATCTGTTTTTGGGCATTAGGGTCGTTTCTATATCTTGGCTATTGTAAATAGTGCTGCAATAAACATAGGAGTGCAGGTTTCCTTTTTAATTTTTTGAATTAATTTTGTGTCCTTTGGGTAGATTGCTAGGAATGGAATTGTTGGATCACAGGGTAGATTCATTTTTAGCATTTTGAGGAAACTTCACACATCTTTCTATAGTGACTGGACCAGTGTGCATTCCCACCAGATTCTTCCCAGCATTTATTTCTGTTTTTTTTTTTTTTTTAATGTGTGCCATTTTCACTGTTGTGAGGTGGTATCTCATTGTGGTTTTGATTTAAATTTCCCCAATAATTAGTGATGTTGAATATTTTTTTGATTTTTTTTTATTTTTAAGATTTATTTTATTTATTTATACAAGCACTGGGTATAGTCAGAAGCATGGGAGGGTGAGAAAATTCACCAGAGCAGAGCAGATAGCAGAACAGCCAGACAGACAGAGGAGGACAATGCTGAGGGGAGCAGCGGGCGTGGCAGGAGAGGTCTGCGTGCCATGTGGGACCTTTACCAGTGGACAGGGATTGAACCGGTGCTGCAGAGGCTGTGGGCAGCTTCGCAGCCCAGCACTCAACCACTGCACCACCAGGGAGGCCTGATGTTGAATATTTTTTCATATGCCTGTTGGTCATTTGCATTTCTTCTTTGGAAAAGTGCCTTTTCAAAGGAACAAAGGACTCTTGAAATCAAAATATTTAAGCAAGCCAAGTCAAGAATATTTATTAGGTTCAGTGTGACAGCACCCACATTGATGGCCAGACTTATTCAAATTAATGTGAGGAAAGTGAGGAAAATTGGGACAAAGATCATTCTTAATGACAAAAGAAATCTCTATTCCCAGAACAGAAGTACAATGATTGTCTAGTCCAAAGGCTGTGGACAGACCTCAGTTCTGATCTTGGATGGCATTAATATTGAGGGATAGAACTGGACAGACTTGCTTGGAATGTTGTTAACCAAATTCTTTTTGACACTGTGCACAGAATGATTTGTTAAAAATGAATTTAGCTATATAAAAAACAAGGAGATTGTACACAGGATGCAGCTTCAAAATACCAAGGTGGGAAGGACTTGGCAGAAATCTCCAGCCATTCATCAAGAATACAAAATTTGCCTATTGATGAGAGAGGAAAAACAGCAGGAGAATTTAGCTTTAAGAGCCTGAAATCAGAGTAAGGGCTCCCTACCACTGACTATAGTTCACAGTCAGAACCCAAGTAACCCCAAAGGTAAGGCCCAGTTAAACAGACCACCCCCAAAAAAATCACCTAATAAGAAAATAAGTACATGTTGTATTCTTAATGAGTTTTTTGGAAAGACAGACTGCCTCAGAAGTTTTTGATAAATCCAGGGATTTTTAATTTGTTAGCATGTTTATATTCAGTATATTGCTGAAATGCCTCCTCTAGGGCTTGGAGATAGTGGCCTACCAGTCGTAGTGGACAAACAAAATAAAAATTACTAGCAAGGCTACACATGAATTAGAGACTAATATGGACTAGTTTTTTTTATTTTTTTAAGGGAAATCCTTATTTTTCAAGGTTGCAATGTAAAATAATGATAATACTAATTTTTCTGTTTCCTGAGTAATCATTTTTCCTTTTTTTAGATGGATATATTGTATAAATTTTCCTATTTATAACAAATGTTATCTATTACATATTATCATACAAACTTATATAATGCTACATCATATATGCTAATCATGTCACACACATTTGTCTGTGTATATGTATAGAATATATAATTATGTATAGGTAGCATGTAACATGTTAGATGTATACAACATATTCTATATAATTATATATAATTTGATAGATTTCTTTTGTCATTAAAAACTGAACATTGCTTTTTTAGATATACGTGGCCTGATTTTAAATGTTTCTTTCTGAATATTTGATCTCTAGTTTCATTGGGTTCAGAGAATATACACACCATGATTTAACTCAGATTTCAAATGTATTACCTATTTTATGTACTTTTAACTATCCACTCATTATATTATGCTTTTAGAATGAGATAAAATATTCACCCTTGATTGTTCATAGACTAATTAGAATTTTCCATTATTTTATGTAAAATATAAGCACTTTGCAATGTTACATGCCAATTTACTCCATTCCTTTTACAGCAGTTCAGGCATTGCCAAACTACAGGTACAAACTATGATCCTAAAAATCTGGTCAATACTTATGTTTTTGTAAAGCCTTAAACAAACAATGGCTTTGCATTTCAAAAGAGATAAAAATTTAAAAAATGGAAGAAGAGTAGATACAAATCCACTGCCTTATAACAGAAAGTGGATTAGTGCTTACCAGAGGCTGAGGGAGATGAATGAAGGCTTGGTTCATGGGTTCAGAGTCTTAGTTTGGGAACAGGAAGATTTTGGAGTGTGTATGGTAGTGATGCCGTGCAACAATGTGGATGTAAGTAATGCCACTGAATTGTGTACTTAAAAATGGTTAAAGTGTAAATTATGCTATGCTCATTTATGACCATAATAAAAATATTACTTAAAAAATGTCCAAACAGGAACTATTAGCTGGCAAATCTTTTTTTTTTTTTTAATATTTTTTTTTTTTAAAGATTTTATTTATTTATTTATTTGTTTATACAAGCACTGGGTACAGTCAGAAGCGCGGGAGGGTGAGAGAATCCACCAGAGCCAGAGCGGGGAGCAGAGCAGGCAGAAGGACCGAAGTACACTGCTGAGGGGAGCAGCGGGCGGCAGGAGAGGTCTGCGCACCATGCGGGACCCTCCTCCTGTGGCCGGGGAGCAGCCGGGGAATTGAACCGGCGCCACAGAGGCCGCGGGCAGCTTCGCAACCCAGCGCTCAACCGCTGCGCCACCGGGGAGGCCCTAGCTGGCAAATCTTTATATATGTGTATTAACTTTTAATACAGTAACTGTAATTTCTAAGTATTTTTAATAATCTGTTTTCTCTCACATCTTCCCCTCTACAGCCTACTCCCTTCAAAGGGAGGGCCAAGGGCTTGCTTTCCCCAAAGTCTGCTCTGCCTAACCTGAAGTCACTGCAAAAAAGAGGTAAAATAAAAAGATCTTTATATGTTAGGATACAAATATATAAAATATAAAATTAATTACATATTAGGATAAAATATAAAGGAAATTATTTTTGTATATTATATATATATATATTTCATGAGATAACACACACACACACATATATAGTATATTTTCTTACATCTGGGTAATAAAAGCTGTGATTTCAATTTCTGAAATGATGCTTCTAAGTCACAGATTTTTCTTTTTTCCTTCTAAAGAACAGATACCAATTTTATGCACTATATATGGATAAATAAATAAGGAATAAGATCACATGTGTCTATTTTTTCATAGAATTTGATGCATGTATGCCTTTCTTTTTATATCTGCATTATGAAATAAAATTGGTGAAAAAGTAACTTCATTTTCAAAACTACCATTAAGTCATGTAGTTTCCTTTCTTATTTTAAGGAATAAAATAACTCTCAATCACTATTGAAGGCTACATATTTTACAAAACTCTTTTAGTTATATTATTCACTAAATAGCAAAAACAAAGGTTTATCAAATTACATACTCTTAGAAGTGTATATGCATGGACTCAAGGTCATGAGAACATCCATTTGAAGGCAAGGTTTTGTCTTTGAAACAGCCTGAACCTAATATTTCCTTGAAGTATAACTATCTCTTTTAAGGTTGAAAATCTTAAAAGATCTCAGATACATTAGAGAAGAAAGGTCATAGCTTTTATTAAAAATCAATATTACTTACTTCACAAAATACATGTAGGCTGAGTCCATTTAGAGACCTACTAGGATCCTCCGAAATCATATTATAGAATTTTAAATCTCCCTACTGGGTGGGGCAGGGAGTGGGACACAAAACATTATAAACTAAATTCTCAGTCAATTCTCAGACAGTGCAGTGACTGTGTGCCTGGCAGCGAACCCAATACGGTGTATCAGGCAATAGATACTGTGGGGTCCTGACCTTGAATTAACTGAATAGTTTTTTGAAGAATTAATGTGATTTACTCATGGTAATATTTAGCAGGGAAGTTCGTGGAAATTGCTTTAAGTATTGACTGCAAACACAATTCCACATTGTAGAAGCAGTGCAAGATTGTAGAAAAGGATACAAATCTGGCACCTACTTACATTCTCTAATCTGCAATTTTGAAAGTTTTTTGAATACTTTTTTTAACCTTTGAAACTAGTCAGAAAGCCATAGGCAAAAATAAATTATCAGAAAGACTGATGAATGAAATTTCTATTATGATATATTTGGTGGTAAATGCAGAAGATATCTTTGTTAAAATTAATAATTGAGGGCAGAATTTGCAAATTTCTATGTATTCCAATAATACAGCAAGTAATGGATTAGACATTTTTGGCTCTGCTCAATAATTTCTGCAGAAGAAATATATCAGGACAAGTGTCTGACAGGGCTTTAATTTTTTTTTTTTAAGATTTATTTATTCTTGCATACAAGAACCGGGGTACAAGCCAGAGGTGTGGGAAGAGGTGGCGAGAGGATTCAAAGAGACAGAGTGGAGAAAAGAACAGGCAGAATTAACTGAAATACACTGCTGAGTGGAGCAGTGGGAGAGACAAGAGAGGTTTGCTGTGCCATGTGGGTCACTTCCCTGGCCAGGTATTGAAGTCATGCTACAGTGGCTGTGGATAGCTTCACAGTGCTGTGTTTAACCACTTGTGCCACCAGGGAGGCCCTGTTCCTTAATTTTAACTACAAATATTTAGGGTAAATTCCTTATTAATAGGAATCATCTGGTCTTTATGATGTAACCTGCTATAACTAGGTTTTTAACAATGTCATTAAAATTTTGAAAAATAAAATGTTTATGAAGTGTCTATTTCTCTCTTTTCAGTCATTGCAACAGTAAAAAAAAAAAAATCTATTTTATGGGCCACCCCTGGTGGCACAGAGGTTGAGCATAGAGCTGCGAAGCTGCCCACAGCCTCTGTAGTGCTGGTTCAATCCCCAGCCACTGGCGAGGGTCCCACATGGCGCGACAGACATTTCCTGCGGCGCCTGCTGCTCCCCTCAGAAGTGTATTTCATTGGTCTGCCTGTTCTGTTCCCCACTCTGCCTCTGGTTAATTCTCTCACCCACCCACCCTCCTGACTGTACCCAATGCTTGTATAAATAAATAAATAAATGAATAATCTTAAAAAAAAAAAAACTACTTAGTTTTGCAAAAGCGTAAGTCCAGATGGCTTCACTGATGAATTCTACCAAACATTCAGCAGTGAATTAGTGCCTATCCTACACAAACTATTAAAAAAAAATTTCAAAAAAAAGAAAAAGAAGGAATACTACCAAATATGTTCTGTGAAGCCAACATTACACTAGTACCAAAACAGCACAAAAAAAGAAAATTACAGGCCAATCTCCCTCATGAACAGTGATGTGAATATCCTCAACAAAATCCTTGCCAACAGAATCCAACAATGCATCAAAGGGATAACACACCCCAATCAAGTGGGATTCATCTCAGGGACACAAGCATGGTTCAATATACAAAAATCCATCACTGTAATCCAACAAATCAACAAAAAGAAAAATAAAAACCATATGGTCATATCAATAGAAGCTGAGAAAGCATTCAACAAAGTCCAACATCCATTTATGATGAAGGCCCTTGAAAATCTCGGGATAGAAGGAACATACCTTAACATGATAAAAGCCATATATGACAAACCCGCAGCCAATATTATTCTCAATGGTGAAAAGCTGAAGGCCTTTCCTTTAAGATCAGGAATAAGACAAGGATGACCTCACTCACCACTGCTCTTCAATATAATACTGAATGTCCTAGCCAGGGCAATGAGACAAGAGAAAGATATACAAGGAATCCAAACAGGGAAAGAAGTAAAACTATCACTATTTACAGATGATATAATACAGAACCCTAGAAACTCCACAGAAAACTGATTAAAAATAATTAACCAGTTTAGTAAAGTAGCAGGATATAAAATCAACACACAAAACTCAGTAGCCTTCCTATATGCAATCTAAAGAAGAAGAAATCAAAAAAAACATCCCTTTTATGATTGAAACAAACAAAAAAATATACTTGGGAATAAACCTAACAAAAGAGGTGAAAGACCTATACAAAGAAAATTATAAAACACTGTTAAAAGAAATAGAAGACACAAAGAAATGGAAAGACATCACCTATTCATGGATTGAAAGAATTAACATTATTAAAATGTGCATCCTACCAAAAGTAATATACAGATTCAACACTATTCCAATAAAAATCTCAATGACATTCATTAAAGAAATGGAATACTGATTACAAGTGATATTGAACATTTTTTCATATGCTTGTTGGCCGTTTGCATTTCCTCTTCAGAGAAGTTTCTTTTTAGCTCTTCTGCCCATTTTTTGACTGGATTATTTTCTTTTTGTTGAGTCTCATCAGCTCTTTGTAGATTTTTGTGATCAGTCCTTTATCATTAATGTTGTGTGCAAAAATGTTCTCCCAGTCAGTGGGGTTTCTCTTTGTTTTTGTTATTGTCTCTTTTGCTGTGCAGAAGCTCTGTAATTTGATGCACTTGTAATAAGGGAAATGCAAATCAAAACTACCATGAGATACATCTTATACCAGTGAGAATGGCACATATTAAAAACTGCTGTGCTCCCCGCTCTGGCTCTGGTGAATTCTCTCACCACCGCCCCCCCCGTGCTTCTGACTATACCCAGTGCTTGTATAAATAAATAAATAGATTTAAAAAAAAAAAAGAAAACAAAAAAAAAACTAGCAACAACAAATGTTGGCGAGGGTGTGGAGAAAAATGAACTCTTCTGCACTGTTGGTGGGAGTGAAAACTGGTCCATCCACTATGGAGAGCTGTGTGGAGATTTCTGGACCAACTAAACATAGAGTTTCCATATGATCCAGCAATTCCACTCCTAGGTATTTACCCAAAGGACTCAGAAACATCAATTCCAAAGAGCACCTGCACCCCTATGTTTATAGCAGCACTGTTTACAATAGCTAAGCTTTGGAAACAACTCAAATGACCAAAAATAGATGACTGGATCAAGAAGATGTGGTACATATACACCATGGAATAATACTCAGCATTCAAAAAAGATAAACACATGCAATTTGCAGCAACATGGATGGCAATGGAAGCGATCATGCTCAGCGAAATAAGCCAGAAAGAAAAAGAAAAATACCGGATGGTCTCACTCATAGCAGGAATCTAGAAAACTTAAATAAGGGATCAGGAAAAAGAATAACTATAAGAAAGTAAAAATCAAAATCAACAAACAACTATGAACCAGAGACACTCTGTGGGGGGTAGGGGGTGGGGAGGGGAGGAATTGGGGTCAAAATAAGGGGGTTGCAATGGTATGGGGAATATAAAAATACAATTCATAATAAAAAAAAAAGAAATGGAATATTGATGAAATTCATGGAACCACAGAAAAAAAAAAATACCAGAATAGCCAAAGCTCTACTGATGAAAATAAAGGAGAAATGAGATATCACACTTATAAACTTCAAGCTATACTACAAAGTCATAATAATTAAAACAGTTTGGTATTGGAACAAAAACATACACACAGACCTATGCACCAAATAGAGAGCCCAGAAATAAATCCACACTTATACGTACAACTGATCTTTGACATAGGAGCAAAGACTATGCAGTGGAACATGGAGAGTTTGTTCAGTAAATGGTACTGGGAAAATTGGACCACCACATGCAAAAAAAAAAAAAAAATGAAACTAGACCACTACCTTTCACTGTGCATAAAAATCAACTCAAAATGGATAAAAGAACTGGATATAAGACCTGAAACTATAAAATATATAGAAGAAAATATAGGTAAAACACAACAAGTCATACATTGCAATAACATCTTTAAAGACTCATCATCAAAAGCAATGAAAGTCAAGGAAATCATAAACACCTGGGATTACATCAAACTGAAAAGCTTCTGCACAGCAAAAGAGACATTAACCAAAACAGAGTGACACCCTACAGATGGGAAAAATCTTTGCACTCCAGTCAACTGATAAGGGACTGATTACAAAGATATACAAAGAACTCACATGACTCAACAAAAACAAAATAAACAATCCAGTCAAGAAATGGGCAGAAGAACTTAAAAGACATTTCTCCAAAGAGGAAATGCAAATGGCCAACAGGCATATGAAAAAATGTTCAACATCCCTTATAATTAAGGAAATGCAAGTCAAAACCACATTGAGATACCACCTTACATGAGTAAGAATGGCACACATCAAAAAAACTAGCAACAACAAATGTTGGTGAAGATGTGGTGAAAAAGGAACTCTCACATCGCTGGTGAGAGTGCAAACTGGTCCAACCATTATGGAAAGCTGTCTGGAGTTTCCTCAGTCTGCTACAGATGGGTCTACCATATGACCCGGCAATTCCACTACTAGGGATCTACTCAAAGGACACAAAACCATTGATTCAAAAGAGCACCTGTGGGCCTCCCCTGGTGGCGCAGGCAGTTGAGCGCAGTGCTGTGAAGCTGTCTGCAGCCTCTGCAGCGCAGGTTCCATCACGGCCGGCCAGTGAGGGTCCCACATGGCGCAGCAGACCTCTCCTGTCTCGCCCACTGCTCCCCTCAGCAGTGTATTTCATCAGTCTGCCTGTTCTGTTCCCCACTCTGTCTCTAGTAAATCCTCTCACCCTCCCGCACATCTGGCCTATACCCCAGTTCTTGCATAAATAAATTAAAAATATTAAAAAAGAACACCTGTACACCTATGTTTACTGCAGCACTATTTATAATAGGTAAAACCTGGAAACAACCCAAATGCCCAAAAATAGATGACTGGATCAAGAAGATATGGTTTATATAAACAATGGAATAGTATTCAACAATCAAAAGATAAACTCATGCCATCCATAGCAACGTGGATGCTAGAAAGTATTATGCTCAGCCAAATAAGCCAGAAGGAAAAAGAAAAAAAAAAAATCAGATCGTTTCACTTATAGTAGGAATATAGGGAAACCAAATAAGTGTAAAATAAGACATAAGTGTAAAAAATAACAACAGTACAAAACACAACAAAGCATAAACAGACGATTATAAACCAGAGACATCCTGCAGGGGAGGAGGAGGGAAAGGGATCAGAGGGAGGGAGGGAGGAGTACAGGGGACTGAGGTGATGGTGCATGGGTGCATAGGTGAAGGAAATTCTATAGGGACTACGCCTGAGGGGGCTGGGAGAAGCAGATATTGTTTAAAAATGAACAGTGATGTAAAAAATTAAAAAAAAAAACTATGTTTTGGTTAGTCTATTCATAATCCAAGTCAAGCTTCAACATTATGTTATGTGTGCTAATAAGAAAATTCACAGAAAGGACATTTTTCATGTAACTGTTAATACAGAAAGAACATATTAAAGATGGACTTTCATTACCTACAGCATTATTGGCATTAAAGAGGTATGAGATATAGAATTGCTCTTTGGTTATAAACATTTTTTATGTATTGCTCAATAACTTTTTCCAGACATCCTGCAATCTCTTGAGGGAGTAAACATTTTAGACAAGTGATAAACCAAAAACTTTGATTGAATTAAAATGAAACCAGTTCATGGTTCAAATGAATCACAATGTGTTCCTACACAGCTTAATAATTCAAATTTCCTCATTTTCCAACATTTTACTGCTATGATGCATGATTAACTAAAGGGTGTTATTTCTGGAAAATTCAAACTGGCAGTTCCTCCTGCTGATCCCAGTGCTTTTGGGAACCTCACTCCTTTAACTAATTAGAATGTCAGAAAGTGCTGATGACCTCTGCATTGAAGAGAACTCTACAGAACTTAATAGGAATGGGTTATTTAGACTGCAATCATCTTCTCATTAACTCAAGTATGTGCTATAGTCAGCAATAATCTATAACTAGTATTTTATTATTACACAGAGTGGGAGAAGATTCACAAAGTTTAAAATCACAATACAAATATATGACCATCCTTTATTCAATGTAGTGTAAAAGAATTATATATAAAGAAATAAAGTAATGAGATAGAAATGTAACATTAACATGGACTCGAATATACAGAAGAAGAGTGGTAATATTTAATACATACACACAGGTATGTACTTTTCTCTCTTCATTCACTTTTTCTTTTTCTTCAGTTTCATTATTTGATCAGGCTATCATTTCCATATTTGCTGAAAAGTTAACTACAAATATTTATTGCTATTATTAACATGGTTTATACAACTAAATTTTCATTTCATGATAGAGTACATAATTTTCACTAAAACCACCTGATTGTTTTAAAGTATCCATAACGATGCTGAGGAATGAAGAGCCAAGGACTAAGGCATTGGCGCAGGAGGCTTGGTGGAGGATGAAACAGGCACATGTTCATAATTAAAAATGTAACCCCAAAGTCATATATAAAGATGGATGAGTTAATAATAATAATAATAATAATAATAATAATAATAATAAGAGTACCAGGGAGATATAGCCAGTAAAAAATTACGAAGAATAGGTTAAAGAGAAAAAGGAGGAAAGATGCAAGGAAGAGGAGAGACCCCGAGAGTAAGGAATTGAAGGGAGCTGAAAGGGGAGTGCTTGACAGTGGAGAAAGGCACAAAGGGCACATCTGTTGGTAGAAGACACAAACTCACCGAAATGCCAAGCAGAAAATGTGTGGAGAGAGAGCTGACTCCAGATAAAACATCTATCTCCTTGGCAAGGCTGGAATTGCCCCTCTCCTCAAACCTTCCCCTTATCTGCTTTCATGTCTCATCTAATCAAGCACAAGATGGATTGTTTTTCCTAGATTAAATCAACCATTCTAATTTATCCAGAAAGTCCAAGTGGACATCCAGTATCCTGATATTAATAGCATTTTCTTTTGTCACCAATGGTCAGCACTGAAGAGCATATGGTTGCTGAAATGTATTATGTAAGTAAATGAAGACCACCTACTGAGTACAGACAGAAGCTGCTTACTCAGAGCCTGCAAATACATGCACAACCATCAGTATTTGTGTCCAGGAAATGCTGAAAAAGAAGCAAGATGGTAGAAAATCTTTAGAGGGGGATTAGGGCAGGCTTCAGTTATGCTCTGATTGGAGGTTGTTAGCATGCGCAAGCTGGAGGTACACCAACCAGAACAGCCTGTGAGACTGGTTACAGGAGCATATTTGACTTTCTCTGATTGCTACAAAATTGAATGGAGGGTGAAGAATTAGGGAAGCTAGTAGTTGTAGACTAAGCCCTGCCGCTCTTAAGTCACCTGCTACATAGTTGGTTGCTGCAGACCGTGGGTCAGAGTTCTATATATGGTTTGATGATTGTCAATTTGCAGGCTTACTCTCTAAAAGCTTTTTAGATTAGTGCTTCTTTTGTCAAGCACAGTGGCCATTTATATCTTGCATTTCGGTAGGATGCTAATACAGCTGAACTATAAATGAATGAATGACTTACTACCATTGCACGTATTTTACTTCTATCAAGAAAGATATAATTGGTGGAGATAACAATGGCCATGATCACAAACCTGGGATCTGGACTTCTAAACGTTATCTATATTTATAAACTTGAAAGTCAAATTGTGAATAAAGCTCATGAAAAGATGCCTAACATCAGTGCTCATTTGGAAAATGTAAACCAACACACCTCAGTGAGAAACCGTACTTATTAGGATGACAGTTATTTTAAAAAAGCAATAATAACAAATGTTAGTGAGGAAGCTGAGAATCTGGAACCCTTGGTACTAATATCAGGAATATAAAAAATGCTACAGATATTATGGTAAACAGTAGGGTTGTACTTCAAAAAAAGTAATAGATTTGCCATATAAGCCAGAAATCCCACTTTAGGATAGGTATTTACCTGAATGTATTGAGACTAGGGGAATCAACAGGTATCTCTACTTATGCTTATAGCAGCATCATACACAATTGACAAAAGATGGGAGCAAACCAAACATTCATTCACAGATAGATGGATAAACAATATGCAGTGTACACATAGACTATTATTCAACCTTCAAAAAATAAAATTTTGACATGTGACATGTCATGTTTGGACTTTAAAGATATTATGCTAAGTGAAAGAAGACAAAAAGTACAAATAATTTATGATTCTCTTTATATTAGGTATCTGGAGTAGTCAAATTCATAACATTAGACAGGAGACTAGTGGTTTTCAGAGGCTAGATAGAGGAGGGACTAAGGAGTTACTATTTAATTAATTAATGGGCACAGAAATTAGTTTTGCAAGATGAATAAAGTTCTGGAGATGGGTGGTAATGATGTGCATATGCCATCAAGAATATTCTTTACGCTGTGAACTGTATGCGTAAAAATGGTTAAACTTGTAAATTTTGGTTACATATATTTTAATGCAATTTAAAAGTAAAGTTATAAAACAAATTAAATGATGCAAGAAAAGCATTTTACAAAGACTCAAAGTTCAAGCTAGTGTAATATAGGTGATCAATGATTTGAAGCCTCTCAGGTACTTAGGTAATTAAAGTAAAATTAAGGAAGAGGTGCATTCCTTTCAAATAGTCTCTCTGTTGGCTTTTTAGGAAACCATGTAACTGCTAAGTGGCTGAGTCATCAGGCAGATTAATCATATATACAACTTTGAAGCTTGCACAAAAGGCTTTCACTTGAAGCATTTGTCAGCCAAGAGCCAACAGAGTCAACAATTTTGCTTAAAATTAACAAACAAAACCAATGTTTTTGTGTTCTTTGTTAGTCGAAATATACTTACACATTGGAGGAACTCATAGACTACTAAGTGTAGACCCTCCAAATTTTCACCTTGACATTTTGTTATTTTCTTAATAAATATAATTATAGGAGTTACCTGTATATTTTTTTTAATTTGGGTAAGTTATTAAACAACTTTTTATTACTAACACATCATTATTCCTAAAGGCACATTGCCCTGTGTAAGAAGACATGCCATTTTAATTGGAAAACATAATTTTCACTTCTCTTTCATTTATATTTTATATCTCATGATTGGAAAGAACATAGAATGCCATGTACTCAACTTATTTCCAAGCTTCCTCACATAAAGTTCTTGGTGTTTTTAGATATATTTGCATGTGGTAAAGATCAGTTAGATGTTCACATAACTTATCTCCATTTTCTCCTGTGTCTCCAAAAAGATTTAAAAATGCATTCTGGAAAAGTAAAATACTCACAAAAACTAAATGTGCTCAATAAGAAATTATTTTAGAATGTGTGCATGTGTGTGTATGCACACGTGCATGCGATAATCTCCTTTAACATAATGATATAAAAGAAAGGATTTATCAGGTCTTTTTTTTTTCTTTTATAAGAGAAAGCTTTAATCTTCCTATTGTGGAAGAAGTCTCCAATTAGAATGGAGTAGACATTTTAGTGACAAGAACTGCAGACATATTCTAGGTAACTTAGTAGTAAGAAAATTATTAAAAGAGATAAATAACTCAAGTATTCAGAACAACCACAAAACCAACACTGAGGGTCACATATCTAGGCAAAGCTCTGATAATGCCAAGGAGACTTTGTGCTCACTGTGGATAGCCTGGAGCACCTCCCAGACACTGCCTGTCTCAGCTGCTAGGCCCACTCACAGTCAACTGTGACCCTGCCGCTGTGCTTCTTAAGATGGGTTGTATCAATCCCTTGCTTGTTCACTCAAGTTAATTAGCTCATGTGGTGAGCATAACTGAAGTAGAGACTGCAAAATGTGCTAAAGCACTTAAACATGAAATGCTGGGAGAGTGGGGAACTGGTACTATCAGCTCTGATGTCCAAAGATGCAGAGTTGTCAATACAGAAATGGAGGTCAGATACAGTGGAAGATAATTAGAGTATCAACGGTAGGGCTGATCCCTGAAAAAGGATTTAGAGGCTCTTTCAGCAGGAAGGGCCTACTATTAGTTTGTTGTGTGATTCTAACCAAATGGCCAATACAGCTTTAATCTTCCTCTCACCTTACTAAACCTCAGACAGGTTTCTTCCTGACTCTCAGGCCAGCTTCCCTTTTCTTAGAACATTTTCTTTAGAAAAGCTGCAACTGAAAATTCGCTCCGTGACTCTTTGCAAAGTAAATCTTCTTCCAGTCTCCAGTTTCACATGCTAGGAATGTCTTTTTTAAGTTTCTGGGATCCACAACTTTGACATTTAAGCCTCAACAATGTTGGGGGCTCTATCCTCCAGTCTTGTGAGAGGGTGGGCCCTAAGTTCCATAAGCACAGTAACAAACACAAATGCCTAGACCAAACTCCCCCCCAATAGCCCTTCTAAAGTAGTTTTCCACTAACTCACCCCGGCACTAAAGAAACTTCAACTTTTGTTTCAATGAACTTGAGTTCAGTCTCTCTCCCTACTGCCATAGTTTTTACCCCTACTACTGAGATAATCTTGAATAAAGTCTTCCTTAGCATTTAACTCCATCCAATGTAATGTTTCCTTCACACAAATGACTGAAATATACATAATTATATAATTAGGTAGATAGAGACAGTTATGATATGATAGAGACTTGCACACATACCTACATGCATGCACACACCTCAGATGTATCTATAGACTTAATATTTTCAAAAGAAGGTAAAATCATGATTGATATACAAACAAAAAACAAGCTGTTAAAAAGTTTGTTCAATTCATTGGTATAACTTAACTATGTATAATGTTGACTTTATATCTCTCTCAGTTACTAACAACTTGCCTGAAACTGGAAGTTACACAATGGCTGAGAGTTAATGAAAGGGTTGGAACCTGATAACCTAGGAGAGTATAAAACAAACTATGCAGAGCTTCTTTCTACGATTGTGTTTTGGTCAACTTTCTGGAATGGTTGCAGACTTGCTCTTTGTTGCTTCTAGCACATATGTTGCTTAGATTTTGTTGCTGATATGGGTTTGTGGGATTGAGTGGAAGTGTGGAATGGCATCTAACTCTGGGGAAATGAGCTCCTGAGCTGATCCATAAAAACAGCACAATGCTCTTTTGGCTCTGCCATTTCTTAGCTTTACAGAAAAGACCCTCTCAAGATCCATCTGAAAGGTTATTTCAAAGTCCATGAGCAACATGTATAAAATATTAAGAGAAATGATATTGTCAACACGATTTAAAGAATGTGTTCCTTACTGAGTGTGTGAGTGCTGTGGTATTCATGGACAACTTTAACCCAAGAGAATGAATGTAGTGCATTTCTAATTAGACTTTCGTGCATGGGAGAGATGAATCATAATTTTAATCCCTGATATATAGCATTTTAGTATACTGACCTTTCAGTAAAGGTGCATGCTTGATTAGAAAACATTTGAAACACCCTTGCTATTGGAAGACAGAGTTGTAAATGGTAAAAGCAATGAAATGAGCCCCCAACTCAATATAGACTCTTCAAAGGTCAAGATAAAGCAGCCCATCTATTTAACTGCCCGAATATATGAGGCATTCATCCTAATACAAGACAATTTCATGTCAAAGACTATAAAACAAGAGCAATGGCACTACATTGAGTTTATAGTCTATCTTAATAAGATAAAATTTCACATATTTATATAGACATATATGTAATATTCTATGTCATAATTCTGTGATATTTCTTTGCAATCACAAGAAAGCATTTCCCCCCAAAATATGATATATATTTTTAATTAAATCAATTAAGTTTCCAGTGAATTAGAAAAGTTTCATCAACAAGAAAATAATTTCTAATAGCATCCTAAAAAAAAAAAATCCCTCTCTAAACATTGCTGGTGTTTTACTTTTGTGTGAGGATTAATGGATTGTTTTCCGTTCTGTTGAATTATTAAGCATCCTGATATTATATTTTCTTTAAGCTACTGTCTATAAAGCCACCCTCAAAAGTGTTGCCTCAGCACTAATAAGTGAGTTTGAAAAATAAAACAAGAACAAAACAAAACTATTATCTGGGAAAAATATTTGGAAAAAAGGGAATAATTTTCTCATTAGATTTTATGTTTTATGTATAATAAGTGCTTACATTATATATTACAACTATCTACATGGTATCCCTTATTATTTGAAGCAAACAGTAAAATTTTGAGATTTTTTAGTCATTTCATTTTTAAAACAGAAAAGTTTAATGGCATTTTACAATATTATTAGCTTTTATAATAAAACAGATGGGAAGAAAATCCCTCTGATATGTTGTTTTTTTAACATACAGTTTACCTTACACTAACTCAATTTAAACAAATGAACATAGGTTCATTCCATAGTTTCAATTAAATCATACTATTAACAGAAATTCTAAATAGCTTTTTAATTTTTAATACTTGCTCTTTTGTATATATGGATGCATGTTACATATTTTTCTACATATACTAAATGCTTCTTGTCTGGAACTAATAATTTTCCTTTGTTATTCTTGACTTTCATTTTTGACATGGGAACAATGGGATTTGTGAAATGTTCACTTACAATCTTATGTAGATGGTCATTTTCTAACATAAATAAGACACAATAATTTTCAGGTCTCATTACTTGCAATTGATAAGAACTGGGTATCATAATTTAATGAGAAATCTAGCAGTAATTTATAATACCTTGAGATATCTTGGGTGAAAACAGAATGGGTTGTGTAGATTTGTAGAACATAAAATGAAACGATCATCACATGATCTTTCAAGGCTTAAAAACAGTGTAACAGTACTACTAGTAAAACCTAAGTAAGTGTCTGCTTTGCTAGATAAACTAAGACTATTGTCCCACTTAAAAATGAGAACACAAAGAATAATGAAGAAAAAAGGTAAAGGAGTAAATCACTTATTGGTGATGAGAAACATTTAGTTACAAGTAATCATTTCACAATGGTGCTGGGCACAAGAGGTCCAAAGGATCCTTTTCCCTCAAATTTTCAGACTGCCAAAATTAACAATGTAGCATTCGTAGTCAGCATGAGCTGACATAAAAGGGACTGGAAGATAAACCAGACATGGAGTAGAAAGGGGTCAGTGTTTGAAGTAGATGGTCCAGGATTGCTTCCATTGAAGAGGAAGAAAAATATCTTGATTAGGTTTGTAGTTGTCAACCAGCTACATCATTTCAGCTATACAGTGAGGTCTCCACACATTAAATTCCTAACTCTTTACTCTACTCTATCCATATTTCAGCATATCATTAAGGAATCCAGTTTGATTTTAGAATGAGCTGAACTTATCATAAAACAAGGGAGAAATCAGCAGACAGAATTTGGGCATCTGTTGCAAACAAGGTTGAATTTTTATCCATTACATTGAAATAAACAGGAAAAGGCACTATTTATGAGATTGCATAGGAATAAAGAAGGGTTGGGGTCAAGTGAGTGACAGAATCTGGTGTGAGGGAAAGATACCAATAGAGAAGGGTGATTAAGAATTTGATATTTTCTTTTTTTTTAAAAAAAAAAATTATTTATTTATTTATACAAGCACTGGGTACAGTCAGAAGCGCGGGAGGGTGAGAGAATTCACAAGAGCCAGAGTGGGGAGCAGAGCAGGCAGAAAGACCGAAGTACACTGCTGAGGGGAGCAGCGGGCGGCAGGAGAGGTCTGCGCGCCATGTGTGACCCTCACCCAGTGGTCTGGGAGCAGCCGGGGATCAATCGGGCACTGCAGAGGCTGCGGGCAGCTTTGCAACCCAGCGTTCAACTGCTGCGCCACCAAGGAGGCCCTAAGCATTTGATATTTTCAAACATGGAATGGATAAATGAAATAATTTTGCTTCTCTGAATAATACTTAAAGAAAATCTTTCAGTCACTAAAGATGAATGATAAAGACCGACTTACTCTTTATTGGTTTTCTTTCATTTAAGCATATTTACTTAAAATTCATCTCTTCTTTTTTTTTTGAAGAGCAGGTTGTAAGTCAATGCTTCTTTACACTACTGTGCTTTACTAAGTGTGTTTTACAGATTGTCTCCAAGCACAAGAGTAACACCTACTCCACGCATAGTTAATGTGGGTGCCCAGACTGATATCACTGTGCATGCACCAATGAGACTGGAAAAGATATCATAGTCATAAATTGAGATTTTTTCACTAGTAAAATATCAATCACCCAAGTGGGTCTGAAATGACTGGAATTAAGGAATTTGTTTCTGACTGTTATTATCTTCCCCTTGACTTTCTAAAAGCAGACTGTTTGCCAGCATGTCCATCTTAAGAAACTTCTAAAACAAAATTGAGATGTAACTAAAGCAAGGTAGAAGATCACCAATTCAGAACTCCCAGAGAAGTGAAAAGATAACATTTTTAAGTTGTAAAATTTTACCCATATACATAATTACAGAATAACCACAATCAATTATATACAGTGGGAATGATATATCTTTGGCTTTATTTAAGAGTTATATCAGCCTGGTTTATCTACATACAGTCAGCTGAATATGCACACATCTATATTCACATCAGCAGATTAAAAGGACAGAGACATTTAACCCAACCAGCAGCAACATACTCATTACACTTATTCCCAAAATCAATGGTAGAACAACAACAAAGAAATAGAAGAGTTAAAATAGCATAAAGTTATCATTCCATCTGTTTTCTGGTTTTTACTACATGGATTGATGTCTGTTTGTTTTTTTTTTAATGGAGAACCATGTCTATCATGAATGACATACTCAGAGAAGTGGTCACCCTATGGGTCCAGGTCTGCAACGCAGACATTTCAGATGTTTTCAAATTAATTATATCAAATGAATTGTTTAAATATAGGATCCCAATTTTTATACTTTCCCTATTAATATAGAAATTATTAAAAATGACATGTGTAATCTGTGCTTAATCATTAACTCAAAAACCTAATTTGGTTCTTGGAAACTTAATGTTACTGAGATGGACTTCAGAGAAGATCCCTTGCAATTAGGCCTTAATTTAACTTGCAGTAATTATTGTATTGTTTTTTGTTTTTTTTTAATTTTTAATACATTTTATTTAATATAATTCTTACATCATTTTTCATTTTTGCACAATGTATGCATTTTCATTTTGGTTATATTCCCCATACAATTCCCACTCCCCTTATTTTTTTTTGACTTTGTGACTTGGATTTTTTATTTTCTACCATTTTTTTTAATTAATAAATTTTATTTTTATATTCCCCATACAATTGCAATCCCCCCATTCTGACCCCAATCCCTCCCCTCCCGCCCCTCCACCCCCCAAAAAGTGTCTCTGGTTCATAGTTTTTGTTGATTTTAATTTTCACTTTCTTATAGTTATTCATTTTCCTGGTCCCTTATTTAAGTATTCTAGATTCCTGCTATGAGTGAGACCATCCAGTATTTTTCTTTTTCTTTTTGGCTTATTTCACTGAGCATGATCCCTTCCAGCGCCATCCATGTTGCTGCAAATTGCATGTGTTTATCTTTTTTGAATGCTGAGTAATATTCCATGGTATATATGTACCACATCTTCTTGATCCAGTCATCTATTTTTGGGCAATTGGGCTGTTTCCAAAGCTTAGCTATTGTAAATAATGCTGCTATAAACATAGGGGTGCAGGTGTTCTTTGGAATTGATGTTTCTGTGTTCTTTGGGTAAATACCTAGGAGTGGAATTGCTGGATCCTGTGGAAGCTCTATGTTTAGTAGGTCCAGAAATCTCCACACAGCTCTCCATAGTGGTTGGACCAGTTTGCACTCCCACCAACAGTGCAGAAGAGTTCCTTTTTCTCCACACCCTCGCCAACATTTGTTGTTGCTAGTTTTTTTATTTATTTATTTATTTTTTTTTTTTTTTTTTAAAAGATTTATTTATTTATTTATACAAGCACTGGGTACAGTCAGAAGTGCAGGAGGGTGAGAGAATTCACCAGAGCCAGAGCGGGGAGCAGAGCAGGCAGAAGGACCGAGGTACACTGCTGAGGGGAGCAGCGGGCGGCAGGAGAGGTCTGCACGCCATGCGGGACCCTCCTCCAGTGGCCGGGGAGCAGCCGGGGATCGAACCGGCGCGGCAGAGGCCGCGGGCAGCTTCACAACCCAGCGCTCAACCGCTGCGCCACCGGGGAGGCCCTGTTGCTAGTTTTTTTAATATGTGCCATTCTCACTGGTGTAAGATGGTATCTCATGGTAGTTTTGATTTGCATTTCCCTAATTACAAGTGATGTTGAGCATTTTTTCATATGCCTGTTGGCCATTTGCATTTCCTCTTCAGAGAAGTTTCTTTTTAGCTCCTCTGTCCATTTTTTGACTGGATTATTTTCTTTGTTGTTGTTGAGTCTCATCAGCTCTTTGAAGATTTTTGTGATCAGTCCTTTATCATTAGTGTTGTGTGCAAAAATTTTCTCCCAGTTGGTGGGGTTTCTCTTTGTTTTTGTTATTGTCTCTTTTGCTGTGCAGAAGCTCTTTAATTTGATGTAGTCCCAGCTGTTGATCTTTGCCTTCACTATCACTGCTTTGGGTGATGTGTCTGTAAAGATGTCTTTGATATGCAAATCATGCAGTGTTTCGCCTATATTTCCTTCTATGTATTTTATGGTTTCAGGTCTTATGTCTAGTTCTTTAATCCATTTTGAGTTGATTTTTGTATATGGTGTGAGGTAGTGGTCAAGCTTCATTCTTTTGCATGTAGCGACCCAGTTTTCCCAGCACCATTTATTGAACAAACTTTCTTTGCTCCAATGCATAGTCTTTGCTCCTTTGTCAAATATTAGTTGACCATAAATCTGTGGGTTTATTTCTGGATTTTCTATTTGATTCCATTGGTCTGTATGTCTGTTCTTGTTCCAATACCATGCAGTTTTGATGATTAGGGCTTTGTAGTAGAGTTTGAAGTCTGGGAGTGTGATGCCTCCATTCCCTTCTTTTTTTTTTCAAGAGAGCTTTGGCTATTCGGGATTTTTTGTGATTCCATATGAATTTCATCAATAATTGTTCTATTTCTTTGAAGAATGACATTGAAATTTTGATTGGAATAGCATTGAATCTGTATATTGCTTTTGGTAGGATGGCCATTTTAATAATGTTTATTCTCCCAATCCATGAGCAGGGGATGTTTTTCCATTTCTTTGTGTCTTCTTCTATTTCTTTTAACAGTGTTTTATAGTTTTCTTTGTATAGGTCCTTTACCTCTTTTGTTAGATTTATTCCCAAATATTTGATTTTTTTTGTTTCAATAATAAAAGGGATTTTTTTTTTATTTCTTCTTCTTCAGATTTATTGTTTGTATATAGGAAGGCTACTGACTTTTGCGTGTTGATTTTGTATCCTGTCACTTTACTGAACTGATTGATGAGTTGAATTAGTTTTTCTGTGGAGTTTTTGGGGTTCTCTATGTATATTATCATATCATCTGCAAATAGTGATAGTTTGACTTCTTCTTTTCCTATTTGGATTCCTTGGATGTCTTTCTCTTGTCTTATTGCTCTGGCTAGGACTTCCAGTATTATATTGAAAAGCAGTGGTGAAAGTGGACATCCTTGTCTTGTTCCAGATCTTAATGGAATTGCTTTCAGCTTTTCACCATTGAGAATAATACTGGCTGTTGGCTTGTCATAGATGGCCTTTATGATGTTGAGGTATGTTCCTTGTATCCCAAGAATTTCAAGGGCTTTTATCATGAATGGGTGTTGCACTTTGTCGAAAGCTTTCTCAGCATCTATTGATATTATCATATGGTATTTATATTTCTTTTTGTTGATGTGTTGGATAACGTTGATTGATTTTCGGATGTTAAACCATCCTTGTGTCCCTGGAATGAATCCTACTTGGTCGTGGTGAATTACCTTATGGATACAATGTTGGATTCTGATAGCTAAAATTTTATTGAGGATTTTTGCATCCGTGTTCATTAGGGAGATTGGCCTATAGTTTTCTTTTTTTGTGTTGTCCTTGTTTGGTTTTGGTATTAGTGTAATGTTGGCTTCATAGAACATGTTAGGTATTATACCTTCCTTCTCAATTTTTTTGCAAGAGTTTGTGAAGGATAGGCACCAGTTCATCTCTGAATGTTTGGTAGAATTCATTTGTAAATCCATCAGGTCCTGGGCTTTTGTTTTTGGGGAGGTTTTTGATTACCATTTCAATTTCGCTAATTGTAATTGGTCTGTTTAGGTGTTCTATTTCTTCTTTATCTAGCTTTGGGTGATTGTAGAGTTGTAGGAATTTGTCCATCTCCTCTAGATTGTTGAACTTGTTTCCATATAACTGTTCATAGTAGTTATTAATTATTCTTTTGATTTCTGCTGTGTCCGTTGTGATTTCTCCTCTTTCATTTATTATCCTATTTATTTGTGCTTTCTCCCTTTTTGCCCTTGTGAGCCTGGCTAGGGGTTTATCTATTTTATTTATTTTTTCGAAGAACCAGCTCTTGGTTTCATTGATCTTTTGGATTGTTTTTTTAGTTTCGATTTCATTTATTTCTGCTTTGGTTTTTATTATTTCTTTTCTTCTACTGGTTTTGGGTTTTTTTTGTTGTTCTTTTTCTAGATCTTTGAGCTTCGAGATTAGGTTGTTTCTTTGAGTTCTTTGTTTCTTGATGTGAGCATCTATTGCTATATATTTTCCTCTTATTACTGCTTTTGCTGCATCCCATACATTTAGGAAATTGGTGTCCTCCTTGTCATTCAATTCAAAGAATTTTTTAATTTCTTCTTTTATCTCCTCGTTAGTCCAGTGGACTTCCAGTAGTGTGGGTTTCAATCTCCATGAGGTAGGAGAGTACCTTGCCTTCTTTTTATGGTTTATTTCTAGTTTGATGCCTTCATGGTCAGAAAAGATGGTTGGTATGATTTCAATCTTGGTGTATCTGTTGATGTTTGTCTTGTGCCCCAGTATATGATCGATCCTAGAGAATGATCCGTGTGCGCTTGAGAAAAATGTATACTCAGATTTTTTTGGGTTTAGTGTTCTATATATGTCTGTTAAGCCTAAGCACTCTAGATCCTTATTTAGAGCTTTAGTGTCTTTACTTATTTTTTGTCTTGTTGATCTATCCATTGTTGATAGTGGTGTGTTGAAGTCTCCCACTACGTATGTGTTTTCTCTGATGTCTGTTTTCAGAGATGCCAATAGTTGTCTGATATATTTTGGTGCTCCTTCGTTTGGTGAATATATGTTAATGAGTGTTATTTCTTCTTGAAGTATTGTCCCCTTGATCATAATGTAATGACCACTGGGGTCTCTTTTTATCTTTTTAAGTTTGAAATCCGTTTTATCTGATATGAGTATAGCTGTTCCTGCCTTCTTTTTTGGTCCATTTGCTTGTAGAATTGTTTTCCATCCTTTAACTTTGAGTCTATTTTTATCTTTTGCAGCTAACTGTGTTTCCTGGAGACAGCAAAAGGTTGGGTTTTGTTTCTTAATCCAGCCTGCAACTCTGTGTCTTTTTATTGGAGAGTTTAGTCCATTTACATTTAGAGTTAGTATTGATATGTTAGCATCTGTATTTGCCATTGTGTTTGTCTTTCCTTTGATTTTATTTATTTATTCTTTTAATAACTTTCTTTGGCCTTCTTTTGTTGTTATTCGTCCCTCTGAGGTTCTGGCTTTAGGACTCCTTGTAGTATTTTTTGGAGTGGGGGTTTAGTCGTAATAAAATTCCGGAGTTTCTGTTTGTCTGGGAAGGTCCATATTCTTTCTTCAAAGAGGAAGGAGAGCTTTGCGGGATAGAGTATTCTTGGTTGGCATCTGTTTTCTTGGAGTCTGTTGACTATGTCCCTCCACTCTCTCCTTGCCCGTAGTGTTTCTTCAGAGAAGTCTGATGTCAGTCTGATTGGTTTCCCTTTGAATGTTATCTGTTTCTTCCCTCTTGTTAGTTTCATTATTTTTTCCTTGTCTTGGATTCTTGGGAGCTTTACTATTATGTGTCTTGCTGTATTTTTCCTTTCGTCATGGAAGTTTGGTGTTCTTCTTGCTTCTTGTATATCAATTTTCAGATCCTTCTTCGCGTTTGGGAAGTTCTCTTCAATTATATCCATGAATATTTTCTCTGTTCCTACATCTCTCTCCTCTCCTTCTGGTATTCCTATAACTCTTATATTTCCTTTCCTCATGGAGTCAGATAGTTCCCGAAGTCTTTCTTCGGTGTTTTTCCTTCGTACTTTTCCTTTCCTTCCTTTTCTGTTTTAGTTCTTTTTATTTCTGTGTCTTCAAGAGTACTTATTCGTTCTTCCATTTCATCTATTCTGCTTTCATTGCTTTTCCCAGAGTTCTTTAGCGTCTCCATTAATTCTTTGATCTCCTGCATTTCTTTTACTTCCCTCTTTAGGGACTCAGTTTCATTCTTCTGGTCATTAATTATTTTCCCCTTATCATTGTTTTCCTTTATGACTTCTGTCAATTTTTTAATCACAGCAATTTTAAATTCTCTATCTGGAAGGCTCAGAAGTTCTTCCAAGTTACTGTCATTGCAATCTGGTAGATGGTTTTCTTTTTGCGGTGTGCTTTTTTGCTGAGGAGTTGCTGGGTTGCATGTGGTTTTTCTACTCCCTACTGCCTGTTTTCTAATTTGTTTTCTAATTCGTATTCCTTGTGACACTGTGTTGCTGGTACTGGCCGGCATCTTGGGTGATCTTCCAGCTCACCACTGGCTCCTCTGGGGAACTTCTGCTGGGTTCACAAGTCTCCAGCAAAGAAATGTTCCTGCTCTGTCTCCTCGGTGAGCCTTCTGCTGGGTTCACACAGTCTCCAGCAAGAAAGGTCCCTGCTGCAAAATGCCAGTGCCGGGGACGCGCTCCCCTGCACTCCCGGTCTGCCCCAGCGGTGGGTGCTGCTCCCCTCTGGGCTAATTATTGTATTGTTGCTTTAGATGTTCTTTTTTTTTTTTTTAAGATTTATTTATTTATTTATTTATACAAGCACTAGGTACAGTCAGAAGCACGGGAGGGTGAACGGATTCACTAGAGCCAGAGCAGGGAGCAGAGCAGACAGAAGGACCGAAGTACACTGCTGAGGGGAGCAGTGGGCATGGCGGGAGAGGTCTGCGAGCCATGTGGGACCCTCCCCGGTGGCCGGGGTTTGAACCAGCGCCTCAGAGGCTGCAGGCAGCTTTGCAGCCCAGCACTCAACTGCTGCGCCACTGGGGAGGCCCATAGATGTTCTAATCTATTGGTTTGATTTGGAAAATTGACAAAAAATACATAAACTTTTGCAATAACAAAGGCCAGATGCTTTGTTAGTGATAAAATTATGTATCTTAACAATATTACTACTTAGGTCATCATTCAGTATGAAGCTCAAACTCCACTCTGATTTATAAATGGATTAATATTTGAATATGGAAAATATTATTCATAAAAATCATTTAACACATTCATAAACTGTGTTTTTCTCCCCCCCACAAAAAAATAAAAACAAACATGTAGCTTTATAGATTTAAATTAAAATAGGGCAGTGTCTACTGGAGAATATTTTGGATATCCTAAACATAATTAAAACATCAAAACTTAATCTGTAACCTTTAATTATCAATAATGAAGAAAAGCAGAAAGCAAACATTACTTGTACTTGAAGGTATCAGTTTTGAAAATAAATTACCTAATTTAAACCAGCCATTTAATTCTGTGGAAGAAAATCCTACCTTGAAAAGTCTCTTCCTGTTTCCAAAGGGAAGGACACTTTATTCTTCTATCCAGAACATGATACTCACATCTGACAACAATTAAGAGAAATGGCACCACTTAGCCTCTTGAACTGTAGCAACCACAAGAGAGCAAAGAATTGGAGGAAAAAATCTTAAATGATTGAGTACAAATGAACCATTGTATGAAGCAATTCAGATAAGGCACTTCAAGTCCAGAAATAATGTTTTCAGGGGATAGTACTTTGACTAATTATGTAGCTCATAACTTAACAGTGCCAATGACCCTGCATTTTTAGATTTTGTGAGCAATTTTGTTTTACAAGTATTTTGCCTGCAAACCAAATAGTTTCAAGCAAGTCAATTTGAAAGAAGCAGAAAGTTACCTTAATAGGAGCACAAATTATAGTATATTTTACCAGTAGTTTTGACTTAAGTAACATCTATTATAGGCTAGGCAAGCAATATCATTGTTAACATTTTTCTCAACCTATTTTTTTTTTTTCAAACTCTTGAGAACTAATACTGCCAAAGATTTCTCAGAACATGTGTCTGTAATTCCCTTACATGACTCCTGGGTCACTGGGAAACTGTTAACATTTTGTGAACTTTATACAATTAGCTCTGTCCTTTGGGTGTTCAAACACATTTTCTTTATCCTGACACTGTGTATGGGAGAGGAAAATTTACAGTGGAAATGTAGTCTTGCAATCTTCTTCATTAAAGTCTCCTAGGGCACTTTACAATCATTAAAAGTTATAATTAGCACTGAAGTACATTCAACTCCTAAAAGGATCGTTTTTTAAACTAATAACTTTTTTAAACATCTGTATTTTAGAGTCTCAAAACAGTTTAAGTGCTCCCAACTTCAACAGATAATGATTTCCGAAGCACAGAGGAAAGAACCCAGTGTTTTTAAATGCTCTGAAACATATTTCCTGATCCCCTCTAGATTCTGCTCATTGAAAACAGTCAATTATTCATGTAATTTAAATAGGATTTCTTTATTTAAAAATATATTAAGTAAAGAGAAGTAAAACTACAGTAGTGGCTTGTCTACAGAGGTTGAGGTATAGTTATAAATTTTATTCTATGTGTAGGCATGTTACTAGTTAAAATTAGGCCTTTTAACTATGGTCATATCTTATGTTTTTCAAGTTTTTAGCTTTATATGGCAGACTCTGTTGATTAGGAACTCAAGCCATATATAATTTTTCTCCCTAGTCATCATCTGACTGCAGTTATATATGTAATACAATTCTATTCAATGTCATTGTCAAGAACTGAAACATCTGACATTTTGCACTATTTGCAAGGTAACAAGTATTTCTGTCACACTTTCACACATGCTGGAAGAAGACACAGATCTTCTAGATCAAAGTACAGCTGCCCACAACAGCTGTAGTCAGAGTGTTATCATTTTCTTATGCTGTTTCCTTATCAAAACAACGCTGAAAAATATGTCAGAATAGAAAGGGCAGGTCTGTTTTACATGAAGATGATTTATTATGTAGATAGCAAAAGGCAAGAAGTAGAAAAATGCCTGCTTCTGTGTCATTTATGTGTAGGGTCTCAGTGAAACAAAAGGGGGCAGATGACCTAAAATACAGTATAAATGCTGGGGAGCTGATGTCATGCTGTGGCTAAACAGTGTAACCTTGGGCAGCTGTATACTTAGGAGACAAGACAGCCTCAGACTTCATCAAAAACTAGAAAGGGGGGCCCCCCTGGTGGCACAGGCGATTGAGCCCGGCACTGTGAAGCTGTCCGCAGCCTCTGCAGTGCGGGTTTGATCCCGGCTGGCCAGCGAGAATCCCACATGGCGAAGTAAACCTCTCCTGCCTCGCCCGCTGCTCCCCTCAGCTGTGTATTTCATCAGTCTGCCTGTTCTGTTCCCCGCCCTGTCTCTGGTATATCCTCTCACCCTTCTGCACATCTGGCCTATACCCTGGTTCTTGTATAAAAATAAATAAATCTTTCAAAAACAAAACAAAACAAAACAAAAACTAGAAAGGCTATGAAAAAAATGTCTCCTGACAACCTCCCGGGGGAATAGGGAGGCAAGTAGAAAATGACCTACTAACAGTCTTCAGTCTTCATAAACTTCCCATGTCTCACATTCCGGGAGGATCACAAGGCTTTCTTCCACATCTTAGGTCAGCTGCTGTTATGTGTTGCCTCCATGGTCTACATAGAAATGGGCAGGGTTTCTAGGGTGCCCTGGTGGAGTCACCCTCACACATCCCCTAACTTCAGTTCCCATAGGCAATACAGTATAAACCACTTGAATCCTGCACACACAGAGGGTTGTCTTACAGAAGACAAACTGTGAGTTTAGGAAGCCCCAACCTTTTATAAGGGCTGTAAACAAATACGCCTGTTGTTATTGCCGAAGGAGACATTATCTTGATTTTACAAGACAACGTGCCCTGTGCTTTGCAGGGAGACATATATTTTCCTCCCAAGACTGTTCACCATATAAATATCTTTGAAAGGCTGTATAGACTAAATCACTGTTGATACCTTACCATACAGATAAAAGCATAAAATACTCATGGAGAATTGTCTCCAAATAGATATGTGTAAAGAAGTAGTGGGCGGTATTGCTTGGTGAATTTACTCAGAAAGATTTTGCTTTCTTGATTACATACAATAAAAATAGAAACATCAGGTCCAACTCTTGCTTCATTGCTCTTGCATGTACTCCCTTTCTTAAACAAAAATGCAATGTCTAAAATACTGCCAGGATCAAGGGGTGGATGATGGAAGAGAGGAATGCGGGCCTATTTCCACAAAATATTTTTAAGCAATCCCAATAGTCCCTGCTGCCTGCCTTCTGTTTTTGTGTCAATATGTGCCTGTGTGAAGGAGAAAGGGGTGGGGGTGCTATTTGCTTAAGCAACTGTGAGTGAAACACTCTGTTACTGGCATTTTAAAACATCACTATCAAAACTGGTTGAATTCAGAAAAAAAAAATATGACTCAGTATTGAATATTCTCTCAAATTTCCATCATATGATGCAGCCAGACTCATCAGATGCCATTATTCTATTAATATTACTTCCCTACACTCAGTTGTGTGGTTTTAGGAAATGTACTTAATCCGCACTGGGCTATTTCCATTTTTGTCACATTTGAGATAACATTATTTAATTGGCTTTGTGGGAAGATTAAATTATAATGATTATAAATACATCTCCTGAGGCCCATATAGATGATTCATAAGTATCAGTTTCCTTAAAGAAAAACACTTCTCCTAAACGACTGCGAAAATACTGATTAAATTTTTCTTTTATTTGGTATCTCAAACAAAATTTTTGTTAATAATTTCTCATCCCATTGTTTAATTCAATAATTTTATGGGATATTTTAATGATTGTTTTTTAACCCTTAGTCCTAGTTAGCAATAATTTACATTCATGGATTTTTTTTTAATTGAAATATCATGGAACCAAATAGAAAGGTAGTTATTTAACAAAATATTCTAGTGGCAAATAGGTTGACAATTTTTTTTTAAGTTTTGGCAAAAAATTATTCTGACTTATCCAGATTTAGCAGTTTTATCTTCATTGTTTCCCTCCCATCAATAACATTACTTTTGGCAGATATATGTTTTTCTATGGGGGAAATGAGAATTTTTTGAGAAAATAGATAATATGATGATTGACAGAACAATGTGTTTTTGAAAAAAAATTGTACTTTTGCCTTCAATTTGCTAATATTTTGATAAGGGTGATATTGATCTGAGGTTTTCCTTTATTGTTTTGTGCATCTGATTTTACTTAGGGCAATGATGGCCTCATAGAATGGATTAGGAAATTGTTCCTCTGCTTCTAATATCTGGAAAAGATTGCAGAGAAGTGACAGAAATTATTTCTAAAATGACTGGTACAGATATCTCAATAAATATTAAAACTAAATTCATGATGAGTTTAAAATATCAACATTAATATTCAGAAACTTATGCAAATGAGGTTGGGAGACTACAGAGCTCCATGCATACTCAGATCAGCAGACTACAGAACCCATAATACCCAGCTCTCTCCCACTCTCCTCCAGAACAGCTATCGGTTGGGCTTATCAGTAGGATAAGGCAGGAAAGGATTACTGCACTTAGCAATTATCATGAACACACTTACTGTCCATTTCTTCTGTAATTTTGTTTCCTTATGAAACCTGTTTGTGGCTTTACTAGCTAACTGCCATTTGAAGTCTACAATAAGAAGACATGGAAAAATTGCAGTCCCAGCAGTTGGGCTATCAAAAAGGTCAATAGTGATAACTTTGAAACTAGTTATGATAAATGGTATCATTCAAGTATGCCAATCAAAATGACTCAGATAGGAAAAATATCTTGCACAAATGGAAGGAAGAATATAAGCATGAGCGAGAAAGTTGGTATCAGCAGTAGACCTGAATCTGAAATCTAACCAAGTCATTATATTGGACACTAAAAGGATTTGCATCCAGGGACTGACCATTAATTTTTTTAGTACATCTCTGATTAACATAATCCCACAAAGTGGAAGGTGCCAAAATTCCCTTATTTCATAAATTTTAATGAGCCTGAAGTAGGGAAAAAAAAAACAATTAAGGATGTTTTCTTCACTGCTGCATATTGCTGCTTCCTCAAGACATCATGCTGATTTTCTGCAGTGGAAGACAAAACTCCCTGGAAAGGTATCAGATGACAGGATTTAGGAACCTTCTGCTAATTGGAAGGCTTGATGCGTGGATAGATAGCATATTAGAGGCAAGATAGCTACAAAAGTTTGGCTCTACTTAACATTTTCTGTCACTCATATGACCAATTAAGCCTGATCCTCTGATCTTCAGGATCTTAAATTTGAGTGCTACAGAGAAGGTAAACTAGTGAAAAGAAAAGGGCAGTTACTAAGATGTTATAAACCTGAGGAGTTATGATTTAGTGTCTCCCCATACAAATGAGGTTTGGAACTCAGGTTGGGCAGAGATATATTTCTCACTTCAGACTCAGAAACCTGACAATGCTGGCAAGAGGGTCTTTACACATTAATGCTTCAAGTTCTGGGAGATTTGGGCAAAGTGCATCACCTTCAATCCTGCTGTATATTAATGAGAGACAACTCAGATGGATTATAATGGTAGATGGCAGTAGTACCCTGGAATCTGAAATCATATATAAAGTGAATATTATATATAGAATAAACATATAAGTAACTTTAAAATAACAAATATAACTTCATATTCTGTAGTATTTGAGCTTCTGCAAGAGTTCCTATCCCTTCATTGGTAGCAGGTGTCAGGAAAAATTGTAATGATATTTGAGCAAAAATATTTAGTATGTGAATGAATATACCCTCCTGTGTTATCTCTGCATTTCACTGACTTTGAGCCATTTTAATATTCTTAAAGTTGTAGAATACAAACATAAAACGAAATGATTTTTTATTTTTTATGTATTTTTTCATTTATATGTTTTAAATCATTGTGTATTCCCAAAAAATTTCCACCACTAATTCACCCATGAACCATCATCATAGTCCCTTGTGCTCTTCTCTCTCCTATTTTGATCCCTTTTCCTCCCTCTCCTTCACAGAATCTTACTTAGAGTTTCCTGCTGCTTTTGTTGTTATTATTATCATTATTATTGTTTTTTTTTCCCCCTGATCCCCTATTTGGGTCCCTTCTATTCCTTCTCTAAGTGAAACCATTTGATATTTTTCTTTTTCCTTCTGGCTTATTTCTCTGACCATGATCCCTTCTAGTTCCATCCGCATTGCTGTAAAATCACATGAGTTTATCTTTTTTGATTGCTGAATAATGTTCCATGATATACATATACACCACATCTTCTTGATCCAGTCATCTGTTTTTGGGCATTTGGGTTAATTTATATCTTGAAAATGAAATGATTTTTATTCACAAAAAATGCAAAGCCCTGTGGAGACTGACCAATTTTTATAGATTCATTTTGATCTTCCTGATAGCAACTAATTTTGTTGATAAAATTATCCTTTGAACTGGCTGTAATGACCTCTTACTTGCTATCTCACTAATGAATTAAAAAATATCTTTGAGACATGACACAAAAATATTTCCTGTTAGTAAAAGCATTAGGACCTCTGGCTTCTTTTCTGAAATGTTATTAATTAATAATTTGATTTCTGTGCATGGCCCATCCAGATTATCTATTTATCCTTGCATGAAATTTAGCAGTTTCTATCTGTTGATCTACTTACATGGGTTATCAAATTTATGGACATAGATATGCTCTTAGCATTCCTTTTTTTGCCTTTTAATATCCAGGAGTTAGTAATGATGGCCTATCTTTATTTCTGATATTGCTAATTTGTGTTTTCTATTTTCTCTTCATTTGTCTAGAGATTTATCATTTTTATTGATCATCTCAAATAGTTTTTATTCTAATGTTATTGGCTTCTGCTCTGTTTTTTATTATTTCTGTTTTCCTTGCTTTGAATTTAAATTCCTCTGCTTTCTATAGTTCCCTGAAGTGGAAGTTGTAGTTATTGATTTTTTTTTTCTCATTTCCTTTCAGATACATTAATGCTGTTTCCCTCTAGACAACATTTATTTTCACAACATCTCACAAATTTTGATCAATTTTATTTATGTAATTCATAATATTTTAAAATTTATCTTTGATAGCTTTTTAACCCATGGATTATTGCAAAGTATCACTTCATTTCCTTCTCTAGCTACCACCGTATTTCAATTTAAGCCAAAATTACTTGAAACTGTCATCTCTTTTTGTTTTCCCCAAGTGTTTAATTTCTACTCTTTGTCAAACTGATAATTTTTTGTTGTAGTGTAAACTTTATCACCCTTGTTTGCAAATAACATTACATAGGAAACCCTGAAGCCATCATGCAAAGAAAGAATAAATGAATTTGTAACAATGGGGGGATTCAAATATTAGCAAATAAAAATGTTTTGTTTCTATAAAATATCAAACTGTCTGAAAATTCAACAAAGAAAATAAACTCATTTGTAACAGTATTAAATAATATACTTAGAACAAGTTTAAAACATAAATTCAAACCAAGACATATTCAGTATAATTGAGGATAAGGAAAGGTAAAGAGTTGCCTTTAAAAGTTATAAAGGGCCTTCCTGGTGGCACAAGGGGTTAAGACACAACCTATGAAGCTATCGGCAGCCACTGCAGCACGAGTTCAATCCCTGGCCAGGGAGCTACCCACATGGTGCAGCAGAACTCTCGTGACTTGCGCGCTGCTCCCCTCAGCAGTGTACTTCTGCCTGTTTTGTTCCCCGCTCTGTATTTGGTGAATCCTCCCAACCCCCTTACTTCTGGACTATACCCCAGTTCTTGTATGCATAAATAAATAAATCTTTAAAAAAAGTTATGAAGAGTGTTAAAGATTACCTTTAAATTAATAATTAGACAGGGAAGAGTTTTCTCAATTCTTCCAAAAAGGAGGATATCAATTCTCAATAACTAAAAATTTCATAAAGAAAAAAACTTTGAGTTCAAGAAGTTGGAGAAGCACTAAAAAACACTAAAATTATAGTGAATAGTTTACAAATCAAGAAGAAAGAAGAATTAAATCTGATGAAAGGTATACAGCAACTCAAAAATTAAATATGAAGAAGGCAAAAATGTATACAAATTTTGGAATGTAATCATGGATCAAAATTAATTTAAAAATTAGCAAAGTTATAGGTTGCTTGTAAATGATATATTGCAACTAAAATTGCAAGGAAAATGTCTACATTGTTAGCAACACTACAGCAAAATTTTTAAAGAACTACAAAATACATTATATAATTAAGTTTTTAAAGAACTAAAAATTCATTATACAATGAAAACCTGAATAATATGGAATTACTATTTTAGAGAACTTCTCCCACACCATGGCAGGACTAGGAGCTTGGGAATACCTCAAAATCAGTATGCAAAAATAGCACTTGCTCAAAGGAAGAGTCAGAAGACCCACAACAGATTCCCAGAAATTTCCCCCATGGGACTTGCCCTAAGGTGATGGTTTTCTGCAGGGAAGGTGAGGGGGGAAGCAAAAGGAAGCATGGTGATAAAGAAGATACAACAGCTGGCAAAGCAGGCTGGGGGTCAGCCATTCACGGCTCTATGAATGTTCCAAGACCAAGTCAACTCCTATGGAGGGGTCTTTCAGGAAGGAAGTACAGACATATTTGGATGTGGATGGGTCCTGGGACTGGGGATTCTTTAATCAGTGGAGGCCGGTAAAACTCTTGTTTCACCTGCTTCCCAGAAGAGGTAATGTAGTTTTTATTAATTTTTATTTTTTTAAAGATTTATTTATTTATGCATCTAAGAGCTGGGGTTCAGGCCAGAGATGTGGGGGGTGAGAGGATCCACCAGAGACAGAGTGAGGAGCAGAACAGGCAGACTGATTGAAACACAGCTGAGGGGAGCAGCGGGCAAGACTGAAGAGGTCTGCTACGCCATGTGGTTTCTCCCTGGCTGGCTGGGGATTGAACTTGTGCTGCAGAGACTGTGGATCACTTCATAGTGCCGTGCTTAACCCCTTGTACCACCAGAGAGGCCAGATCATGCAGTTTTTAAACAGAGAGATGCAGGGCTTGATTCCCTGGCCCAATTGCACAGAAAAGAATGGGTGAGAGAAAATTCACCACCTTGGAAAGTATCAAATATTCCTAGGTGGAAAGTGAGGCTCCAGAGGTGGCCAAAACCTATGGCCAGAGTTGGGTGTGACACACCCCACTAAGGTGACCTCTGCCAGTCTGGCCCAATTGAGTGCCAGAGCTTGAGCTCTGTGATCCAGACCTGACCCTCATCCCCCATCAGGAGATGGAAGTTTTGTAGATCATGATCCATGGCAGAACAGAGCATCAGGGAAGCAGGGAAAGAAATTAAGACAACAAAATTATTGAACACTTGCTGTGGAGAGAGGAGAGAATGTAAATTTTACCAACCTCTCTCTGCAACAAATGTCAGAGCATGTATTTAAGCTCAGAAGACTCCCCTCATGTCCCCATCCTGTGCCAGGGTAAATTAAGAAGAAAAACAAACTAACCCCACAGTGCTCCAACTACAACAAAGCAAATAAGGCGACAGAGATGACTAGGAAGCAAGGAACATCTGAACACAAGATGGAAAAGCAAAAAGAGAATAGCAGTTCTGGAACATTCAAAGGATGCACAAATAGAAAACCATTCGGACAAAGATTTTAAAATAACACTATTAAAGATGGTAAATGAGCTACTGGAAGATCAAAGGTAGATAGGCAGGGGTGAAACCATAGAAAGGAGCCCCAGAAACAAAGAGGTTTCTTCACCAAAGAGACTGAAATTTTCAAAAGAACACAAAAGAATGAATGGAATGAAAATACAGTAAGCGCTTTAAACAGAAATAACCCGGAAGAAAGAATTTCAGAAATGAAAGACCTCAATATACAAATCACTCAATTAGAAACAGAGTTAAATAAGACACAAGAAAAATGAGAAAACTCCACAAAAAAAATCAGACTCAATTCAAAGAAAAAACTTAAAGGTCATGGGTATTCCAGAAGTGAAGGAAGTGAAAAAGAAGCAGGGACCCTATTCAAAGAAATCATCGCTGAAAATTTCCCAAACCTAAGGAATGAAATAAACATGGATATCCAGAAGGCAGAGAGAACATCCAAATTTCTAATTGCAGAACAACCTCCACCAAGATGCATCATTATTAAATTATCAAATAGAAAGAAAAAAATTGTACAGGACGTCAGGAAATAGAAGGTAATTTACAAAAGTATCCAAATTGGATTTTCCTCAGATTTTATCCAAATAAGTTGTCAGCCTCTAGGTAAGATGATAGTGGAATGAAGCATTTACAACTCCAGAAGTCAAGATCTGCCAACCAAGAATGCCACAGCTTGTAAAACAATCATTCAAATATGAATGATAGTCTCCCAGACTGGAAACTATCACTCCCAGACAAACAGATGCTAATGGAGTTTAATACAAGAAGACCTACCCTACAACAAATGCTGAAAAATAAAAATATAACAAAACATCCTTAACCTGTAGATTATACAAAAATAAGAGTACAGCTGGGTTTGGTCTGCAGGCCACTGTTTGACAAACCCTGCTGGGCGATGCTTGGAGCGTAGAGAAGGACATCACCAGATGGTGTCCACTTCAGTTATGTCAGATTCTTTGACGCCTGGCCTTGAGGAATATGATACAGGGCAGCAAGCCTGGGGTATGATGCAGAGAGAAGGCCTGAGAAGGTTTAAAGGACTAATCTTTTTTTTTTTTTAAGATTTATTTTTATTTGTTTATGCATATAAGAATTGTGGTGCAGGCAGAGGTGTGGGGGATGAGAGGATTCACCAGAGACAGTGGGGAACAGGACATGCGGATCTACTGAAATACATTGCTGAGGGGAGCAGGGGGTGAGACAGGACAGCTCTGCTGCACCACGTGGGTTAGCTCTCTGGCTGTGATCAAGTTCATGCCTCAGTGAATAGATAGCTTGATAGCACTGAGACTTTAGCCCCTGCACCACTAGGGAGGCCTTAGAATACTAACCCTTTATTTTAAAAAAATCTATTTTGGGCCTCTCCGGTGGCGCAGCAGATGAGCGCTGGGTTGCAAAGCTGTCCTCAGCCTCTGCAGCTCCAGTTCAATCCCCGGCTGCCTCCCAGGGAGGGTCCCACATGGCACGCAGACCTCTCCTGCCTGCCGCCCACTGCTCCCCTCAGCAGTGTACTTCAGTCCTTCTGCCTGTTCTGCTCCCTGCTCTGGCTCTGGTGAATTCTCTCACCCTCAAGTGCTTCTGACTGTACCCAGTGCTTGTATAAATAAATAAATCTTTAAAAAAAAATCTATTTTGCCCAGAGTAAATCATATAAATGATATGATCCCAATCAAAATCAGTGATATAATTATCTGTGTGTGTATTTTCAAACCCCCCTCCAAAATTCACAAACACACATATGTCTTTACATGTTCAAGAAAGATAAAAGGTGACTCAGCTGTGCATATTATGATTTCATTCATAACTATTTTAACTGAGCAGTATTATATATATTGTGAGTGTATGTTTAAGTTTAGCTGGAAAAGGGTTTTATGTTTAACTTTAACCAGTGGTATGTGCCTACATAATGTGTGTAATCTAAAACATAAAGTGCTAGAACGATGAATGTGTTATCAAGAGGTAGGAATATAAATGTCAAAGTAAGTGGCTAAAATTGTACCTCTGGGAAATAGTTGTATTGGGGAGGAAGCAAGAGCAATGGAAAGCATGTAATAATTTGTATATTTTTTGCCATAAACAAAAGCTAAATTGAGAAACATGAGGGTACATACATCTATTTCATTTATAAAATGCGTATTGTTCTTTACTTCGTAATAGTAAAACTCTTATCTTTTCTCCATGTTAACAATTATAAATTAAAAAAAAAAAAATAACTTGCAAAGAACACCTCTATTACTTTTTTTTCCTTCCATGGATAACACATATTGATTGCTTTTGCAAGCTTTTGTTTTCCTTATGTGCCTCTTTTCTTTAATGTCAGCAGTTTGTTCATGTCAACGAACCAGTGCTGATCAGATTATGGGAGACCTGTTAGCAAAAAGAGAAAAGTGATGAATTTTGATGAACTGAGTATTTAATAGCAATCAATCATGATATTGGACAAAGTTTTTATGAACTATATATAATTTGTCCCTTTATGAAATCTACTCTTACTAAATAAGCAAGATAGTATGCACTGAAATTTCAGATCCTGCAGAAATAATGTGAGGTTCTTGTATTTTCCCAGTTCTTGTTCTGAAAATTAGGTATGCCATTGTTTTAATCCAATAGCTGATGTATACTTTTTGAGTGTACATTCTTTCTATTTTTGTGTAGATTTATTCAGATTATACTAATTCAGGCTAATTTGAAATCTCCTCTTCTATGAGATGGCTTTGCATCTCTAAAACAGATGCAATTGACACTCAGAAAGCAAGTATTTCCAACATTTTTAAAACATGAAAGTTTTCTCACTAAACTTTATAGGACCATTAACATGTTAACTTTCATTTATTTTTCTCCGTTGGCTGTCAAGATTGATTTACATTTCATCATATTTTTTTAAAACATTTATTTATTTATGCATACAAGAGCTGGGGTACTGGCCAGACACGCAAGGGGTGAGAGGAATCACCAGAGACAGAGTGGGGAACAGAACAGGCAGACTGACGAAATACACTGCTGAGGGGAGCAGTGGGTGAGACAGGAGAGGTCTACTGTGCCATGTGGATTTCTCCCTGGCCAGGCTGGGGATGGAACTCTTGCTGCAGAGGCTGTGGATTGCTTCACAGTGCAGTGCTTAACCCCTCGCACCACCAGGGAGGTCCACATTTCATCACCTTAACACACATTTCATACATTTTATTTTTTTAAAAGATTTACTTATTTATTTATTTTTACAAGCACTGGGTACAGTCAGAAGCGTGGGAGGGTGAGAGAATTCACCAGAACCGGAGGGGAGAGCAGAACAGGCAAACTGATGAAATACACTGCTGAGGCGAGCAGCGGGCGTGGCAGGAGAGGTCTGCAAGTCATGTGGGACCCTTACCCGGCGGCCAGGGATCGAACCGCCACTGCAGAGGCTGCGGGCAGCTTTGCAGTCCAGCGCTCAACCCCTGAGCCACCAGGGGAGGCCCCTTTTCATACATTTTAAAATAAGGATATACCATTAAAAATGTTGCCATGCCACTATTTATTTCACTGACTTGACTTTATGTAATTTAACATTACTATTCATTTCTCTCTTTTAAGGTGAATATTTCTAAAGGAACGCAAGTGATTTCAAACAAGACTCAAAATTGTCAATTCAGGCCTCTCAAGCTCAATGAAAAGTAAGCACATGAATTTTAGAAGGAAAAAAAAAAATAAAACAGCAGTTACATCACACTTCAATGTAGCACCTGGTCTTATTTAATTAAACTCTAATAGACATGATGTGTTCATTTCCTATCTCCTTCTCACATTTTTTGTTCTTTCCTGTAACACAACATACTTAGAAAACACCTTGAATATCACAAGACTGAGTGTGGATTTTTTTTTTTCATTTTCTCATTTTGGTAAGTTATTCTATTTGTTCATAATTCTTTAATCTAAAAATTCATCAGTGATAAGGAAACTCGTCAACTGTCCCTTTTATGCCAATGATGCTTCAACATAATTATTTGGAATGAGGAATCCTTTACATTTCCCTTGTAGACTATAATGGTTACACTTTAAAACTGCAAGCATCACTGTCCTTGAAATGCATACTTTGAGATAACAATATGTGATAAACACAGGAAGTCACACTTCAGGAATATGAAATATTTGGAGATTAATCTGAAAGTGTATTTGACTTTTTCTAAGTGCATCCCACTTAAAGGCAATCACACTGAAGTGGACACACAGTATGTGCCAATAAAATTCATGCTGGAAAATGCATGTATAATCAAAAGTCTAATAGTGATAGCAAGAAATCTGTATGAAGAAAAATATTAAACAATAACTGAAACCTACTTTTTCAATTAAATCTTTAAAATTTTTCTAGGTATGCCATAACTAACATTAACTTTCCATTGAAAGACATGAAATTCTACTACATTTAGAAGAAATCTAATCATAGCAACTACAACATATATACATTTAAATATTTTCTAATAAGACAAAAGCAAATTTGAAATATGTCCCTTCTTTTATCAAATCATCCCAAATATATTTTGTTATGAAAAATCACCTGGGTACTCCACTAAAGTTTTGCTAATTAAGGAGGGGGCGGAGCAACATGGCGGCGAGGAGACGCTGCGAGTAAGATCTCCCATTAAAAAAAGTTAATAGGGAGGAAAAGCGGCAGGTCCCAGTGAGAACTGGGACACGGAAGATAAACGGACGACTCCAGCAAACTGCCCGAAGAAGAAAGTTGCCATAAAAGAGGACGAGAAGGGAGGGAAGCGCAGAACCCTGCTCCCCTCCCCCGCCCACAGAGGTGGCACTCTCCGACCGGCAGAGACAAGGGAAACAACAAACCAAAACGCCCAACAAGAAAAACGGATGCAGCAAGCAGGACTGTGAGTGGAAAGGAACTATTTCAGCCACCACACCCCGTGAACGGGAGCTGAGGCGAACCCTGCAGGACCCGCCGCGGAGGTGAGCTCCAGCCGCCATTAAAGAGCCCCGCCCCCCAGGAGGAGACCAGCACCAGCACACAGCCCCGGCCGCCCGGTAAGCTTGCGCGAAAGCGGCGCTCGGATTGCAGCTGCCCAGGGCCCTGCGCCTGCGACCTAGGCTTGCGGGGAGACAGCGGAGGCCCTCCCTGAGTGAGCAGGAACAAGGCGCCCAGGCAGGGGAGCGGGATTCAAAAGGCGCCATTCCCGCGCCACTGATCTGGGCTACAGCCCGCGTCCTGGAACTGAGGGCTTTGGAACTGAGACCCGGGGCACGAAATTAGGGGCGTGGGTTCCCCAAGACGGTGGGGCACAAGGCAGACACAGCACCCCAAAGCCGTTGAGGTGTACCCTACCATCCCCGCTCTGCTCCCTGTCCCACGGGGTGGAAAATCAGCTCCCCAAGGGCTCTAGGAGAGATCTCTGGTGCCACCTAGCGACTTGACCCCAGCACAGGCTACTGAAGGAGCTAGTGGCCAGCTGGGGAGTTAGCCCACACCGGGCCCCTTCTGAACAAGTAGTCTGAGCCCACAGGGAGAGCGAGCACCCACAGCCGGGGCAGACCAGGCGCGCAGAATAGTGTGCCTGAGACCAGAAGCGCAGGGAGTGTGTCCCACATCACCAATTTAGAACAGGGACATTTCTTCAGTAAAGACTACCTGCAGAAGGCTTCCCCAGGAGCCAGAGGTGAGCGGGGGAAGTTCGCCCACGCCAGACCCCCTCTGGCCTGCAGTCCAAGCCCAGAGGGGAGCAGGAACCCACCGCCGGGGCAGACCAGGCGCACAGGGGAGTGTGTCCCCACATCGGCATTTTAGAACAGGGACCTTTCTCCAGTAAAGGCTGCTTGAAACTGACAGATGACTCCTGGAAGAACCAGAGGGGAACAGAGAAGCCCACCCAAGATGCCGGCAAGTCCCAACAACACAGTGTCCCAACGCATACGGCAAATTAGAAAACAGACAGTAGGGAGGAGAAGAACCACACGCAACCTAGCAACTCTCCAGAGAAAAAGCACACCACAAAAAGAAAGCCAGCCCCCAGATTGCAACGACAATAACTTGGAAGAATTTCTGAGCCTTCCAGAAAGAGAATTTAAAATTGCCGTGATTAAAAAACTGACAGAAGTCATAAAGGAAAACAATGATAAGGGAAAAATAATCAACGATCAGAAGAATGCAATTGAGTCCCTAGAGAGGGAAAACAATGGTCAGAAGAAAGAAATTGAGTCCCTAAAGAGGGAAGTAAAAGAAATGCAGGAGATCAAAGAATTAATGGAAGAACTAAAGAATTCTGGGAAAAGCAATGAAAGCAGAATAGATGAAATGGAAGAACGAATAAGTAATCTTGAAGACACAGAAATAAAAAGAACCAAAACAGAAAAGGAAAGAGAAGTACGAAGGAAAAAGAATGAAGAAAGACTTCGGGAACTATCTGACTCCATGAGGAAAGGAAATATAAGAGTTATAGGAATACCAGAAGGAGAGGAGAGAGATGTAGGAACAGAGAAAATATTCAAAGAGATAATTGAAGAGAACTTCCCAAATATGAAGAAGGAGCTGAAATTTGATATACAAGAAGCAAGAAGAACACCAAACTTCCACGACGAAAGGAAAAATACAGCAAGACACATAATAGTAAAGCTCCCAAGAATCCAGGACAAGGAAAAAATAATGAAGCTGGCAAGAGGGAAGAAACAGATAACATTCAAAGGAAAACCAATCAGGCTGACATCAGACTTCTCCGAAGAAACACTACGGGCAAGGAGAGAGTGGAGGGACATAGTCAACAGACTCCAAGAAAACAGATGCCAACCAAGAATACTCTATCCCGCAAAGCTCTCCTTCCTCTTTGAAGAAAGAATATGGACCTTCCCAGACAAACAGAAACTCCGGAATTTCATTGCAACTAAACCCCCACTCCAAAAAATACTACAAGGAGTCCTAAAGCCAGAACCTCAGAGCGACGAATAACAATGAAAGAAGGCCAAAAAAAAAAAAAGTTATTAAAAGAATAAATAAATAAAATCAAAGGAAAGACAAACACAATGGCAAATACAGATGTTAACATATCAATATTAACTCTAAATGTAAATGGACTAAACTCTTCAATAAAAAGACACAGAGTTGCAGCCTGGATTAAGAAACAAAACCCAACCTTTTGCTGTCTCCAGGAAACACATTTAGCTACAAAAGATAAAAATAGGCTCAAAGTCAAAGGATGGAAAACAATCCTACAAGCAAATGGGCCAAAAAAGAAAGCAGGAACAGCTATACTTATATCAGATAAAACAGATTTCAAACTCAAAAAGATAAAAAGAGACCCCAATGGTCACTACATTATGATCAAGGGGACAATACTTCAAGAAGAAATAACACTCATTAACATATACTCACCAAACGAAGGAGCACCAAAATATATCAGACAACTGTTGTCCTCTCTGAAAACAGACATCAGAGAAAACACATACGTAGTGGGAGACTTCAACACACCACTATCAACAATGGATAGATCAACAAGACAAAAAATAAGTAAAGAAACCAAAGCTCTAAATAAAGACCTAGAGCAATTGGGCTTAACAGACATCTATAGAACACTAAACCCCAAAAAAACGGAGTACACATTTTTCTCAAGCGCACACGGATCATTCTCCAGGATCGATCACATACTGGGGCACAAGACAAACATCAACAGATACACCAAGATTGAAATCATATCAACCATCTTTTCTGACCATGAAGGCATCAAACTAGAAATAAACCATAAAAAGAAGGCAAGGAACTTTCCTACCTCATGGAGATTAAAAACCACACTACTGGAAGACCATTGGACTAATGAGGAGATCAAAGAAGAAATTAAAAAATTTTTTGAATTGAACGACAAGGAGGACACCAATATCCTAAATGTATGGGATGCAGCAAAAGCAGTAATAAGAGGAAAATATATAGCAATAGAAGCTCACATCAAGAAACAAGAAAGAACGCAAAGAAACAACCTAATCTCGAAGCTCAAAGATCTAGAAAAAGAACAACAAGAAAACCCCAAAACCAGTAGAAGAAAAGAAATAATAAAAACCAAAGCAGAAATAAATGAAATTGAAACTAAAAAAACAATCCAAAAGATCAATGAAACCAAGAGCTGGTTCTTTGAAAAAATAAATAAAATAGACAAACCCCTAGCCAGGCTCACAAAGGAAAAAAGGGAGAAAGCACAAATAAACAGGATCATCAATGAAAGAGGAGAAATCACAACGGACACAGCAGAAATCAAAAGAATAATCAGTAACTACTATGAACAGTTATATGGAAACAAGTTTAACAATCTAGAGGAGATGGACAAATTCCTACAACTCTACAATCACCCAAAGCTAGATAAAGAAGAAATAGAACACCTAAACAGACCAATTACAATTAGCGAAATTGAAATGGTAATCAAAAACCTCCCCAAAAACAAAAGCCCAGGACCTGATGGATTTACAAATGAATTCTACCAAACATTCAGAGACGAATTAGTGCCTATCCTTCACAAACTCTTCCAAAAAATTGAGAAGGAAGGGACAATACCAAACACGTTCTATGAAGCCAACATTACACTAATACCAAAACCGAACAAGGACAACACAAAAAAGGAAAACTACAGGCCAATCTCCCTAATGAACACTGATGCAAAAATCCTCAATAAAATTTTAGCTATCAGAATCCAACAATGTATCCATAAGATAATTCACCACGACCAAGTTGGATTCATTCCAGGGGCACAAGGATGGTTTAACATCCGAAAATCAATCAACGTTATCCAACACATCAACAAAAAGAAATATAAAAACCATATGATAATATCAATAGATGCTGAGAAAGCTTTCGACAAAGTGCAACACCCATTCATGATAAAAGCCCTTGAAGTTCTTGGGATACAAGGAACATACCTCAACATCATAAAGGCCATCTATGACAAGCCAACAGCCAGTATCATTCTCAATGGTGAAAAGCTGAAAGCTATTCCATTAAGATCTGGAACAAGACAAGGATGTCCACTCTCACCATTGCTTTTCAATATAATACTGGAAGTCCTAGCCAGGGCAATAAGACAAGAGAAAGACATCCAAGGAATCCAAATAGGAAAAGAAGAAGTCAAACTATCACTATTTGCAGACGATATGATATTATACATAGAGAACCCCAAAAACTCCACAGAAAAGCTAATTCAACTCATCAATCAGTTCAGTAAAGTGGCAGGATACAAAATCAACACGCAAAAGTCAGTAGCCTTCCTATACACAAACAATAAATCTGAAGAAGAAGAAATCAAAAAGACCATCCCTTTTGTTATTGAAACAAAAAAAATCAAGTATTTGGGAATAAATCTAACAAAAGAGGTAAAGGACCTATACAAAGAAAACTATAAAACACTGTTAAAAGAAATAGAAGAAGACACAAAGAAATGGAGAGACATCCCCTGCTCATGGATTGGAAGAATAAACATTATTAAAATGGCCATCCTTCCAAAAGCAATATACAGATTCAATGCTATTCCAATCAAAATTTCAATGTCATTCTTCAAAGAAATAGAACAATTATTGATGAAATTCATATGGAATCACAAAAAACCCCGAATAGCCAAAGCTCTCCTGAAAAAAAAAGAAGGGAATGGAGGCATCAGACTCCCAGACTTTAAACTATACTACAAAGCCATAATCATCAAAACTGCATGGTATTGGAACAAGAACAGACATACAGACCAATGGAATCGAATAGAAAATCCAGAAATAAACCCACAGATTTATGGTCAACTAATCTTTGACAAAGGAGCAAAGACTATGCATTGGAGCAAAGAAAGTTTGTTCAATAAATGGTGCTGGGAAAACTGGGTCGCTACATGCAAAAGAATGAAGCTTGACCACCACCTCACACCATACACAAAAATCAACTCAAAATGGATTAAAGAACTAGACATAAGACCTGAAACCATAAAATATATAGAAGGAAATATAGGCAAAACACTACATGATTTGCACATCAAAGACATCTTTACAGACACATCACCCAAAGCAGTGATAGTGAAGGCAAAGATAAACAGCTGGGACTATATCAAATTAAAGAGCTTTTGCACAGCAAAAGAGACAATAACAAAAACAAAGAGAAACCCCACCAACTGGGAGAACATTTTTGCACCCAACACTAATGATAAAGGACTGATCACAAAAATCTGCAAAGAGCTGATGAGACTCAACAACAACAAAGAAAATAATCCAGTCAAAAAATGGGCAGAAGAGCTTAAAAGAAACTTCTCTGAAGAGGAAATGCAAATGGCCAACAGGCATATGAAAAAATGTTCAACATCACTTGTCATCAGGGAAATGCAAATCAAAACTACCATGAGATACCATCTTACACCAGTGAGAATGGCACATATTAAAAAAACTAGCAACAACAAATGTTGGCGAGGGTGTGGAGAAAAAGGAACTCTTCTGCACTGTTGGTGGGAGTGCAAACTGGTCCAACCACTGTGGAAAGCTGTGTGGAGATTTCTGGACCTACTAAACATAGAGCTTCCATATGACCCAGCAATTCCACTCCTAGGTATGTACCCAAAGGACACAGAAACATCAATTCCAAAGAACACCTGCACCCCTATGTTTATAGCAGCACTGTTTACAATAGCTAAGCTTTGGAAACAACCCAAATGCCCAAAAATAGATGACTGGATCAAGAAGATGTGGTACATATATACCATGGAATATTACTCAGCATTCAAAAAAGATAAACACATGCAATTTGCTGCAACATGGATGGCGCTGGAAGGGATCATGCTCAGCGAAATAAGCCAAAAAGAAAAAGAAAAATACCGGATGGTCTCACTCATAGCAGGAATCTAGAAAACTTAAATAATGGACCAGGAAAATGAATAACTATAAGAAAGTGAAAATCAAAATCAACAAAAAACTATGAACCAGAGACACTTTTAGGGGGGCGGGGGTGGGAGGGGAGGGATTGGGGTCAGAATGGGGGGCTGCAATTGTATGGGGAATATAACAATAAAATTTATAAAAAAAAAAAAAAAAGTTTTGCTAATTAAGCACATATTAACAAGTAAAACAAATAATCAACTTTCTTAATCCCCATGAAAACCATATGATTTACATAAATCTGATTAGAGCTCTGTGGATGAGGCAGTTTATGCCTTTACTTTGTCTAAAACCTTACCATAAATAGTGCCTTCGAATTCTGAAGAGCCCTAGGAATGGTGGGTCAAATTTGTCATGTTGTGCCACTGAAATGTTCAGATTAATATCTCTAGTCCAGGTGGAGATAGCAAGATAGAGATAAAACTATGTGTTAGTGAAGGGGGTGAGATATATATATATATATATGTATGTATATATAATTAATATATATATACACATATATATATGTGTATATATATGTATATATAAATGTCCTGGGTCCTTTGAAACACATTAATGAAAGTTTAACACATTTTACTAAAAAATTATGTCCTACTCAATCAGGTTTGCTACTCGTCTCCTTTGGGGAAGATGAGTAAATAACAGATTCTTTAAAATAAATTTCCTGTTAAATAAGATTAAAAAGGGTAAGAAATCAACAGTCCTTTTATTCCTCAATGCAATTTTCTAGTATTGCTCTCCTATTACTTGTATAAAAGTCTTGGAATTTGGAGAGCAAAGTTTGTATCTCATTGGCTCAATTCCCCCTCCGCTGCGTCTATTGCCATATTCTTTGGTATTTACCAATATCAGTTACTTTTAATGAAGAAAGATTAAAACTGAGATTCTTAAGCAAAATTTTTTTACATTTTTTAACCAGATTAGGAAATTGTTGCCATTTCTACCAAATTTTTGTATGGATATAAGATTCTTATATAAACATCTCTGAGAAATTAAACTGAATGATACAAACATGTTACACCTCAAATGAGAGGAAGATAATTGCTATGATAACTTTCTCTTTCAAGTAATTTTCCATCTTTAATTATATGTAGTTCTCAAATATATTAAAAATACAGAATAAGAACATAAAAAATCAACGTTATGGCCTTCCTCAGTCCCCATTGCTATTTATGTATGCATTTTTTATAAAATTTAATAATTGTAAAAGTTTATGAAGAAAGTCTGTAAGAGACTTGGAAGTTGCAAAGCTGACCTTACAAGTCAGAAACTGAACAAACTGAAAATAGACTCATGTTAAGTCTTTAAAAGGCTCACAGAGGGTGACTGCTGCTTCTAAGCTAGGAGAGACAAACAGGCAAACATAATGAATCACTCACTCACTTACCAGCAAATAAACAGGCATAAAACCAACGCCAGGGCTGGACATGAGGTTATAATAGACCCATTGCGGGAGGCTCAAATGGTCTACTATAAAACTTAAAAACTCAGGGAGACTAGTCAGTGGGGAGCTATGAGTGGGTTCTCACAGGGAATATCTGGAGCACTCCTCCAGCAATTCTGACAGACCAGGGTGTTTTAGTCCTCTTAAATAATAGGCCCACCTTCAGGAGAAACTAATTAAGCAGATCTTAACCAGTTGGGGTATGGTCAGAGCCTGACCAATGAGTGAGGGTGAGGGAAATAGCCAATTCCAGGTAACTGGCCTTCTACTGGGTGGAAAGGATATACTCAGTTTACCCAGTTCCACTTTCTCTAGCCATTCTGTCGCTTTTAGGAAGGGAAAAAAAGGTTAACACATGTGAAGCTCACAGGATGGAGTCACTAAAACACTGAGACCAAATCACAGGACTAAAGAACAGTTTTTCTTTCCCAACACTTCATCACATGATGAAATGCTAATTTATAGCAGTTCTTCTTACTTCGTACATCATGTTTAGCTATCAAAAAAATTATAAGGCCCACCATAAAAAAGCACAATTTGAGGAGCCAGCACAAGCATCAAAACCATACATAAGAGTTATATTAGAAATTTTAGACTAAAAATTTTTAACAATTATTATTAGTAAAGACTTTAGTGATGAAAGTGGACTATGTAAGCAGTGAGATGAAGTCCTAAGAAAGAATCAAAAAGAAATGCTAGAAAAGGAAACTCTGTAAAGCTATAATAATAATGAAGAAAGCATATATTGGACTTCCCAGTACACAATAATAATGAAAAAAGCATATGGTGGAATTCCCTGGACATAACTGAGAAAAGAATATCTGAACTTGAGCATTTCTCAATAGAAAACTCCAAAACAGAAATGCAAATAGAAAATAAAAGAAACACCTGTGGATATCAAATATCAGTGGTAAAAGTCCAAAATATATAATATACCCATAAATAGGACTACTAGAAGAAAAAAATTGAAATAATAATGACTAAGAATTTTACCAAATTAGGGGCTCCCTGGTGGAGCAAGGGGTTAAGGACCACACTATGAAGCAATCCGCAGTCTCTGCAGCATGAGTTCGATCCCCAGCTGGCCAGGGAGAAACCACATGGAGATGCAGACCTCTCTTGTCTTGCCCACTGCTCCCCTCAGCAGTGTATTTTGGTCAGTCTGCCTGTTCTGTTCCACACTCTGTCTCTGGTGGATCCTCACACCCCACAACTCTCACCTGTACCCCAGCTCTTGTATACATAAATAAATAAATCTTTAAAAAATAATAAAGCTTTAAAAAAAAGAATTTTACCAAATTAATATCAGATACCAAAACAGATGTAGGATGCTCACTTATCTATACAAGCAGGATAATAAAAAAAAAAAAAAACAACTATACTGACACATACCATTTTCAAAATATTAAAAAATAAATAAAAATTCCTGAAGGTAGACAGAGGTTAAAAAAAATCACCCTATCTATAAAGAAACAAAAATAGGGAATACACCCAACTTCCTCTCAGGAAAAAAAATGCAACTAAGAGAAAATAGTGAAAAGTTACCATTGAGAAGGGAACATCAGTATTGAGTTCTGCACCCTAAGAAATTATTTTTCAAAAGTGAAGGAAATTTAAATATGTCTGAGACAAAAAACAAACAAACAAACAAACAAAAACAAAACAAAACAAACAAACAAACAAACAAAAAACCTAAGGGAATTTGACACAAGGAGACCAGCCTTGCAAGAAATGTTTAAAAAATTCTTCAGAGCAAAGTAAATGATATAGTTCAGACCTGGATACACATAAAGAAAGAGCATTGGAGAATAACTAACTAAATGGATTGTCAGACTTTTACTCCACTAGCCTCTGTGGCTATCACCTACGACCTTGAATGCAAAGGGGCTTGGGAGTATGGGTCTGGATATGTATGTTTGATTGTGGACACCTGGAGTATGATGTGCATACCTGAGCATGGAGGCTGAGGCTATAAGGACTGCATAATATAGAGACAGTTATGGTGGTTATGGCTATAAGACAAGTGACTACAGAGAGGCAGTACCGTGAGACAATGGAAACAAGTCATAACAAGGTAATGGTTATAACAATGCTAATTGAACACCCACACACAAAAAAAAAAAATGATAGTGGATGATGTAGACCCAGGGAAATACTAAATTGTTACAATTAAAACTAATGGTTCAAATTATCTATCAATAGACAACTGGATGCAGTAAATGTGGTATTTTCATAATATGTATACCATACAGCAATAAAATGGAGGGAGCTTGAGGGAATTATGTGTGGTAAAACAAGTCAGAATGACAAAAACAAATACTGAGCATTTACATAGCAGATAATTTGTTCAAGTGAAATACTCATAAAACTAGTGGATATTAATAAACACTGTACAGGCCCTGAGGTTAATAAGTAGGGAGGGGGGAGAAAGAGATATGGTGTAACATGGAATTATGGTGGAGAAATCATTTTAAAAAGTCTCCCCCTATTTGGAAGCCACTAATATTCAATGAATTATAACAAAGCAAGTAGAAAGTTTAAGAAAAATTGAATAATTATGCTAAGGTGGTCATATTTGTCTTTAGGATAGTGATTAAATCACACACTAAAAGATAATTTAGAATTTCACATGTCTATAAACACTCCAGATAAATAACTCTAATCCAGAAATTCTCAATTTCAAACAAATCCTTACTCTTGATAAAGTTCATTTGTTTTTATCTGGAAATTTTAAACAGCCATCATTTCTTCTATAATCGGTAATGTTTATGAAGATATTGAGGTTCTTTAATCCTTCTCTATATTAAATAATCTACATGTGTCAGGCAAATAGAGACTTACTCTTAGCAAATCAGTCATTGTAATTCACCATATCAACATAGGAGAGATTAAAGTCACATGATCATATCAACAAATACAGAGATGCATTTGACAAGATCAAACATCCATTTATGATAAAAACTCTTAGTAAAATACTAACAGAAAGCACATACCTCAACACAATAAAGGTCATAATGTCAAAACCATAGACAGCATCATACTTACAATAGAAACATTTCCTCTAAGATCAGGTACATGACAAGGATGTTAACCACATGTACACACTACAGTGGTATAGTTCCAGTTCAAACCCAAAGAAATAAGGACCAGAAAAGTCCATTATGTAAGTCCCAGTGCAATTACAGTTGTCCTAGAATTAAGAGAACCAATGTCTAAGAATAAGAAGTTGATTTCCCAATGCAGGTAGAAGACAAATTTGCCCTTCATCTGCCTTTCTTTTCTACTCTGCTCACAAAAGATATGATGAGACACACCAGCATTGGCAAAGGTGATTTTCTTTATTCAGTCTACACATTCAAAAGTTAATCTCTGCTGGAAACACTCTTATAGACACAGCCAGAAAAAATGTTTCAGTTAAGTTGACATACAAAATTAACCATATCAACATCTGTTGCCCAGATCTTGGTTTCTAATCCCAACCTTCAAAATAAGAAACTAAAACACCAGATAAAGGAGTTATTTTAGGACAAGAACGGGAAATATACTAAATGAGCTTGCAACATATTGAAGTCTAAAAATTAGGGCGTTCTGGGCCTCCCCTGGTGGTGCAGCAGTTGAGCGCTGGGCTGCAAAGCTGCCTGCAGCCTCTGCAGTGCTGGTTCGATCCCTGGCCACCAGCAAGGGCCCCACATGGCGCAACAGACCTCTCCTGTCTCGCCCGCTGCTCCCCTCAGCAGTGTATTTCATCGGTCTGTCTGTTCTGTTCCCTGCTCTGGCTCTGGTGAATTCTCTCACCCTCCCACGCTTCTGACTGTACCCAATGCTTGTATAAATAAATAAAAAATCTTTAAAAAAAATTAGGGTGTTCTAAAATACACACATGCATGCAAATTAAAAGCAACCTAAAGACAACTGAAAGATCCCCAATTTGAGCAATAAAATAAAATCAAATGTAAATATCCCTGATTTTACTAATATAAATTATTGAATTAATCATGAAATGAAGGCGAAGAGATAGATTTCTAATGGAGAACAAAATCCAAGTAATTTATACAGGTAATTTGCTTTCTCCAAGACGGTGAATGTGTAGAATCTCCAAGATTCTACTCTCCTCACGTTGTCTTCATATTGCAACTTCTCTCCAAAGAGTACAGGAAATGGAGGAAGAGCCTATTTCCCTAACTAGCAGTAGAGAAACCTGGCACAACACTAGCTCAGTCAAGAGATCAAGGTTTACATCAACAATAATGTTATGACTGTAGATATCTTTGACATGATGTGTTAAAAAAGGCACTTTATCACCTCCTTCCTTCCAAAACTCTATATGCTCAGACTAATCATGAGAAAAAAATATCAGAATTTCTAACTTTAATTTATGTACATCTAACTGAGAAACTTTCTACAGAATACCTGAAGAGCACTTCTCACAAGTTTTCAAGTTCATAGAAAACAAGGAATGTCTGGGAAGCTCACACAACCAAGTCTAAGGATTCATCATGACTGGATGCTACACAGTGTATTGGATGAGATCTTGGAATGGCAAAGGAAACAAAGTGAGGTTAATAAAATCTGAATGATATGTGGATTTCAGTTAATAATAATATTGTTTCCATATTGGCTAATGTATCATATTAATGTTAGGTATTAGTTATAAAAAACTGCATTCTTTTTGCAATATTTCTATAATGTTCTGTCGTAGTTTATAACTACAATTTACCACTAACAAGACAAGAACTCTAAAGAAATAGTTGAATAGAGTTCTATGTCAAGAAAAGCACAAGTAAGACAGATATATTTGGCTATGCAAAAAGCACTCAAGGACTAATGGAACCATGTAAAAAAATGAATTCTGCTTGAATGAGTTTCTATTGGTCATGCTTGGTGTAATGCCAGCATCAAAATGAATAGTTATAGAAATCATTAAATAATAAAAGCAGGTGAATTGATAATGAGGTGTTAGGTGGCAGAGATACTGAGAAAGGGAAAGAAACAACATTCAATGTTTATTTAATTCACTTTAATTTCTAAGCTCTTAAATGCATTTAAGAAACCCCTATCAATTACCCATCAGTTTAAAAGTCATCTTTTAATGTATACACATGTAGTATGTACATGTATGTATACACAAACACAAACTCAGATTTTAGAAACAGCATAAAGGAAAAATCTAGTAAATCTTGAAAGCAAACAGATAAATTAGAAATGTTGATTCAGAATTCAGTATTTGAAAATATATTTAAAAGCATCATTTAATCATGATTATTTCATTATAATTAGTGAGGATGAAATAAACTAATATGTGCAAAATACTTAGAAATGTCCCTGGTATTTAATATGCTTTTACAAAATTGTTTTTATTTGATACTAATAATCATATTGAAATGGTATGAAAGGACAGTTATCAGCATGTAGTTATTTTTTCTATTCATATGCACTCTTTAATTTGGCTATTTTAAAATCATTTTCTGTAAAATTTAATATACAGAATAACATCTATAGTATGTGTTATAGGATATTTAAAGACATACAGATAATAATTTTTATCCAAGTAAATTTACCTTGATTTTTGAAGCTAGTTTAAAGAAATATGTGATTCCACAGCCTATGGTATTTTTTAAGAACATTTCATTACATGATATTGCACAGTTATTATTGCTCATCCTTTAGGCTTGTTTCAGCAAGATAGAGTTTACAAAATGTGATTCACTTTTCCCTGATATATAACATTACCGGATACATAGTATTACACATTCAATGAAACACTTGCAAACTCATGTTTATAAAAACATTTGTTCAATATTCTTATTCAACTCTATAGAGTAAAGCCAGTGTAGAAAGAATTACTAGTGTATACATAAGTCACACAGAAATGCATATCAATTGAATATTGAATCTCTAAGAAGTGAATGTTGAATATCTGTGTTTTAATAGGCCTTTCAGTTAAGTGGCTAAATTTTACAGTGTAATGAAAAAAATCATACACATGCAACATAAAATAATAGCTAATATTATGGCTATGGTATGTCAATACTAATCTTGTTTTACACCTTTTTTAATTGCATAGTTTTGGTTCTTATTATTAAAAGCTTTTGGATATGCAACTCAACACTACTTTTCCACCATTAACTTTGATGATTAATCTCAGAATGTATGTCGGATATCTTACTTCTTATCCTTAAAAATACCTATGTATTTGTCTTGAAATTTCCATCACAACAGTGAGTGTTCACACTGGCTGTTCAGTAGAATAATTATGCAACAATTTAAATAATACTCATTACCAAATTATACCCCAGGTAATATCAGTTGGGTGTTTCCCAGGCATAAGTACATATTTAAAGCTATTCAAATGCTGCTAATTTCTATAAGCATGAGCTTGAGTGTCACCCTGGTGTTTTGATTTGACTTGGTCATGCTGTCCTTATACTGTACCACATTGAGTCCAATGTGGAATCATGGCCTTCCTCATGTCCTATGATGTATATTACTAAATTCAGTACATCTTACCAAACATTGCAAGTGATTTAATTAAATGTTTGAAGATTAGATATTTTTCAACAGACAACTTGGAATTGACAGTTTCATTTTATCTGCTCTCTGTATTTCTACAGCATTTTTGTCCATGGTTTCCTAAAGAACCCACCACCTTCTATTGCAATGATCTGTGTAACTGCCAGTTTCCTACATATACTTGGAGCATAATGTGGGCAGAAACTGTTATATACCTGGTTTGACTGTATTTCCAGGAACATTAAGCTCCTTATATAAAAATTTGCTTAATACTTAATCCATGCTTGATGAATGCATAAATAAATCAATCATAATTCTAGGTGGATCCTATTTCCTTCCCAGCTAGGGGAAGGGTCTGTATCTGCAGACCAGACATGGGTGAATTTGGCTTTACTCCTCTGGGGCATGGCTGGAGAGGTACCAGAGCCCACTGAGACTGGGAGCTGAGTGGTGGATAGACTGGCCCCACCCCAGGGTCATTCAGTCTCTGTTATGGCCTTATCCAGACCTTGAAAGCAACTGAATTTTTTTTATTAAAATTAACTACAAAATAAAGTGACTACATCAAATCATCCACTATTAAGTATTAGAACACACCTAAGGAAATCTTTGAACTTTTTCAGTTTTTGACTTTCTAATGAACTTCATCTGTCACAAATACCTTAATATGGTACTACCTGCAAGCACAAAAATAGAATTTTTTTATTTCCTTTGAACATCATGCCACTTTTAAAATCAAACAGGGGCCTCTTCAGTGGCGCAGCGGTTGAGCTGGGTTGCGAAGCTGCCCGCGGCCTCTGCAGCACCGGTTCGATTCCCAGCTGCTCCCCAGCCACCGGAGGAGGGTCCCACATGGCGCGCAGACCTCTCCTGCCGCCTGCTGCTCCCCTCAGCAGTGTACTTCGGTCCTTCTGCCTGCTCTGCCCCCCCGCTCTGGCTCTGGTGAATTCTCTCACCCTCCTGAGCTTCTGTCTGTACCCAGTGCATGTATAAACAAAACAAACAAACAAACAAATAAATAAAACATGCCTCTAAAAAAAATAAATAAATAAAATCAAACAGTAATACCAGAGGAAAAAATATCTGTACAAGGAATCTGAATCTATTCAAACTGAAGATTTTACATTACATTAGTCTTAACACTTTTTCCCATTAAAATACACCACTCTAATATCATCGTCACACTGGACCTACTAGACATATTCAACACTTACTAAAATATTTGCATATATAGAACACATCAAGTTGTACATTTTTTAATATCTGAATTTCTTTGTGTATCAATTGTACCTCAAAAAACTTTTTAAAATTTTTAAAAATTGCTAGTTTGCATTCCCTACCCCTCAATATGTTATTTTGACTTTAATTTTACTACTCTTGGCAAAATGCTACTCTGAAGCACAAGGTAACTCTTCAGCTAATAATTTAAAAATTCTAGCTTTCACATGGAGAGACTTAAATTTATGTGACTATTCAGTTTAATGTGATAGTCTAACAAATATTTGGCCCAAAGAAGCAATTTTCTTAGTATCTCATTAATGAGTCCTAATTTTATGCCATGGGAAGTAAAAACTGAATGATATTTTGCCTAATTTCAATATCAAAGGGACCAAAAAATTGTAATATTTCTGAAAATGTTTGTAAATTTTTAAGGATATGTGAAACATGTAAATGTCAACCACCGTTACACAATGCACAAACAAAATCTCTCTCAAATAAGTAGAGAAAGAAAAGTGAACTGGGATTTGTCAAACAATTTTCAGGATTCTTATAGATATATGCAAAAAACCAGAAACAAGGAGAATAGTAAAATCAATATCATGGTCACATTATACTGCTTAAACAAATAATATTATGCCTTTATATTTTTTATTGTACCCCTCTTTTATTGAGGTGCATTTTTTAAAAAGATTTATTTACTTATTTATTCGAGTACTGGGTACAGTCAGAAGTGCAGGAGCGTAAGAGAATTCACCAGAGACACAGAGGGAAACAGAACAGGCAGACCGACTTAATATACTGCTGAGGGGAGCAGCGGGCGTGGCAGGAGAGGTCTGCAAGCCATGTGGGACCTTTGCTGGTGGCCGGGGATCGAACCAGCCAGCTTCGCAGCCCAGTGCTCAACTGCTGCACCACCGGGGAGGCCCTTGCAGTGCATTTTAAAGTACATTATGTATAAAGTCACAAGCGTTTTGCTATTCGTGTTAATGTATAATGAGTTCTAAAAACATAAACACAAATACACAAACAAAATTAAATGTAACTCCTCATGAGTTACAAATAATCTCCATTAAATTGTATTAATAGCTTTATAAGTATCTTTTTATTTTATTTTAGAATTTAGATTCAAATAAAATACACACATTGAATTTGTTTTACATCTCTTTCATCTTTTCCATGTTTCCCTGTAGTGTATTTAAGAAAACAAGCCATGTATTACAAAGAATTTTCCACATTCTAAGTTTAGAGGATTGTGTCTTTATAGTGTCATTTAGATTTTTCTTGTTTCCCATATTTCTTTTAAATTAATTGACTAAAGGTGTGACTCACTTGACTTCTTTCTCTTCTGTTTTGTTATTTGCACATAGGGATGCAACAGATTTTTATATAATGGTTTTGTGAAGCCTTCACTTCACTGTACTGATTGTTTCACATAGCATTGAGTGTTTTCTATATATATTATCACTACATATAGTGATAGTTTTACTTCTTTCTTCTAACTTGGAATCCTCTGTATCTTACTATTGCCTATCAACTTAATGAAGGACTTCTATTTTGAGTAATAGTGATGAAAGATGACATGCTTTGCTTATTCCTGTTCTTAGAAGAAAAATATTCGTTTTTTTAACATTGAGTATTGTGTTGGCTGTGAGTTTCTCATATATGAAATTCATTACGTTATGTTCTTTATATCAATAATTTGAGTGATTTTATCATAATAGATGCTGAGACTTATAAAATGTTTTCCCTCTATCTAATATGATTATTTTTGTATTTCCTTTTGTTGATGTGATGAATTATATTGATTGATGTGTGGATGTTGAACTGTCCTTTCATCGCTGAGATAAATGCCACATGGTAAAGAAATATAATCCTTAAAATGTATCATTGTATTTGGTTTGCTATGGTTTTTTGAGGATATTTGTATTGATATTCATCAAGAATATTGGTCAGTAATTTTCTTTTGTCCTGTCCTTGTCTGATTTAATAACAAAATAATATTGGTCTCATACTATATGTTTGGTAGCCTTTCTTCTTCATCATTTTTTCTGGGGGGGGGCAGAATTTGAGAAAGATAGGTATTAGGTCCTCTTTGAAATTTTCATAGAACTCAGTAGTGAAACCATCTGCTACTGGGTGTTTGCTTTGACTTTTGATTACTCTATCAATTTCCTTGATTGTAATTTGTCTTTTCAAGTTTTCCATTTCTTTCTAAACAATCTTAGAAGAGTGTATGCTTTTTAAATTTCATTCTTCAAAGATATCCAATTTATTGGTAGGAAGATGTTCATAGTCTCTGAAGAGCTTCTGTATTTCTGAAATGTCAAATGCAACTTCTTTTTGTTTCTAACCCTATATGTTAGAGTTGCTCTTCTCTTTTTCTTGTGAGACTTGCTAGGTGTCAGTTTAATTTATATTTCAAATAACCAGCTTTTTCCTTCACTGTTATTTTTTGCTTTCTTTTTATTTTTTTAATTTCCAATATAATTTTTATTATTTCCTTCCTTCTACTGGATTTTGCTTTCATTTGATTTTCTTTTTGTAGTTCCTTAAGATGCCAGGTTAAAATATTTGAGATGTTTCTTAATATCTAAAGAATGAATATACTGCTTTTCAGTCCCCTCCAATGTTATTTATACATATCAAAAATAATTAAATACCTAGGAATAGACATACCTAGGAATAGACATACCAGGTGAAAGATATGGACATCATAAAATATAAAACATTGTTAAATATTAAAAGAAACACTTGCAAACTGACTATAGAACAGAAGTATCCCAAAGAGGAAGAGGAGTGGGGAGAGATAGGAAGTATGAGGGAAGGAAGTACAGTGGACTATGGTGGTGGAGTATGGGTGATATGGTGGTGGGTACTCTATGGTGTGTGTTACCTGATAGAGATAATCCTAATGTTACAACAATTAAAATATTATATATTTTAATTAATAATAAGTTGAATAATAATGACCATGTACATCTAGCAATAAATTATTGACTAAGGAATAAAAAAGCAAAAATAAGCAAATGGGCTTACTTCAACCTAATTAGCTTCTGTCCAGTGAAAGACCCTATTATTAAAATGAAAAGAATCACTACTGAATGGGAAAGATATTTAAACATCATACATGGAATATGAAGTTAATAACCAAGAGCTACAAAGAACCCATATAACACAAGAAGAAAACCAACAACAACAAACAAACAAACAAAAAAAACAATTAAAAACAAACAACTGAGCTAAATAGACACTTCTCCAAAAGACATACAGTTGGCCAACAGGCAATGATAAAATGCTCAATATCATTTATTGTCAGAGATGCAAGTCAAAATCACAATGAGATAACATCTCATATCTCTGAGAATGACCCATAATGAAAATATAAGAAGCAAAATGTGTTGGGGAGAGTACAGAGAAAAGTGAACCCTTGTATAGTGTTGGAGGGATTGCAGACTTTTCCAGCCCCCATGAAAGCAGGGCAGAGGGTTCTTATGATAATAAAAATTGGTGTACCATACAACCAGCAATTCCATCCTAAGCATCTTCAGAAAATTCAAAAAGTGTAATTTGAAGGGCTATTCTTTAAAGCACTATTTACAATAGCCAAGTTATAGAAACAAACTGTGTGTCCAAGCCCAAGAAAAGAGAGTATTTATTGGTATGTATACATAATAAATAAAACCCAACAATAAATAAGATGAAATCATGCCATTTGCATTAGTACATATGAAACTACTTGGCATTATGTTAAGCAAATAAATCAGAAGGAGGAAGATAATTACCAATGATCACTTATATGTGGAATGTAGAGAAACAAAGCAGAGGAATAAATCTAAACCAAAACAAACCCCCAAAAGCTGACGGCACAATTGAGGATAACAGAGGGACAGAGCTTTGTGTAGGGAGCAAAACGGGAAGGTGGCCCATGGACAAAGATTAAGGATTATGAGTCCTTTGATAGTGAGTGTGGACTTGAAATATGCACCTAAAAAGGTGTGAATGTATACAGCTAGATCATATTTGGTGTAATAAATCAATAAAAATACAATTTAAATTAAAATGTGTGAGTAAACTTTCAGAGAAAATATGCCATACGTAGTATTGTTTCATTCCTATAGTATCATATCAGGAAATACAGCAATTTTTTTACTTAGTATTCAATATTTTAATATTGAGTGCATATTCTAGTTCATTAGCTTCATCTACCTATCATAGCATTTTTATCAGTCTCCCACCATATTTATCATCCACTGATGACATAATAGCATGTATTAGCTGTGATTTATTCAGAAAAAATATCTTTCCATCCCTATCTGTTTGATTACCCTCATATACTCTTAACACAGGAAAAAACGGGACAGATACTTTATTTCATTTATCCATATATAACATATGTAATTGTGATATGTATCAGGAATTACAGGTAATATATAACATAGGGTTCTGTTGCTATGTGTTTATATATATGTATTATATAAGTGCATCTATGTAGACATGAAAATAGTGGAAAATTTGGATATGAAGTTCAGAAAAAGCCATGGATATAATAATGATGTTTGTCAGGCTTTTTTTGAGAGTAAAAGCCATGAGAGTGAATGTTATTGACCAAAGACAGAGAAATAACAACAGAGAAATTAAAGTCAACAAAATTATGCTCAGAATGACATTGTATTTAATGCAAAATTCAGTAGAGATTCAGATGTGAAGGAAATGGAGACCATGTAGCTTGAGAGGGGACAAGAAAACTAGTAAATATTTATTATCTTGAAAATAAAAGAAGGGGATAAATTCATCATGGAAAGATTAATGTTTAGCAGTTGAAAATATAAAGTAGGACTAGATTTCACCTGAAGTAAATAATATTATTTGAAAATTAGTTGTATATTAGGAATGTCTACAGTTAGATTTAGAGCAGCTAAATTGAAAAGTTCATTATTAAAATATTAGATAAGAAACTGGAAGCATTGACTATAGATTATATTGAGAATTTTATATTTTTAAATTTTTTTTAATATTTATTTATTTATTTATACAAGCACTGGGTACAGTCAGAAGCGCGGGAGGGTGAGAGAATTCACCAGAGCCAGAGCAGGGAGCTGAACAGACAGACTGACGAAATACACTGCTGAGGGGAGCACCAGGCAGCAGGAGAGGTCTGCGCGCCATGTGGGACCCTCACCTGGTGGCTGGGGATCAAACCTGCTACAGAGGCTACGGGCAGCTTGGCAACCCAGTGCTTAACCGCTGAGCCACCAGGGAGACCCTATATTGAGAATTTTAAATAAAAGACATGCTGACTAATAATTTCAGAAGGAAATATAAAATAGGATATACATATTGATCAATTTTTCAGCATAAGGAAATGATTTAATTAGACATATAGTATATTATCAAAACTTGCCTGGCTAGAGAACAAAAATGTCCATGGAAGATGGTTTTTTTGATTGGCAGCCATGATTTTTGCCCAAGCTGAGTAATGGCTTAGAAAAACCAATCTGTGTCTATAATATTTACATATCAATATCTATTTATAAACATACTTATAGGAAAAGAAAAAAAATGTGTGTATGTAATAAATAGTGGCCATTCTCTTTTCTTGTATATTTATACAAATTACTAATTGAAAAATTCCTTTGAAAAAATTCTTCAGAGGGGATATGTCACAGTATCTTTGATTGATTTTGCTTATCCATTTTACTTAAATTAGTAGTGAGTTAAAATACCAGAAGAAAATCATTTCAACAAAGTTTGATGCAAATTATTCCAGATCAGATGTGTCTGATTAGTACATGCTTGGTGGACCCCTAGAAGCATAAAATGTTATAAATATATTATTACATACTTTTACCAAGCACTTATTCCTTAATAGTGTAATTTCACTAAATAAAAATTCCTCAATGGCAAGTTAATGTTATAATCTGTCTTATGGGGGAAAATAAATCATGGTTATAAATTTATCACAGAAAGGATAGATTGTATTGTTTCACATGTACTTTGCTCAAATAATTGAGTCTGTCAATTGTTCTCACTCCTCATACTTGTACCCAAGAGACTGTATCACTAACTTTCAAAGAAAGGACCTTTAAAACTTAATTTTAGCAAGAAATGCTAAAATTGCTCACTCATTTTCTACCTTCTAAAGTACTTAAACTTTATCCTAAAAAGTAATTATTCCTCTTGCCAAGAAATCTAAATATTTTGATGGAAAAACATTATTTCACATTAGATAAATCTGTTTTATGGAATAAAAAACATATTACAGATGAATTTATAAGGACATAATTAAATATCAAAGACAATTTAGGGTAGAGTTACTGTTTCTACATATGCACACTAAAGCCCTGTATATCTGTGTTTATTTTCTTCAACCTGATGATTTCCTAAGGGAGAAATAAAGAAAGGCAATATAATACAAATTAATGATTACATTTATAAATATATTTTAAAGAATCCTCAAAGTTGTTTATTCAGCACTTCTATAACTAAATTTACTTTTTGAACAAATTCTATACCTTTCCTTAAAATAATTTTGTTTGCTATTCTCACAGAAACTTCCAATTTCTTATATTTTTTTCTTATTTGGAAAAATTTCTGATAATTATGGATGGGCTTAAAGATTTACATATAAAAGAGGGTCAAGGAGATAAAGAAAATGAGGAAGTGGTAAATGGCAAGAGAAAAATGAGGCAGGATGAGGGAGAAAAACTGCCTTGTTCAATCATTTTCTTACAAGCCTATTATATGTCATGCAAGATTCTAAAGTTTCCAATAACCTTCAATTTACCTTATCCATGAATCTGTTTCATTCTCCTGTTACTTTAAAGACATGGATCTATGGGGCCTCCCTGGTGGCACAATTAAGCACTGCGCTGTGAAGCAATCCGCAGCCTCTGCAGCACAAGTTCCATTCCCGCCGGTCAGGGAGCTACCCACATAATGAGGCAGACCTCTCCTGTGTTGCCCACTCAGCAGTGTATTTCAATCAGTCTGCCTGCTCTGTTCCCCACTCTCTCGGGTGAATCCTCTTACCCCCGTCTCACATCCCTCTGGCCTGAACCCCCGCTCTTATATCCATAAATAAATACATCTTTAAAAAAAATAAAGACATGCATCTTTATTGATGCATGTTGAAATCTGATGAACAATTTTCAACCTACTACACTCTTCCTATAAAGTTTTAATGCATATAGTTTTCAACTAACCATCAATCTAGTAAATATTCATTGATAACTATCTTTTTTTTTTCCCAAGATTTATTTATTTATTTATTTGTTTATACAAGCACTAGGTACAGTCAGAAGCACGGGGGGTGAGAGAATTCCCCAGAGTCAGAGCGGAGAGCAGAGTAGGCAGACTGACGAGGTTCACTTGTGAGGGGAGCAGTGGGCGTCAGGAGAGGTCTGCGCTCCATGTGGGACCCTCCTCTGGTGGCCGGGGAGCAGTCGGGGATCGAACTGGCGCTGCAGAGGCTGCGGGCAGATTCACAACCCAGCGTTCAACCGATGCGCCACTGGGGAGGCCCGATAATTATCTTTATGTATGCTCAAATATCTCCCTTAGGTAGTGATGTCGTCACAGATGCAACTTTTGCCTAAAATATCATCATTTTCTCTTTAAGAATATTGTATGACCATTCTAAAAAGAGTTCTTAAAATATAGTAAATGATATACTAGAGAATGTATCCACCAAGAAATACAGAAAAAATCTGGGCATATTTTGCATTGTAATCTGGACATTTTGGAAACATAGTGAAGTATATTTCTTAAACAACTTATACTCATTTATAATTATCACAATACACTGTTATTTTAAAATAAGAATAAGTATATTTGTTGATCTATAACTATTTTATCATAAAGACTAATACATTGGTAATCTATCTCTCTCCATATAGATACATGGTAGTATATGAGTGGTATCCTTTCAATATATATTAAAAAAAAAAAAAACCTCAGTCATTCACTAAAAAAAATTTGTTCACTGCCTACCTGAAACTGAGCTAGATGATATTATCAAAATAGAGAAGAATAAAGAACTATCCATGCTTTAGATAAGTTCACAGAGTGGCAGAATATACTAGGATAAATTATTTTCAGAATTTCTCATTCCCCAGGTGTTCATAGTGACTTGTACTATTTATTTTTTGTGCTAGCACCTGAAATTGATCTTAGAAATGTCATGAAAGGGACAATGTTAGTGAAGATATTGTGTAATCATTTATCTGGCATCTCCTGGGTTGAGTAAATATGTGTGAGATTATTGGCAAGATGACCCAGGAAAGACCGATCCCCTTTTGCAAATGACCTGGCAGTGGTTAAGTAACAACAGAATAGCCTGTGACTTTCAGGAGCTAAATATTGAAGACACAGTGCTGACATACTTAGACGAACTTAGTAATTGCAGTGGTGACTCTCCAGTGAGAAGTCACTGAGCAAGTTCAGTCCAATCACTGGCAGTTTCTGTTCTATGCTGTTCATGGAGGGGCCACAATCCTGGAGACTTGTGATTGGAGTGGCTTCCCAGTCTTGGGGTTGAGGAGTAAGAATTTGACTGTTTTTACCATATAATTGGTTTCATCATTGTACCTCCATAAAGTTGTTTTGCTTTAAGAAACAGAGTGCCAAAAATATTTGAATTGACTTTAAGGTATGACTGAGGAAAGAAATCATCAGAGGGAATGAGAAGATTAAACTTTGTGTTTTCAGAGATGCTATAATATTAAGATGTACTATTAAAATAGCATTACACTATAGAAAATTTCAAAAACTGTGAGAGGTAATAGAAAGAATATTCCATGATCCCTTTGTATGTATACACAAACATGTTTCCCAGTCTCCCCTCATTTTTAATTAGCCCATTGTATATACCATTACACCCACAAATGTTTTCCCAATGGATTTACCTGGCAAAATGCTATTACCGAGTAAGTTTTTGTTAATTTAATTTTTTCATTTGTGCAATATGATGATAGCACTTATCATCCTTGAACATAAAATTTACCATTTTGACTTAAAAGGAAGACATAAGTAAAAGGACTCAAAACAAATCCTTTATCATTTCCTCTTCATTACTAGGTTTCCAAGCCATTTCATCTTTAATTATGTACCTTCATGCCCTTACACTTGCAATTTACTTTCAGGTATATGTACATTACTCTAAAAAACAAATTTTATTGATTTACCAATTATTTGTATGACTATGTAATTTCAGGAGTATAACTTCACACTTAGACATGTGTACATGATTCATTCACCCAATCCTGGAGCTCCTATGTCAGAAGCACGGAAGGGTGAGAGAATTCACCAGAGACAGAGCAGGTCACAGAACAGGCAGAAGAACCGAAGTACACTGCTGAGGGGAGCAGCAGGTGCGGCAGGAGAGGTCCGCGCACCATGTGGGACCCTCACCGGCAGCCAAGGATCGAACCGGCGCTGCAGAGGCTGCAGGCAGCTTCGCAGCCCAGCGGTCAACCACTGCACCAACAGGGGAGGCCCACTCAACCCTCCTTTTTACCAGTCTTCTAGTAACAATCATATTTTTCAGAGCCTCTCAGTTATTTTTTTTGTTTCCCCAGTTTTTTTTCTTTAGTTATTTATATTTCACAAATGAGTGAAACTACACAGCAGTTGTCTTTGATTTTTTTGACTTATTTCATTAACATAGTCAAGTTCCACCCATATTGCTCAAAAGGCATGACTGCAACATTTTAAATAGTTGAGTAGTATTCCATTGAGTATGTATGTCACAATTGCTTTAGCCAGTCATGCACCGATGGATATTTAGGTTGATTCCACTATTGTGAATAGTGCTTCTGTAAACATTGGATGCATAAGCATCGTATCAGTGTTCCTATACTACGTATAAATACTTAAGAGTTGTGCTAGATCATATGACATTTCCACTTTTATTTTTCTGAGGGAACTAAATTATTTTTCATAGATGCTGCTCCAAGCTACATTCCAACCAACATGGAATACTGAGAAGTTATTTTTTGCTCAACACCCTTGTCAACACTTGTTCTTATTCATTTTGATATAAGACTTTCTTGTAGTGTGAGGTGACAGTTCTGTCCTTTTGGTTTGCATTCCCCTTATAATAAGGAATGTTGAATGTTTATGTGCTGGGGTATATCTACATTTATGTAGAAATGCCTATTTAGGTCATTTGCCCCTTTTTGATTAGTTTGTTTATTGTTTTGTTTTTGAATTGTATTATTAATGAATTTTGGAAATTAACCTCTTGTCATGCAGGTGATCTGCAAATAACTTCTTAAAGTAATAGGATTTTTTTTTGTTTTTGTGGTGTTCCTTTCACTGTACAAAAAAACCTTTTAGTTTAAAGTAATTCCATTTGTTTATTTTGCCTTTATTTCCCTTGCCAATGAAGATGAGGACCCAAATACATAGCAGAAATTGACATCCTGGAGTGTGTCACCTAAGTTTTCTTCCATACATTTTATATTCAAGCCTTTAAACTATTTTGAGCTAATTTATAGAGTTAAACAATAATCTAGTTTTCTTTTCTTTTTTTTTTTTTTTTGCATGTGACTGTCTAAGATTCCTAATACCATTATTTGAATAGACTTTCCTTCTGCAATAGCTGTGGCTCATTTGTTACAGAACAGCTGTACACATATGTGTCTGTTTATTTCTGTGTTCTCAATTATATTCCATTGCCTTAAGTTTCTGCTTCTGTTTCAATTCTATATTGTTTTAATTACTGCTGCTTTGTAATTTAGTTTGAAGTCAGGGAATGTAATAACTCCATTTTCCTTCTTTTCTATCTAGATTGCTTGGACTTTTCTGTCTTTTATGTTTCCATACAACTTTCAAATTATTTGTTTTATTTCCTTGAAAATGTCATTGAGATACTGATAAAGAATCTTGAATCTATAAAATACTTCAAGTAATATGGCCATTAAACAACACTTAGTCTTTTATCCCATAAACACAAAATGTCTTTCCATTTCTTGTGTCGTCTGTTATTTTGTTTAACAGTATACTACAGTTTTGAATGTATAGAGTTTTTTTTTTTTCCCTCCTTCATAGGTTTATTCAGCTATTTCAGCTTTTTTTTAAAAATTCATTTATGTATGAAAACAAGAGCTGGGGTACAGGCCAGCGGTGTGGAGGGTGAGAAGATTCACCAGACACAGAGTGGGGAACAGAACCGGCAGATTGACTGAAATACACTGCTGAGGGGAGCAGCGGGCGAACCTGAATTGGTTGTGGTGCCATGTGGGTAGCTCCCTGGCCGGCCGGGGATCGAACTCATGCTGCAGAGGCTGGGGTCAGCTTCATAGATTGTGTTTTAACCCTTTGAGCCACCAGGGAGGCCTTATTTCAGCTTTTTTGGTGCAATTGTTATTATTTTATTTTCCCCTCAATTTATTATTTGCATATAGAATGCAACAGAATTTTGTATACTGATTTTATATCCTTCCATTTTACTGTAATCATTTATTTCCATTAGATTTTTTTGGCAGATCTTTTAGTGTTTTCTATATATATATTTTCATGCCATCAGCAAATAGTGATAATTTTGCATCTTTTAATTTGGATTTCTCCTATGTCTGTGTTCAGCACAGTATGCACCTGAGCCCCAGTTATTTGGCTGACTAGAATAGCTGTCAGCTCTCTCTGTAAATTTTCCCTGTCCTGCTTCCACAGCAAGCTACTAATTGCAAGTAAAATATCTGTACAAAGGGACCCCTGATGCTGTGAATGCTGATGAAATTTCCTGTAAGTGATATTTAGTATTTTTCTGGTTATACTGAGGGGAGACACTTATGAAAACCTCCCTGTTACATCATCTTGTGGTTGTAGTCTTATGTAACTTCTGAGGGAACTAAGCTCATAATTTATTCCTCACAACCCAACCAATATTATCAAGGAATTATGATCGATAATTATTAAGGAGTTATGAATATGAACCATAATTATCAAGGAATATGATCAATAATTATCAAGGAATTATGAATATAAATCATTCCTGTTTTCAATTAACCACTGCATTACTCCACTGTTGGCTTTGTGGGCAGGAGTACAATCACTTGAAACAAACTGTTTCAGTGATTTCCCATGGAATATAACTTTACCAAGTACGCTAATGTTGTTGTTCCATTTATGAACTCTAAAACTCATATCCCTTTTAATTTCCTAAATAACAGATTTTCCCCTGAGAAACACAATTTTCAAACCAAGTTCCCAGTATCGCATCTTTCCCAAGTAACGTTTTGTTACTTATCTGACTACTTGAAATAAACCTTGTGTCTCTGATTTGACATAAATATGTTTTGGAAAGGGTCCATAATATCTCTTTCATTAAGGGGAAAAGTGTCTAAGAAAATCAGTATCATAAGTGAATCAAATGCTTGATTTTACATGAAAAGTGATAAATTGAAACAACCTCATTATTTTGAAAGCTAGCCTGAATGAAATTTCCATTTTATGTAGGTTACTTTTAACTTGTAATTCTAATGGCATGTACATTCTTTATGACAATTTAAAAAGATTTTTAGATCTAAGCATAAAATTATGACTTTCATTTTGAAATGCAGACAAATAAGTAACAATATTGTTATTTAACCAGTGAGGAAAACCTGACTTAAAGAAATACATAAATAGCATAAATTTTGTGTTAAAATCAGAATGAATACAAAATTTATTATTTCATGTTTAAATCCTGTACTTAAGTCTTAACATTTTTTTGAATGCTGTTAATGCTGAAAAAATGATCATGCTGTAAAAATGACACTATCATGGCAAGGCACTATAGGCAATTTAATAAATGAAAAAAAAATCTATCATATGATAGAAATTAAGATAAAATGAAATATTATAAATTGTAAATAAAAATATTATGACAGCGCCATTAGGACCATTTTTAAAAAAGCATTTGCAATCATAACAATGTTATATAGTTCTGATAATGAAGCAACAGCTTCTTTATTTCTAGAATCCATAAGTCAAATGTCAGGTATAGGATTCTGAAATCCCTCCTACTTGGTCATACAGCTACATCATTTCATAATTATCTTACAATTGCTGAAGTTCCTTTTCATAAAAATCTTAAGCCAAATTAGGTAAACTGTTAATATGTTGTGAACTTTTTTTGGCAGACCTTATTGATTTTAAAGTTACACGGTCATTAATTGCTAGAAAAATCTTTTAACCCAGGTAAAATTGATTATAGTTCAAGCACATTTTCTGTCTGGTTTCAGAAACCAGCGATTCCAGACTAGAGACTGTGACATTATTAATTTAGTTCTGCTACTCTCAGGGTAATTAATAATCAATTTTGTTCCTACTCCTATTTTTTTAAGATTTATTTTATTTATTTATGCATACAAGAGCTGAGGTGTAGGCCATAGATATGGGGGTTGGGGGTGAGAAGATTCACTGGAGACAGAGTGGGGAGCAGAACAGGCAGATCTACTGAAATACACTGCTGAGGGGAGCAGTGGGTGAGACAGGAGAGGTCTGCTGTGCCATGTGGGTTAGCTCTCTTCCCGGGAATCAAACTAGTGCTACAGGGCCTGTGGATAGCTTCATAGTACTAACACTTAAAACCTGGCACCGCCATGGAGGCCCTCCTTCTATTTTATACAATAATAATAAGAAAAGAGTATGCTTTGTGAGTCAAAGAAATATGCTAAAAATTGGAAACATCAGTATACAGCAATCTTTTGTTTATGGCTCTGGGTTTTCAAAATTCTACTTTATGGATCATGAGCTTTTAAATCCATCTTAAAATAAATTATGTAGGATTTTTGAAGTAATTCCTTCCATTCTGGGTTCATGTTCATAACCTTATTAGTTGTATATGTTAGAATCATCTATAAACCAAAGACGTACTCTTAGGTTACCTTCAAATTTGACTCAATGGATTTGGTGAGGATAAGGACAGTTTTCTGTAAGATAAAGTTTATTTTTCCCTTGTTACTGATATAATTACATTGAGAGGAAAATTTTAAATAAGAAAGTGGAAAATAATACCTTATTATTAATTTCACTTTTTTATTTAAATAAGGGATATCATTTAAATGATATAAGGAATATCATCTAAATAAAACATAGATCCTACTGATATTTCAATTCAAAAATCAACTCAAAATGGATTAAAGAACTAGACATTAGACCTGAAACCATAAAATATATAGAAGGAAATATAGGTGAAACACTACGTGATCTGCACATCAAAGATATCTTTACAGACACATCACCCAAAGCAGTGATAGTGAAGGCAAAGATAAACAGCTGGGACTACATCAAATTAAAGAGCTTCTGCACAGCAAAAGAGACAATAACAAAAACAAAGAGAAACCCCACCAACTGGGAGAACATTTTTGCACCCAACACTAATGATAAAGGACTGATCACAAAAATCTGCAAAGAGCTGATGAGACTCAACAACAACAAAGAAAATAATCCAGTGAAAAAATGGGCAGAAGAGCTAAAAAGAAACTTCTCTGAAGAGGAAATGCAAATGGCCAACAGGCATATGAAAAAATGTTCAACATCACTTGCCATCAGGGAAATGCAAATCAAAACTACCATGAGATACCATCTTACACCAGTGAGAATGGCACATATTAAAAAAACTAGCAACAACAAATGCTGGCGAAGGTGTGGAGAAAAAGGAACTCTTCTGCACTGTTGGTGGGAGTGCAAACTGGTCCAACCACTGTGGAGAGCTGTGTGGAGATTTCTGGTCCTACTAAACATAGAGCTTCCATATGATCCAGCAATTCCACTTCTAGGTATTTACCCAAAGGACACAGAAACATCAATTCCAAAGAACACCTGCACCCCTATGTTTATAGCAGCACTGTTTACAATAGCTAAGCTTTGGAAACAACCCAAATGCCCAAAAATAGATGACTGGATCAAGAAGATGTGGTACATATATACCATGGAATATTACTCAGCATTCAAAAAAGATAAACACATGCAATTTGCAGCAACATGGATGGCGCTGGAAGGGATCATGCTCAGCGAAATAAGCCAAAAAGAAAAAGAAAAATACCGGATGGTCTCACTCATAGCAGGAATCTAGAAAACTTAAATAAGGGACCAGGAAAATGAATAACTATAAGAAAGTGAAAATCAAAATCAACAAAAAACTATGAACCAGAGACACTTTTAGGGGGGCAGGGGCGGGAGGGGAGGGATTGGGGTCAGAATGGGGGGGCTGCAATTGTATGGGGAATATAACAATAAAATTTATAAAAATAAATAAATAAATAAATAAATAAATAAAATTGCAAAGCACAAAAAAAAAAAAACAAAACAAAACCCATTTCTATCTTTCTTCAAATGTATTGATCACTACTTTTTACATTATTTATTTAATTTAGAAATATTTTTTTGTGCTAGGAAGACTAAATTGCTATAAATTAATAGGCATATGATGAATCACTAATTGTACTTTTATTAAGAAATCAACATTATTATTTTCAAATGATCAATACACAATTGCTGATAGTGCTTGCATATTCTATTAGAAACCTTGTGTTTCAAGACAATGATCTATAAATAGAAAATCTTTTGAATGTAGTAGCACTACTAAAATATTTGAGAACACATAATGGCAAGAAACCATTATACTCTTGGAAGGGATACTGCCTACTCTAGAAAACTGCATAAATAGGTAAGAAACTACAGGGACATAAAAGTCTGACACCTCTCCTGGTAATATCAGCTAATATTTTTTTCTTCCATTTTAGTCTGGCCCAAGAAAATTTTAGCTGCATATCTGCACCGTTTTTTGCATGTATTTTAGTTGTGATAACATTTGTTTTGTTATAAATTCAGCTGTCATTATGTTTATGTTATTAAATTTCTTAGAACCTGTTTTTCATATAAATTTACAAAAATAGAAATAAAGAAAAGGAAAGGAAAAGATGCCAGCACATATGGTGTTTATATTTTCAGAATTCTAAAATGGAAGGTAGAATAATATCACAATGAGGGCCTCCCCTGGTGGCGGAAGCGGTTGAGCACGACACTGTGAAGCTGTCCACAGCCTCTGCAGCGCCGATGGATCCCAGCCGGCCAGCGAGGGTCGCACATGGCATGGCAGAACTTTCCTGTCTCGCCCGCTGCTCCCCTCAGCAGTGTTGTCAGTCTGGCTGTTCTGTTCCCCGTGATGTCTCGGGTGAATCCTCTCACCCTCCCGTGCATTTGGCCTGTACCCCGGTTCTTGTATAAATCAATCAATATTAAAAAAATAATATCACAATGAAATTATCTTATTATATACTGCTATTCTGTTTTATTAATCTTCTAAATTCAGCTGGCTGGGAACTGTTATGAAACTATTATGATATTAATATTAAAATACTCTCATTTCTAGGCATGCATCCTTTAAATATGAAATAGTATTTAGCTTTCTTTTTGCTACTATTTGGTTGCAGTGACCAGATTAGAAATTTTTATATGCACAGGACATACTGTGGTGAATTTAAATTTTGAAACATATACAAATAATTGACTATATATGATTCAGAATTCATAAAGTAATCTATCAATATATTATTGTCATAATTATACAGTTAGTTATTTTTAAACATAAAAATATAAGTTATTAGTTCATTTCAATTAATTTAGGAGAAAAAGAAAAGTAAGTTTATATCTTTATTTAAGCAACTTCAAATTTCTATTATTTTGATAAACTTACACAAATACATATCTAGCATTCTAAGAACTTTTCCTTTGCTTTACAGAGCTGTATGATAAATTTATTTACCATTATTTAAACCACAATTTAATTGTTTGATGTTGTTTACAGGGGAAAATGATCTACCCAGAAATAATACATTTTATTTTGCTTAAAAATCTCAAGCACAAAAAGGAAACAAATCAAAAAATAAATGCATCTTCTATTGTCAGTGACTAGAATCAGTTCTTCAAAATTTTTTGAGATGAGGAAAATAGAATGAAACAAGTTATAGTTAGAAAGTCAAATCAGGAAAATAGAACTATTTAAACTGACATGAAGTGACTATCACTCTAGGTGAGAGATTTAATTATTTGCTATTATATAGAGAAGATACACAATTACCTTGCCTGGGTAATTTAGTAGAGATTTTGTTCATTGTCATAGTCAGACACAGTTGTCTATATTTCCACTTTAAAAAGAAACATAGGGCCTTCCCGGTGGCGCGCCGGGTTGAGCACTGCGCTGTGAAGCTGTCCACAGCCTCTGAAGCATGTGTTCGATTCCTGGCCAGCCAGGGAGATTCCTACATGGCACAGCAGACCTCTCCTGACTCACCTGCTGTTCCCCTCAGCAGTGTCTTCGGTCCTTCTGCCTATTCTTCTCCCCACTCTGTCTCTGGTGAATTCTCTCACCCTCCCACTCCTCTGGCCTATACCCCAGTGCTTGTATAAATAAATAAATCTTTAAAAAATAAAAAAAGAAAAGTATTTATAGATATTCACATTTTCAATATGATATCTGAATTATTTATGTAGTCATCGTTGTAAGATATGTCACCAAAAAACAAAAGAGAATGAATTGGTGTCTAAGAAGTAAAATCAAGAGCTATTTCCTTATAAAAAAATCCTTGCCATTAAAAAAAAAATGATAAATTATTTTAAAAGTACTCAAGATTCATATTTAACACTCTACATGGAAATTAAGAAACATGATATGAAGTGTCATATTTCATTTTCTCATTATTTTTAAAATTATTTTTATTTTTTATTTTCATTTTTGGGGTTTCCTATTTGTTCTTCCATATGTGTACATGCTACATTCACCCTCCACCAAACTACCCATATTTTAAAATTATGGAAAACAGTATGAAGTTTTCTCAAAATATTAAAAATAGATGAATTATATGATAAAGCAATTTCACTCCTAGGCATCTACATCAATAATACAATGTGTGATATATAGGAAACAATAATTTGATGCTCTATGCATGTTTATAAACTAAATTACAAATACATAAAACACAGAAAAGGAAAAAGAAAATGAGGGTGAAACAGAAACTGGAATGACTATTAAAAGTTCATGAAACTCTAAGAAAATCTGAGTATCATAGCTTCTTGCTATGGAAATTTGGAAGGTCCTTAGGTGCCTTAGTAATTTGTCTAAAGACAATGGTGTCCATTTATTCTCTTTGTATGAAAGGACCATTAGAAAGCAAATCTATGGGAAAGTGAAATATTTTAAGATTAACAAAGAATCTATTCATCTTAGTTACTTGATTACAAGTATGTTACAAGCAGAGAATTGTTATCACCTCCTACTCAACTCTGCTTCACCTATCCATAAAGTTCACACTTAAAGTTTGTTAGAAATAAATAGAGTGAAAGACATTCAATCACAATGTGACTAAAACCTTATCACCTCAATCATTAGGGAATTCTTTCTGTCTTTATTATATAGATGTATTTTTCCCCTGTGCTCTATAAGTACATTTTTGATTCATTTTCAATAAATATACCTTCACTAGGCACTTAGTTCTTCCAATCCACAAATACAACATAAATCAAGTCCACATGCCAGTACAATAAAATACTTTTCCAATTATATTTCTGATGAAGTTTCATTTAATACAAAGAAAATACTAGAAGAGGTTATAGAGTATATGGGAATAGAGAATATTAACATCCATGCCAATACTTTTATCTACTGTGTATACTTTGTATCTATTGTACAGAAAGAATTAGACCTTTTGCATGCTTTGTATATGGAAATACATTCTTGAGATTTTTTTTTAAGATTTATTTATTTATTTATTTGTTTGTCTGTTTTTTTGTTTGTTTATACAAGCCATGGGTACAGTCAGAAGCGTGGGAGGATGAGAGAATTCACCAGAGCCAGAGCGGGGAGCAGAGCAGGCAGAAGGACCGAAGTACACTGCTGAGGGGAACAGCGGGCGGCAGGAGAGGTCTGCACGCCATGCGGGACCCTCCTCCAGTGTCCGGGGAGCAGCCGGGGATCAAACCGGCGCTGCAGAGGCTGCAGGTAGCTTCGCAACCCAGTGCTCAACAGCTGCGCCACCAGGGAGGCCCCATTCTTGAGATTTAAAAATATTTTTTCTTCAATGTATGTCACAAAACCTTCTTCCAGTGCTAAACAAGAGAAACATAGAAAAGGTTCTTATCAGCAAAAGCAATACTTGTGCTAAGTTATTCATGGAGAATCAAGAACAATAACACATGTTATAAATCACCTTGAGATTCCCCAATCCAGTTATGTAGTAAGTCAAATCAGGAAATCTACAGTGAAGTTTCAAGCATAGGTTTTTCTATAATAATGACAGCATGAGACAGAGATGATTTTCTTTCCTGCAGCCTATTTATAATTCTCAATATTTTAAGATAGGTCTAAAAAATGCAATTTACAAATAGAGAGTCTCTCAGTTGGTATCTCCTTATAAATATAACACAAAGTTGTAGCTAAAAGCTACATGATGTTTCGGAGTTAGAGAACAGTACAATACAGGGCGGCAAACTGAGAAAGAGAGTAGACACCTGCCATATTAAGGCTTCAATTTTAATTGTCATTTTGGTCACCTGTGTGGATGGAGATAATGGTAAAGCTACTCCATGCTTACTGATTAGATACATCTATATATAGGGTGGATTTTTTTATTCACGGTTCCCAAAAAGTATTTCATATTTTATTAGTGTTAATATAGAATTAGGCTATGCTTCTATATTACTTTTAGATAATTTTTAGCATTTGTCCTCTTTCACTCATCAAACATTTACTTTCTTCCTCTTTTCAAATCTTTATTTCCCTATCACTGCCCTTTGATGTATCCTGGTTTTCATTCAACTTTCAATTATTTTTTAATTTGCTTTTTTTTTCCTGGGTTGATATGGTTTCTAGTTTACTGGATTGGTTAAAATCATTTTTAAATTTATTTTTATTTTTTATTATATATGCATACAAGAACTGGATTGTAGGCCAGAGGTGCAGGGGTGGTGGTGAGAAGATTCACCAGAGACAGAGTGTGGGGGTGGGGGGGGGGCAGAACAAGCAGATCTATTGAAATACACTGCTGAGGGGAGCAGCAGGGCAACAGGAGAGGTCTGTTCTCCGTGTGAGTTAGCTCCATGGGTGGGGATTGAACTTGTGCTGCAAAAGCTGGCAATGATAGCTCTAAGACTTTAACCAATGAGCAACCAGGGAGGCCCTAAAAGCATTGTTGAAAGTTTACTTTGATGCTCAAATTATTCAAGATTTTATTAGTGATGACACATTCAACCCTGTTTCCATTGTCTTTAATTTTTGAGTACTTTGCTGCTTTCATGTACAGAAAAAGATGACCAGATTCATCTTGTTTTTACCCTTCCCAGGTATGATATCAGTCATTTCCAGAGAAGTCTTTATCCCTTTTAATGGTCTTTAGAACCCCATATTTATGCTCCTCACTACAAAAGTGTTTATGTTCTAAATTTTATCAGTGGACAAAATGATACATAGACACAAAGATGGTTATTTCTGTGTTTCTGTATATTATCAAATATATTTTAAAAACTGTACATTCATACTTACACTACTAATTACAGTCACCATAGCTTTTATTCTAGCTTTTCCATTGTTATACTTGTTACTTTTTTCACATTTTTCCTCTGAGTGTGATGTACTTAGATCCCATTATTAATTGATCAATATTCAAATATTTCCCTTTTCTATCACCACCCCCACCCCCAAGGTGCCTTCATCACCTACTTAGCTATGACCCACCACAGCAACAATCCTATGAGGGAATTTCCTCCTCGATCTGTTTGGGCTGTGATACCTGTGCTAGATCATGCCCATATATGCTCTACTTACCTGTTCCAGAAAATGCCAAATGGGATCCAACCTCATCATGCATGAACTCTATCAGACTATAAGATTCCCTCATTCCCCACTTTTGCCACAGATGTTTGTCACTGGCTTTAGGTCTAATGGTGTTAGGTGCGAATTGCTCAGAAACAAAGAGTATGAATACAATAGAATGGAAACAGGAAAAAAGAGGAGTGTTTGACAACAAGTAGATAATGGAAAACATTCCCTGTGTTATATATACAGAGATACTATTTGCATTAACTATGTCATCATCAAATTCTTCATCTTACTATCTAAATACATGTTATCAACAAGTACACATTTTACAAAATGTCATTTTTGTGTTCTCTGTCCAACACTCCTAAAATGTTATATCTCATTAACTTGCTTTGTAGAGTTTTGAATTATTGGTTAAATTAGCAACTACTGATGGTTTTTCAGAATCTCTGCTTTGTCAACTTGTTAAAGAAGGTGTTGAACTAATTCTTAACATGGACAGTAAAGAGGCAGTTTTGAGGATGAGAATCTAAGCTGTCCCCTGGTCAATGCAAAGTTTAAAGATACTGCCAGACAGGTCAAACACTGGTATGAAAGTGGGCAGATCATTTTTCAATATCAATTTTAATACGACTTCCAGATAGATTTAGTTTTTGGAACTAATTACCACCCATCTAAAAAGGTCAAGGACTTTTCTTGTTAGCCCAAAGGAACATGAGTTGAATCACTACTATAATGTCTAAGGTGTTTTTTATTGTCAGATTGACATTTGTTATGAAGATAGGAAGTATTTAAAGAGGTCACTATTATGATATCATTTTTTTTCTAGCTGACAGGGCAATATTACTTATGTACTATAAAGAAAAATTATTTCTTTATCTCACTTACCCAGAGATTATGATCTAAATCTAAAGACTCTAAAGTTCATGAGATAAATTGCTTTCATGTACTTTACAATATTAACTAAAGTTTGAAAAATTCTAATTATCTGGTTCAAATTATATAAAACAAAAAAAATCATGCTAATAGTCTGCAATTAGATTTTCATACATCTTTTAAGAAATAAATTGTATAATTTATTCACTTATTACTCTTCATATCAGATAAAATTAGCTTATACTGTAAAATAACACATTTCTTTTAATAGCTTACAGGGCAGAAATGATAAACATGAGGTGCATCTTTTCATGAAACAATAAAGTAATTTCATTTAAAGAATTTTTAAGCTAATAAAATCTACTACATTCTTTTGTGTAGGAGAGATTAAAATGGAAGTATACTTTCTGAGCAGATCATGAAAAAAATGGTCATTTTATTTTTTTGACATAATTTTGTTATTCAAATACCATAAAGAATATAAAGTCATACACTGTGACCATATGTTTATAAGAAATATAGCTATTGACAAGTATTAGTAAGGAATATCTGAATATAATTAAAGAAAAATAGTTAAATACACATTTCACAAGAGACAAATGAAATGTTTACTAAGCTTATTAAAATTACTTCATCACCATTACTCAGCAATGAAAATCAGAACTACAATAAAGTATCACCACACGCTTACCATTTTTTCAAGCCAATATTATTATTTATTGGCAATCCTCTGGAGCAATTACAACTGTCATAAATCTAATAGGAATATGCATTGATATAATTTTTGGATACTATTTAGCGTTACCTAATAATACTTTAATTATCTGATGATCCAGAAAACATACCAAGAAGAAAACAAGATATGAAGACAAATGTATATACAGACATGATACATATGAATATGAAAACATGTATCAGTAATTACATAATGTAAAGTATATACCTATAGCATTTAGTGGTATGGAAACAAACATATGATCTATGAAGACCATAGGACAAGGAAAAAAAAAGACAATGCTACATGCAAAAACTACTCCACAAAACTATCTGAAACTTCATGTTTCTTAAAAGCAAACCTATGATAAGAAATGTCATATGATTTCTGAACCATATAGGGTTGCAACCAATTACCATAATAAAAAACTATAATTAAAAACATGTCATAGTATTTAGTTTTAGGGTGCAGTAACTGTATGGGATGATATGAGAAATCTGAGGGTATTGAAATTCTCTAGCTTATGCTGGTAGTTGGTTAAATATACTTGTATGACATGTGAAAATTTGATATAGTCAATAAAATATTTATTTCAATATAGTCTCTTCATAGTTCTCTAAAGATTCCAGGCTTAGGATTTTTAATATGCATAGTCCAGATCATGAGGAGTACTATAAAATGTGTCCTAGAGATAATTTAATAGAATTCAAGTGTAAAAAGAAGAAAATAGGGTATTGAAAGATTAAGAGCTTGAACTATATTCAGAAAGGTGGGCTGCCTAAGGGCCTACCCTAAATTCAAATCCAAGTGTCCTAGTCTCTGAGTTTGTCTTCATTCAACAATATTTTTTCTATTTAATTTATTTACTTCTCTTCTGTATGAGTTTTAGTACTTCCCATTACAAATTTCCAATTGTCTATTGACAATTCAATAATCTATTCTGAGAAATAAATAAGATAGATCATGCATATATTAAACTCTCCTGTATCTCTTTTTTCTTCATTTACTTCATAAGAATGAAGTGGATTATTGTAATAGAAACACTTGTAATATAACCAGAAGACTGGATATTATGAGTTTCTACACATACATGGTCTTCCAAGTAGATAAGGCTTCTATGTTGGCCCTTCTCCTGGCAGAATACAGAGGCACTTGAAACATTTCATTCAAGGAATAGTTTTAATGTATCATGTTCTCATTTGACATAGATTTTTATATAAAACAGTTATATTGATATGAAATAGCACTGTGCTAGAGTAAATCACTAAATGCCAAAGAATTCTATGGTATAGTTACTTAATGGCCCTTATGCATTCAAAGAATCTAGCTAGGTGAAGTTTCTTTTGCCTTTTCCAGCAAGAGATCATCAAGTGTTTTCTGTGGTTCATAGATTTAATTCTGTTGCACATATACAGGTAACTTGATTTTGGTACTGTGCTTACACTTATTAGTAACCTAATGGATGCAAAGTAATATATTTCACAATTAAACTCAACATTCATATCTCTCGGCAAGTTTCTGGATACAATGACATGAGCAAGCCAGTGAGAGGGGAACAAGGACTAAGCTATACTTCCAAATAAATTATCTTAGCTTGCACTAGGTATTGGATGTCTGCTCCACCAAATTTCATAGGCATTTACCTAGCCCCCAGTGTGGTTGCATTAGTAGGTGGGGCCTTTGGGCAATAAGAAGCACTAGATTAAGTCATGAGGGTAGGGGTCCTTTTATGGGATTGTCACCCTTATAAGAAGAGAAAAAGAGTGAGCTTGGTTCCTCTTCCTGCTCTGCCAAATAAAGATCCAATGAATAAAAAGGTCATCTGCAGTGTAAAAGTCCCCTCATCAGATATACAAGATCTGCAGGCACCTTAATCTTTGACATCCCAGTCTCCACTACCATAAGGAAAAAATGTTTAACCCGCCAGGTCTATGGTAATCTGTTATAGCAACCTGAACTGACAAAGATTCTATCTCATCTCAGGTGAATTCTATCAGCTTTTGTTTCATAAATTGAATGTAGCCCGAACTTGTCTTCAATTTATAAGCATTCAGCAGAACTTGCTGAGCTTATTACAAGTGATATCATTTCCTTTCTTTTTAAATTCTTTCCTCCATAATATTGCAGACATATGGGCCCCATTAAACAGTTTGATTGACATTAACCACTGTCTTTCTGGGCATCCTGAAACCTTATACAGTCATAGAAAATGGCCACTTGCATGGTAAGAGTGACGGGTAAAAGAATAAATTCTGGGTTGTTAGGGAAACAGTACAAAGAATTGAAAACACATATCTCTAAATCCTGAGAAGGAGAATTATCTCCAGAGAAGTGCTCTTGTCAGCAATGAATCAAATAAATGGTTTGCCTTACTGAAGTCAGAGGAAAAGATTTTTAAATATACCAACATGAACTTACTAGTTTCATAAATTACATAAATGCTGGTCCCCTCTCCCTTAATTCTATTTTCAACAATGAAAGTATCATCCAATATAGCCTTTGGACTTGATGTGATTTTGTTAAAATGCAGACAAATCCATGAAGTTAGAATACAGCACTGACGAACATGCTTCAATTTATGAGTCGACTCTCTTTGACTGACAACTAAAATCTTGACTGCAGATGCTGTTAAGAATAGGCTCATGAGTCCCTGTCCTTCTTTTTCCACTAAACACTGTTTAGAATTTCGTAGAACTTTACAGTATCTATTTCCTCAATTATATTTTGAGGTTTTCATTTAGTCATTTACAGTTTAAGTTCTTAGAAACACAAGCTGTTTTTAGTAATTCCTCTGAAAAATTACTATAATGGCAAAGAAAATGAATATGAATATCCATTTGTCGATACAATACATAGCTATTATTTGCTTAACATTAAAATTATATTTTGTGCATTAATATTGATTAAGGAGCTTCTTTTCCATAAGGCTGTAATCTTCCTTTGATAAAAATCTGTCAAAAATAATGTTAATCAATAAAAGAAAATCCATTAATACATGTCTTTGTAGTATGTCAATACTTCCATTTTGTCAGCAACATTTTCCAGATACTGCTGCAGGTTAGAGAAAATTAGTATGAATTGTCTATGGGAGAATCAAACTAAAATTTTTGCCTTTTGGTTGAGAAAATTATCAGATAGGTAACCCCCAATTAACAATACATCATTTAAAAGTCATCTGTGAATAGTTCAATGTATTAGTGCCCATAAAATCACTTTATAAACTTTTAAGTAAATTTTAAGAATGGTTTTATTTCATAAATATTTAATATTATACTAAAACTTGATCAGCAACAATTGCAATTATGTCAACAATAAGGGCTGTTTGGTATGGTAACAATTATTTGATAAAAACAGAGAACAAATTTCTTCAGCAGAGAGAACATGAGATACGTAGGAATCATCTTGCATTAGTAATTTGTAGCAATGGGGAAATCAAAGAAGTATCCCAAAGAATTTCAAAAATGAGAAGTGTCTCAAAGACTGCCCAAAACCAGTAATATTGATCATTTTAATGCCTCACTTTCTTGTCAAATAATATTTAAATACATCATTTATTTTTGAGGTTTTGAGAAGAGAAGCAATCAGAAAAAGAAGGCATATAATTATAACATGGTTCACCGAACCTTGATTTGTGAAGAATATGTTCCTAGAAAGTAAATGTAGATGTGTGAACTTGAAATTGTTCCCCATGGCTACAAGTCATGATAAATAGAAACTCAGGTCCACTTATCCCAAAGATTATTTTTTTCTATTGTTAAGTGAGCAGTTTGGCCTATTCTCTAAATTATTTTTTCAGACATAATCATTTATGAGTTTAAAGTCCTTCTTTCAAAAGAGAGGTCAACAAACTTAGGATAACATCTGAATGTGATAATTTCTATGTACTTATTAAAAAAAACTAGTAAATACTTTGATGCATATATTTAATAAGGATTATCATTTATTAAGTATTTTAAGAATACTATTTCACTAAATTCTTAAATATTGAAGCAAAACTGCTAATAAGGCTCATTATATACATGAGAAATTTAGGGGCACATGTTAAATGAACTGACCAATAGCAGGAAGCTAAACAGCCAAAGTTCAGCTAATTTTTCAGTAGCCTGAGTGTTCAGCTCTCAGGTTCACTTAAAAAAAAAAAAGACTCTAACTCAAATTATTGTTGATATTTCTAATATTCTTTCATCTTTGATATCATTCTTATTATTATCATATAGTGCTATAGAGTGAGCAAAAAAGTCACATTCTGATAATTATCTTCTTTCCCCAAAAGGAATATTGCTAAAGCTTGTTGATTAAAGTGTACTTTTTTCCACTTTCTTAGCAAGTGCCTGTGGAAGTGTTAAAGCAGTCAAATTTAAGTCTCCTAAAATAGCTAACCCATGAAGTGATACAAAGTCTGTTAATTGGTACCAAGATTGAAAAATAAAATTAATTCAATGGAAAAGATTCATTATTTGTGTGAGATTGGCAATATGTGGATGTAATCTTATAGGATATTTTAAAGTAAACCAGATCTTCCTTTCTTATTGACTGCTCTAATTTCTTATTGACTGTCTAAATATAAAAACAAGATATTTCCCCCAGTTTAATTAAAAGAATTGTTTTGCTTCTAAGTTGCTATATTTGTAAGCATTACCATACACAATTAGGTCAATTTTTAATGAATTTTCTTGGGGCAGTAAGAATTTCTACATAAGTATTCTAATTATTATACATCTTATAGATGGAATATTTTAGTTATTAATCATGGCACTCACTTCAGCGAAATGTGCTGTTATGATTTCCTCATACATTAAAATATCTGAATTGCTTTATTATTACAAACAGGAAGGCCAATTTAAATGTAACTTCATAGAAAGGACAAATTAAGTATTTAAACTTTCCTCTATCCTTTTCTGTAAGATGAAGGTTTCACTAAGTAGGTGAAAGCAATTGGACATGAATAATTGACCTTTTCTAATGAGTAGAAAGGAATGTCATTGTGTCCACAGGATTAAGTGGCCATTGATGTCCAATGGCCTCTTGTCCATTCAAAGAGCATAAACTGCTGCAGAGATTTTAATCTTGTTTATTTTGTGAGGTCAGGCAATATGATTGTGTTCAGAATTGAATTTTTGCACTTGCCATGAAATTCAATTTAGACAGAAAAAAACTAAAGAACCAAAGGCAACCATCCTTATGATACCTATTATGTGCAGCACAGTTGATTTTAGTAAACACAAGTCACCAAACAGTTCAGACGTCAGAGATTCTTTGACCCATCAGAACCTACAATGGGTCCACTGTCTCCATGCTTGACCTTGCAGTTGTTGTATAGTAACTTCCTTGAAAAATAGTAATATCACAAAATAGGACCAGATTTTAAACCCCTCCTCTAGCTGAACTGTAAATTAGATTGATATTTATGCAACATTAGCACTAGGATTGTTTTTAGTGACTATCTGTCTTTTATTGGCGATTAAGTGGCAATAGTGCATTTAAACTACAGCAAACATCTGGAAGATTCTCTTTCACAGTTTAACCACATTTTACAAAGTCTGTTCATACCAGTTATAGTTACTTCAAACATATTTCAGAATAAGCACTCTATGGACATTATACAATAGGATAGGATGCATCTCTGCAGCAATTGAAATACACTCATCATTTGAGGAAACTCCCTGCTTCTCATTCCCAAATGTGAAAAACTTTTATTTCTAAAAGTAATAATGCTGGAGAAAAACAGATGCTCTAAATATATCTGTCTAAAAGTCAATTTAGTATGAATCATTACTTGCATTCATTAGGATGTTAGAATAATTTAAGTAGTACAATAATTTAGTATCCTGCTTATAAAATTCAAGCATCTCTGAATTCCCCACTAATATCCAATTTTAAAATGTTGTTATTCAATAATAGCTCATCAGAAATATGAATGCCTTACATTCATAATTCTATCTATCTGGATTACACTTCTCTTTTCTTGCTAGCTTTAATCCTCCACATGTATCAGTCACTGCCTCCAAACACACTTTACCATTCCTCAACTGACCTATGTATATGCTGTCGCCTTTGGTAGGATGGTCTACATTGTGTCTATCTCTTGATGACTCAACCAAATCAAATAGTATTCCCTTTTAAAAGCATTCATTCTGATATTTCCAGCTGAATCTTCCTTCTCTGAATTTCCAAAGTACTCTACTAAACATGGATCTCAAGCTAATAAGGCAGGAGGACATGGTGACTATTTGCTTTTCTGTTTTTTAATTATGTAATTTTGATCATTAATTTTGTTACATAACATAAAATGGTATGCATTTTATTTCCACAATTTTAAAACACTGTATTTTTAAGAAATGAATTTAAGTTAAACATTGATAAAATTAGGTCACCGGTTTCTTTCAGTTCATACTAAACACTCATAGTAGATAATATGGGCCTCCCCAATGGCGGCGCAGCTGTTGAGCGCTGGGTTGCGAAGGTGCCCACAGCCTCTGCAGCGCCGGTTCGATCCCCAGCCGCCACAGGGCGAGGGTTCTATATAGCGCCAAGACCTCTCCTGCTGCCCACTGTTCCCCTCAGCAGTGTACTTCGTCATTCTGCCTTTTCTGCTCTCTGCTCTGGCTCTGCTGAATTCTCTCACCCTCCTCCGCTTCTGACTATACCCCTGTGCTTGTACAAATAAATAAATCTTTTAAAAAATAGTAGACAATATGTATATTTACTATGTATAAGCAAAGAGTTTAATTCTTACAATCCTGTGAGATACAGATATATACTGGCATGCAGAAAGCAAGACTGAGACTTAGAAAATTAAGAAACTCAAGTTCACAAAAATAGCAGCAGCTAGAGAAGCTTTCTGGTCCTAACTCAAAATTATACTCAAAAATTTTAATAAACTAAAATATTATGTTTTGATGGTGCAGTGAGATGGCTATTATTTTAGCAGCTAACTCAAAGTTTAATGAAAAATAGGTAAATAACCAGATATTATTCCATAGCTAGATAAATCTACAATCTGGATACACTTGGTGATGTTGAAGTAGTATTTAGAAGCAACTTCCTCATCAAGGGAAGTAATCGATATTTATCTATTTTGAAAGAGGAATGTATGGATGGGGAGGATAGTTTGACATTTCTTTTATGGTAGAAAAACCCAAACTTACAGAACTTGTTAAATATCATCCTGTCCTTAAGAGCAATGGTCATGTTTAAATTTTCAATCCTAAAACTTAAGCAATCCATCATAACACATAGCATGATAAACTATTTTGTTTATGGCATTTGGAGAGGAAGTGATGAATAAATGAATGAAACAATGAATTATCAATTGAGTGAGGTATGGTGGGAAGATAAAATATCTGCAAAGGATCCCATGTACATCAGCAATGAATGTTACCACAGTCACTGTTTCTCCTCTTATGTCTCACACATTTGACTTGACAATTTCTGTCAAAGAAATGAACACTTCTTGCCTTTTGCAACAAAGCAATGTTTCCATCATTTTATTTCAAGTTAACTAATCGAAAAAGAAGGAAATAAAAATAAAAACTCACTAAATTCAGGGCATCCTGCCTATCTTTAACCATTTTATTTATAATCACACAAAATGAAGCTGCAATGTCGTCATCTGTACTTCCCTACAAAGTGCCAAATACAAGGTTATGATTCCATTGTAGTGGGAATATTTTCCATTATTCATCTTATTTAATAAACTGTCACTTGAAAGAGGGTCTGATAGACTTTTTTCACAATGAATCAAAGAATCGCTCTGCCTTCCTCCTTTATTATTCATGCTACATTTGAAGCTAATGAAGCATGTCCTCTGAGCTGATACTTTTATAGATGAAAGAGACATCATGTCACATCTTCTATTTATTTCACAAAACACATTGATTGCCTTGCACTTCATTTTTGACAGCTGATGGGCATTTCTGTTGCTATCTTGTCTAATTGTTTCTTACCATGCGCATATTTTAGGTATTAATTCTGAATGAAACTACTTGAAAAAATAATCTGTGCTATTAATGGTATATTTAAGAAGTATAGTGAAGATAATTTTGATTATCCTCATTTGCAGAATTTTAGGTACTCTCCTCTTAGAGCAAATATTGCCTTTATTTTTATTTATGTATTTATTTTTTAAAAATGTGTTGTTTTTTTAATTAATTTATTTATTTATACAAGCATTGGGTACAGTCAGAAGCATGGGAGGGTGAGAGAATTCACCAGAGCCAGAGCGGGAAACAGTACAGGCAGACTGACAATACGCTATTGAGGGGAGCACCAGGCAGCAGGAGAGATCTGTGCACCATGTGGGACTCTCCCCTGGCGGCAGGGATCATGTGGGACATTCGCCCAGTGGCGGGGGGATCAAATCGGCGCTGCAGAGGCTTGCAGGCAGCTTCGCAGCCCAGCGCTCAACCGCTGCGCCAACGGGGAGGCCTTGCCCTTATTTTTAAAAGTGGATTATAGTCTATTACAATTTACATGGGCTTTTTGAATTTATTTTTTAAAAATCTGGAATTTTAGTTAAAGTAAATCCATACAATCTTTCTACAAGTAGGACTGCTTCCTTATTGAAAATGGAATAATTCATCATTAAAGAAAGTCTTTCACTTCAATAACACATCTCCCACTGCTTTACACTAGTCAACTCAACATGTAATAAATTTCAGGCATAAATTACACTCAATCAATAACATGATATAGGAGATAAGTAGCCTTCACTATTTCTTTATTTATTTTTTTAAGATTTATTTATTTATTTATACAAGCACTGGGTACAGTCAGAAGCGCGGGAGGGTGAGAGAATTCACCAGAGTGGGGAGCAGAGCAGGCAGACTGACGAAGTACACTGCTGAGGGGAGCAGCGGGCAGCAGGAGAGATCTGCGCATCATGTGAGACCCTCACTCTGCGGCTGGGTATCCAACTGGCGCTGCAGAGGCTGCAGACAGCTTCACAATCCAGCACTCAACCGCTGCACCACCAGGGAGACCCAGCCTTCACTATTTCTATAGGTGAATGTGAATATATGTAGAAAAAAATAGGCTTTCATATATAATGTATTATGACTTTTTAATCTTTTAAAATGCTAATCTGGAATATAACTTAAAAGTAGGTTCACAAATAGAATTCCGAGAGTATGAAGTGACTTCAGTAACAGTAATTTCTCACCATTAAGAATAGAAATATAGCTTTCAATCATTAGAACAGAAATCAGTTTTGTCCACATGCCTGTACTCATACAGACTATTGGACAAATATGGAGCCTTCATTTTATTATATTACTTCCATCATTATAATTAATTGCTAGCTTGTTTATTTAATACATTTTTCTTGTCCCAAACACTGTTAGTGTTACATTTGGAACTAAGGAAAGAATTTAAAGTAAGATTACAAAATACTCAAAATAAAATAAATACATTATTATAGGAAATTGTATCATGAGTTGTCACAAGCAAAACAAATGTGCAAAAAACTAAGATAAGAATAGAGCGACTAATTGGAAAATTGCTTTGCAAGTGCTTAGTAACAAAGCTATAGAAAATATGCATAATGAGTTATTAAAAGTCAATAATATAAAAGTGGAGAACAGCCCCAATATGCAAAACCTATATAAGCTTCTCTTATTAAACACTATTGTCAAGAATCATTATAGTTAAAATTACTACATACAATAAGAATGAAAAAGAAAATGTGTCATTTAATCAATAATTAAAAAGTAGACTCCAAATTTTGGATTGTCACATATACAGGAATTGTGGGGTTTTAAAATTTGTTTTAAAGAAAGTACAATAGCAATAAAATGTATATTCAATAAAATGTTATCCATTTCAACTCAAAACTAGCTTTCATTCATTTCTTCAACTATATTTATCAGTCTAAGTTGTGTAAGTCACTGATTCAGGATATAGTGTGGCTAAAGTCTTACTAAATTCTAGTATGCATTAAATTAATTCATAGCTTTTACTCCTCAAGAAAAAGTCTGGTTCTGTGTTTGCATGAAAATGAATTCTTTATAAACATAGCACTATCAAGTGTACCACATTAGAAGTCAGAAGAGGCCCATTCTATTCTTGATTCATCCATGCTGGGTCAGTTTTCAAATCTGTCATAACCTAAAATTGAGTAATTCTAAATGGGCCAATAATGCCAACATTTTACTAATTTTTTAAGAAATCTAGACTTTTCATCCAAATATTTAATGTATGAATGTTATGTTTTGATATACAAAACACAATCTTAACTATATAGCCCTTCTTATGTGTAGCCAAATTCTTTGTGACTGAAATAAGTCCAATTATTCTTATTATATACTATCATATATTCAAAAAATCTATATATTTTCTGCTATTATTTAATACATATTTTATAGCTTATTATATCTGTATTAACTACACACTATTGTTAATATTATTATTAAATATTACTGTATATTTTAAAGTTGCAAAGAAAAATTGTTACTTCTGGTGATGCGTTTTATTTTTATTTTTTTTAATCTTTATTTTTAAAAGAATTATTTATTTATGCATACAATAACCAGGGTACAGGCCAGATGCGTGGAAGGGTGAGAGGATTCACCAGAGACAGAGCAGGGAACAGAACAGGCAGACTGACTGAAATGCACTGCTGAGGGGAGCAGCAGGTGAGGCAGGAGGGTCTGCTGCACCATGTGGGATTCTTGCCTGCCAGCCTGGATCCAACCAGCACCTCAGAAGCCTCACAGAGACAGCTTCACAGCTCTGTGCTCAACCGCCTGCACCACCAGAGGTGATGATGGTTTTAATTAGACTCATTTCTGCAATTATTTTGCAATGCTACATACCTGAAACTTATATAAAGTTATATTGATATTATACTGTAATAAGGAAAACTCCTTTATATTTTTGAAACAAAAGAAAGCTATCATATGGTTTTCTCTAAACTAGAATAAATGACCATATTCTAATAAAATTTTATATCAGGCTTTAGTTATTACATCTGTAAGAATCACTTTGTTAATCCATTCTCACCCATACAATTTCTAGGAAACAACCCATTAGGAATACCATTTATCATTTTTTTTCATATCATATTTTAATATATTCAGTATGATATATCAATCAGCTATATAAAATAGTTAACAGTGATTACATGCTTTGGATTGTTTAATACCTAAATTCAGCCTGAAGGATTCTAGTTATATCCCTTAAAAACTATTTGCCCTGGGGCCTCCCTGGTGGTGCAAGGGTTTAAGCACAACACTATGAAGCTGTCTGCAGCCTCTGCAGCATGGGTTTGATCCTGGCCTGCTGGGGAGATATCCACATGGTGCAGCAGACCTCTCCTGCCTCGCCTGCTGCTTCCCTCAGCAGTGTATTTCAGTCAGTCTGCCTGTTCTGTTCCCCACTCTGTCTCTTGTGAATCCTCTCATCCCCCCACACCTCTGGCATGTACCCCAGTTCTTGTTTGTGTAAATAAATATTTAAAAAAAAAATACCTATTTGCCCTCCAAGAACATTTTATTCCAACAAAGACAATAATGGGATGAGAATTAAGTAGTTAAGTGTATAGGTTCAAAAACAAAAGAAAAACTTGCTTGGATTGCCATTTGATCTGTATACAAATCTCTAGGATTTATCTCCTTGTATATAGAATGTATAGTAATAGAATTAATCCTGTATGGTTTTCATGAATAGCATATATATTAAAGTATTTGAATTACCTAGAATAATAGCTAGTACATGGCTATTCTTTAAGTTAATATTTTAAATTATATAAATCTTATTAAAATATATTTATTACATTAAATTATATATGATCATCATTGCATATTAGATCTATCTCATTGACATTCCTTTAGGCATGATGTAATTACCATAGTTATCATAATAAACATCATTTTATATAATTAGGATAAGTAATATATCCCTAAAAATTCCATAAATTACAAGATTTAATTAAATATGTGGAAATGTGCCCATCTTTATGGTGCATTCCAGATATTTATAAACTTTTCCATGTTTTAATTATAGTCATCAAAATCTCAACAAATAGAAATACATGTTTCTCCACAAGTACAAGAGTGACTGAAAGATAAATTTATCAGATTTACAAGAGCAAAATATGTTAATTTGTAATATAAATCTTTATTGCTCAAATTACTCTGAATCACAAACAAGATTTTTGTTAGACCATCATAGTTTATCAACAAGCTACATTTCTACAGTGCTATTTAAATGCACACTTCATTGATTCTGAGTTTTTGTGCAACTACAAAACCAAACAAACGGGATTTGACATAAAGAAGCATGCTCTCGTCCTATATCTATAATTAATTAATGCAATATGCAAGTCAACAAACAGGTATTAAAGAGCTACTCAACACCAGATGCTTTCCTAAGTGCTGTGGATAGAGATTTGGCAAATATTCCATAAGAGATTTAAAGTCTATTAAAGGATTCTAAAGAGTGCGGTATTAAATTTTCTTACACTATACATAGAAAGAATGTCTTACTTATGGAATCTATCTAAAGATATTTCTTTTGGATCTATACTCAAGTTTGTATTGCTGAACCATAAAATATAACTAACAGTTCTTATAAAGTCCTACAAAGCCTATTGAAGTTGGCCTTTGGAAGATGTAAAGGAATGTCTAAGAAGTGATTTTATGGGTTAAAAAAGGAAAACCATATGCTTAGACAGATTATACCGGTTTTGGAGATTTTACTTTTACCTCTAGAAGAGTATACAATGAAATGAGGAGACACATATAATACAGTGACTTCCTACATGTTTGAAAATATTTAGAGACTGTGATAAAATTTGATCATGATTACAATGGAAAAGCCAAGCTGATGGCAGGCAAATGGGAAGCAAAATCAAGATACTTCAGATGCCTCAAGATGACAAATGTCATCAGGAAAACTATTGTTGAGTATGAGCTATTTTATTTTACAACATAGAATTCCCAGGAAATTTCAATATTTAAATGTTGATGTCATGCTAAACACTGCATATATGTTTTACATATTAGTTTATAGAACATGTTAAATAAAATTTTCTAATATAATTTGTTGAACTTCTTACTTTGAAATAATTTTAGATTTACAGATTTATAAAAGATAGAACAGAAATTTCATTCATTACTATACCATGGTCCTCTAATTTGAATATCTTATACAGCCAGTTTTTGTCTTATACAGACAGTTTTTGTCAAATCAACATTTATATAATACTCTTAATTCCAGGTTCTATTGTGATTTCACAATTTCTTTGCCAAAATCCCTTTTCTCTTCCAAGATTCAATCCAAAATGTAACACTCACTTTAACATTGTGTTTCCATAGTCTCCTCCCATCTGTGATGCTTTTCCACTGGAAAAAAATAACCTCAGTCACTTAGATCAGCTGGCGACTATAAGTTTTCTCCACTGCAAAGTGAGTACACTTCCCTTCCCATGTTCTGTTCTTTAGAACCAAGGCACCATATTCAAGTTACAATTTAAACAAGGGGATTTAAGAATCAGCAGCCCCAGAATTTTTGTAAGGAGTAATAAGGTATATCTCACATTTAGATATCTTGAAAATAAGCACGAGTGAATATGTTTTCCAATGAATAATTACGAGATAATTAATTTTTAAAATAATTATTTTTAAATAGATATGGGAACAGAAAAGATGAAGATAAGCCAGAAGAATGTGAATTGTTTCAGCATGCTGAAGAATCAGAAAAGTTATGAATTGTAACCTCTACCACTCTACTTAGTGGGTTGAATTTCCGTAAAACAATAGTATAAGCAAAAATCTATTATTGTAAATAATATTTAACAATGCCAATATTAAATAAAGTTTATGTTAAATAAAGTCAATATTAAATAAAGTCCTTAGACTGTTGTCAGGCATATAATTAATACTCAGACTCTGAGAACTCTCTATTGTCACTTGACATTTGGTGGAAAATGGCCCTCTGGTAGATATCTATCTCCATGTTCAATAACCTCTGGGCAATTCTTTCTAATTATCCCCTTAGAACAACCCTGTTTTCTACTGCGTACTCTCCTGATTAAGAGCTGGATGACATACGGGCACAATGCACTTTCATCAAGCCTTCATTCCTTTGTCTATCGACACATCTTTCAACAATGGATTTTTCATATAGTACCAAGAAGTGTCATCTTTTAAAATTTTTATTTCCTATGAAAATATGACATTTTTTAAAACTTGGTGAGATGAAAGCCTTCACTTTGTAAAATGTTTCACATCTAATATGCTTGGTTGTGAATATGCAGATTCTTATCATATGTATGAAAGAAGCTGAAAAATGCAGATATCAGCACATTGCATGCTCCCAGACTGACTGTATTAGGGCTTTAGGTGGCTCTTATTATTCTTTGAATTGGGACATAGAAGTTAGCTAAGCTTGATTAAGCTGCACAGGTTTGAAAAAAAGCAGTATGTGATATTTTATGCCTTTCAAAATGTACAGAGTAAAACTATTAAATGGAATAGTTGAACCACGAAGGTCAGCATTAATATTTTATTCAAGTAAAACATGTAACTTCTTGATAGTTTTTCTAATATGTTTGAAGCACATGTAATTTCTTGCTAAAGCTTAAAAGGTCTGAATTAAGAGCTATCCATTTACACATGTAATAGATCACATTAATAAGGATTTCAGTCAAAAATGAAAAGATGAATGTTTGCTAATTTATTGATAGTGATAGTGATAAACCCAAAACAGAAAAAAAAAAGACTAATATCTTGAACTGCCACCCTCGTGCAAATGAAAAGGTAATTAATAGAAAAGAAAATATCTTATTTACATAATTTATACATTATATTTGAAGGTTTTTGAAGTTCTTTAAATTTGTACTTAATTTTTCCCACCCATCATCCCAGTCTTTGGAAAAAAAAATGAAAAGTGCATCAAAGTGTTGTTTATCATTCAGTTTCTCTACCTTTGTATTTGTAAACATCGATAATGTCAAGTAACAATGGACAATTATTTCCATGCATGTTAAGAAGTCTTCTACATATAACTCACAATGAAATCAATTCTAAAATCACTGTCAAGCCTATGTATCTCTATGATCACTTCTACCAAGTTTCACTGCTGAAGCACACTTCCATTATTGTACATATCTTTGCAAATATCATTCAAATGACTACCATTACACTTGTATTAGAATTTCCAAGAAGTTCCATCTATTTCTTGTTTTCTAGTACCATTTTTATGTCGGCAGTCCCCAATTCTGTTCCCGATTGTCTTTTTGTGTCCTGCACACCAGGATGAAATTTCCTCCACCTCCATTCTAACTTATTTACCTTGGATTACTAAGTGGTTCCCATTTTCTTCTTAACTCTCAACATCTCACTTCTAGAGACTTTCCTTCTTACTGTCAGAGCTCTTTTTCAGATCTCATTATCTCTAACCTAAATCGTTGTCTATGTATTGTTCTCTCTCTTCTCTTTCACTACTATTTAGTCCACATGTTCTGTCAATTTTATTTCTAGCCCTTTGCACTCTGCTGTCCCCTCTCAGGGGACATGGGAATTCTAGCATATCACTTGGATGTCCCCTCTCAGGGGACATTGCAATTTATTAGCGATTACGGGAAATTGAGTTATTTCAACGCAGCTTTTTGAGACATGCATGTTTCCCTGAAGTTTTATCTTGAAATGGCACAAGAAATTAAATCAAAATATCGTAAAATTACTAAGATATATACAAGAAATGTCAGCGGGTTTTGTGTTGGACAAGAACGTGAGATGCGTGCTCACTACGGTCGGGGCACTTCCCAACACCACTTGAAAAGAGCAATAAGAGGAGTTTGTAGAAGAAAGGTCGGTTTTCGAACATAGCACACACTGTATAGTGAGATATATAATTACAAATAAACAAGTCTACATCTGGAGGAAAACATTTTCAAAGCTGAGCTCATTTTGGTTTGAAGCTTCGAGCAGTGCCCATAGATCTAATGAGGAGAAAATCGGAAAAGTGATTCTTTTCTTAGTGAATAAATTGTTTGGTGAAAGCTATTTTGGTAAATATCATCTTGTCAGTTAGTAATAACAATTAGAAATTTTCAACCCATGCATTTATTCATATTTTTTATTAGAACGATGGCAAAGCATCCAACCATGAATGAGTCTCATGACACAAGTAGTAGTGAAGATGAGCTCCAGATAGACCTCTATACAGACATGTCAAACATGCACTAATCAGCCTGCAATGCATATTGGGGAGTGTTACAAAACTTATCACACTGTACAAAATTATAAACAATAAAATATTGGGTTTTTTTTTTGCAAATATACATTCCTCGATGTCACCCAATTCATATAAGTCCAATATCATTATAATACGTTACTTGGTTCCAAAATTATACTAAATAATACGAGGGTCTGTAAATGCACGTTTCCGCCACAAAGTAGCGTCGAGTACCTGGTAGCCAATGTCCAGAATGGTTCAGAGTGCAAAGGGCTAGAATATAGATATGAGAATATTTTATTATGATAGCATATTATTTCTAGGAGTAAGTAGAGAAAACTCAATATCTGGTCTACAAGGTTCTGCCACAGCTGATTTCTACCTTTTTAGTTTACTTTTCTCATTTCTTCTTCCATCTCACCCCTGAGTCTTCCGCTACAACCAATAATGCACTGTTAACATTTTTTTCATAATAAATATCTTTTTCCTTACTTATGAAGTGATTAAACTGAGAGTGAGAGTGTTTACATAGATAACTGAAGGCTACAAAATTAGAACAGTGATAATAATCATCCTTCAGTTCAGAGTACTCTATGCCAAGTCTAAATCATCACTTTATTACTTAAACAGAAGAAATCAAACTATTACCAATATTTTCCATCAAAATAGAGAAATAGGAAATATTTTCTGAAGATATTTAATTTCACATGACTGGCATTACTATGCATTAACTTTGAAATCAAGACATGTTTTTCCCCTTTACTCAATGCTATTACTGGAACATCAGAATAGCTCTTTAAATATTTTAAATACCAATAGCCTCATAGTGAAAGATGGTAGCAAAAGATTTAACCCAGTACATTACTAATTTCATAAAATGAATAAACATTCTATCCTGAGACAATTTTGATGTTTCAATTTGAAGGATTTGGAATACCTAAAGGAATAATCAGGTATTTCTAAATATCCATAAAAATAATTTTTTGAAAATTACCAAGTTTTGAGTTTTAAATGTTATTATCAATATACCGTTGGAAAAAATGGTGTACATATTTTTGATAACATTATTTTACTTTAGTATGATAGAAAAATGAAAAAAAATGCTCACCATCACTTTTCAGCAGAGAAATGAAAGTCAATCATCATTGAGATAACATTTCAGTTTCGTGAGACTGTCCCATTTTTTTAATATTTATTTATATAAGAACCGGGGTACAGGCCAGATGTGCAGGAGAGTGAGAGGATTCACCAGAGACAGAGCAGGGAACAGAACAAGCAAACTGACTGAAATACACTGCTGAGGGGAGCAGCAGGCAAGACAGGAGCTATCTGTTGCGCCATGTGGGAATCTCCCTGGCTGGCCGGGAATCGAACCTGTGCTGTAGAGACCGCCGACAGCTTTACAGCACTGAGATCTACCACCTCTGCCACCAGGGAGGCTCAAGAATGGTCCATTTCAAAAAGACTAGAAACAAGATGTGTTCATGAGGGTGCAGAGCAGATAAAAAGGAATTCTCATATACTGTTGGTGGAAATGTAGACTTGTCCAGTCCCTGTGGAAAAGTGTATGGAGATTTCTCAAAATATTTTAAATAGATTCCCCCATATAACTGAACAATTCCACTCTTTGGTATTTACTTAGATAATACAAAAACACGAATTCCAAAGGATATATTTTGTCCTTTGTTCACTGCAGCACTATTTATAATAGCCAAATTATAGAAGCAACTTAAGTGCCTAATGATAGATGAATAAAGAAGACATGGCATATATAGAGAGACATACACACACACACACACTGGATTATTCCTCAGATATTATAACAAAAAGAAAGATGAAATTTTGCCACTTGTGACAAGATGGATGGAGCTGCAGGGGATTATGCCAAGTTAAATAAATCAGGAGAAAGACAAATAACCAGATGAATTCACTCATGTGGAATATAGAGGAAACAAAGCAGAGGAACAGACAATACCAAACCAAAACGAAGGCCAGAAATCTGACCACAGAACTGAGACTACCAGAGACAGATGAAGAAGAAGCAGTGGGAGTAAAGGTTAAATGGGGCTCAGTGGGCTGTGGGGGAGGATGATTGGTGTATTGGTGGATGACATAGTAGAGTAAACTTACATTAGATGTATATATATAAGTCTATTTCCCTAAAACATATACATATATTCCTAAAACATGTACAATGTTTTAATTTTTTTAAAAAGTGTCACTGTTCATGAGTTGTGGAGTATTTAAAGTTCATAATTAACCCTTAAAAATGTTGGGATTATTTTCCAACATTTACTAAGATAATATCTGCTAAGAGTTGAACAAAAAGTGTAAGGAGGGTGCTGGGAATGAAATTCAGATATGCCAGCTGAAGATACACTATTCTCTCTCAATGTTATTCTATTTGAAACATTCAAGAGAATTTCCGAAACTCCTATATCATTTTGTCTGGAGAATTTCCTCTTTTATGGAGTCTTTTAATTTAAAATATTTATACCATGATCATATAATTTTAAAAATGATTTTAGTTTTCCAAAAGATTAGTCAAATTAATATAAATTTATGTAGCACTTGATATACTTCACCAATTTTCATGTTTCACATATTTCTGAATTAAAAGAATTAAATGTAGAATGAAAAACTGAACTACCATAGGCTGCTTACTCCAAATGCTGATAAATATAAATAAGTACTTTCACAGCCAAAACATGATTTTCACTAAGCATTGCTTGGTGTGAATAGTGCCCCATAGAGTTGTTTGAGGATAATTCATTTTATCTATAATGAGAACCGATGGGGTAAATTTGCAAGCCCTGAAGACACTTAAATGGCACTGCCAATTATACAGTACCATCACAACATGCTTCTTCCTTCTGACAAAATAGTGAGTGAAATTACAACAAGTACAGTCTAGGGACATATAGCAACGACCAAAGATGTAGTTTGCCTAATCTTGGCAATTATGTCCTAAGTGCATTTCTTTTGACATTTCTATTTGGGTTTAGACATTTTTTTAACCCTCTGTCTCTTTGAACACTATGAAAGTAAAGTATTATGCTTCCGCCTAGAGGTATCTATGTTTCATAACTGAAGTCTTCAAGTAAAAAAGTTTTAGAATCTTGGAAATATATCATTCACGGTGCATTCTAGACAGGGATCAAGCTGAATCTCACTTGGCCTTTTCTGAGATTTGAGACCGGCACCAAAGAGTTGTTTTAGTTGTGAAATCAGTTGGTTACATATAAAGAGGCATCCCTGTGCCCAGGGATCCAAATAAAATTTAATTCCACTAACAATGACAATGGCACCATGTTCTTTTGAGGGACTGATTCACTGTTCCTAGCAAAAGGCCAGAGGTAAAACTCCAACTGTGACTCAATCACATTGCTTTTACTTCTGAAAAAAAAAAAAAATCACATGTATTACTTTTCTAATGCAAAATGATATAGCTTTTAAGACACTTTTTATGCAGCCCTAATAGTCACAAGGACCAGTTGTGTCACTTAAATCCAGTTATGTCACATCTCTGATTCCAATCACCATCTGTGAATTAATAAGTTTAAGTCTAGCACAAATGAGATAATTTTCTCCCCTTAAATGGAAAGACACTGAGCTATTGATATATTCATTTTCAGAAAATGTCTTTTCATTATACTCAGCGATGATAGATTGAGGAAAAAGACTTTCCGATTGACTTATGATGATTATATTGTCTCATTGTCCTTAGTTGTACTTTGTCATAAAATTAATCGTATATACATGCAAAACTTTTATTAAACAAACGTGCACTAAATGACATTAAGTGTGAGCACTCTGTTGAGTGCTGAAGAAATATTTTGACATAGACCTTGCCCCTAAAGATGTTGGAGACAGAGTGAAACATAAAATTAAAATATTCACTATTTTAGGTGCTTTTATGAACCAGGATGTAGAGTTATATAATTAATAGAGGGACGGAACAATTTGTATTCAACTTTATATTTGAATAACTCCAAATTCTATTTGTGGTCAATGATACCATACTACCACAATGGGGGAAAATGTTTAGCAAATATTTATGAAGGCTTTTTTCACTCTGAGTCTGGATGCTTTTAGCCATTTGGCTTATCCCCACATTCCTGAGCAAATTCTATTCAACAGAGGAAGCTTTTCCAGGTCTATTCCTTCTAGTTGCATGATTGAGGAGTCAGTCATATGGGCACACATTGTACATAATGTCAGATATGAATCCTTATAAACCCATTAACTTGCCTAGCAAGGCCCACACAAGTTGCTCTGTCATGCCTAATACCCCCTCCAGGAATGGAAATGACACTATAACCAGACTAATCATCTGGAATCTAGGCTGCTTCTTGGAAATCTATTCAGAAAACAATACTGTCAGTAATCACCCAGGAGATAGTACCTATTCTGAACTTGATGGATGAACTTAAAATGCCAAAAATTTTCTCAGTTTTGATCTAATGACTACTTCTCTTGGGATCATCTATAAAGCTGTTTTTTTTTTTTCTTACCTTGATCTTTAATTTTCTCTATTCCTTCCATCTAGCAGAGGCCTGAAGAATTCTCAATGCTGGTTAAGCAACCTGTCACTATTTAACTTAGAGTAATTATTAATCTGATAAGCCATCTATCATCCAATATGTATTGTTAAAATTAAATCTATCTTGCTCAAGTTAAAAAAAATAGTTTTATACAATTGTCTTTATGGAAGACTGCAAATACAATCTTCTGTTGAACAAATTCACTATCTTCAACATAGAATCAATGCAGTAATTGTTTTTTGTTTTGTTTTGTTTTGTTTTTGAAGGTTTCTGTAGTTTATTTTTTTAAAGATTTATTTATTTATTTATACAAGCACTGGGTACAGTCAGAATCACGGGAGGGTGAGAGAATTCATCAGAGCCAGAGCAGGGAAAAGACCAGGCAGACTGACGAAGTACACTGCTGAGGGGAGCAGCAGGCTGCAAGAGGGGTCTGCGTGCCATATGGGACCCTCGCCTGGGGCCGGGGATCGAACTGGCGCTGCAGAGGCTGAGGGCAGCCTCGCAGCCCAGTGCTGAACCACAGTGCCACCAGGGAAGGCCCCAATGCAGTAATTGTAAAGACCATGGATTATGGATGCCAAGCTCTTGTTGCACAGGTGTTCTCTCTGTCATCTGCTTTGTGAGCTCTATGGGCAAAGGCATCTATAACTCTGGAACTTACTTGAAAAAATCTGTTTGACAAGGCAGTTGAGAATGCCCTGTTGGATGCAGGATGCAATGTTTTGATGAATTAATTAGCCCTGAACTCTGGGAAAATGTGCATTTTAAATTTATGTGCATATGCTATATTTGAAGAATCAATGTTTTAAATAAATACACAGTGGGTGTTCTACATGTTTCTAGTTGACAATAGGAACTGACTTATTTTAAATGCCATACATTCAGTAAATATAAATGCTGCTAGTAATTTTCTGAAAAGTTTCCTTATTGTAGGAGATTGAATATTTTTCATGAGAATGGCCGTTTACTATAACTTTGATGGAAATGGTGAGAATTGAAAAAATATATTTTCATCTCAGAGTATCTTTCATAAAAGGTCAATTTTAAATATTAATTCTATGACATCTATATTCACTAGAACTCTATAACTAGGGGTAACACCATCAATATAATAACAGGTTGGGATCATAATTGCTTACATTGTTGGAATTTGAAAATTTGCACCAGGACCTTGTAACATAAGTGCTCTAAACTGGAATAGTATTCTTTTACTTAATAATTAAAACCTCTCAGAACAGTTTTCTATCTTTAAAATGAGAATACATTGTTAGGTGGCTTTAAGTTTTATTTGAGTTACTATTGGTAAAAAAATAAAAGTTTATTTGTTGACAAGTGTTTAATAAACATAAATTTTCATATTACTTCAGATTATATCCTTTAAGTCAAATCTGTGAGACCCTAACCAATCAGAATCTCACCTAGAGAAGGAAATATTTTAGGTACAGGAGTAATTATAAATTAGTGTAAATCAATTCTGTGATATTTTGAGAAGCACCGTAATACATACTTTGCTGGGATAACAAAAGATGATACATAGGAGAAATAAGGAACGCACTGGGGAGAAGAAAAATGAGATTTATGTCTTGCTTTTTTTTTAAAATATTTTTTTATTTTTTATATATTTTTATATATTTTATATATATTTTATATATATTTTTTAAATATTTTTTTAAAAATATTTTTACCATACAGAACAATTGTCTTTCATGGTTTGCTGATATAAATGTATAGAAACAATGGATTTTTGGTACATTTTGTATATTGTAGCTGTGCTGAATCACATTAATTCTAACAGTTAATTGTTGGTGATTTTATTTTTGCAGAATCTTTAGGGTTCTCTGCATATCATCTACAAACAGATATAACGTTACTTCTTCCTTTCCAGTTTGAACAACTTTTATTTATTTTCCTCACCTAATTTTTTTTGGCTAGAATACAAATAGCAAGAGTAGGCATCCTTGCCTTGTTCCACATGCTAGAGGATTTTTTTTTTTTACTTTTTAATTATTCAGTATGATATTAGCCATAGGTGTTGGATTTATGCTCTATATAGTATTAAGGTAAGACTCTTCAATACCTAGTTTACAAACATTTTAATCATAAATGGTGTTGAATTTTGTCAAATTATTTTCCTTACTCTATTTTTAACTCCACATAGTGTTAAAGCAGTGTGTTATATCAATTGATTTGTGTACATTAAACGATTCTTGATCCTAGGAATAAACCCCACTAGGTCATGGTTTATGGACCTTCTAAGTGCTTTTGGGTTCAGTTTTCAAGCACTGTTTATAATTTTTGCATTTATGTTCATCAAGGAGATAGCCCTGTCTTCCTGTGATGCTTTTGTCTGGCTATCATATCAGGATATTGACCTTATAGAAAATTTTTGGTGTGTTTCTTCTTCTATAATTTGGAAGAATTTAAGAAGGACTGAATTATCTGAAAATGTATTAAGGAAATTTACTTCAAATTTATCAAATTACTCTTAAAATTTATCATAGCAATTAGAGTAAAATAGTTAAGAATAAAATTTACTAAGCAGATGAAATGCACACTGAAAATTCTAAAATCGATAAAAGAAATTAGACAAAATAAATGAAAACATTGTATGTACATTCTATGTACATAGAAAACATTCTATGTACAACAAATTCATAGTTGGCTGGAGTCATTAATGTTGCTGAAACATATTTATGAACCAAACTGACCTTCAGACACTATGAAATATCTATGAAAATCCTAATGAATTTTTTATAGAAATAGAAAAATGTTTATATGGAAATACAAAAGTCTTTGAATAGCCAAAGAAATTCTGAGTAAGAAAACAAAGCTGGAGGCATTATATTTCCTGACTTCAAAATAAATGATAAAACTACAGTATAAAGAGACATATAGACTGGGGCAGTATAGAGAGTCAGAAATAAACCCACACACAGATCAAGTGATTTTTGAAAAGGGTGCCAAAAATACACAAAAAGGGAATATCTTCAATTCTATATAGCAAAAATATTTTTTAAAGTCTTAAAGATTTAAAATAAGACTGGTGATTAAAGACTTGACCTGAACTTTAAAATTATCGAAGAAAATATGATTTTATGTGAAATAAATAAAATAAATACTATATGACCACTTCTTATAACATTTCCATTTTTTGCATTTTTTTTTTTTATTGAGGTAAGGTTGCTTCACACACTACATGTAATTTAGAGGTACAAGTTCACAACTATTCAGATGTTTGTTACCACACTATACCCACCGCCATATTTCTCCACCATAGTCATTAGGCCCTCTCTCTCACACTTTTCCTCTTCACCTCCCCCTTCTGCCCCTCCACCATCCTTTTCCCCCACTCCTCTGGTTGTGTCAATTGATTACAGTAAGATTTCTTGGGTTTGATTTGGATTAGTTTTGTCTGTTCTTTTGCTTGTGTCTTTCTATTCAATACATGAGTGAAATCACCTGATATTGTCTTTCTTTTCTTACTTAATTACCATTCTCCCCTCTAGTCTCATCTATGTTGTCACAAATAGTAAGATATCAGTGTTTTTAAATTGTTAAGCCATGTTCTATTGTGTATTTATAGCACATCTTCTTAATTGACTCATCTGTCATTACACAGGTTGTTTCCATTACTTAGCTATTGTAAATAGTACTGCAATGAACATAGGAGTGTGAAATACCTTCAAATTATTGATTTTACATTCTCCAGGTTTAGATCCCTTTTTATTGTTTTCAACCCTATTCTTTAGTGACCCTTTCTTTTCAACTTTTGGACAATTCTCATTTCTTAGTTATTTTGAAAATAATTTCTCTTGAGCTTCTAAGTATTTTTATTCAATTATTTTATTCTGTGATAGCTCCCTTTTTAAAAAATTCTCTTTAAATTTTTAACTATGCTCATTATGTAATGTTTTTTCCAGTCACTCATAATTTATTCCCATGTGTACCATAGCTCTATCTTCACCTATCAACTAAAACTACTCTAATAAATTATCCAGGCCATCCTATTATAACACTTGTTGGCCTTATCTCAGTTTTTATCTCAATCTAAAGCTCTGTGACTATTCAACTGAACACTGGCGGACTTAAAAATTCACTAGTAGGTACTATGTTAAGATGTTTTCATATAATTCAATATGTTTTTGAATATAAAAACACTTTGGATGAACATCAAATCCAGTTGAACATGATTCATTAATTTAACAAATTGTGCATAAGATAACAGACAGGTAAATGAACCCAATAGAAATTCACAGTTTATTATTGAAGCTCTTTTCTCTGTGTTTTTCTGACTGCCTCTGTTATTTCTAGCTTTCTTATTGCCTCATTATCACTTTTTTCCCTAACCTATGAACTTTATCACTGTACATCTTTTTGCTTCTTATATTCCTGACTTCACCAATTTAATTTTTTTTTCTTTTTTTAAAGACTTATTTATTTATACAAGCACTGGGTACAGTCAGAAGCGCAGGAGGGTGAGAGAGTTCACCAGAGCCAGAGCGGGGAGCAGAGCAGGCAGAAGGACCGAAGTACACTGCTGAGGGGAGTAGCAGGCAGCAGGAGAGGTCTGCGCGCCATGTGGGACCCTCCTCCGGTGGCCGGGGAGCAGCCGGGGATCGAACCGGCACTGCAGAGGCTGCAGGGCAGCTTCACAACCCAGCGCTCAACCGCTGCACCACCGGGGAGGCCCACCAATTTAAATTTTTGATGGACGGATTTCACTGCCTTTGACTTTGCTGTGCAGATGCCCTGGTTGACAAATGGCAAAATATAATCAACAATGATTGTCTGTTATGCACCTCCACTTAGAACTTGGTGTTATTCACCTCCACTTAGAACTCAGTGCCCGACTTCTATCAGCATCTGGGGGCACCTTGCATCCTCATGCCTAACCAAGGGCAAGCCCACAGACTGGCATCACAATGGCACTCCACTGACAGCAATCTATCTCCACTCACCTCTCCATTGTTTTGCTAGTGATTAAAAGGTCTACAATTTCCCACTATCATATGGACCACTAGTCATCAAGACTGACCACATAATAGAATTACCTGGGGAGATGTTAACATATCACTGTTCCGCCTACATCTGTAAATATTCTAATCTAAGAGGTGAGAAGTAAAATGTAGTATGTGAGTTATGATAAACTCCCTGGGTGACCCCATGTGCATCCACCACTGAATTGCAATATAGTGTCTGAATTGTTTTGATAAATGACATGTTGATTCTGCTTCTTTCCCTCTCCAGATTCACCTTCCCCACAGTACTTGGCACATGAGCATTACTGCTCTACCCATGTCATTCCCAGATTATGCCAAGTGGTCCATTTCACAATACTAAGGTGTTTCTCATGTTCTTGTCATATTTTCTGCCTTCAAATTATCCTTTAAGCCTCTACTTACACTGCCTCGCCCAGGAATCTAATAATTGTCTCATCCCTGAATGAACACCTCTTCTTTTCTGCCTACTCTCTGACTTACATTTATATGTGGTAGGATTTTTTTTTTTTTAATTCACAGTGGCCTCTTTCTAAATTTTAAAAAGTCAGTCCCCCACAGTTATCTCAATCTCACATCTCCATTTAGTCACCTATGAAGGAGTTTTGCTGTCTACCTGAGAATTCAGTACAAAACATCTAAGTTTCACCACACTAGGAGCTCAGCATAATCACTGCTATTTGAGTCCACTGCACCTATTATGTGGAAAATATGACTCATTATTTTTCAAGTCTGGAGGTGGAAGAGACAACAAATAGGGTGGAGAGAGAAAGTCGACCAATTCCACATTAAAATAGAGCAGGGGCATTAGAATAGAGTTGAGCAAGTCAGAATTGTCTAAAAAAAATGCTCATTTAAATAGCAGACTATTTGATAATGTAAAATACTTACAAAAACTAGTGGACAAGAACAAACACTGTGAGAACACTGAGGTTAATTGTGGGGGCAGGGGGCACAAAGGAACAAGAGATAGGAGGGGTGGTGATAAAGAAAAAAAATGACCATTTAAAAAAAAAATTTTGGTAGACTGCAGAGAGTTAAATTAATAATAAAATGAAGTATTAAGGAAATCTAGCTGTTTGAAAAGAAACTTGATAATTATGATTTTTTTAATTAGAATGTGCCATATAATATCAGCAAAAAAATGGGGGAGAGGGAATCACTGCCAAATAACCACTATTAATAATTTGTTAGGAAGTGCTGTAGGAAAAAAAAAAAAAAACTAGATTAATACTGCATTCAAATAGATCAGGGGCATTAGAATAGAGTAGAATGTTCTTTTTATATAAGGTAAAAATAAAGCAAAATAGCCAAGGAAATCAAGAATCATTACTAGCAGCATCATCTGAGGTTATTAACTTTTTCTATCTCGCAAAATTCCCTTATGTTTAGTCTCTTAGACTTTCTGTAACATTTCATTTTATTCTTTATTCTTTATTCATTCATTCCTCAAAACTTATCCATTTTATCCATTACTATTAATTTATTGAACTTACCAGGTAATGGATAGTATTTAATACAAATTTACTAACTACAGGGAGATATTATTATTATTGCTTACAAAATATATAGATGTATTATATCTGAGGACTTACACTCAGGGAAGTGAAGAATATTTGCTATAATCACACTGCTAGTAAGTAAAATTGTCTAGCTTTAGTATAATTATATATTTATTATTTCTTTTTTATCTTAGTTTTCAATTATATTTGCATTGAGTTGAGGAAACTATTCTCTAATAATTATTACAATTATCTTCACTGTACAAACCCCAAATATTCTCAAGCTACTTAGAATAAGTATACCACAATAAATATTTAGTGAAACTTTCTATCTAAAGGCACATGAAAGGGGCTTGATGAGATTACATACACGAGAACAAAATATGAACAAAAATTCAAAGGAACTTACCCATGGGCCTCTCTGGCGGCGCAAGGGCTTAATATGCACCACTTTGACGCTATTCGCAGTCACTGCAGCACAAGTACGATCCCCAGCCAGCGGGGTGACCCACATGACACAGCAGAACTCTTGTGACTCCCCCATTGCTCCCCTCAGCAGTATGTTTCTGTCAATCTGCTTGTTCTGTTCCCTACTCTGTCTCTGGTGAATCCTCTCAACCCTACACATCTGATCTGTACCCCAGTTCTTGTATGCATAAATAAATCTTAAAAAAAAGATGGGGCCTCCCCTGGTGGCACAGCAGTTGAGCACTGCGCTGCGAAGCTGCCCGCAGCCTCTGAAGCACCGGTTCGAACCCCAGCCACGGGCGAGGGTCCCACATGGTGTGACAGACCTCTCCTGCCGCGCCCGCTGCTCCCCTCAGCAGTGTATTTCGTCAGTCTGCCTGTTCTGTTCCCCACTCTGGCGCTAGTGAATTCTCTCAACCTCCCATGCTTCTGACCGTACCCCGTGCTTGTATAAATAAAAAAAATAAATCTTAAAAAAAAAGATGAACTTATCCAATTGTAGGTATACTGTGTATTGACTACCTACACAGCACACTCATGTACCCACACACACATGTATATAACTATATGCACATCTATTAAATATATATGAGTATACACAACATGAGTACACATGCATTGATGTACATGCATATTTTTGAATACATATATGCATAAATATAGAGATATAAATTAGAATAGTGTCTAGTAATTAGGACATAAATATTAATGATTGCTGTCACATTCTAGTAGTTATAATAACTAGCTCTTCTAAGACCAGAGGAGTAAATGAATTGACATGTAAAGAAAAACTTTATGAATCTTCAGTAGACAGAGGGATACAGCATGAAAGAGGGGAAAGTAATGAGGAGATAATTGCAAAATTACAGTTGGGATATGACAGTAGTTTGATTGCCTCGGTAGAGGGGAAGTTGGCAGGAGATTGTGGATTTTTAGATATGTTTTAAAGTGGGATTCAATAGGACTTGACATTGAACTGGATACAGGGCATTACGGAAAGAGAAATGGCAAGGATCACTTTAGGGATAAAGGTCATTAAAGAAGTACAGATGGACACTACAGAAATTCAGATGAAGAAAAGTGTACAATCAGTTAGAAAGTTTACATCAATAAGATCACATTTGGTTGGGTTTTCCAAATCATGGTATGAGTAAATATGGGTAAAATCTACAAGGATGCATATATTGGGTCTCCCCTGGTGGCGCAGGTGGTAGAGCGCCTCCCCGTGAAGCTGTCCGCAGCCCTTTGCAGTACCAGTTTGATCCCGGCCAGCCGGCGAGAGTTCCACATGGTGCAGCAGACCTCTCCTGTTGTGCCCGCTGCTCCCCTTAACAGTGTATTTTGTCAGTCTGCCTATTCTGCTCCCTGATCTGTCTCTGGTGAATCTTCTCACCCTCCTGCACATCTGGCCTATACCCCGGTTGTTGTATAAATAAATAAATAAAATCTTACAAAAAAAAAATGTTTAAAAATTCTATAAGTACATATATATTTTCATTTATGTCAATAAGCATTTTTTTAAAGATTTATTTATTTCTGCATACAAGAGCTGGGGTACAAGCCAGAGATGAGGCGGTTGAGAGGATTCAGCAGAGATGGAGTAGGGAACAGAACAGAAGAACAGACAGACTGACCTAAGTACACTGCTGAGGGGAACACCGGGCAAGACAGGAGAGGTATGCTGCACCATGTGGGTTGCTCCCTGGCTGGCCAGGGATCGAACTCATAATGCAGAGGCTGTGGATTGCTTCATAGTGCTGTGCTTAACCCCTTGTGCCACCATGCCCTATGTCAATTAGCATTTTAACTTCTGGTAGCCTCCTAGTTGGTGACTGATAAGAAATCCAACTTCAGCTGCTTGTAAGGCTCCCAATGACTTGCTCATGTATTGACCAAAATTTCCCAGGAGCTAGACAACAGGGAAGGGCCAGATCCTTTGCCAAACCCTGCCCCTGCTACTGTCATTACCGTTACTCATTGTATTATTCTAAGTTGTCTCGTGATGATCTATTGATATCCTTCAGGAACAATGCGGCCATCTCTGTACAGAGATGCGCTCTTCAAATCATAGAGTCACATAATTTTTGAGGAGATGTTTCTTGGAATGTTCTTTATTTTTTTTTCACTCATGCAGAAAACCTTCAAGTAGCCAAAAATATTATACTTCAAGAATATCAAAGCACTTAATGTGATGCTATTTATTTGATATTTTCCTCAACAACACCAAAACCACCAGCCCTCTGAGTGTGCGTTGTCATCTAGGTACATGTAAATTGGTTTCTGACCCTAAAATACAATGTCTAGTAAGAGTCCCCCTATTTCCTATGGATCTACACAGCTAAAACTTAAAACTGGACTTAGTGACTTCTTTTTTTTTAATTTTTAATTTTATTTATTTATTTATACAAGCACTGGGTATAGTCAGAAGCGCGGGTGGGTGAGAGAATTCACCAGAGCCAGAGCGGGGAGCAGAGCAGGCAGAAGGACCGAAGTACACTGCTGAGGGGAGCAGCGGGTGGCAGGAGAGGTCTGCGCGCCATGTGGGACCCTCCTCTGATGGCCGGGGAGCAGCCGGGGATCGAATCGGCACTGCAGAGGCTGCAGGCAGCTTCACAGCCCAGCGCTCAACCGCTGCACCACCAGAGGTGGCCCAGTGACTTCCTTTTAAAAGAGAAGGAAGATACTACCAGCAGGAAAAGTAAAACAAATTGTTATCACTATGAATTCTCCAGATGTAGGATTTAAATTTTAGTGCCTATAGATATTGGGAGGAGATTTTGTTAAAATAAAAATAAAATATGAAGGAAAAAAATTAATGGTTATCCAGCAATTAAGACTGACTTGTTCTAAACATGAAAAATACTTGGTTTTACCTGCCTTCACATATGGATGAAGAATTACAGTTCCGTGGGAATAGCAAATAACACTGAAGATACTTAAAGTCAAATAAAATTCAAATCATGGAAAGCAGTATAACTCACCTACAGATTCTGTGCAACTATGTTCAGTAGAAAAAAAAAAATCACCACAATCAAGTTTAGGAACATAATACAGTGTCATAGTAACAGAATTATGCAAACTGTATTTCACTCTTCAAATATCCCACAATTTCTATTATTAGAAGTAGATGTAGTTTTATCACTTTTTATAATCTTCAAAACCTCAGTGATTTTTAAATTGGATTTTAACCTTATATGTGCCATACACCTTATGCTGACATGAATGAGGAAATGATGACACTTTACACAATTTTTCAGGATGTCCATTAAGTTATAGCATCTCAGATGCAATATGGAATGGTTAACCTGGAGAGAAAGACAGAGCTTTGGTTTGGTTGTTTTTTTCCTCTTTCTTTGTTCTAGAAACCACACAAGTCTGCCAACATATTAACCTTTATTCTCTCTCCCTAGAGTCTAGTTATAAATCAAATGTGATGCTTCCCATTAAAGATGAGCAACGTGTTCATGGGCTAGGGGGTGTGCTCTTTACCTTCATGGTGATTAGTCTTGACTGCTTAGATCCACACTGCTTAGAAAACACATACAATTCTAAGTTACATTTCTTTCTGGAAGGCAGTAAAATAAATAAGAGAGGTGAAAAGAGTGTTAATGTGTCCGTGAGTGCGTGTGTGTGTGTGTGTGCAATGAGTAGAGAGATATTTGGAATTATTTTTACAATTTCATGTATTTAATGAAAACACAAATTCCAGGAGATCCTCAGGGAACTTTGCAACATAACAATAATTCCTTCATCACCTTTAACAAATTACACTTGTAGTAACTTATTCTCCATTTGCCTGTTAGATGCTTGTGCCATCTTTCTTGATCCTGTAATACACCACAGGAGAGAGACTGGTGAAATGTCAGTCAAATTCTGTTGTCATCTGACTTCCCCTGGGTTTGACCAATTTGAGGTGCTGGCAGGAGAGTGAAAAGGATGAAGAAAATGAGCCTGGGATATATGTTTTCCCCATGTTTCTTTCCCTGAAGTGGTTCTGACAGAGGCTTTTTCCTTCTGTGAGATCAGATTCTGTGTGAGAACTCTACTTCCCTGATCCCAGACCTTAACCAGGCTTCAATAGCACCTTATAAACACTAAACTGCAAGCTCAAATATGATTTTGCTAACAGTAGGATGCCTCAACACCCTTTGTTGTTTCTCATAACCTGGCCCACCTGTCTATCAATAGTCCCTTTATTACAAAAACTTCTTTAAAAAAGCACAGCTCAATATGCTGCCTGATTCTTCTGGGAACTGAACTGAAACAATATTATTACAAAGTTCTAAGATTTCACTCCAAAAGAATATTTATTCATTACAACAAAGGAAAAAATATGAATTACTCTAAACAGAAATATCAACAAACAAAACAAAACACCTCTATTATCTCTGTTCCTCTGTCTACAGAATTTATGTGTTCACAATTTTATGATGTTTCCACTGAAAAAAAAAAAGGAAGCTGTCTTTCAATTACCTAAGTAAAATGTAATCACATAATATCACTGTCAACATCTAGATTGGTGATTTTCAAATTGTAGGTTGTAATCTTTAGTGCATCATTAAATCAAAGTAATCAGTCAAGATGGGCAATTTTTTAAAATATGCAATTGATTAGACAAGTCAGGGATTTAATTAAAAATAGAATATAAATGATCACAATGAGTTGAACAAAGTAAGGATCTTTTCTTATGAAACTTAGTTCATTAAAATCAAAGGTGTTTATGAACTTGTCAAGAGGACAAATAGTTTTAAGTTTTAATCACACTTCTAAAAAACATGAACACTGGGCCTCCCCGGTGGCGCAGCGGTTGAGCGCTGGGTTGCGAAGCTGCCTGCGGACTTTGCAGCGCCGGTTCGATCCCCGGCTGCTCCCTGGCCACTGGAGGAGGGTCCCACATGGCAAGCAGACCTCTCCTGCCGCCCGCTGCTCCCCTCAGCAGTGTACTTCGGTCCTTCTGCCTGCTCTGCTCCCCGCTCTGGCTCTGGTGAATTCTCTCACCCTCCCGCGCTTCTGACTGTACCCAGTGCATGTACAAATAAATACATAAATAAATAAATAAAAATACATGCCTCTCTTTAAAAAATAAATAAATAAAAAACATGAACTTTTCTATTAGAAATAGGTATCTGTCCCCTTCTTCTTTGGGACCATTTACATGGTTGTGTCCATAAAAGTTGACTCAGTATGGAATAAAATATATCTCTGTCTTCTAATGTGGAAAGAGTCATCATTCTTCAGGTTTTGACACAAAATAAAGAAAACAGCTGAGGCTTTGGAAAGCAGTGTGAGAAAGCTGATTTTATTTAATGTAACTTGTGTAGAATATAAATGAGGTTTTGGTCAACCTCAATTCTGAATCACTTACTCACTTCTTAATGGAAAAATACACACATAACACATACAGAGAAGCACACACACGCATGCATATCCGTACATATATCTGCTTCATAAAAAGTGGAGATTTATGATCTGGCAAATAGAAAGAAAATTATTCAAACAATAGGAAGGATTACCTTTAAGAAATAGGATACATTATCTATGTTTGAGAGAAGAGGGAATTTAGAATAAATGGAATAAAATAATCTCTACACCAAAACACAGCCAACTTGAATGTTATCACCCTTTAAGTGGAAGTTTAACATAATGATTTGTAAGTGTCAAGGACAATCCTCTTGGGTGTATAGCCTTGCTTTGCCATGTTTCAGCTATGTTATTTTTGCAAAATTTTAATCTCTTACTTCTTCAATTTTTCTTCTCAAAATGGAGATAAGAAAATTAGTTACCACTTAAGATCATTCTGGAAATTATATAAATTAAGCAAACAAATTATTAGAGAGTCTTTGTCATATCATAAGCATCTAATAAAGACCACTCTTTCTAATTTTCTTTCTTTTTACCCAGTCTCCATTTCTTTGTTCTTTTCTCATGATAACATGGAATTACAATAACTAAAAACTATATAACTTAATGTAGGTTATAAACTTATGTAAATGCTTATTATATACATGTTATCTTACATTTGTTTGTATTTTTCCTTCTTTATTAAAGTAACAGAAATTTCAGATGTGCATCACTGGTAAAATGTGTGTATAGTTATTCAAATCACCATTGAAAGTACATTTCTATCATTCATTATATAATTATCCTTTACCCACCCCCTTTCTCCTTCCTGTCTGCTAACCACTAATCACACTTGTAGGCTAGCAATTTATATTTTATTTAGTTGATCCATTTGTTTTCTTTTACCATCTGAGTGAAATCAAAAAAGTGTTTAACTTTCTACATATAGCTTATTTCAATAAGTATAATACCCTCAAGTCCACTGATATTGTTGCAAATACTAGGATTTCATCTTTTTGTATCTGAATAGTATTCCATTGAATATATATACAACATTTTCTTTATTCATTTTTCTGTAATAGAACTTTAAGTCATTTCTAACTCTTGGCTACTGTTAATAATGCTACAATAAATACTATATCTCTTTGAACTGGTGCTTTATATCTTTTGGGTAAATATCCAGAAGTGACATACATTATATTTCTTTAGAAAATTTTCATTTTGCTTTTTGAGGAATCTCCATACTGTTCCCCACAATGGTTGTACCAATGTACATCCTCACAGACAGTGTGCAAGGATTCTCTCCACATTCTCACCAATATTTGTTGGTTTCTTGCCTTTTAGATATGTCATTCTCATAGGTATGGTGTGATCTCTCCTTGTTTTGGAGATGTCCCTAAATAATAATTGCATTTCCCTAATAATAAGAGAGGATGAACATCTTTTCATGTACCTATTGTCTGTCTTCTTTGGAGAAGTGTCTGTTTAGATCTTCTGCCCATTTTTTATTCAGGGTTGGTCTTGTGTTGCTCAGTTTGAGGAGCTCCCGGATTATTATGGATATCAACTCCTTGCTGGACTCGTGTGCAGATACCATAGTAGGTGTCTTTTTGGTTAAATGAAAGCTTCTTTCACTGTGCAGAAGCTTTTGATTTGATGGAGTCTCATTTGCATATTTTTGCTTTTGTTTCCACTGCTGTTGGAGTTGAGTCACAAAACACATCTCCAAGGTCAATGTCAAAGACGTTATTGCCTATGTTTCTTCTATTACTGTTTCTTTGTAGTTTGAAGTTGGATTTGAAGTTTAAAGTAGTATAGTTTTGTAGTGATTTCTTATATAGTTCAAGATTAAAAAGTCTTATCAACAACAAGAGAAATTGCATATTTATGTAGACATATATATGATATATACTCATATACATTACATAATATATAGATAGAATAACACAAGGCATACAAAGCATTTCTTACTAACTTGAGGATTGCTGTTGTGAGAGGATTATATGACTTATCACCAAAATTGTTCAGACATATTATTCCTAAAATGTTCAGAGAAGGCTATTTACAATATCCGTCACCTTGGTATTTGGAACTACGTTCAATCCAAGGCCATGAATCATGAGAGAAACTGTTATCATTACTTAAAGAGTGTACACTACCCAGATTTAGGGACATCTCTGGAAATAACAGTCTTCAACAGAGATACTTAGTTTAAGGCAGGGCCACCACTCAGAGACAACGTTTTGTCATCTGAACTTATTGCCCCCTTATGTGACACCCTGTCTGCTGTCCTTGAGGACAACCCCTAGTTCACTAGATAAATCCCTGGTTTGCCTCATTTACTTTAGAATTTATAGCCATGCAAATTCTCCATGTGTATTTAATCATGTTTTTTTTTTTTTTTCCTGTCTGATGTTGACTTGTTTGCTAATCCAACCCAGAAAGAACCCAGAGAGGTGGAGAAATATTCCTCTGCACCACAACAGTATTTCCTACAAGAATATGATTCAGATAATATTTAATTGCTCAACTAATTCTGACAAAAAATCTTTAGAAAAAAGTATACAGTATATTGACCATGCAAAATGATGTTTCAAATAGCACTGTTTTGAAAATTAGAGCTGATTTAATTTCTAGTTTAGCAATTTATTGTATACCTTTGGTAAGCTACTTAACCACAGTGAGCCTTGATTTATCCATGTATAGAATGCAATTTCAGAACTACATAACATCTGTAGTACTTTTTCATAACTTCGTATAATCATTAGAATTTAATTTACTAGCATTCCTCCAATATATTAATTCTCTCAGCGACCATTCAAAATAATGATACTTCCTCCACAGTAAAAATCTCCAGTCTTTGATCTTCTGATTCTATGAGGTAAAATTTTCTCTATTCCTAAATGATGTGAATATATTCTACCACTTTTTACAGCTTCAGTGTGATTGTATTTAGTTTCATCAAACTAACATGCCATGTGGTGATTAAGATGGCTAACATCATTTGTCTTTTCCTTAGTTATGTAACCTTTGGCAAATTACTTACAATTTTTAAGTCTTAGTTTTCTCCTGTTCAAAAGAGATATTAATAACAACATTTCATTTTGTGAAAAATAAAACAATTTATTCAAAAAGTCTTTAAATGAGCTCTTAGACACCAGCATTGTTCTTTGTGCTCCTGAAGTAAAATTGAATGCATGACAAACTTAATTCCCACAAGGACCCTGTTTCTAGGGAGACACACAAACAATAAATAAGTAAATGCATAAAATATCTGAGAATTATGACTACAGTGAAAAATAAAGTAGGGTTAGCCTTTTGAAAGTGATGCTTAGAAAGATTGTGATGGGAGATGTTTGCGAGTAATTAACACAAACTGATGAAAGAAAAATCCAAAAGTCTCAATGGCTTGACATTGTTTAAATTTATATCCTGCTCATGCCTTAGTTCCAGTTTCTATCAGGCTGCTCACACACACAGCACTGCAATAAATGTGATTGGGACACTCAGGTTTTCTTCCTACTGAGCTATCATACTGTCATTGTTCTTGAAGTTGGGGAAGGGAGGGTGGGAAAAATCATGGACTGTTTTTCAGCTAGGTTCTTTATGTGGCAGCCATCACTTTCTATCCACATCATATTTATCAGATCCTAATAACATGACCACAACTTAATGTGAGACTGAACTGGGGCCTTCAGAGAGAGGGATTTTAGCCCATCCTGCTGGAGTACACTGTGCAAGTTTTTTTGTACAGACATTACAATGGAAATATTCTGTTTTCTGATGCACAAACTGCAAAATTTGACCCCTGAATAAGTGAATATACATTTATTTTATTTTTTGAAAGAATTTATATTCAATGCTAGATAAAGTATACCAGTAGCTTGTTACTTATCCTTACTTCTAGGGTCTCACTCTCATTCTGAGAACTTCATATTTAATAGAAAAATTACTTATAACTGGTCTAAATACTTGAAGTAAAGTAACCAGTTTTTCAATGACTCTTACTGTTCAATATCCAAGCAACCTATTTCCTGTTTTCCAGAATCCATTTAAATACCATTCTTCTCCTTCACACCCATTCTTTGATTTTTTTTTAATTTTTTTTTTTATAGAGGCATGCTTTATTTATTTATTTATTTATTTGTTTGTTTGTTTTGTTTATACATGCACTGGGTACAGTCAGAAGCACAGGAGGGTGAGAGAATTCACCAGAGCCAGAGCGGGGAGCAGAGCAGGCAGAAGGACCGAAGTACACTGCTGAGGGGAGCAGCGGGCGGCAGGAGAGGTCTGCGCGCCATGTGGGACCCTCCTGTGGTGGCCGGGGAGCAGCAGGGGATCGAAGCGGAGCCGCAGAGGCCGCAGGCAGCTTCGCAACCCAGTGCTCAACCGCTGCGCCACCGGGGAGGCCCCACACGCATTCTTTGATTTTACTGGTTGCATTACATTTTAATAGATCTGTATGTTTGAGATAATTTTAAAATAAGTGAATTGCATATTCAGTAGTAGATGGAATAAAATAAATAATTCATAGTTAAAACCAAATTTCATCTTAAGAACATTCCCTGAATTAAGAGGGGATAAATTAATTTCTATGAATAGCATATACATTTGTGCATGTGCACATGCAAATATCACACACACATAATTTATTTTTAAGTACATTTCAATTCAAGTCTATGTCTGCCATTTTTTTCCTTCAATGAAATTACTCAGCCAGAAAAGATCCATTGGTTTCCAAGAGAGAAATTTTGTAAGTAGAAGCCTATTGCTTCAAATAATTTCCTATGGGACTACTACCATCTGGCAGGGAAATATGCACATCAAAGTAGGGAGAAAACAGGACCTCTTAAAAAGTACTTTTTCCAAAAGTATGCCTCCTTGTGTCTTTCCAACAGCAATGTTGAAACCATTAGTTTGCTGCACAGGGAGATGCTACCACTTTAGGGGAGCCCTGTGTTCTGCTTCTAGTGTGAAGTAAAATAAATAATATGTAGAGGGATGTAAATAAAAACTAGGCTCTTAATTTTATAGTAGACAAGTCACTAGTCACAAATTTCTTCTGAAACAAACCAAAATAGGCACACCATTTGGGATATTGAGGCAACTCTATTTAACAAAATAAAGAATCCATGGTGATGGCTCCAAGATAATGTGGGGTACACATTTATACAGAAGTGAAATAAATACTAATGGGAATGGTAACACGAAGATAATAATAACTGTACCAGTTACTCGCATTTTGTTTCTTACCATATGCCAGACATTACTAAGTGGTCTCAGTATTTATTTAAGTGAGATGACAATTCTGAGATGAGACTCATAATAATCTCCATTTTGCAAATATGAAAATTGAGGTTTCAGACTTTAAATCATTTCCCAAGACTGCCAAGTAGTAGATGTTTGATACCATGTTTGTTCTTTACCTTTCATTTAAGTCTTTCTTGAGATAAAGCTATGATTTTCATTTTTTTCATCTGCATCTATTTTGTCTTTTCTCTTTTCCCTGAGCTTTATTTTTTCCTATAATTTGAAATATGCATTTTCAACAAATCAAACTGCTTCTTCACTCACTTCTATTCTTAATGAGTTTTTTTTGTTTGTTTTTTTGTTTGTTTGTTTGTTTGTTTGTTTGTTTTGCTTAAAATGAAGATTCATTTCTCCCTAAGGACTATCAAAGGAAATGCAATAATCCTAGGCATAGTTGTCGACTCAGATAAACTAGTTCCAAGTCTACATTTCAAACTTAGGCAATTGTGTACTTTATTGAAATAGCAAGGTTTGGTAGAAAGACTCTTCTGATCTTAACTCATATCTCTAATATGCATTGCAAGTTACCTCAGTATTTTCTCACTTTCAAATTTTGTATTAAATGTTACCTGGTGATTTCATTAGGAGCAAATGTGATCTATATAATGCAATGGATATATTATTTAAAAAAATATTCTAGGCAAAGTTCCACTTTGATCTTTTCTTCCAGCTAAATTGTACTTATCACATCACATCTATATTTTGTCTTTCTATTTTATCTTCTTACTCATTTAATGTTGTACAAAAGTAACATTGTATATTTTTACCCACTGAGATGTCATATATCAATAGATCAGTAATTCTATTCTCTGTGCATACAAGGTATGTCTTTATAGTGATACCAACATATCTTTTAATGACCATTTCTCTGGACTCTAATTACCAAATGAGAGGAATGGTTTCACCCCTATCCCCCACCTTCTACCCCCTGCTTTTTTTCCCCAGATTTATTTATTTATTTAAAGATTTATTTATTTATTTATACAAGCACTGGGTATAGTCAGAAGCAGAGGAGGGTAAGAGAATTCACCAGAGCCAGAGCAGGGAGCAGAGCAGGCAGACCGACAAAATACACTGCTGAGGGGAGCAGCGGGCGCAGGAGAGGTCTGCGAGCCATGTGGGACCCTCCTCCGGTGGCTGTGGAGCAGCCAGGTATCGAACCGGCGCTGCAGAGGCTGCGGGAAGCTTCACAACCCAGCGCTCAACCGCTGCGCCACCAGGGAGGCCCCACAATTTATTTATTTTTATACAAGAACTGGGGTACAGAACAGAGGCATGGGAGGGTGAGAGGATTCACCAGAGACAGAGTGGGGAGCAGAACAGGCAGACTGACTGAAATGCACTGCTGAGGGGAACAGTGACAGGAGAGGTCTGCTGAGGGGAACAGAGTCAAGAGAGGTCTGCCCTGCCGTGCGGGTATGTCCCCAGCTTGCTGGGAATCAAATCAGCACTGCAGAGGCTGCAGACAGCTTCACAGTGCTGCACTCAACCCACTGCACCACCAGGGAGACCCGACCCTCTACTTCTTGAGTATTATGCCACCCTCTGTAGACAAGCTAAGAAGAACATGTAGCCTTAAACTGTCACTTCTCACTCAGCACAGAACTTCTACCAAGTTGTTAAAACAAATGCACTAGCAGCTCCAGAACAACACCTGCAATAATTCAGATATTGGACATTTTTGTCAAAATGGGCCTGAAACTATTAAAAATCACTGTTCAGTTTACTTGGTTGGGTTTTGTTTTGTGTCTAAGTACCATTTTTTTCCATTCTTTAGCTGGGGAAATGCCAGCTAATTAGAAGAACAATTGGGGAAATGACAGCATTTTATAGAAGTCAACTACTGCATAATTCAGAGTTAACCATATTTGTTAAGATGCAATTTTAAATGAAATATTGCTAAATTTACTTAATTGTTTTATATTAAAGCATTCATATAATAAAATGATTTTATTCTTCTATTTTTATTTTCAAACATTTGTGGTTTCTACACCTCTTTGACTTCAGGTCTATTGCATCATCAAAAAAAAGAATGTGATTTGATTACAAGCTATTACTATGACTTTAGAATAACAGAACATTAGTTAAACATTATAGGTCTTAGTTTTCTCATCTTTAAAATGAGAAATAAAATGTATCCTTGTCATATAGTTGGCTGTGAGAAACAAATATTATATGCATAAAATTTTTGAAATAAATAATAACTGTTTTATAATTATTATTACAAACAAAATCTCATTATGGACACAAATTTTGACCATAATAGAATTATTTTCTTAGCACAAATCTCTTTTTCTGGTTACTTGTATTTTCTCACCTCTTGCTTACACACTTGTGATCCCATCTTTCATCTATTTCAGAAATCTGATAATTCATACCCATTTGTAACAAGTGTTTTCTACCATCCCTGTGTGGACAGATGCTCAAAACTGTTCACTATATTAAACTCTCTTTACTCCCAGAGACTTTTATTAACTATGGTAATCTATAAATAAAATCCAAAAATTTCAGTGACTTCAAAAAGTAAGAATGTATATCTTGATTATCAAAATATACCTATCGGGCCTCCCCGGTGGTGCAGCGGTTGAGCGCTGGGTTGCGAAGCTGCCCGCGGCCTCTTCGGCGCCGGTTCAATCCCCGGCTGCTCCCCGGCCACCGGAGGAGGGTCCCACATGGCGTGCAGACCTCTCCTGCCGCCCACTGCTCCCCTCAGCAGTGTACTTCGGTCCTTCTGCCTGCTCTGCTCCCCGCTCTGGCTCTGGTGAATTCTCTCACCCTCCCGCGCTTCTGACTGTACCCAGTGCATGTATAAACAAAACAAACAAACAAACCAGCAAACAAATAAATAAAGCATGCCTCTATAAAAAAATATATATATATATACCTATCAAGAACTGGGGAAGATGTGGTATGGTTGTCAATTTTAAGTCATTCGGAACTTATACTCACTCACTTAAGATACCTTGTATGTCAATGAGCAATTGATATCAGAGAGAAAAGATGAAGATTACTTGTTTTTATTCATATAGCTATATTCATGTAGCTCTATGCTTTTTTTCATATAGCTCTATTCATATAGCTCTATATAGAAGGAAGACCCTATAAACTTATTTCTGGAAAGACACTCACTTCCCAGAATCAGCTCAACACAGTGTAGTTATGATATATTGTTTTAGAGCTAGATATCCCTGGTACTGGTCTCCTTCCCTGATATCAGGGTTCACCCTTAACTCAGGCCTTCATACCATTGCCTTTTTATATTTCTGGTCAGTCCATATAGTTGATACAGACTCCTCAAATAAGTGTTAACTGTCTAATGTCCCCATGTATATTTTTTGACATTGATAAGATGCTTTTTGTGTCATATGTCAATTCCTTTACTACCATTGCAAAGCAGCTCATTCAAAGCTTGCTATTTTCATTCAAATCTTTATTTCTAAATTTATTGAAAAATATTGAAAATGTAGAGCTGAAATGACATAAGGGTTTCTATTTCTATTGAGGTAACATTGCATGATACATTATATGTTTTAGTTGTGCATCATTAATAATCAACATATGTATATATTATCTTAAATTTACCACTAAAAGTTCAATTCTATTCTTTTCTTGGTTCCATTTCGATAGAGTTTTATTTATTTCTCCTAATGCTGCATTTGTTAAACTATATTATAAAAGTGTTCAGTTTCACAGGAAGCTCTAAGGAAAAATTAGTTATATTTTCTTATATAATTGTGTGATTATTCTTAATTGTTTTCTTTCCATTTTCTTGAAAATAATTTCTATTTTACTATCTCTCTTATCATTCTTTCTAAATTCTACACCTATTCTTTCAGCCAATCCATCTCAACCTCAATGCACAATTTTTACCTTTCATTTTTCTCAAGTAGTTCTTTCAATACTTTCTCTTCTTTCTGCACATTCTACAAAGAATTCCTTTCTTTCTCATCAGTGGCTTTTACTAGCATGCTATCATAAACTAAGAATATATATATATATTCTAACTGCCTGACTCATTGCAAAATAACAAGAAAAGTATTCCGTGAAAATGTAGCTATTTCTCTACACCAACTCTATCTTTGGAACTATTTTTTCATTTCACTAATATACTCAAGGAAACTAATATAGTGTGCATAGTGTGAGGCATAAGATTTGTATGTAATTAATAGATGTATATTACTTTTGTATTTTGTTTACTGAAGTGATATTGGTTTATAAAACTGTATATAATTATGTTATACTCCATACCTCGTCAAATGAATGTTACCTTATCACACCTAACAGTAAGACATAGACAAATGGGCCCCCTCCCCTTTTAGTCCCTTTCTCCATTTTCCTTCCCCCCATTTCCAGTAGCCTCAAAACTACACTCAGATTTCCAGGATTTTTTTAACTTAGATTTTTCCATTGTTTTGTTTCTCTATATCCACATGAGTGAAATTTTCTGATATTTGTCTTTCTCCTTCTTATTTTGCTTAGCACAATCCCCTCCAGTTCTATGTGTGTTGTCAAAATGGCAAGAATTCATCTCATTTTTAGCTGAGTATATATTGGGTATGAGTATATCTTCTTAATCTAATTATTTGTACATAGTCACTTAGAATGTTCGAATAATTTGGCTGTTGTGAATATTGCTGCAATGAACATGGGGATACAGATTCCCTAAAATTAGTGTTTTTAATTCTATCAGTAGATAACTAGGAATGGAACTGCTGGATCCTGTTACAGATATATTTTAATGCTTTTCAAAATCTACATATAATTTTCCATAGGGGTTAGACCAGTTTACATTTCTACCAATAGTGTGCAAGTTTTCCTTGTTCAACATATCCTCACCAGCACTTGTTGCTTTTGATCTTTTTGATATAGGTGAATCTGGTATTATCTCACCATAGTTTTGATTTTCATTTCCCTGAACAGTGATGATGAAGATTTTTTCATGTTTCTATTGGCCATCTGTCTGTCTTCTTTGAAGAAGGCTCTATTAGTTCTTCAGCCCATTTTTTGATCGGACTCAGCTTATTGTTGATATATGGATTCTTTGTAGATCTTTGATATTAAACCCTTGTTGGAGGGATGATTATGCAAATATTTTCTCCCTTCTATTGAGTATTTTTCCTGTTCAGCAGCTTTTAATTTGATTTAGTCTTAACTTTTTGTTTCTATTTCCTTGTCATTGGAATCAATGCACCAAAGGTATTCCTGAAGCCAATGTTGTGGAGTGCTTTGCTTATGTTTTTCTCTATGTATTTTATGGTTTTAGGCTTCTCATCCAAATCCTTAATCTACTTTGAGTTTTTTGTTTTTGTTTTGTTATTTTTTTATGTAGTACAAGAGAGTAACCTAATTTCATTCCTTTGCATGAGAATGTCCTAAATTCTTGGCATCATATTTGAAGAGACTTTTCTCTCCATTGTATACTTTTGACACTATTGTCATAGATTAATTACCTACATAAATATTGGTTTATTTCTGGGCTCTCAGTCTACTCAATTGGTCTAAGTGTCTACTTTTATCCCAATATCATCCTTTTTCAATTACAATAGATTTGCAGCAAGGGCACCTGCATCCCTATGTTTATAGCAGCACTATTTACAATAGCTAAGCTATAGAAACAACCCAAATGCCCAAAAATAGATGACTGGATCAAGAAGATGTGGTACATATACACAATGGTATATTACTCAGCAATCAAAAAGATAAACACATGCAGATCGCAGCAATATGGATGGAGCTAGAAGGGATCATGCTGAGCGAAATAAGTCAGAAAGAAAAAGAAAAATAACGGATGGGCTCACTCATAGCAGGAATTTAGAAAACCTAAATAAGGGACCAGGAAAATGACTAATTAATACAAAGTAAAAATCAAAATCAACAAGCAACTATAGGGCCTCCCCTGTGGCGCAGTGGTTGAGCGGTGGGTTATGAAGCTGCCTGCGGCCTTTGCGGTGCCGGTTCGATCCCCGACTGCTCCCCGGCCACTGGAGGAGGGTCCCGCATGGCGCGCAGACCTCTCCTGCTGCCCGCTGCTCCCCTCAGCAGTGTACTTTGGTTCTTCTGCCTGCTCTGCTCCCTGCTCTGGCTCTGGTGAATTCTCTCACCCTCCCGTGCGTGCTTCTGACTGTACCCAGTGCATGTATAAACAAAACAAACAAACAGATAAATAAATAAATAAATAAAAACATGCCTCTTAAAAAAAAAAAAAAACAAGCAACTATAAACCAGAGACACACTGGGGGGTAGGGGGGAGGGAAAGGAGGAAGGACTAGGGTCAAAATAAGGGGGGAGTGGAATTGTATGGGGAATATAACCAAAATGAAAATGCATACATTGTGCGAAAAATGATGCAAGAATTACATAAAATATTAATTAAAAAAACAATAGATTTGCAGTATAGTTTTAAGTTTGAGAGTATCATACCACTGTTCTTTTTTGTGAGGATTGCATTGACTTTTGTGGATCCTTTGGGATTCCATATAAATTTTGGTGATGTTATTGTGTTTCTTTGAAGAATTCCATTGAAACTTTGATAGGGATTGTAGTGAATTTGTATCTTTCTTTGGGTAATATGACCATTTTAACAAAGTCAACTCTTTCAATCCCTAAGATAGGAATATGTTTCCATTACTTTGTGTTTTCTATTTCTATTAGCAATTTCCTATAATTTTCCTTATTTAGGTTTTTCACCTCCTTTGTATGTTTATTCTTAGGTACTGAATTCTTTTTGATGCAATTATAAATGGGCATATAGGATCACACTGATTTTCATGTACTGATTTTCAACCTGCCACTATAATGTATTGATTTATTGTTTTTAACATTTTTATTTGGATTCTTTAGGGTTTCCTCTGTATATTAAGATGTGATCTACAAATAGAGGTTATTTTACTTCTTTTCCACATAGATTCCTTTTAATGTTTTCTTTTGCCTAATTGCTTTATCCAGGATTTCCAAAGCTCTGTTGAATCCTTTTAATGGCAATTAAGTCTATCTGGGTCTACTGTGAGTTATGCTAAGGCACATGAAAAGATAGGACTGAATTATGAAACATAATCCATGTCACTATATAGTTTTTCTATATCCCTAAAACATCTACTCAATATGATGTCTCACATTGATGTCTCCCACTTTGAATAAAGTAGCTTATTCAAAAGATTAACTAGAGACATTTTGATGAATAAAAAGTAAAGAAATCAGGAGTGAAATTAGTCTCCCTATTTCCACTCACTAAACAAAAGTATCTGAAATTCTTTCAAAAATATTCCTAAAAATAAGCCATTTAAAAAATAAAATTAATGTAGTGGCTACATACAAGGCCACATTCTTTACTTAAATTTGCTAACTTTTATACAATATTTTTTAATCTAAGCCAGCATTTCTGAGCATACAGATATTGGCTAGTGAACAGCCTGATCTTACATGTCAGCAAATAAATATTTAGCTATACTTTATTAGTGATGACGGTGTACGGGGTGAAAAGAACATAGTGTGAGTCACACATTTTGGATTGAATTTGTCACACTAAATAGCAAATATATGAATTTGCCAACTGCGCCAATTTTATGGAAGATACTGACAGAAAACATATATAAAATGCATAATAGTATAACTCTCTTTTCTGACTTTAAGACTACTATAAAGCAAAAAAGATAAGATAGCTTACAATGAAATAGACAAGTAATAAAGACCATGGACTTAACATTAAATGTAGACCCAAGGCACATCTTTATGAACGCCTTTGGTAGTATAGATGAGGTTATTCAAAATTGTCTATTTGCCCTGAAACCGTTCTTCATAAAACTGAGTATTTCCCAACTTATTTCCATAAAATAAAATCATAATAGAATTATATAGAAATTGATGTTCAACTTTTAGTCTATTTCCCAAAGCAAATAAAACAATCTAATCTGAGAGCACATCTTTTTAAAATCTTAATTTGTTATGATTCTATGAAAGTTTTAAATTAGAATTTGGCTTTTTGGAATTTGACCTTAAATATATATAGTCTCAGATATTTATTTTCATAGTTTGAAATATTTGTTTTACACTTTCTGAGTTATTTCATTTTTGCCTAAATTTTAGGTAACTTAAACACATTATCTGGGCACCAACATATATACTCTACGTGCAGAATTCTATATGAAATAAATTCTATGTCATAGATTTCTGTACTTATATATTTTTCATGGAGTGAAGATCTATTATTCATTATAACATAAATTTTATATAAAATAAATGATTAAAAAGTATTGAATCTGAGATGTATTGGCAGCAAAGTATAATTTAGTAGAATAACCATCACATTTTTAGCCAAAAGCAATAATTTCCAACTGGCAACAATAATATATGTTAGTTTTGTAATTCTGATCAATCTTATTTATTTATTTATTTATTTATTTATTTATTTATTTATTTATTTATACAAGCACTGTGTACAGTCAGAAGCGTGAGAGGGTGAGAGAATTCACCAGAGCCAGAGCGGGAGCAGAGCAGACAGAAGGACCGAAGTACACTGCTGAGGGGAGCAGCGGGCGGCAGGAGAGGTCTGAGCGCCATGTGGGACCCTCCTCCGGTGGCTGGGGAGCAGCTGGGGATCGAACCAGCACTGCAGAGGCTGTGGGCAGCTTCGCAACACAGCGCTCAACCGCTGTACCACCCGGGAGGCCCTCAATCTAACTTTTTAATGTCACTTTCTTATTAATAAAAATATTTAATAAGAAACTTTTATCTAAGGATTGGGTTTCTAATGAATGCATAAATGAGAAGACAATTCTTCATAATTACAAGTTATACAAATTGTATATACACAATGAAATACTACTCAACAATCAAAATGATAAACTCATGTCATTTGCAGCAACATGAATGGAGCAGGAAGGGATTATGCTCAGTGAAATAAGTCCAAAGGAAAAAGGAAAGTATTGGATGGTTTCTCTATAAGAAAGAATATGGGGAAACTGAAAAGAGAGTCCGAAAAGACAAACCAAGCAGGCAAATTATAGAACTGAGACATAGTACAAAGGAGAGGGAGGAAAAAGTGTCAAAAATGGGGAGGGAAGAGCATGAGAGACTATGGTGACAGTTCATGATCTGGTAGTGGGGATTTTATTGGGATTACACCTGAGGGGAGAAATCAAACATAATACAAAAATGAACAGTGATATATATATAAATAAAATTTTTAAAAAGTTATACAAATTGATTTTTTAGGTCTTTTAACCTTTCAGCAGTCCAAAGTAAGGATATCAAGATCAACTGTATGCATACCAGAAATTGATAAAAACTTAATAATATCTAAATGCTTACTTTTTCCTTATCCCTTATGCAACCTCCCAGACATTCAACCTATCTTCCACAGCCACATGTATTGCTCATAGTGAACAATGAAATATCCCTAATATTTAGAGATGACATTTGAAGAAAATGTCTTGTCATAAAATATTGCAGATCCTTCACATGTATATTAAGACAATTATATGATTTTCATGTTAAAATGTAGAAGAATGCAACTGCTTTGAATTTAAAACCAATTAATATACTAGGAACATGATAGCAGTCATAAAGAAGATAACATCTCTAGACTCATCATGTAATAGCAGTTAAACCTCATAGCTAAGGCTCACTTAAAATTCATTAAATGGCATTTTGTTCAATAACTACAATATAAATCTTTAATTCTAAATACACAATTTTTGTTTTGAAGTTTCTTGTCTGCTTTCAATTATGTTCTACATGGTTTCAATATTTGCATTATTCTTGTGTTTTCACTTAATAAACTCAGTGTTATCTGTGCAGTAAGTCTAAGTGCAATAAAATGTATGTACTAAACCTAACAAGTAGTTATTATATCTAATAAGCAAAGTATCATTATAGAGCTAGTTCATTTCAAATTTCCAAATACTTCAATTTATATAGTGAATATAAAAAGTATGATTTGGCAAGAAGTTATATATTATTGGTTTAATTTCATTTAGATAGAAAATGCATGTGGGGCAGGCCTCCCTGGTGGCTCAATGGAGCACTGCACTATGAAGCAATCTGCAGCTTCTGTGGCATGAGTTTGATCCCCCAGCCAGCCAGGGAGCAACCCACATGGCACAACAGACCTCTCCTTTCTCACCTGCTGCTCCCCTAAGCAGTGTATTTCACTTAGTCTGCCTGTTCTGTTCCCCACTCTGTCTCTGGTGAATCCTCTCATTCCTCCGCATGTCTGGCCTGTACCCCAGCTCTTGTATGCATAAATAAACCAATCTTTATTAAAAAAGAAAAGAAAGAAAGAAATGAATGTGGGGTAAAGGCTTAGCATTTAAAATGTAAATTAGGACTCTTTTTCTCATTAGTAATCTAGAATTGGAGTTTTAAAAGATATTATATTATAAATGACAGTTTATGGTTAGTGTAAAATAAGTGTCTGAAAGTGATACCTTATTTCCTAAACTAGATGGACACCATATATGGAAAGAGAGGGGGGAAAGGAGAGAGAGACAGAATGGGAGAAAGAGAGATCAACTTGGAAATGTACTTTGAAAGTATCAATGAAATTAAATAGCAAAGATATATGAGTGCATTTACAGTTTTTCAATGGCAATGAATCCAGAAAGCATTAATCCAGGACTGCACAATACTTGAACCAAACAAACAACAGGTTTTGTAAAAGACCTGGAGTTGAAAATAGACAACCCTTTAGATGAGAATTTGACTTTTTCTATGGTGTGATAGTGGCAAGTAAGTCTAAGTTCTCAAAGAAATATCCAATGCAGATGCTGCTGAAATAAGAGTTGGACCAAGGGGAGGTGACAGAATGAAGCATCAAATTCAAATGAGAATACATATTGAAAATTTTAGTGAAGAATTTTTTTACAAAAATTTTAAAATACAAGAAGTAGGCAAATGTAATCAAAATACTATCACAGGAATATACAAATCAATGGAACAGACTGAAGCCCCCAAATTAAATTCTCAAATATGGCATATTAACATATATGAATATAGAAAGTTTCAGTAAAAATGATGGATGCTTTCATAATCAGTACTGGATACATCATAATGAGTAGGAAAGGAAAAATGGATTCTAAGCTGTCTCATACTCAAAATGAAAGCCCAGAAGAATAAAAACATTTGAAGGACTGCAGAGATATCTAGGAAATGATATGAGTTATCTATAGTATAGTAAAGTATTTTCTATCCAAGACTAGAAATTGCAAAGTTATAAAAAAAAAACGATGCTTGAAAATGGATATAAATACTGTCACAGAACAAAGAAATAGAACAAAAAATATATCACAGTAGACAGGTAAAAATTAACTTCCATAATATCTAAATTACTTATTAGGGGTTAATAAAAAAATGAGTAATGAATGTAATAAAAGTGGCAAGGAGATGAATAGCTATTACAAAGAAGAAAATATTTAAAAGACAGATTTAAAAAATGAAGAGATGCTCAAATTCAAGAGTAATCAAAGAAACATGCTTACAATACATTGAAATATCCAAAAAATCAAAATCTCTTTTCAATAGAGATCATTTATTTAGCCGCTTCACTTCACATACTTATCAGTTACAAAGTGTTTATATAAAATCACTCTTAGTATCACACTGTTCCACACATGAAGAAAAAAAAGCACAAAGTGAAAGACAACAGAGAAATTGGGAAAATGCAAAGAGAACAAAAAATTACAATTAAGAGGCTGTTAAAACTGAAAAGAAATCCCTTGTCTATTTTAGGAAGAAGGATTTTTTAAATTTAAATTAATTCAATTTTTACAAAATGTATTACTATAAGTAGAGAATATTGAGGGGAAAATAATTTGGTAATTACCAGGGCTTATCTATGTGTAGGCATGCAAAGCTCCATTGATGTGATGGGAGATGTGGATGTATGATGTAACCACAAAGAAAACAACATCTATCATATGAAATCAAGCCTCTAATGAGGAAGATAGGAATAAATTTACATGTGATTATAGAAATAACTGTCTTGCCAAGTTAAGTGTTTCTTGCTCAGAGTAAGATATAAAGGCCACACAAAATTTAAAACATACATGCTTAAATATCTTATAATAATCGCTGCCATTTTTATTTTTTAACTATATAATAGGTAGGGCCTCCCTGGTGGCGCAGCGGTTGAGCGCTGGGTTGCGAAGCTGCCCGCGGCCTCTGCAGCACCGGTTCGATCCCCGGCTGCTCCCCGGCCACCAGAGGAGGGTCCCACATGGCGCGCAGACCTCTCCTGCCGCCCGCTGCTCCCCTCAGCAGTGTACTTCGGTCCTTCTGCCTGCTCTGCTCCCCGCTCTGGCTCTGGTGAATTCTCTCACCCTCCCGCGCTTCTGACTGTACCCAGTGCTTGTATAAATAAATAAAAAATAAATCTTTAAAAAAAAAAAAAACTATATAATAGGTTAATAAAATTAAATAAAGACTTCAAAAATTAATTGTAACTATTTAAAATATTCTTATGAGAAGAACTGAGATATTCTGAAACAAAATAAGGCAAAGACTTCAGACATATATTATATACTTACGTTAATATTATATGACAATTTACAGAACGAGAAAGGAAGTTCAATGAAACAGTATAGAAAGTACAAAAAAATCAGTCTTTGGCATATATGGTATAATGTGTCAGCAGGGAAGAGGTGCAATATAAAAATAAAATAGTAAACGTATTTGAGTTGATTAAATTTTTATTGTGTGAAGTCCTTTTATTATGATACAAAAATCAATCCCAAAGAAAATAATTCATAAATGTAAGTACCACAAATGTGTTAAACATACAAAGTATGTGAAGAGCCAAAGGCATTATAGAAACATAGAGAGCCAAAAAAAAAAAAAAATTTAGCAAAAGCCAATGCAGACAGATGAATGTTGCAGTTCATGCTGGATTTTGTTATTTTAGATAATGTTAATTTTATTTTTTTATAATTCTTGCTTTTTCGAAAGTATAACTATAGCAAAGTTGTACAAATAGGTAGTTTAACATAGAAATGTAATCTCTCCTAGTTCAGGAAGCTCAAAGTTTGAAATGAAGGTGCTGGCTCTGAGGTATGTTCTAGTCCAAGTCAATCTCTACTACTAGTTTCTAGTAGTTGCCAGAAATTCACTGGATTAAGTACACACCTTTGCCTGCACATGATTTTCTTCTTGTGTGACTGTATCTCTTTGTGTCCTCTTAGAAGGACACCAGTGACAGGATTTGGGGTCCACAGCAATCCACCATGACCTCAGCTTGACCTGATTACATTTGTGAATACCCTATTTTCTAGTAAATTTTTTTTTGTAGGTATCAGGCGCTAGGACTGTAACACTCCGTTTTGGAAGACACAATTCATAAAATACATATGATGATTCCCCCCCAAACAATAGTAATCTTCTGTTTTAATCCAATATAATATTCCAAGCTTAAGTGGCTATTAATAAACATGAATACTGATCTATTAATTCATTAAGCCATCTTTTGAAATCTACTTTTGCTGCTTGTTTCATTGTTAGTTGCAGTTTTCAATATATTAACTATATTTTAAAGGTAAATTAACTAACAGGTAATATCTGTATGTTATATGTATACAGATTTACATGCAAGAAAAGATTAATTATAAAATACCTGCTATCTGCTTATGAATTACTTTGGAAGTTGGAGGAAACTTTCAGAGCTGACAGGGATGTTTGTTGCATAGACTGCACTGTTTCACAGTGTGTACTTCTCTGCAGACTTACTAGCTTGTGCACATTAAATATTTACAGCTTTTCAGATGTCAAAGACACCTCAATAAGGTTGCTTAAAAATTGCTTTGGGTTATTTATTTTTACATTTTGTATTTTTCTTTCAAAAATCATCTAAAGTTTCTGAACAAAAAGAAACAGTGCATTGCTTAACCTTCTTCACTAATGTTTTTAACAAAGCCCCATCTCATGCAGCAAACATTTCCACACATTTCCAGTTTCTAAATGAAATGTGGCTAATTTATTCCACAAATTGCAACTTACGTTTTTTCTATGATATCACAATACACATCAATATACCTTATAAGAGATTACCTTATAAAAGATGTACAATCTTGCCAAGCATTACGTCAATTACAGCCTTAATCTGGGGATGTTTCTCACTAACATTGCAATAGTAGGACTATGAGTATTAGAATAAATTGTTCACAGATGCGTTATTTTTAAGTTTTCTCGCATACATATGTGTGGAAGTTCTTAATAAGCAGCAGTGAAGATGAAGCTTAATCAGAATAGTAGGAACTGTCTGAAATGCCTGCTTTTTAAAACTTTTATATAAAGTAATATTGTAGAATGAAAGAAAACAGCTAATAGGAGATTGTTTTGTTCTGTTTTTTTTTTTTTTTTTTTTTTTTTTTTTTTTTTTTTTACGAAGACTTTCAGCATTAAACACCAACTGTGGCTCCACTCATGTGTTGTAACAGTCCTTGCTGAGAGACCACTGCCCAGCGGTCTAAGCAGGTCTTGCACCTGGGTCTGCTGGGCTAGATGCCGGGAAATGAGACATGGAAAGTTGTGTCAATAGCCTAGAGGTCTGTGCTTGGCCTGAATAGGGAGCTCCACTCACTGAAAGATTGAGTCCCTTTGTCCCTTGTAGGCAATCTTTATTACCAAACCTTATGACTGAGAGAAGAAAGTGCAGGGAGGCCACTTCTTAGAATTTGGTTTTCAGTGCAGCTGTGCACAGGTTTCAAATTTATTCTTTGATTTTTCAATTTACTCTCTTCTAAGGAAGATGATACTTCAGGGTTGTGCTGAAGAGAGATTAGAGCAGGTAATGGAAACGACAGAAGAAGCGACACTTGTTTTCTGCTTTGGTGAATATGAAAAATTATCCTACTTGATGAATCACAACTTGATGTGCTGGGAAACAGAAATATTACAAAATGTAAATTAAATGACCCTTTTGTATTCAGAGGAAAATTCAAGTTATCTTTAGAGTCGGGTTCCCTTGGCATGCAACTTAATGACAAGTTCTGTGTCCCAAAAGTAACATTTTCAACGGTAGAAAAAAGGATGGTCTTACATTCTTTATTTCTCCTTTACATGCTGTATGACAAAACTTTTGGAAGCTAATCATTTTTATGTACCATAACTGCTAGAGTAGCATTTTTCAAACTGCACTTACAGAAATCCTTGCTTTTTCAAAAATATTATAGGAGTCACTAAACACAAATAGTTTTTTTTAATATTATAGTATTTTTTTAACCAGATCTAGATATACCCTCATGATGTAATATTTTTTCAGCACCAGCAAAGAGGTGAGCTATTATATATGCCATGCAAAGATATGGAGGAAGCTTCAATGCATATTAGAAAGTGAAAGAAATTAATCTAAAAACTATTATACTGTCAGATTCTACCTATATGACATTCTAGAAAAGGGAAAACTATGGAGAGAAAATGTTCAGTACTTGCAAAGAGTAGAGAGTGAAGGAATGAATTTGATGATAAAAAAGATTTTTAGTTCATTGAAAACTCTCTGTATACTATGATGATGGATACATGTCATTTTACATTTGTCCAAACCATAGACTTTTAAAAAAATAATTAATTTATTTTTGAGTGACTATTGGTTACCTCCCTAAGGCATTACCACCAAAGTGCACCCACCACCATCTCACCCACATTTCACCACCATAGACCATTATGCTTCCTTCCCTCTTTGTTTTCCCCCTCCCTACCTTGGTGCTTCACTTTCACAGTCAGCTATCAAGCAAATCTGCAGAATTTTTTTTCATTTTATTAATTTTAATATTTTTAGATTGTTGTTCATATTTTTACAGTGTTTGATTTCTCCCCTTAGGTGTATTCCCTGTAAATCTCCCACCGCCACATAACCTGTGAACCATCATCATGGTCTCTTGTGGATTTCCCACCCCATTTGATCCCTTTTCCTAAGCCTCAGATCTATAGTTTTGTTTTTTTTTTTTTTTTGACCCTATGTTCGGTTTCTCTATATTCCTCTTACGAGTGATAATAATCTGATGTTTTTTCTTTTTCCTTCTGACTTATCTCACTGAGAATAATCCCATCCAGCTCCATCCATTTTGTTGTGAATGGCATGAATTTATCTTTTTTTGATTGTTGAGAGCATTCCATTGTGTATAAATACCACATATTCTTGATCAAGTCATCTGATTTTGGGCATTTAAGTTGTTTCCGTATCTTAGCTATTGTAAGTAGTGCTGCAATAGACACAGGAGTGCAGGTTTCCTTTCAAATTAGTGTTTTGGTGTCCTTTGGGTAGAATGCTAGGAGTGGAATTGTTGGGCCAGGTGGTAGATCTATGTTTAGTAATTTGAGAAAACTACACACAGAATTTTTAATGTTAAGAGTGAAGTCAAAAGTAAACCTTGGATTTGGGTGATTACTATGGGTCAATGTAGCGTCATCAAATGTAATATGTGTACAACTCTTGTGGGGCATATTGATAATGGAAGAAGTTACACAGGTGTGTGAGCAGAAAGTATATGAAAAACTTCTGCAATTTCCCCTTCAGTTTTGCTATGAATCTAAACTGCTTGAAAAATATAAAGTCTTAATTTAAAAAAAAACACAAAGATTAAATACAGTATAATATGTTAGTTATTACTTATGTATATTTTATTACTAAAACTATAATTTAGCAATAGGTTTAGATATGATTAAGAATGTATCCATTGCTCCTTTAACACATATTTTATATTAAATTAGCTATTTTTATATATCACTCAAATTTATTTTAACAATTTAATTTTCAAATTCAAAAGTAATGAAGAATTCAAAATCACGTAAATGCAGAAACAAATGTTTTCTTGGCTTTGGTAAATGTATCATATAAAAAATGTCAGTTAGTCATTTTGTAGATGGAGAACATAGGTGGATTTAAATATGTCTATGATCTACCTGCTCTGCAGATAATTATGCAAATAAAGAAGGCAAACCTTTTCTGCTAGAAAAAGTTAGGAAATTGAAATTTCATGAGAGTTTTTTTGTGATATTTTTCAAAGCATCCTGTTTTATTCATTCATTTACATACTGATTCCTGCTCTTGGAAATGTAGAAAAAGTTTTTAAATGTCAATTTTATTTGCATAAAGTTAGCAGGGTACTGTCTATAACTCTGTACCAAATACAATTTATATAAAATACCTAATATGAAAGAGAAGGCAGCAAATGCCCCATTCAAATGCCTCACAAAATATTCAAATCTGTTGTAATAAACAAACAAATAAATAAATAAATAAACAAGAATGCAATTCCCTGTCATGTAACATTGGATCAGTTATTCATTTGATTAGTATCAACTGGCAGAAATAACATTACTTGACAGGAAGCTTTTGTTTATATAATTGGGGGGTGGAGGGAAGCAAATAACTTCAGTAGAAAGACTTTATCCACTTGAAAGGCATATGAAATCCATGTAATATTCTCAGTCACAGCTCCCATTAATGTATGATTATTTAAATTTTCTTTCTCCATGCGTTTATCTTAAAAGGAAGATAAGCTGGGCCTCCTCGGTGGCGCATCAGGTTGAGTAAAGCGCTGTGAAGCTGCCAGCAGCCTCTGCAGCAAAAGTTCAATTCACAGGCGGCCAGGGAGATACCCACATGGAGTGGCAGACCTCTCCTGACTCGCCCGCTGCTCCCCTCAGCATTACTTTCAGTCTGACTGCCTGTTCTGCTCCCTGCTCTGTCTCTGGTGAATCCTTTCACCCTCCCGCGCCTCTGGCCTGTACCCCAGTTCTTGTATAAATAAATAAATCTTAAAAAAAAAGAAGATAAGCTACACCAGCTTGATGGTCCTAAGTACGTACTTTTGCTTGAAACATGCACGTGTTTCATTTTATTTTTTCCCCAAAATATTTCCCACTTTGAAATAGTAGATACATGAAGTAAAAGCCACAGTTTTAAAGTAGCTCAGAAATAAACAAAAAATAAATATACAAGAGGAATATCTTTCATGATTTCTCACATTTTAAAATAAAGGGGTTCACTTTAGAAACCCTTCACAAAACATAAGATTAAGCTTACCTATAATAATCCAAGTAATTAGATATTGACTGCATTTAGACTTTCACATCTTGCACTTATTTTACTCTAAAGAGTCTCACAATATTATTCATTTTTTCTCTTTCTCTTTCCCCTTCTCTCATATTTTTGCTCCTTTTTATTCAAAAACCACTTCCTAACATCATCTGAAATCCTTATAAAATATAGCTTAATTGATCACCTATTGTTGTTTTGCCTATTGAATATGTATACATCCAAATTTTCACTTTTATAAAGAGCATAAAATGCTTTACTCTTTACATATGCTTATAGAATAATTTTTAAAAATTAAATTGAATAAATTGTGGCTTTCCTAAAATCAATGATATTCCTGACATTTGGTTGTTATAAAGGCAATTTTTTTCACTCATGAGAAGGAAAACAAAATCCTTACAATTACTTTATCAAATAAAAACCTATTACTTTGTAATTTTAAGATATTTTTCATTTGTTATTAGAAAAGTTTATTTTTCTAAAGAGTTTGTTGAGGCAACAGTATTTTTTGTTTTATAACTTGCAAGCACTTAATTTATAGAATGTCACCATTTGGGGCCATAACTGGTACAAATTTTTTTCCAGTAAGTTACCATTATGATTATCATGAAGCACAAAAATGTTTGCTTTCAGAAATTTTCTTTCTTTTTATGTTTTTGCATTACAAATTGTCTAATGGTAAATTTTAGTTTGTTTGTATTGGTTTACCTTTTTCCTACTATAATTCATTTGAAATAGCTAGTGTTCAAAATTGTCTTCTACTTTCAAATATATCATTTCAGTTTCCCCTTTCACTGGGTCTAAGATTTATTCTAATTTTTCCAGTTTAATAATTTCTAGTTTGTTTCAATGTGCCCAGAGATGGAACTTTTTTTATTTTTTATTTATTTTTTTAAATATTTATTTATTTATACAAGAACTGGGGTACAGTCAGAGGCGCAGGAGGGTGAGAGAATTCACAAGAGACAGACCAGGGAGCAGAACAGGCAGACAGACGAAGGCACTGCTGAGGGGAGCAGCAGGCAGGCAGGAGAGGTTTGCTGAGCCATGTGGGTTTCTCCCTGGCCCACCGGGAATCGAACCAGCATTGCGCTCACAGCACTGAGCTCAACCTGCTGCGCCACTGGGGAGGCCCGGTGGAACTTTTTTAAAAGCAACTTTTTTTTGGTGATTTATTATTTAACCTATATTGATATAACATTGGGCAAAGCTCAGATATAGCTATTATATACATTACCTATAATTTTTATCTATCACTTCTTGCTGCACCTCCCCCTGCAGTGACCCTCAGGGCTAATGGCTGTTGCCATGGTCCCTGAGGTCCGGTGTGGGCAAGGAACCATGCGTGCAGGGGGAGAACAGCAAACTCCCTAAGATGCAGAGAAGCCGAATGCCTGCCAAGAGATAACGACCACCAGAAGCCGCCACAGAGATGATTAAAAGAAATGCTGACCACCTGGAACCTTATCTCGCTTTCTCAAGGCCTACAAACTTTATTCTGCTACAACTGTCTTTCTAAAATCTTTCCTTTTTCTGGTCATTGATTGCTAATTAAAAAACATACGTAATTTAATAATTAGGCTAATGCAAATGAAACATTACTAAACACTGTGTTATAATAGAATTGTTGGTTTAATAATCTTTCTATTATGTGCTTAACTTTAGTACCTTTGATATTAACTGCATTATAACATAAATTCACCCATGACAATTAATTATGAGTAAACATAAGTAGGTAATAGTAGTAGTAGTTAGTACAACAAAAATATAAAGAGTTAATAGCCTGTCTACTTAGGAATGCAGCTAGGTCCAGATGTATTTTGGACATAAATCACTGCCCTGTCAATGATAAGCTAAACCTATGAGCAAGCTAATTTCTTTGATGTTCACCAATCCTATGCCTTTAGAAAAAACATATATATACTGACCACTGACAAAAATAAAGAGCACTCAGATTTACACTCTCTCTTGAAGTGTGTCTGTTTGTCATTTCTTTAACGGAATCCCTGACCACTCTGCGCAGTCTCTCAACCCTGACACGGCCTCATCGTCTACTGCTGTGCTGGTCCGCGGCAACTTCCCTATTTAAAATCATGAATATTTTGCTATTTCCATTTAAATCATTTTTACATATGAAATTAAATATCTAATTTGCTTCTAGTTTTTATTTAAGAGCATCTAATCTAATAAATCAAATGTCATTTAGACAAAGCTTTGGAAATGTTAAGATGTCAAAAGAAAAAAAAAAACTCAAAGATTCCTTACTATTATAACTTAAAGAAAGATAATTATAACACTATAATAGAGGCTTGTTTTACCTATGAACATAATAGAAATCCTTAATGAATTATAAATTTCACTTAACTGATTCTTATATGGAAGAGAAAATTGATATTGGAACACATAGTTTAATGTCATGAAATTAATCATTGACTTCATCATGTCAATATTTTAATTTTTTTAAAGATGAATACATATAATTCCAATAAACAGAAATTACAGAATGAGATTACAGAATGAGCAAGCGAGGAAAGGGAAACTCTAAGAAAGAAAAACTAGTGAAAAAAATATAATGGAACTGATTAATGCCATTTACAACTAGAAATCCCATTATTTTTCTAAAGAATCTTGTGTAGTATTACTTATAATAGTTCTCCTAAGGTAGGAAAGACTAACAGTTCTTAAACTGTAAAAATTTTCCATGCTATTAATTTTTGAAAAATATCCTACCATCAAGTTGAGACTAATTAAAAAGAAAATAAAATCTATCATGAAATGATATAGAACATCATTATGGTAAATGAATGATTCCATGAGGGCACTGACCATATAAAGAAACTTTCATCAAAATGGGTCATATCGGGGCTCCCCACTGGTACAGCGGTTGAGCGCTGGGTTGCGAAGCTGCTCACAGCCTCTGCAGTGCCATTTCTAGCCCCAGCAGCTCCTCGGCCACCTGAGGAGGGTCCCACATGGAGCGCAGACCTCTCCTGCCACCCGCTGCTCCCCTCAGCAGTGTACTTCGTCATTCTGCCTGTTCTGTTCCCTGCTCTGGCTCTGGTGAATTCTCTTAACATCCCAAGCTTCTGACTGTACCCAGTGCTTGTATAAACAAACAAACAAACAAATAAATAAATAAATCTTAAAAAAAAAAAAACAGGTCATATCATCATATACAAAACAAAACAAAACAAAACCAGGACCCTTTATATAGTTGCATGTTTGTTTCAGGCTGAAAAGATCAAATTGAGTAAAAGATCAAATTGCTATTTCTTATAAGTTGATACCAATTACAAACTTAAACAGATCCTGTTCTCAGCTGATTTTTGTGATGCAAAGTCATTGTAAACAGTCATGAAAGCTATATGCAAACTAATACAGATTATTTCTCTTTCAATTAATCACAGAGTTGGACTATTTTCTTCAATTGTTTCATTTTCATGGTATTTTTAAACTGCATGAGTCATTCTGTGGAAAGTGGCTAAAAAGTGGTTACAATGATGGAAAGAAGGAAAAAGAATGAAAATAGTCCATTAGCTTACTTTGCTTTTTTCCCATTGTTGTTGGAGTTAAGATCACAAACACATCTCTGAGCACACTGTCAAGATCACAAACACATCTCTGAGCACACTGTCAAGGAGATTATAACCTATGTTTTCTTCTACATATTTTATGATTTTAGATCTTACCTATAAGTCTTTAATAATTTTAAATTTTTGTGTGTAGAGTGAATTATCTAGTTTCATCCTTTTTCATCTGACTATACAGTTTTCCCAACACCATCTATTGAAAAGTTATCCTTTGCTCCATTGTATGCTCTTGGCACCTTTGTTGTAAATTATTTGTCAATATTCGTGTGGTTCATTCGTGAAAGCTCATTTCTGAGTCTTCAATTCTGTTCCATTGATGTCTCTTTTAATTACTGTTGCTTTGTAGTATAGTTTGAAGTTAGGGAGCATTATATCTCCATCTTCTTTTTTCAGAAATATATTTGCAGGGCCTCCCCTGGTGGCACAGCGGTTGAGCGCTGGGTTGCGAGGCTGCCCACAGCCTCTGCAGTGCCAGTTCAATCCCCAGCCACCAGCGAGGGTCCCACCAAAAAAAAAAAAAAAAAATATATATATATATATATATATATATTTGCAGCCATTGTGGAAAGCAATATGAATATTCCTCAAAAATTAAAAATATAAATTATTTAAAAGAATTGAAAGTTAATCTAATAAATCAAATGCATTTTATGCTTCTATTTCTGAGAGAAATAATAGACAAAAGAGGGAGTTTTTGTTTTGTTTGCACCAGTTACTGGTTTGCTGGCAAAAATAAATGAACACAATTTTGCAACAGCTACCTTACATTAACAGGAGTTTTAAAACATCTTATGATTCCTGTATGTTAAAAAAAAAAAAACACTAGGAAAAAATAACTTAGGATTCCAGAATGTGTATCTAGTAATACCCATTCTCTCACAAAGACCTTTGAAGAATAATCTAAATTCAAAATAAAATGCAGAAGAATTGTTTCAGTATGACAGTTTAACCTTAAGTTTTAATTTTTAACCACAAGGGGTTAATACATATATATATATATATATATATATATATATATATATATATATACACACACACAAACACTTACACACTATATGTATACACACACACATCCAGACCAATTTATTATTTATCTCAGTCATTATAAAATATATGTATATATACAGTTGTATTAATATCCTACGGCTGTCATAACAGATCACCACAAACTGAGTAACTTTAAACATTAGAAATTTATTCTTTCGCAGTTTCAGAATCTTAAAGTCCAAAATCAAGGAACTGGCAGGACAATATTCATTCTGAAACTGTTAGGGGAAAATCATTGCTTGCTTCTTCCTACATTCTGACAGTGGCCATCAATCCTGGGTGTCCCTTAGCTGGTGGCGCAAACTTGCAATCTCTGGGTCTATCCTGGCACTCTCCTTTTGTATCTTTCTCCACATGTTCATTTACCAAGAAGTACACTAGTCGAACTGTAATAGGGATGCATTCTACTACAGTATTACTTCATTTTGATTAATCACCAACAATCCTATTTCCAAATAAAGTGACGTTCTAAGGTATTAGGAAATAGGACTTCAATATGATTTTTGATAAAGTGCAGTTCAAGCCACAATATCTGTGAAATATATTTTAGGAGATACGGATACTCAGGACATGGAATTAAAAATGACTTATACTTTATTTCTGGAGGAAATTAGGATTCCCTTTACAGTCTCTTCCCCAGATTAGAGTGCTCAGGAGTCTACCAACTCTCCTGAATTTATCTCATCATTACTGATGACCATTTGCCTGAACTCACTCTGTTGCATATGAATAATTTTTCTTAGGATTAAATGAGTGAAATATGTAGAGCTTTTGCTGGTATATCATGAATGCTAGATGACATCGTACAGCTATTATTACTAACCAATATGATATATTAATTTAAGTGATACTTTAATAAAGACATTTATAAGTCCTCATTAATGAGATCTAAATCAATTGATTTTTCACATTTTAATATTTTTTTCTACCAAATAAGCTCTGTAAAAAATACTTTTTGAAGCAGGTGTCGTCTGATGTGACAAAATAAACAACTCTAACAGAAGTGATAGTCACCAAAAAAGCACAATGTAAGTCATCCATTTGAAGAGATAGAAAACTAGGGCATTTAAAATGATGTACTTGTACTTTATAAAAGCAGCAATGGAAAAATAAATAGGATATGTTTTCTCCACAAATTTCTTAAATGCCTTACAATACATGAGTTTTCTAAGCCGATAAAGGTTAATATCCAATATCTACAAGAAATCATACAATAGTAATCTAATCAATAAATGGAAAGAACAACTAGACACTTTTTCAGTGAAGACATACAGATAACCAATAGACACTTAAAAATGTATCTTATCACTTATTATCAGGAGAAAGAAAGTCAAAACAATATTGAGATACCACCAGTCATCTGTGAGAATAATCCATATTGGGGAAAAAAAAAAATAAGCAAAACCAAAGTTGCTGAGGATGTAGGGGGAAAGGAAACCTCATACACTGTTGGAGGGATTGTAGTCTAGTTGTATCTCTATGGAAAAAAAGTACTGAGATTTTTTAAAAAGATTTATTTATTTATTTAAACAAGAACCAGGGTACAGGCCAAATTGGTGGGAGGGCAAGAGGATTCACCAGAGACAGAGCAGGGAACAGAACAGGCAGACTGATGAAATACACTGCTGAGGGGAGCAGCGGGCTAGATAGGAGAGGTCTGATGCACCATGTGGGATTCTCGCCAGCTGGCCGGGATCAAACCAGCACTGAAGAGGCTGCAGAGAGCTTCATAGCGCTGCGCTGAACCACCTGCACCACCAGGGAGGCCCGGTGCTGAGATTTTTGAAACATTAAATATAGATCTACTATATGATCTGACAAACCACTCCTATGTATCTACCCAAATAATTAAAAGATACTACTTTGAAGGGATATATGCACTCCTATATTCATTGTCTAGTTATAGAAACAACCCAAATTATAGTGTCCAACAGCAGATGAATGGACAAACAATAAATGGTATGCATACAGAGTGGACTACTACTCAGCTCTTAAAAAAAGTTAAAAGTTTTGCCATTTGCAACAATGTGGATGGTAATATCGGGGATTATGCTAAGGAAAATGAATCAGAAAGAGAAAGACAAACACAGGATGATTTCACTCATATTTGGAATATAAAGAAACAAAGCCAAAAAAAAAAGGACAAAATTGAACAAACCAAAAATAACCTTAAAATATGGCTACAGAACTGAAGTTACTAGAGGGGGATTTTGGAGAGTGAGAATGAAAGAGAGGAGACCCAATGGACTATGGTAGAGAATTATTGGTGCTTTGTATGTAGGCATGGTGTGAAAACATAAATTTTAAGATGTGTGAACCTATACCCCTAAAGCATTATATTGCTATAAATACAAGTTACAGTAATGAAAAATAATTTAATTAAAAATGAAAAGAATGTGCTGGTTTTGGCAGGTCCACTGTGTTCATTACTTATCAAAGACTTTTTCCTTTTATGGAGTGTTTCAAGGATTCTGGATGTTGTGCCTCTGATTCTAGCAATGAGCACGAGGTAGAGAACAGAAACTCCAATGACTAGGCTTTGAATGACAGAAATGATTTTAACTTTATTACTTCTACCTCAGAGAGTTAAATATATACCCAGCTATTTATTTCACTTTGCGGCATGTATTACTATAAATGGTGATTGTTTGGCTAAAACTTAATGTTACCTCAAGAAGTGTATACACATTTCATTCTATTTTTACATAATATTTAAATCACAGGAATATAATAATTATTTTAAAGTATTATTAATTTCAGACCAAAAAATTGAAATTCATTATCCCATATTGTATAAAGGTAGAATGCCACATTATATTTTTAAAAGTTTTATTTTCCTGTTAGCCCATTGTAAGCTTTTGCTTCTATAAGTTTTTTCTGACGTATACTTCTTTCTCAAAGGAGCAGTTTGAAAATTAGTTGTACTTCTGTGAATAGATTCCTTGGGGAGAAAGCACTTGGAAAATGGAATATGTAACACTTTTAGTCAGTAAGTTAATAAATTAAATCATAATCTAGAGAGATGTTTAATGAGTTTGTAAAGAGCAAAAACCATAAACATATCATTTTAAAAGGAAATCTTATAAAAACTATTTAGACAAAAATTGGCCACCATTAATATAAACTTTCCAAATTTTTTACACAACCCTAGCAGTTAGTGTCAATTTATACTGGGAATTTCAATTAAATAAATTAAATTGACTATATACTAATTTTGCTACAGTGATTTTCAATAAGAATGCTATACACTTAGCCATCTTTTATTTCACAAATACAATTATTACAACTTTCTGTAGCTTTAGAAACATTTCCAATATAGGATGGTAGACTACAGAGCTCATTTCCTCCTCAAATTGAAATTATAACAGATTCAGTCACTACTATAGCATTAAAATTTGTGAAGATTTAAGTCATTGACATATTTTTTGTATATGAAACTCACAAAATCAGATTGTACAACTAAGTAAAGCTAATTAACAACCCAATGTGAGGCAAAGAAAAGTCCACAAATAAAGGAGTTTGCAGCTGGAACAGTGGCCACAACTCAGGGTCTGAGATAGGAGATGGGCATGGGCATAGTGGTGGAATTAATTATTTAATTAATGAAAAGTCTACAGAGTAACTGATTACATCCTTTCTCTCTGAACTGCCAGTACCCAACTTTTTCTAAGGACTTTGGCATCAAGCCCCTTCTTTTTTTTAATTAATAATAAATTTTATTTTTATATTCCCCATACAATTTCAACCCCCCCATTCTGACACCAGTCCCTCCCCTCCTGCCCCCCAAGAAGTGTCTCTGGTTCATAGTTTTTTGTTGATTTTGATTTTCACTTTCTTATAGTTATTCATTTTCCTGGTCCCTTATTTAAGTTTTCTAGATTCCTGCTATGAGTGAGACCATCTGGTATTTTTCTTTTTCTTTCTGGCTTATTTCGCTGAGCATGATCCCTTCCAGCTCCATCCATGTTGCTGCAAATTGCATGTGTTTATCTTTTTTGAATGCTGAGTAATATTCCATGGTATATATGTACCACATCTTCTTGATCTAGTCATCTATTTTTGGGCATCTGGGCTGTTTCCAAAGCTTAGCTATTGTAAATAGTGCTGCTATAAACATAGGGGTGCAGGTGCTCTTTGGAATTGATGTTTCTGTGTCCTTTGGGTAAATACCTAGGAGTGGAATTGCTGGATCATATGGAAGCTCTATGTTTAGTAGGTTCAGAAACCTCCACACAGCTCTCCATAGAGGTTGGACCAGTTTGCACTCCCACCAACAGTGCAGAAGAGTTCCTTTTTCTCCACACCCTCGCCAGCACTTGTTGTTGCTAGTTTTTTTAATATGTGCCATTCTCACTGGTGTAAGATGGTATCTCATGGTAGTTTTGATTTGCATTTCCCTGATTACAAGTGATGTTGAACATTTTTTCATATGCCTGTTGGCCATTTGCATTTCCTCTTCAGAGAAGTTTCTTTTTAGCTCTTCTGCCCATTTTTTCACTGGATTATTTTCTTTGTTGTTGTTGAGTCTCATCAGCTCTTTGCAGATTTTTGTGATCAGTCCTTTATTAGTGTTGTGTACAAAAATGTTCTCCCAGTTGGTGGGGTTTCTCTTTGTTTTTGTTATTGTCTCTTTTGCTGTGCAGAAGCTCTTTAATTTGATGTAGTCCCAGCTGTTTATCTTTGCCTTCACTATCACTGCTTTGGGTGATGTGTCTGTAAAGATGTCTTTGATGTGCAAATCACGTAGTGTTTCGCCTATATTTCCTTCTATGTATTTTATGGTTTCAGGTCTTATGTCTAGTTCTTTAATCCATTTTGAGTTGATTTTTGTGTATGGTGCGAGGTAGTGGTCAAGCTTCATTCTTTTGCATGTAGCGACCCAGTTTTCCCAGCACCATTTATTGAACAAACTTTCTTTGCTCCAATGCATAGTCTGTGCTCCTTTGTCAAAGATTAAGCCCATTTTTAAAAGGTTTGTTTGAAATGGGAAAATGCAATAACTCAGATCACCTAAAGAACTGTCAAAGCAAACTCCATGCTCACAATGCTGTCAAGTAATTTCTCTTAGGAATCTATTTCTTTCTCAGTGTAATAGAGATTAACATCTAATCTCTGGCTAGATGAACACAAATTAATATTACTTCTTAAATTAGAAGATATTCACAAATATAAACAAATAATGTATCTGGGAAATGCAAATTACAAATACATACTTGTATCTGATTCATTTAAATGAGATCATCCAATTATCCATTTAAATACAAAAAATATGTAATTGCATGTCTATATTGTTTTACCTCTTTATATGAGGAGGAAAAACAGTGTACTAGTGAGCTACTTCTGATTTTAAAAATAATCTCACAATTGCTTAAAATTTTTAAAAATACATATTTTTAATAATTTGGGGTTGTACCTTATTAAGAAAACCAATATAAATTATAACTTCTTGTTAGAGCTTGAAACTGCCCAAAAAATAGTAACCATCTAATTTGGGTATGTCACAAAACTATTGTTAGAAATAACTTCTGCTCGAATGGTTCAAAAAAATTGAGTAGCTTACACCTTTCTGTTGCTAAATGGAGGAAAGGAACTATTTCTCGATTTTATCTTGTGAAATATCCTTCATAAAAAAAAAATGTGGGAAAGGGGGCCTCCCCGGTGGCGCAGCGGTTGAGCGCTGGGTTGCGAAGCTGCCGGCAGCCTCTGCGGTGCCGGTTCGATCCCCAGCTGCTCCCCGGCCACCGGAGGAGGGTCCCACATGGTGCGCAGACCTCTCCTGCCGCCCGCTGCTCCCCTCAGCAGTGTACTTCGGTCCTTCTGCCTGCTCTGCTCCCCACTCTGGCTCTGGTGAATTCTCTCACCCTCCCGCTCTTCTGACTGTACCCAGTGCTTGTATAAACAAACAAACAAACAAACAAACAAACAAATAAATAAATAAATAAAATGTGGGAAAGCCTGCGGCTTTCAAAAACTCAAAGTGCTGGCATTCCATTAGTTAGCAATGAGCGTCAAACAAAATATGAGTAAGAACCTCAAAATTTTATTTTTATTTTTTTAAGTAGAGCATTTATCTATTTATCTATTTATTTATTTATTTATACATACATACATACATACATACATACAAGCACTGGGTACAGTCAGAAGCGCGGGAGGGTGAGAGAATTCACCAGAGCCAGAGCGGGGAGCAGAGCAGGCAGAAGAACCGAAGTACACTGCTGAGGGGAGCAGTGGGCGGCAGGAGAGGTCTGCGGGCCATGTGGGATACTCATCTGGTGGCCGGGGAGCAGCTGGGGATCGAACTGGTGCTGCAGAGGCTGCAGGCAGCTTCGCAACCCAGCGCTCAATCACTGTGCCACTGGGGAGGCCCAGAAACTCAAAATTTTAAATACGGAGAACAAAGGATAGAATCACCCTACAAGCAAATGGATAACTGAAAATCTTCTTAAAACTTTGAAAATCTTCTTAAAAACTTAAAAACAGATGGATGGCACTTATGAAGATTATTTTAAGCTTGAATATAGCTACTGAGTATTTGAACACAGACTTTTAAGTCTAAGTTTGATAGAAGGAACTAGAGAAAGCTGTGTCTGTACACAGTATTTGGGAGAGTTGATTTAAAGGATAGTTTTTGCTTTCATTCCTGGAAGAAAGAGTGGGAAATCAGAGATAAGGAGGAATCATGAAATGAAAGAAGGATCAGATGTATCTGGGGAGCTATGCTGGACTTGGCACTGTCACTTTGGTGAAGTGCATATTTACACGATTCTGAAAGACAAACACCTCAAACTTCTACAGTATCGTAAGGTGATATTACTCAAAAAGGAGAGGGCTACTTAGGAAACTGAGAAATTTGACAGGAAACCTAATGGTAAAAATTTCCAAAAGAATTTCTAAAATGTAGAACTCTTAACATACAAAATCTAGTTATTTTGCACCTACAAAGAGATCTTTTTTTCTGATGGTGAACTATAACCACCTGGTTTCAAATCCTAGCTCTGCTACCAAGCTGTAGAGTCCCTGGGAGAAAGTCTCTCTGATTATTCTCTCATCTAAAAATTGGCTATAATAATATTAATAGAACATACTTCATGAAACTGTTGTGAGGACTAACTCACCTGATGCATATAAAAATCTTAGACAATTGCCTCTAAACATTACAAAGGTGTGATACTGCTTTAATTCCATATACTCTCTTGAAACTCAGACGGCTCAGCAAACACAGTCTTAATTAGCAGTGTGGCATGGGATCCTTTGCAGTAGGTATAGGGTAAGCAGACTGCCTTCAGTCATCAAACACCATGTACTGGGACAAGTACTAGGAGGAGAGGATCTTCAGTCTTGGGCTGCATCAGAAGTCTTATTAATTTAGGGGCTCGTGTTCTTTGATTCCTACTCATTCTTTGTATCTCTACATTAAACTTTTCTTGAGCTAAATAACTTGTACAGTCTCTGTTCCATGACTGTGTGATTCCATAACCACGGAAGTTTGTTTTATATGACTAGAAAGAGTATTGCACACTGTCTTCTTTCAAAAACACAAGCCTGAAATATTAATTTACTATGTTAATTTGAGTAATTTGATATGCAGACATAGACAATTCAGAGGTCTATATTTTTTCACATTAAAAGATTCTTCACTGGGAACTTTTAAAAAAATGGAAAATTTTGCAATACAATTGTTTCATGGTGTTGTTTTTCTCTTTGTTTCTATTTGTGTACAGAGGCATGACCCATCTGCAGTTCTGTATTGATTACTCCGTTTTCTGCTGACAATGTCTGTGACTGTGCCAAAATGATTAAGCTGATACATGTAGTAGAGACAGGTGATACACATCAAGAATTTTATTATGTAAAAAGGTTATCTTTTGAAGATTTAAGCTTAAGTTCTGCCTGTTTCCTAACTAATTTGAAAAGGGGTGTGGGGTTATGAGGGTGGCACATGTATTTGATAGCAGTAATAATTGTATGACTGATTTTGCCTTGCTTACCCAAACATTAAGATTCCTAATAGTAAAATTCTAAGAAAAAAACTACATACAGTTTTCTTAGAATTTATATATAATATATATATATATATATATATATATATTGCTATCTCCTACCTGATTTAAAGGGTATTTCCTATGAACTGATGAATCTCCTAAGTACTCCTAACAAAATGAGACAAAAATTTGCCGTATAAAGTTGCCCGAACATATTGATTTTTATGACCTGGGGAATTTGTACCTAGTTATGGTAAATTTATAGCACAATAAATTGTGTACATGTTATATATAATTAAAAACAAGTGAGGCACTCAGGATTAAGAAGAAAATATGATGAAGGAAAAGTTAAAAAGAATGTGCTGTGAAGAGATCTATGATACACAAAAACTTTGTCAAAGTTCAATGTTTTATGTAACATTTCAAGGGTTCACAGATGCTCTTCCCCCATAAGACCTTTCATGAATCACCTTGCCATAACCTCTGTAATACCGAATTCCCTGCATCGGAGTACTTTGAAAGTTATTTAAATGCGGGAGTCATACAACATGACAAACCCTTGGTCTAATGCTATTGTCACTAAATACGGAGAATGAGGTTTTGAACCTTTTCCTGTAAAAATTGTGGGGCTGCACAGGGAAAGCACCTGAATTGCTCAGCAATCAAAAATAAATAAATAAATAAATAAATAAACTCATGCCATTTGCAGCAACATGGATGGAGCTAGAAGGTTTTATGCTCAGTGAAATAAGTCAGAAAGAAAAAGAAAAATATTGGTTTCAGTAATGGGAAGAATGTAGAGGAACCAAATAAGTGATAAGGAAAAAATATAATAAATTAAAAATCAAAATCAGCAGGCAACTATAAATCAGAGACATTCAGGGGATGGAGTGGGATCAAAACAGGGGAGGGAAGAGCACAAGGGACTGTGGTGATGGGACATGGGTGAATTGGTGGTGGGGATTTTATACCTGAGAGGAGAAAGCATATATTGTACAAAAATGAAGAATGATGTAAAATATATATAAAACAAAATTTAAAGAAAGACCAATTCATATGAACATAATATGAAGAATTCTAGATTCAAAGACACAATTGCAAAATTTTGGCTTATTTCATTATGTGCAGATGAATTAATCATTTTTTTTTAATCTCAGAATATACACACACAATCATGCCATACTTTTTTTTTTTTTGGTGGGACCCTCGCTGGTGGCCGGGGATCGAACTGGCACTGCAGAGGCTAAGGGCAGTCTCGCAACCCAGCGCTCAACTGCTGCGCCACCAGGGGAGGCCCAATCATGCCATACTTTAATGTGGAAATGAAATTAATTATCAAAAAGGTATATTGGGGATACTGATGGATAAAAAGGAGAAAAATTCAACTAACGGTTTTACCCACTGAAGGATCCTAAGGATAAGAGAAACTAACTTTTACAGACAGAGTTCAGTATACGCATAGACAGGACTATAAAAAAGAAATGGCAGGTTTGTACTATGATAATTATTAATTGAATAGGCTAACAATATTGCGAAGTAGCTTGGATTATTATATCTGTGAACCACAATGACATGATCTAACTCCATAAGTCACCAAATGCCACTGCTCATAATTTATACATCATGTTTCATTTTGAAGACCCTTGATTTTGTTAATAGGTTGGATTTTATTTTTTAAGCATAAGCATATCTTAATTTGACAGCTAAGATGGTGGATATTGTTTCTACAGAAAGAAAATTTGTGAAAATGAGTCATTCAACTCTAAATTTCATAAAATCAGGTTTTACATCCTGATGTGAATTAGAGATTCATGAATATACCCTATTCAAAACATTTATGGCTAAATGTTTAACATAGAAGTTCAAGTGTACATATTATTCAGCATAGAAAAGATAAATCTCCTAAGTACTCCTAACAAAGTACTCGTGTCATTCACAGCAACATGGATGGAACTAGAAGGGACTGTGCTCAGTGAAATAAATCAGAAGGTAAAAGAAAAATATCTACCTGGCTTCACTTATAGATTGAATATAGGGAATCTGAACAAGGGGGGAGGGAAGGGGAAGAGAGAGAGAAAGAGAGAGAGAGAGAGAGACAGAGAGAGAGAGAGAGAGAGAGAGAACCTGCAGGTAAATATAGATCTGAAGCATACAGGAGGGGAGGAGAAGAAAGGTGGGTCAAGATAGGGGAGGGAACAGCGCCAGACAGTATATAGAATTACCCAACTCAATGTATGGATATTTATGTATTTAATGTGTCTACTATTTAGGGATACAAATTATAGAATATCTCAATATGCCCTTTTTTCCCTTAATATGGGGAAATAATAGTAATCTTTATCTCACAACATTGTTAAGAGGATCAGAGGTAGTTAATGAAAAAACAATGCCAGTTATAAATAAAATAGTCTTATCATTATTTAGATAACCCCATTGTTTGTTGACATGAATGTCATATACATGAAATAGGAATTCTGAACACAATAACAGAAAATACTACCTGCAAAACAAATAGAGAATAAATATACTTTGACTGTTTAATTGTATTTTAGTGTAGGTCTCTATAGTTAGAAAGAGGTTGTAATTAGCTGGTGCTTTAGATGAAGATAATTAATATTGTAGGAACCTCACTGGAATCTTCAAGATTTTCCAACTAATTAGCTCATCCCAAGGACAAAATGATAAGGAAATATCACTTTTCAAAAATTGACCCTAACTGCTGAGATAATTATGAAAAATATTCAAGAAAACTGTAATCTATCTTCCTTCATGTCATTAAATGTCAAATGAAAAAGTTGAAAAAGAAAAAAAAAATAGAAACACTTAGCTAATTGGATATATCTTCTGTTATTATAATTCACAAAAACATTTAGTCTGCATTTTTTCTCTTAAATCCTATGTCATAATGATTAAGACTTCATATCTTAACTCAATAATGATTTCAAAATCCCAATCAGAAAGTTTTCTAATTAAAAATGTTAATCAAATTAGATACTATCTTTCATTAGTAGCAAAGCAAAATCAACTATAATTTACTGAGCAACTATAATTTACTGAGGGTAGACTAGGTTTCCAGGGAGATAAACAAAAGAAAGAAATTATGAATTCTTGACACAAAAGGTCCATACACAAAGGCCAATACACAAGGATGGGTTATAATCTAAAATCAAACTAAGAAAGTTTAATAAAGTCATGAAACAAATTTAGAGGCTACAGAAATTATGATGAACACGTTTCATCTTGAGTAAATGCTCTAGGCATATCTAAAAGGCAGAAAAAGACAGGATTTATTAAGAATGAGTTAAGATGGTTTAATAATTGAGAAAGGTAGTGATAGGAAATATATCCAAACAGGTAGTTTGGGAATAGATTGTTTAGCCTTTGGAATGCTAGGTTAGGTATTTAGCTAATTTATTTATTTACACTTTTTTTTTAATGGAGGTTACATTGATTTAGAACATTGTATGATTTAGAGGTACAGGATCATGCCTCTTCAAATGTATATTCCCACACAATACCCACCACCATGGCAACCACTTAGGCATTTTAACTTGATGCTGTTATCAAAAAAGAAAGTCACCAAAATTTTCTAAACTTAATTGAAAGTGTTAGAGTAATAATGAAAAACAGAAATAAAATGTCAGTCAAATTGAGTTTTCTTTTTTAACATGGGCATGAGATACCTTAAGTAATAACTACTGTGGCATTAGAAGAAATGACAGAGAATTCACATGTGAGAAATCCCAAGAAACAGTCATTAGAAGATTCAAGTTAAAAGAGGACAGCAGTAACTATCAAAGCAGGAAAACTCAACTCCAGAACACTTTGAACATTAGCATATTAAGAAAATGAACATAATTTAAGTGTGTGTTTCATGGGGAGGTCTTTTTTAAAATCTGTCATATTTGAAGTAGTGGACATATATGGATTCCACTGCAAAATGGGAAATGCAGACTGAAGTTCCAGAAAGAAGTCAAACAGGGAATAATTTAAGAGTCCAGGGCACAGGAGCAAGTTTATACTCACTCACTTCAGACTGAGATTTCTGATGGAAACATAACAATATTTCACAAGTGAAACTTGAGAAATCTCTATACACGTTTCTAAGAAAAAGCATCAGGAGAGTACTATCTCATGAAATTTAGGGGAAGCCATATTTTTAACAAGAAATGACCAATCGTGTAGCCCTGGGCAATGAGATCAAAGAGGGTGGGACAGGGGAGAAAACTAAATTGATAATTAGAAAGCATGTTAGGGGATTACGTTTAGAGAAGTAGGGATCAAAACCAGAATAAAAGTAACTAAGAAATTAGTACTTGATAAATAATTAGAGCCAGAAAATAATGCACTAGACTTTCTAGGACCTCTGGAATTCAAGCTTTTCATGAATCAGACAATTCTGGAGTGAGTTATATATAGCAAGCTAGACATTGGAATTGTCACTGAGTCTAGACTAAGCCTTCAAGAAGGAATGTCGGCTCTGGCTGTTGGAGTAGGCTCTGTCAGGGTCACTGATGGCAGTGATGGCGCAAAAGCCCCTGGAGAGTCATCCTAGTCTGTGAAGGGCAGATTCAGCCTCTCTGAGTTGGCTCCCAGAAACCACCACTCTTCTTCCTTTCCCAAGGACAAGCAAACCAAACATTTGCCTAGAAAAACAAAGGTGAGTGTGGGGTGAAGGAGCCCTTGATATCTGGTAGCTATCTGAGGAAAGACAGCATATCAAACAGCAGGTAAACTGCACACATCAGGGTGACTGGAAAGTAGAGTCTTGAGAGGGGGTTGCTGAAAGATTATGAGAGTGGTAGGAAGTGAGCCTAAAAAGGAAATAATGACTTTATAGGAACAGTTTTCTCCTGATATCTGAGAGTAGAATGTTCCTATATGGTATGAATTGGCAGGTCTCTGAAATAACCAACCAAATAGCAAATAGGAACATTGTATTTTCAGCAACCCAGAGAAACCCGTGTTGTTAAAATTTATAATTTTGCCTTGAGTAGTGAATAATAGGATTCTAAGTCTGCAGCAGTATTTATCTCGGGTAATCACAAGGTCAGCCTTGCTATTTCCTTAGCTTATGAGAAAGGAGAAAGGCAGAGAAAATGTGTACAATCAATTGCTAATCATGGATAACAATTTATATTGTTTCTTCTAGTTCTGGCATTTCTGTTGCCTTCAAACATGGGAATTATGAAGCTTGTGAAATATGCCAAATTTTAGGTTTATGATTGCCTACCTTTATTTATTTTTTTTAATGTCTGTGTGGTCTCTGAAACTATGAACAACTTTAAAGCTGCTGGTGTGGAGATGAGTATGAAATGAAACCATGGAATTAAAATTGATAAAGAGAACATCCAAAATCGAGTCAGGGGACCCTTAGGAGACTAGAACCTACACTTATCTACCACACCTGACAGCCAGCTCAGTAACCTGGATTTACAACCATATACATCACCCCCATTAAACCAGCATCCTGACACCTGGAATTAAGGGAGCTGGGGGACACAGAGCCAATTGGATCTCAGCTCCAATGAAAACACTCTATCACTGTCCCAATAAGTTGTTCTCCCTTCCTTTTGCATGTTTTCCCCCACTTTTAAAGAATTTTATTAGTTTACATCTAGGAACAACCTCTGTCTAAATAAGCTTGTATTTTTTGACCCACATTGAAGCTTTGAGTGAGTAGCATTTCCTAGATTGCAATTTCCTAAAGACCCAAGCAAAACCTTTGTTTTCACTTGAAGCTAAAGCTCTGGTTCATTTCTGAGTTACAGTTTACTGGTGGAAATGATTATTCATCATACAAAGGATTTTATTTGAATTTGAAGCCCAAACAAGTATGACGCTGAGCAAGCCAATGGCAACAAAAGGAGGACTGCTCGATGAAAGGTTGATACCTAATGATAGTGTCCAAACACATCAGTGCTAAAGTGATTTGACGATGCCTTATAATTTCTCTACAGCAGCACAAAAATTGCTATCCTAAGAATATATCAGGGATAAACATTGACTATGGTATAAAACAACTCATCACTTAGGAATTCAGTTGCCTACACAACTAATTTAAACAAACAGAAGAAATAAAATGTAAGGTTGCACTCAGCAATTTCATTTTTTAGTGCTTTAGACTTGTAAAAAAAATTTTTAAAACACATTTTCATGTGTAGCAACATCTATAATCCTCAAGAATTACTGCCCAGGAGAAAAAATTATCAGTTTTTTTAAAGCAATAAAACAATTTTCCTAATTATTGAGAGCTAATTATGAGGGACATGGCTCCCAGATAAGGATTATTACACTTAAAATTTATGACCCAAAACTGTTTATCTTCCCAGGTGTAAGATTTGCACCTAGCAGCATAGTAGGTGTTGGGAAGAGATGCTTTTTAAGACCTGTTAATTTGTTGCATGCAAATTTATTGGCTAAACCATGAAATAAAAGTGCAGAAATTTACTATTTGGATGGCTTTATTAACCGAAAAGTCAAGTGTTGAAATACTTATAAAGCTCTGTTACTGTATTGTCTGCTGGTGTAATGTGGGCAGATTCTAAGTTGTTAATTATATTGTGTGTAAAACAGTAGAAAAAATAATTTGTAAGAAATAAAATATTTCCTATCAGTACTTTTTTGCATGGATGCTTATGCCCTCAAAGAAATATAGCATCTGCTATCGCAAAACCAAGTCTGTCCTAGCCAAAATTTCACAACCACAAATAATTATGACATAATTATTTTATGAAATAATTATTTCTGTTTTCCAGACACTGATTTGATACTATAAATTATATCACTTATTCTATCCTCAGTATTCACACCATCATACCATAGCTACTTAAAGATACCTACATCGAAACTCACAGGAATATAGCAACAGATTTTTTCTCTTGTCATTTAGAGAACAATTTTCCAAAATAAAGTACTAATACCATTTAATGAGTAATTCAAAATTGCTGGTTTTTCAGATAGTATGTTTTTTTTAATTATCATAAAACAAATAAACAGCATACACCATTTCAATTGCACAGCTCAGTGAGGTATATTCACACTGTTTCACTACCACCCCCCAGAACTTTTTCATCTTGCAAAGTAAAACTGACCCATTACATAACAACCCTTCATTCCCCACCTACCAGCACCTGGTTCTATAAACTTAACTACATTAGATGCCTCATATAAATGCAATCAAATGATATTGGTCAATTGGTGACTATATGTTTTCACTTAATATAATGTCCTAAAGCTTCACTGCTGTTGTATTATATGACAATTTCCTTTCTTTCTAAGGCTGAATTAAATTCTGACTTTTGAACTATCTTCTCTTTCCCCTTTTACCTCATCATTAGAATGTAACATGGAAACACTGAATTTCACTTCACCAGTTATTCCAAAAACTAGTATCATGTTTAATTTTGAGAAACTGTGGTATCACAATGAATATTTCACACTTCTGCTTCTTGAAAAATATTAGACATATAATGAAACATATTAGACGTAAATACATTATGAACCTAGATCTTTGCTTTGGATTTTAAACACCCACCCAACTATACTTCTAAAATTCCTGTTCTCATTTAAATTTAGCAAACCAAATGTTGAATGATTTATATGTATAATAGTAACATATAATACCATATATTATAATATAGTTAATTATAAAAGAGCAAATATTATATCAACTTTTGATATAGGTTATATCTATTTTACATACACTATTACCAAACAAGATCAATTTTTTCTAACCCTTTAGATTCAGATTCTAATTCTAATCAAATTTCTAGATTCCTTGAGATTCTTTCTGACATATATAAAAAAGGATATAAATATGCTTAAATATGGGGCTTACTGAAAGGTGAAATGAAGATAAGTCTGACTGTACATGGCAGTAATGAGAAAAAAATGAGATTATGTTTAAGAAGCTAATACTTATGACTCAGTGTTTTACTTAAAATATGAACTAGGGAGAAAAAACGCATCAAAAGTGGAGAACATACTCTGATATAAATGAATATGAAGAGTCTTCAGAAAATATTTAAGAATTGAAATAAAGCCAACACAAATATTTAAAAAGTTATTTAAAAATTATGTGAGGAAAAAAACAAAGGGTTGTAAAAGCTGGCTACCAGTTTGTAGCTGAGTTACTGCTACTTAGTATTCGTGGCTTTAGTCACAGTCATGAACAAGGCAGGATGTTCAGTGCATGCCTGAAATAGAGGCCAAGTACAATCAAGACAAACAAGACATCCATCATGTTTTCAATACCCAGAGACTCTGTGTTGTAAGTTACCTCCGTCTCCAACAGCAACAATAAAAGGCTTAGCCTTCCTGGGAGAAAACTTTGTCACATGTGGAAATGGTTCAGGAAAAAGTCTTTCCGTGTTAGAGACATCGGAGCAATGCTTGCAAGTCATGCAGATAAGGAAAAGGCAGAGGGTGTCTTACACACAGAAAGGTAGAAGATGATTCAGGAGAAAGTACTGGAAAGTAAAGAGGGACTTTCTTTTGATTGAAGAATGAATTTTGCATACAAAAGAACTTGTGTGGGACCTTGCAACTGAACCCTGAGACCCCTGTGCCTGGCAACTCTGACTTCTGACACCTTCTACCTCACCTATTAGCACCCAACAGGAAGAACAAGAGAGGGGATTTCCCTGAGATCTTAAACAAGCCATGTTAACGGATCAGAAAGGTCCAGAGAAGGGAATAGAGTGACAGTTAAGGATTATTGGGCCTCCCCCATGGCGCAGCGGTAGAGCGCTGGGCTGCAAAGCTCATGCAGGCTCTGCAGTGCTGGTTCGATCCTGGGCTGCCTGCGAGGGTCCCACATGGCGTGCAGACCTCTCCTGCCACACCCGCTGCTCCCATCAGCAGTGTACTTCGTCATTCTGCCTGCTCTGCCCTCTGCTCTGGCTCTGGTGAATTCTCTCACCCTCCCCTGCCTCTGACTGTACCCAGTGCTTGTATAAATAAATAAATTGATTAAAAAAAAAAAAGAAAGTTAAGGATTATTAACTGAGATATAATCTTTTAGCTAACATTTTCCCTTATAAAAGATGTTTTCACATTCCAAGGTTGTTTGGCCTCATATCTCAGCACTCATTTTAAAAACAAAACAAAACAAAAAATTACATGATTTATTTTGTAAATAGTGATTTATATGTCTCATATATGTATAACCTTGGAGCAAAAGATGAGAATATTTTTGCTAATGTTTAATGAGCATGGCACATAGTTACCAATCAATATAAATAATGTAATCAGAAGTTATAATTTCTTTGCAGCAATGGATAGGGAAAGGTGAAGTTAAAGGGATGTGATCAAATTTCAGGGAGCATTATTTTTAAGTGTAAAATGATATGTATAAGTTAAATTGACAAAAAGATAAAATGGGATGAAATTTAGGCAGAGGGTTCAGCAGGCCAGAGACAGAGACAGAGGGAACATGCAGGGTAATATCTAGTGCATGTAATATGGAGAAAAATATTTTCAGACAAATATGGGACATCCCACCAGGGCTTGCAGGGCATGAAGACAAAGGTCTTTGCATTTTATTCCCAAACTGGCAGTGGTTTTAAGTGGGAATGTCATATTACTAACTGTAGTGACTTTATTTTTTTAAAGATTTATTTATTTATGCACATGAGAGCTAGGGTACAGGACAGAGTTGTGGGTGGTGAGAGGATTCACCAGAGACAGGGCAGGAAACAGAACAGGCAGACCGCCTGAAACACACTGCTGATGGGAGCAGTGGGCGAGTCAGGAGAGATCTGCTGCACCGTGGGTTGCTCAATCCCCTGTGCCTCCAGGGAGGTCCCTGTAGTGACTTTATAAAGATAGTTTTGATGGTAGAAGTAAATGGACTGGATAAGGAGAACTGGAGTGATGGAAATGCATCAATAATATTGTCAATAAGAAGACTTGGGATATTGTTACAGAAGAGTGAAAATCATGGCTGACTACATCTTGATTTTCTCTTCTCTAAACTTCATTTCCCCAAGTTCAATAGTATGAACATTGAGACTCTGTTTACAATCAGTCACCTCTTCTTTAATTTGTGTACAGTTACTAAGATGCACTCCAGCAAGTCTCATGGTTCAAAAATCAAGATTCTGATTTCATGAAAAATTATATTCCATCTTGGATCCAACTCTTAAAATACCTAGTGAGAGTTCAGTTTCTAAAAATACTTTAATTGAACATGTCCTGCTGAAATATAGATTTGTAACCTTTCAAACTTACTCCTCCCAGTTTCCCTAATCTCAGTAACTGAGACCTTTATTTTCCAAGTTGCTGTCAAATTTGTTTATCAAATATTTGACTACACTCTTTTTATCATAATCTGCATTTAGCCCATTAGCAAAGCTTATTCACAATAAAATGCACATTTCAAACTTTGTTATGACATGTCCACTCCTAATACCATGGTTCAAGCCACTAATTTCTTTTAGATTTTCATAGCTTCTTAATTTATCTCATATTTTCTACTCTGAGTCCCTAAAGTGTATCTCAACAACAACAAATAAAAAAAGAACAACTTTAAATCACTTTAAGTCATCTCATGTCTCTTTCTTCTCAAATCCTCCAATAACTTCGAAATATATTCTAAATAAGTCTCAGTATAAGAACAATGGCAAATTCTAAAACCCTGAAGTGACTGCAACAACAGTTACCATTTGGCATGCCTTTCAGCAATGTTATCTTGCCTGCTCTGCACTAAGAGGGTGAGTCCATCTCTTCAGCCCCTGGATGCTAGATGGCTCAGTCACCACTTTGACCAATAAAATAAAGCAGAAATGGTACAATGAAGTTCTAGAAACTGCCCTTGACTAACTTGCCAGTTTCTTGAAATGTTTGATTTTGAAACTGCTGTTCTTAGAATACTCCCTCTTAAAGCCCAGGCCTCATCCTAGATTAAGCTAAAGACACAAGTAAGTCACACATACACTCCATTTCAAAGTCTTGCCGAAACATCTAACCAAAAGTCCACATCAACCCAGCCAACTGACATCCACTTACAATCCAGATGAACCTTGAAATGACTGCACATCTACCTTACATTTGAGTATACTCACATTAAAAAAAAAAAAATGCAATGCTCTGGAACAACAACAAACCACTGGGAATAATCCCACAAGAAGATAAATAAAAATGACAATTTCATTTTGCCTGAATTATATACCCCATAAGTTGTCATTTTTCAATATTAGAGTTTCCCCACTAGAAAGTGCTCAACTTACCATCAAAGAACAGGATGAATGATCAACTTCTCCAGCATTGCAGGATATTGACTAGAGATCTCTCTTTGGTTTCACTCCACGGAGGCCAGCAAAGCTGAGAAGTTTGAGTCATCTAGAAACAAGGAAGTACAGCAGAGTCTATTATTAACAGACAGATAGCAGGAACTATTATGTTTACAGAGACTTTCAGCAGATTTGGTCATTAAAGAAGCTAATGACCAGCACAGTTACTGAATACCAACTGACTGACATATATCATCATGCCCAGGATCGGGACTAATGTCTCCACTGTGTAGCCACATGCCCCAGAATGACACTCTTCATTCAACTCTAATATAATATTTCAAAAGTAAGGGGAAAATGAGCAGTCACAGAAGAGCATCACTATAGCCAGGTACCTGTATTGCTTGAAGATCTAGATCAGACCATACTTTCTTCACTGGCTAGTAGCACTGTGCCTACTGATAATCATATACCTGCATTCCAAGAGGCCAACAACTGCTGTCACCAGGCTTCGCTCCAGTATGAATCACAAGGAATCACAATATAGTCACAGGAAGGAACATTGCCAGCTAGAGCCCCCACAGTTTTCAGTGAGTCATTAGTTGGCTCTGTCATCATTATCTATCCAAGCCTATATCACTATGAAAGTGTCTAAAATTATCCATGCCGCTATGTTGCATCTGATGCTAGATATACAGCTGCTGCCTACACTAGACCTTATTACTAGACCTAGAGGTGTTACTTACAAACCCTCCTAAACATTGTGAAAACCCCACAGTTCTGGCTAAGGACAACACAATGGTGTCAATGGTGTGGACTGAAATGTCCTGAGCTGAAGAGACATCTAGTCCTCCTGAGTCCCCTGCTGACACATGCCACTGAACATAGCACTCTATAATACTAGAACCAGCATTAGAGCAAAATTCATCTACAGAGCAAATCTTTTTTCTTACCAGAGGACATTTGAATATGCAAAAACAAAAATGAAAGATGACAGAAATCACAAAGAAAGAGGAAAATATGTCTCTACCTGGAGCAAAACTCCAGGAACTGATCACCACAAAAAATGGAGATCCATGAAAAACCTGACAAAGAATTCAAAATAATTGCTCAACAAGTAATATTTTCTGGAACATAATTAGTTTATGATTCTTTGTATTTCTGTGGTATCAGGTATAACACCTCTTTCTTGTAACTTCTTTGTATTTGTGTCATGTCTTTGTTTTCTGAGTGAGTACAGCTAAAGGTTTGTCAAGTTAGGTATTCCAAAAAAGTAGCTATTAGGGTTGTGGTTTTTTTTTTTTTTTTTCATTTTCTTCCGTTTTATTTATTTGTGCTCTGATCTTTGTTATATCCTTCCTTCTGGTAATTTTGTGCTTTAAGTTTTCTTTTCCTAGTTCCTGGAGGTGTAAGTTTATTTGAGGGTTTTGTTTTTATTGTTTTCAGTGAAGCCATTTATTGCTACAAACAGTGTGCTTAGAACTGCTTTTGCACTGCCTTGTAAATTTGGATATGGTGTGCTTCTATATTCATTGGTTTAAAGATATATTTTTTTATTTTCCTCTTTTTTTCCTTTGACCCAATAGTTACTCAGGAGTTTGCTGTTTAATCTACACATATTTGTAAGATTTCTACCTTTCCTCCTATTATTTATTTTGGTAAGAAAAATACTTGATTTTCCAATCTTTTCCAGATACTACCAATAAAGGTTCTACCCTTATGACATAATTTACTTCCAAAGACTTGACCTACAAAAACCATCATGTATTTGTTTTCAAAATACAAATTTGTAGGGATACAAACATTTAATCTAACACACAGGAGAATACAGCATTGAGACACAAAGGGAAAAAATTAAATATTTTTATAACTAGACAAATGTTTTCTAGTCAAATATATAACCAAAGTAAATTTTGATAAGTGTAGTAATGCCAGTGTATGTGTATGCTCACAGTTTAAGAGTTAGAGAAGGTTTATGGAATAGAGAGAGAGAGAGGAAGAGGGAGAGAGAGAGACTGTTATTATGGGTCATTATCTTTCTAGCAATAAAACCATATTGATAGAAAGTGGACAAGGAACAAAAGACTAGGGTTCATGAAGGAAAATGAAGAAATTAGATATTGGTAGAAAGGTCCCAGGAGACTTTCAAACAGATTGGGAGGGGTGCCCAAAATAATAAAAGTATTTTTGAATGGATACACCATTATATCTAGAAAAGTTAAATGAAAGAGTAGACCATTCCTATGTATAAAATTAAACTTCATATCCAGAGTTCAGAGAGTTTAATTTATATTCATAAAACTCTAATGCCAAGTAATTAGTTGAAACCAAAGTCAACTTGCTCAGAGTGGGCTTTGATGCAAATAAACCATAAGTTCATGTTTGGCAATTGTAGCTGCATTTTCTCTGCTGCTTAGGAAAATAAGGGGAAATAGAGAGTGATGTAAGATGCTCTCAAGGTTCTTTTCCTTATAATTCTTTTACAGAATCACATAGTCCCCATAAGTTTGTTTTTATTATTATAGTTCCATCAACATGGTGTTTCTTCAATATAGGGAACTCTTCTTTTGAGAAGTCAAAACAAATGTTCCTGAAAGGTGCTAATTTAGATATATATATATATTTTTTTTTCCATTTTCAGGTCATAATGTCTGTTCTTTCATGTGCTTCTTTTTCTTTCTGTGCTTTTTTCACTAACAGTTTTGAGAACCAAAATTTAGCACAAAGTGATGTCACATATAATTACCACAGATATTTTGTATTGTCCCATGTCATAAACATCTTATTGCTGGGCATGATTTCCACAGACTTCAATTTCAAATTGTTAGGTAAGTCAAAAAGAGTCAGACAAAAATCTGTAATTGTATAATTCTTGGTTATATTCCTCTAAGATAAAGTTCTTCGTTCTCTAGAGATATTGGTTCTTAGTATTTAAGTTCTTGGATGTTAAAAGTGATTTTGTGCAAAATACAATTGTGTGAACAGGTGGGTTTCCCACACTAAGCAAAGCTCTGGCAACAGCTTGGAGTCCCACAATTCGAGTAAATGCGCATGATATCTACCTAGGGATAACATCAGATTCCATAGGTAAATGGCTCAAGACTGCCCTCCACTTCAAATACCAATTGCAAATCAAGTTTATTACCTGTGCTTCTGACCAACTGGGCTGTAAATCAGAGGTCCCTAAATCCCCTCCTTGGTTTCAATTACTCTGGTGGAGTGTGTCACAGAATTCAGGATATCCATTTACTAACTAGATTACAGGTTTTTACAAAACATATTAAAATATACAGTTATAATGCAATACTATTACTGGCTGTTAAAACTAACTGTCAGATTAAGAACTATATAGGACTTAGTCATAAAGCAAATTCTGTACTTAGGGAGTTTGGGGTTGGGCATGATGGCATGTGGAAACATTCTCTTTCCCCAATAAGGGACCTCTCCAAATCCTATACATAATTGAGGAACAGCTGAATGGGAAAAATACATAAAGTGAGGCATCTGAAAAGGGAAGGAAGCCTCTAAGCCTTCTCTAGACATAACACTCTCCTTCCTGACATCTTTATGAGTTCACCAACTCGGAAGCTCTCTGAACTAATCCTTTAGATTTTTATGGAAGGTTCTTTACATAGGTACGATTGCTTTAATCATAGACCCCCAAGGATGATTGATTCATCCTTTAGACCCTCTCCTCTCCCCAGATGTCAGGGAAGAGGAACTGGAAGTTCCAACTTTCTGATGACAAATTGATCCTCCTAAAAACCACCCCCACACTTAGATGGGTTCCAAAAGCCATCTCAATGAAATACACCTTTTCTGTAAGTGAGGGTTGTGGATAAAGAACAAATATATATATGGAATATATTTTAATGTGAATGATAAAATATATATTTATTATCAATTTCACAAATGCTTAATGTTTTGTATTGCTTTGTTAGGTAATTTTGGTCTAAAATTTCACTTTAGTTTTCTCACTTGTAATATATAGATAATAGTGTATATCCTGTAGTCCTTAAGATTAATGACTTGTCAAATGCTTAACAAAGCACATGTCACATGGTGCTCAGTTATTACTCTTAAAAATCAGCTGTTAATGCATTCTATTCATGCTTAATATGCCAAACAAATAACCATTTATACGTATCTCAGTATCTCATTGCAATGCCTTGTTTGTTTCTTAACACCTTCAAATTATTGCTTTTATATATGCAAGGGCACAGGATCTGTCTTAGAATGAGAATCAGTGAGGCATAAGGTCTTTGCTGAAAGATGAAGGTCACCTTTTTTAGCAAAGATTCAAGGGAGACTGTTCTAAGCCAGAAAGGACTCCACTGCCTCTCCCTCTGCTTTGAGTTTTGAGGAAGGCAAGCCTGTAAGACAGAAGCATGTGCACCACAGGGTTGGTTTGGCAGGCAAGTCGTTTGCTATTTCTGAAGTATATATGTTGCTTTCAGTTTCTAACATGCCAGAGGCTCTTCTCATTGCCAAAATTTCTCCTTTGTCGGGATCCATAGAAAAATTATATAGTCAATGCTCAAAATACATCCGATAAAAAGCTATGTAACTGCCATTGACTGTACATCTCCACTAGAGGAAAAAAAATAATACAGGATGTCAGGCCAGTCTTAAAAAGTTATGCTAATGCTATTATGAATGGATAAAAATTGAACCCTTGAAATATCCCTCTAGGTATGATAACTTTGTGAGAGAATAGAAGATACTACTGAAGAAAGGCTACTAGTTCTTTTTTTTTCTAACCTTTTTTTTTTTTTAATTTTCCTGAAAGGTAAAATCATGCTATGTGAGACCTTCTTACTTGTTATGGATTTCATTGTGATTTTCCATCAATCATCTCATTCCCCAGAAATAAGAAAAGATGGACCTCCAAAAAAAATATATAATAAAAGCAACTGGATACATATCCATTTTTGCTACCTACTTTGTAAAAGCTTTGGAAACAGCAAAAATTCAAGGAAATCATTAGAGTTTTACTGTGAATAAATTTTAGTGCTCATGAGCCAGATTGCATGAAAGCAATATGTTAAACTAATGAATCATTCACTGTGGCCTTTCTCCAATTAATGACACATTGTACAAATGCACTGTGTGTTATTTAGAATGCAGGTAGAGATATTACAATGAAAACATCTCAATGCTGAGCATTAAATGAGATGAATATTTATTTGCCATAAAATTCTTTGAGTAAGCAGGCTAAGTAGCAGCCTCAGAAACTTAAGGACATGCTGACAGAATCATATTCTATCTCTAGTCCACCGCTGCCACTACCTGGAGGATTAGCTGTGTCTGTGAGGTTGAAGCCAGCGCCTCCAGGATTTTTTCCAGTAACAAAGAGTGGGGGAAAGAAATAACAGAGTAAACACGTCTGTACATAAAGTTATGAGTTTTCCTTATTACTTGGCTCACCCCCAACCAGTGCTGACTTATTCCAATTTCCTCAGCAAGATGAGTGGGAGTCTGAGAAATAAAGTCAGGGGTGGGAAGCCACATTATCAGCTAAATCTCGATCAGAATGGCTGTATTATTAAAAAGAAAATGGAGAGAACAGATTTTGGAGACAGGGATAATTGACAATCTATGCTGCGATTATAATCTGAGAATCTCCCCCACAGTATTTAATATGCAGTAAAAGAATATTTAGCTGTGGAAACTCAAGTTGTAATAATCTAGAATGTTTAAATAGTGTTTTAGATTAGTGGAGTGACAGACTATATGTGCTCCCACATACTTATTACCAAGTTTCTTCTTCTAAGATAGGTTTGTGCTAGTGCAATTCAAGAAAAATGGACATATGTAAATTTCATTCAGAATTTAAACAAATAGTATTGTTGTTGTAAATGAATTTAAAAGTATATCCAAGAATCATACATCATATGCAACTACAGTCTTGTGAAACAGAAGAGGCACCCAAAAATAAAATAGGAAAGCCCTATATACTCCTATATAATACCAATTCATCTGCATTCTAGAAAAAAAAATAGTTGTCAGGAAGAAAATTTTAAAAAGACCATGATAATACATCTCATTTTTCTAAACTGTGAGAATGAGATTCTAAAATTAAGAGAAAAAACAAAAAATAGGCAACTTTTCCTCAAGAGCACAGAAGTTACCATTTTATCCCGTCAGAGCTACAAGTTTTGTTCCCAGTCTTTGTCAACAACTCTTTTCTCATTTACATTGGGAAGTAGCCACCATGTATTCTGGAAGGAGTAGGCATACTGGGGGCTTCTCATCCCCTCCAGGATTACACATCTTAGGGAAAGCACTGTGTGAAGTACTGACCAGGCTCCCCAAACTGTATGGACACACTGGTAAACTATTGTGTTGAAATGACAATGTCAACTGTATCTGACTCCCTGCTCCAACAGAAATTCATAAAAAGGGGAAATAAAACCCAATTTCATGCCAGCAATCACATCATGTGATGCTAAAGACAATTTACAATTGACCTACTTTAAACGTCGATCTGCCTATCTTCTTGGCATTTGGAAGGAGGGGGTTGTTAGCACGTGGATGGGGGTAACTCATTACAAGAACTACTTCTAACTGAACCAATATCCTGAACTGAAAAATGAAAACAAAAAAAGTAACAGGACTACAAAAAGAAATTACAGAAAGGGATGCTATTTTGGTGATTTTTGAATATTCATATATTTAGAAATATTCCCTAGGAATATGATTGGAGAGCTATAAAGAAAGAACAACTTGCAATAAAAGCATAGGAGGGGAGGGAAATAGAGAGAAGGAAGGGATGGTAGAAAAGAAAGGGAAAAATAGAAGAGAGAGAACAAAATACAAAATAAACATTAAAATCTTTGAAGCAATAGAAGTTTAAGATAAACAAAATATTATTTTGGGACCATAGTAATTTTACTGATAACATACAGGAAAGTTAAAAATGAGAAGAAAATAGAAGAATGATGAAGAAAGGGTTGAATTTTCTATTTATGAAGATAATAGCAATTCTAAGAATCCTGAATTTTCAATGGAAGAAATCATGAATAATAGGAATGAAGTAAATAATCACAAATAATAACCATTAACGTGCATGAAGCATCTATACTTTGCATCTACCCTTTTTTTTTTTCACTTAATCCTAAGGAATCTTTTGTAAAATACTTTCATTCATCTATTTAGCAACTGATGAGAGGGAGCTTGCAAGGAACTTTAAATAATGTGCCACAGATTCAGTAAGGAGAAAATGTGTGACAAATCCAGTCTTTGTGCTTCTCTCCACTTTCTCTTCCCTTGCATGAAGCTGAAGAAAATTCTGAGTCTAAAATTTGAAACAGTTTGGTTTACAGGGTACAAATTACAAAATTAGTTCCATCTATCCTGGAGAGGAAAAAAAGTTTGTATTTCAACAAATTAAAGCAAAAATCCTTAAGGCATCTACAAAGAAAAAGAACTTTACTATAATGGGGGAAAAACAAAACAAAACATAACAGTCCATGGTAAAACACGGGAGTTTTGAGGGGAAAAGTCCATGAAGAGGTTCATGCTTGACATGCTATCATTCACTTATAAAGACCTCAGAGAAAAACATTCACAAGACCTCTGGAAAGAAACTTGCCTTTGTAGGGTTGTTTAAATAACTAATCTAACCCACAAAATGTCAATCAGGAGAAACTATCTGAGTGGGAATGAGTTAGGCTTAAAAACTGGATTGAGAAGTTCAAAGGATGTGTTACTAAGCCTGTACCTTAAAGGGCAGGGACAACTAGTTAACCTGTTTTTGCTGTTAGGTCTCTCTCTGGTTCTCCCCGAAGAGTATTTTCAGGGTTTTCTTTTGTTCGTTGATGGAAGCTCAGTAACAGGGCTCAAAGTAAGAGTTCAAGAAACTTACGTTTAATGGCTTATTATGCATTTCCCTGAATTCAAGTTTCTCAAGTAACACTATGATTTCCCTTAGGGTAAGGAGACTATAGAATTTTCCTATGTATATATCATTTACTAACTATGGTTTCAAATCATCAGTATATTTTGCTTCACTTGGGGACATATTTTTTTTAAAGATGTATTTATGCATACAAGAGCTAGGGTACAGGCCAGAGATGAGGGGGGGAGGGGGAGGGCGGTAAGAGGATTCACCAGAGACAGAGTAGGGAACAAAACAGACAGACTGAGTGGAATACACTGCTGAGGGAAGCAAGCGGGTGAGACATGCTGTTTTTCTGTGAGGTATCAGGACCTTGAAATCAATGGATGACATCTCTGGGGGGGGGGGGGATTGAAACAATTGAGTTAAATTTGGAATTTTTGAAACTACAAGTATTCTCTATTAGGTTTGCTGAATCATTTTTATCACACTCAGAAGATATATAAGTTTTTGATTGGTGAAGTGTGGAAATTGGGAGAAAACCAAAGTAGAGGAAGATTAAACAATGTACACAGTGTAAGGTAAAAACATATGTGTACAACTTTATTAGTATACCAAGCGGGAGAACTGTAAAGGTCCCACGTCATTCACAAATACCATAAGAACAATGAAGTTTCCTGAAGGTTCTCTAGCATTCAGATCTCTTCTAACATTTCCTAGAATAGAGGCACAGAAGAAGACATCATGACCACCAGTGTAGCTGTGATGACTTAACATTTGGCATGAGGAAGGATAGCCAATCACAGAAGACGAAGTCAGGAATACAAAAAAGACTGGCAATGAGCACTGAAGTTAAATATTATAATAATTCTATAGTTGTGTAGAAAATCCACTGAAGAAAACTCACTTTAAAGACTCATACAGTAAATGAAATTTTGGAGCACAATTTATTTTTTATTTATTTATTTATTTTTTTTTTGTTTATACAAGCACTGGGTACAGTTAGAAGCGCGGGAGGGTGAGAGAATTCACCAGAGCCAGAGCGGGGAGCAGAGCAGGCTGAAGGACCGAAGTACACTGCTGAGGGGAGCAGCCGGCGGCAGGAGAGTTCTGCGCGCCATGTGGGACCCTCCTCTGGTTGCCGGGGAGCAGCCGGGGATCGAACCGGCGCTGCAGAGGCCGCGGGCAGCTTCGCAACCCAGCGCTTAACCGCTGCGCCACCGGGGAGGCCCTGGAGCACAATTTAGATTAATGATTGAGTATTACATTAATGGATACTTACAAATAAGGAAGGCTCAGTACATTATTTTGGAGGTTATAACCTTATATTGTCATTTACTATTAAGAGACAGATAGTATGTATTTTATATTTTAAAAGGCAACTAAAAAAATAAAAGGCAACTAAACCTAGATATCAAAGTAACAATTTCCACACTACCTACAGAAAATACAAGAAAATAGTTTCTATTAAAAAAGAGAAGGAAGCAGCAACATGGATGGCGCTGGAAGGGATCATGCTCAGCGAAATAAGCCAAAAAGAAAAAGAAAAATACCGGATGGTCTCCCTCATAGCAGGAATCTAGAAAACTTAAATAAGGGACCAGGAAAATGAATAACTATAAGAAAGTGAAAATCAAAATCAACAAAAAACTATGAAACAGAGACACTTTTGAGGGAGTGGGGGGTGGGAGGGGAGGGATTGGGATCAGAATGGGGGGGTTGCAATTGTATGGGGAATATAAAAATAAAATTTATTATTTTAAAAATAAATAAATTAATTAATTAATTAAAAAAACAAAAAAAAAAGAGAAGGAAGCATAACTACAAGGTAAAAAGAATAAGCAGAACACCAAAAAATATTAAAGAGTAAAGAGTAAATATACATGTATTGGCAATGCTGAACTTTACCTCAGTGGTGTGCTCTTAGAAAATAGCAACAGTTCATAAATCCTTCACTATTATATGTCCTAGGAAATGGTTTACAATAAAAACCACCTCTCCCCTGTTACTTAGATAACACTCATGTGTGAACCCTTGTATATCTATGACAAGGCCAAGCACAGACCTTTCAAATGCCCACTCTGTCTCATAAGTGATTAGCTGAACCATTTGTCTACCTGAAACCAGTCAGACACAGAGACAAACATTTACTGGTTGACTGACGGAGACTCCCTAATTACAAAACAGTCCCTCCCCGCTCCCCTCACCCATACATAATAACTTTTCTAAACTTCCCTATAAAAATCTAAGCTAAAACCATTCTCTAAGACTCACTCATCACATCTGGGGTCCCATTCCTATTACAGTACCTGGATTAAGAGTAATTTTCCAATGTTATTTTTTTGTTTGTTTGGGGGCAGTTTGGTGTCTTAACTTGTATAGTGCTGTAAGCCCACTTGTTTACACCTATTTATTCCACTAGGTCCTGAAGCCTTTGAGCTCCTGGTACTCCATGGTTCAAGCATCCCACAGTGAATCCAGCTCATTACTCCCATGTCCCAGACATTTATCTATGGCAACACAGTAAGGATTTTATTTTAATTTTTTATATTTATTTTATTTGTTTATGCATACAAGAGCTGGGATTAGGCCAGAGATGGAGGGGGTGAGAGGACTCACCAGAGACAGAATGAGGAGCAGAACAGGTGGATCTACTGAAATACCCTGCTGAGGGGAGCAGCAAGAGAGTCAGGAGAGGTCTGCTGCACCATGTGGGTCAGCTTCCTGGCCAGGTATCAAACTTATACTGCAGTGGCTGGCGATAGCTTCATAGTGCTGAGACTTAAACCCTTGTGCCACCAGGGAGGCCCCTTCATTTTGATTCTGTTATCCAACATTCTTTTAGCTTGATATTGTCAGTTTTTGTTTAACCTCATTACTAATAAAAACTCTAATTCACTTAGTCAACCCTTCAAGTCCAGGTGAATCATGTACTTCACCAATAGAGAAACAATTCAGTTCTTTATCCCATTTGGCAGAATTTTACTCAGAACTATGTCTCACCAGTAAACTCTTTCTGCTCTTCCTTTACCTCTAGCAGACACACCTTCTCCTATGCCAAAACCTTTGACAAAAAAACAAACAAACAGGGCCTTCCCTGGTGGCGCAGGCAGGAAAGTGCAGCGCTGTGAAGCTTTTGGCAGCCTCTGCAGCACTGGTTCCATCCCAACCAGCAGGCAAGCGAGGGTCCCACATGGTGTGGCAGACCTCTCCTGTCTCACCTGCTGCTCCCCTCAGCAGTGTATTTCTTCAGTCTGCCTGTTCTGTTCCCTGCTCTGTCTCTGGTGAATCCTCTCACCTTCCTGCGCCTCTGGCCTGTACCCCGATTCTTGTATAAATAAATAAATAAATAAATCTTTAAAAAAAGGAACAAACAAAATGTAAATTTATATTCATCTTCATTCAAACAAACTTTAAGAGTAATTATGTTTTATAGTATGCATCCAAGATATTTAGATAAAATAAAACATTAGTCTTATGCTAGATTAAATAGAGTACTCAAATATTTAGATAATTTCAGTAAGATTGAATAATAAAGAACCGTGTTTAGCTTATATGCATTGTGATGCACAGAGGTTGTATATATCGTATCTGAGGGAACTGTATAACCATAAAACATTGTGATGTATATTATTGTGTTCTGCCGGCTGCCACTGATTTCTAGTGGATGAAGGAAGTTCATAATTACCAACCTTAGAGTTTTTATGGGAAATAAAGTAACTGTAATTAAGAATTATAATAATAAATGTCAAAGAGATTCTCTGAGAAGCAATAGTGGCAGATTCTTTATGCAAGACATGAAACATAAGTTTTTGTTAGGAAAAGAGAATAGTTTCATCTAAAGTAAAATAACTATTTTGCTGGAGTGAAAAACAAGTAAACGTATATAAAAAACTAAATGGGTATGCAAAGATGTAGAAGATTGACAGGCAGTGAATGCCATTTTTCTTTTTTTTTAAGATTTATTTATTTATTTATACAAGCCCTGGGTACAGTCAGAAGCATGGGAGGGTGAGAGAATTCACCAGAGCCAGAGCGGGGAGCAGAACAGGTAGACTGATGAAGTACACTGCTGAGGGGAGCAGTGGGAGGCAGGAGAGGTCTGCGCACCATGTGGGACTCTTGCCAGGTGGCCGGGGATCGAACTGGTTCTCCAGAGGCTGCAGGCAGCTTCGCAACCCAGCGCTCAATCGTTGTGCCACCGGGGAGGCCCCATGAATGCCATTTTTCATGGTCAAAGCTGGTGGATTTATTTTTAAGAATCCTTAAAAGTACTTTAGTGTAAAAATTATACTGATGTAAAATAACAAATACAGTTTTGTCTCTGGAAAAATGACATTTTATTGGATTATTAGTCTTCCTACCGTGAGAGAGTCAACCTTTTCTATTTGTTATTTTCTGTATTACTTTTTAATCAGGTGCTGTTAGTTTACAACACTGTTAAGTTTGAGGAGTAAAGGTTGAGAATTCATCAGATGTAAATTACCACACAACATCCACCAACACAGCAACCATTTCTTCCAGCATAAGTTATTGAGTTTCTTCCCTGCTATGTTCCCCATGGCCACACTCCCTCTAGGGTGACCTAAAATCCACAGTCAGATTTCTAGGATTGCTTTTGGTTTACTTATCATCTAGTGCTTTATTTTGTTTCTTCATGTTCTTTCTACATATGAGTTGAATCCTGATATTTGTCTTTTTCCTCCTAACTTATTTAGCTTAGGACAAAATCCTTCAGTTCCAACCATGTTGTTTTAAATGGTCATAATTCATGTTTTTAACAGATGAGTAATATTTCATTGTGCATATATGCAATATTTTCTTAATCTATTCATCTGTAATTGGATACTAAGGTTGTACCATAACTTGTAATATAACTTGTACATTTTTTTTTACTGAGGTGATACTGGTTTATGATAGATACTGCCTATGATTCAGATAGAGGGTCACACCTCTTCAGATTTATGTTGCCTAATCACGACCATCACCAAAGCACCCACAATCTTCTACAATAGTCCATTGGCTCCTCTTCCGTCTTTTATCTCCACCCTTCACCTCCCTTTCTGGAAACTTAATTTTTCAATTATATTTCCAGGGTTGGTTTGGTTTGGTTTTGTCTGAAACTTTGCTTCTCTTACTGCTCATAGGAGTAAAACAATTGACTTCTGCTTCATGGAACATTTCACTAAACATAAATGCCTCCAGCTCCATCCACACTGTTGCAAATGGCAAAAGCTCATCTTCTTTTTATACCTGGTAGTTTTCCATTTTATATATATATATATATATATAAAATATAATATATATATAATATATGATGTCCATAAGTATCCAAGGATAGATGAATACATTGTGTGTATTTGTTATGGATGTATATGTGTGTATATATGTAGTATGTATATATATATATATGTTTGTGTGTGTATATACATATATATACACACACACAATGGAATACTACTCACCTATAGAAAAGAAAAGTTGAACGATTGCCACTAACAACATGGATAGAACTGGAGGGGATTATGCTAAATGAAATAAACCAGAAGAAGAAAGAAAAATACCAGATGGTTTTACTCAGTATGTGGAATATAGAGAAACAAAACACAGAGTCAGACAAAAAACCAAACCAAAAATAAACCCTAGAAATCTGAATATAAAACTGTAGCTATTAGTAGCTAAGGGGAGAGTGAGTGCAAAGGTGGAAAAGGTCATAATGGACTATGGTGGAAGACTATGGGTGCTTTTTTGGTGCAATGACATACATCTGAAGGGGTATAATCCTATATCTCTGAATCATATGTAATATTATAAACCAAAGCTCTCTCATTAAACAGAATAATCCATTAAAGAGTTTTAAAATAAAAGTCAAGGGCCTCCCCTGGTGGCACAGAGGTTGAGCACTGGATTGCGAAGCTGCCTGCAGCCTCTGCAGCGCCGGTTTGATCCCGGGCCGCTGGGCAAGGGTCCCACATGGCGCGCAAACCTCTCCTGCCTCGCCCACTGCTCCCTCAACAGTGTACTTCGTCCGTCTGTCTGTTCTGTTCCCCGTTCTGGCTCTGGTGAATTATCTCACCCTCCTGCACTTCTGACTGTACCCAGTGCTTGAATAAATAAATAAATCTTTTTAAAAAATAAAAAATAAAATAAAATAAAATAAAAGTCAAATACAACATAATTTCACTCATGCAGAACAGAGAGGAAAAAAAGCAAATCAACAAATAAAACTAAGCCAAACAAACTCTAGAATCTGACTAGAATTGAGCCTACCATAGGAAGAGGGAAAGAGAGGACACCAAAGTGGGAAGAGGGCACAATGGACTCTGGTAGAGGGTTGTGGGAACTGTGGTGACGGCTGGTATAGGGTGGGTGGTAACATACACTTGAAGGGGTGTGACTCTGTGCTTCTGAATCATATACAATGTTGTCAATCAACATTACCTCAATAAAAGAAAAAAATACTTCAATAGCAAAATATTTTCTTTAAAAATGTAAAGAACTATAGTACAGTTTGTGGATGTGGTAACTTGGGAGTGGTGAAATAGTGTTTGGGGGCCTCCCCGGTGGCGCAGGGGTGGAGCGCTGGGTTGCGAAGCTGCCCGCAGCCTCTACGGCGCCAGTTCAATCCCCGGCTGATCCCCGGTCACTGAAGGAGGGTCCCACATGGTGCGCAGACCTCACCTGCCGCCCGCTGCTCCCCTCAGCAGTGTACTTCGGTCCTTCTGCCTGCTCTGCTCCCCTCTCTGGCTCTGGTGAATTCTCTCACCCTCCCGCGCTTCTGACTGTACCCAGTGCATGTATAAGCAAAACAAACAAATAAATAAATAAAAACATGCCTCTAAAAAAAAAAAAAAAGAAATAGTGTTTGGAAATAGGTATGCTGACTTCCTAATATTAAAAGATAGAAACTAACAGGTTGTGGTAGATACCAGTTGTGGGCTTCTAGTTAGTCCTGGACCTGGGACGCAACAGTGAGGGAAATCAGACATGAGGGACTGTCATGTCCAGCATGCAGTCAATCTTTATTGTCTTAGAGCTCATTATACACTATTTTTTTTAAGATCTATTTATTTATTTATACAAGCACTGGGTATAGTCAGAAGTGTGGAAGGGTGAGAGAATTCACCAGAGCCAGAACGGGAAACAGTACAGGCAGACCGAAGAAGTACACTGATGAAGGGAGCAGCGGGCGGCAGGAGAGGCCTGCATGCCATGTGGGACCCTCACCAGTGGCCGGGGATCAAACCGGCACTGCAGAGGCTGTGGGCAGCTTCTCAACTCAGAACTCAACCACTGCGCCACCAAGAAGGCCCCATTACATACTATTTTAATTGCAGCAGGTATAACATCAAAGCATACCATATACTGACAACACATATGAATGATTAGTCTACTTTCTTACTATTATCTATTTACATCAAACAGTAGGGTACCAGGTGGTAGTTCTCACACACATAATCTTATCGCCCCCTAGCTAGAGCTTGGGAAGTTTGCTCATTATTTTTGTTATTCTAAGACTGTGGAGATGTAGAGCCTGACTCCACTCAGGTCACTTTCCAGGCACTCAACACCAAGTCCTGTCACTCAGAGGTTTTCCTCCGAGACGCATGTGTTTTCACATGCCTTAGGGAGCCAGGTCAAGGCCCTTCTGCTCACTGTGCGGGGTCTCTCCCAACAACCAATAAGTAAAACTTATCTAAACTCATATGTTGTGATCTATGCTTACAACTAAAATCATAAAAAAGGATGAGGAATGAATATAAGTATCAGTGATATCAATTTTTCATGTATCATAATGGTAAATAAACATTTTTAAAATAAACAAATCAAGACTCAATACATGTTATTTAGAGGGCCTCCCTGGTGGCGCAAGGGATTGAGCACTGCACTATGAAGCAGTCCGCAGCCTCTGCAGCACAACTTTGATCCCAGGCAGGCCAGGGAGCAGCCCTTATGGCTGAGCAGACCTCTCCTGTCTCGCCGGCTGCTCCCCTCAGCTGTGTATTTCAGTCAGTCTGCCTGTTCTGTTGCCCACTCTGTCTCTGGTGAATCCTCTCACCCCCCACATCTCTGGCCTGTACCTCAGCTCTTGTATGCATAAATAATTAAATCTTTAAAAAAATAGTTATTTAGAATATGGCCATAACTACCAACACAAAAAAGAGACCTTAAAATCCAGTTTCCACTGTAGCTAGAGGAGATAAGTCTTAGGATAAAGTAAAAAACAAAACACAATAACCTATGTGTAAAGAAAAGAGAGGGAGGAAAATAAAAGACAAATATATTCGATTGAGAACAGATTTTGAAGCACCCATCCAGAAGATTAAAAGACCAAGGAGCAGTACTAGAATATAATGACTAAAAATAATCTCATAGTATGTTATAGTCTTAAATTCTCTAATCAAAAGTTATTTTATTGGAAAATATGTTGCTTTCTCTAAATGCCAGTTTACCAAGGAATAAACAAAAATATATTGAAAGATATTTTTCTAGACAAACAAATTAATTATCAAATAATTCCATTGTCAAGGAAAGAAATTTTGGGAAGATAGAGAGGGCTGAAATATTTATAGTATAACCAAGAAAATGAGTAAGGCTGTAAAGCAATAATTTAAAAACAATCCAACAGCATTCTGCTAGAATAGCATGCCAAGAAAGAACTGCTCAAAGATACCTGCATATATAAGCATAAGAAACAGCATCCAGAAAACAGGAATTATAATTTATTCAGATTTGGCTCTGAGGCTCTGAGGCATTTAGTAGTATTTCTCTAAATGCCAGGCTCCACAGTGAGTAATAGAAAAGCAAAAATGATCCTATCAATATGTAACTGTATAAAAATTCCATTGAAATCCACTTGAAATAGAAAGGACTATGGAGAATTGTGACAAAATAGTGCACATTTGCTATACATATATACTTTAAATTTAAGATATATTTTCAGCAAAGTTATTTTCTTCCCAAAGTCTGTTGTTCCCTAGACATGAATAACATGTCTAAGCCCCCTACTCACTATATCATTTCTCAAGTAGTTAAAGAGCTATTTCATAGAATTAAAAAAAAAAGTGAACTATGCAACTCAATATTCAATATTATTGCAAACACTTCATATGTAATTTCCAAATCTTTGTTACCACATTTGAACCCCTTTCTTCTGAAATATATGTAGTACCCAAAGTAGGTACTAGTTCTTATTTTTTTTTTAAGATTTATTTATTTTATTTATACAAGCACTGGGTACAGTCAGAAGTGCGGGAGGGTGAGAGAATTCACCAGAGCCAAAGCCAGAGTGAGGAACAGAACAGGCAGACCGATGAAATACACTGCTGAGGGGAGCAGCGGGCCTGGTAGGAGAGGTTTGCTGCACCATGTGGGACCCTCGCTGGCGGCCAGGGATTGAACCGGCACTGCAGTGGCTGTGGGCAGCTTTGCAGCCCAGCGCTCAACCGCTGCACCACCAGGGGAAGCCCCAGGTACTAGTTCTTAATTAAACTTTTGTAACTGAACGCTATGAAATGGTTTATTCACATAATTTAGCTTAACAGATTTTTAGTAGTGTTATCTGGAGTTAATTGTCCACAATATCAGCAAAAATGACTGAATGCATATGGACAAGACCTCTTTTTTTGGAATTTTTAAATATGTTTACTATACAGTGGACGATTTGAGTGGAGAATTCTAGGAATGAAAATATTTTATATATTTTTATGACTTTTAATAGATTTTGCTCATAGTCATTCCCTCTTAAAAACTTTTAGCAGTATAGGAAGCATGCATATTAGGATAAATTGATCAACCTAAAGAATATTATAGAAATGTATTGCTGAGCTAATATATAGACTATTTTACTGAATTGTATTTGTATACCTGAAACTTTGGCTAACATTGTTGAAATAAATGAACAGATTTTTAAGATGATTTCATTACCCATTTATGCTACTACAATTTTTTAAAAAATTATTAAAACATAGCAATGTTACTATATGTTTTATAAGATGTTCCATGCATTGGTCTGTCATTTACATTAATTGTGTTTACAATAAATGTAATTCACCAATTAAGTAATTGAAGAGCAAAACATTGTTACTGAATCTTAGTAATACCATAAATAAATGAGAAAGATTGAACAACAAAAAGAACCACTGTCTACAATATCAACCAAATCCTCTGGAATAGCACTTTCCAATAAACTTTGTTATTGTGGAAGATACAGTGCCCCGAAGTGTAACCAAAAGCCACATGTGGCCACTGAATACTTGAAAGGTGCCTACTGTGACTTAGGAACTTAATATTCCATTTTATTACCTTTTAATTATTTTAAATTTAAATATCCATATGTCTCTAGTGGATACTTCATTGGATGGTATATTTTTTCTCTCAGATAATATCCAGTATATATACAAAATTATGAGATATAACGAGACATAGATGATGATGATAAATAGAGGTGAGTAAAACAGTAGAAATAGTCTACCAGAAGAGACAGTTTCTGATGTTTGCAGGTGCATGTTAGTTTATTTTTTTAAAGATTTATTTATTTATGCATACAAGAGCTGGGGTACAGGCCAGAGATGCAGTGGGGGGGTGAGAGGATCCACCAGAGACAGAGCAGGGAGCAGATCAGGCAAATTGACTGAAATACCCTGCTGAGGGGACCAGCGGGCGAGACAGGAGAGGTCTGCCTTGCCATGTGGGTTTCTCCCTGGCCGGCCGGTAATTACACTGTGTTGCAGAAGCTGTGGATTGCTTCATAGTGTGGTGCTTAACCCCTTGCACCACCAGGGAAGCCCTGTACATTTCATTTATTAAGGAAATTATTCAAAGAGAAACAGGAGAGTACATGAATGTAGGACAGGAAGGGACAAGGACTCAAGCAAGGAATATAACTTCCAGTAGTATACCAGCTCAGGGAACAATCTCACAGGACCCTAATGCCTGGAAATATCACTGAGGAATGTGTCCTAATTCACAAACAGAGTTTGATTTTCAATTCCTTTACTAACATGTCATTGGATACAGGCTTCTGTGGAGGGCCAACAATTACCAAGTAATTCTGACTCCTTCCATGTCTAAGTAAAATCAAATTATCTGAAGAAGTTACAATATGAATTATAAGGAGTACAGTAAAAAAACAAAAAAGGAATAGGCACAAAATCTGAATGCAGTAGTTACTGAAATGTGATACCCGGTGATATCACTACCTGGAACTTGTTAGAAATACAAATTCCCAGATCAACATTCTCATTCTTGTCTTTTATCTTTCTTTTTATGCTAACATTTTAACTATTATTTAAAAATCTATGTTAGGAAAAACCATAATTTGCAGCTTCCACAAATCTCTTAATATGGTCTTTTTTTTTTCATTGATTCTTCTTTATATCAAGGAAAGTTACTTTTAATTCAACACTGAATTTTTGACATAATGTCATTTGATCTTTATCTGTCTCACTTAAGAATAAAGTTTAAGGAGGCTGTATTTTTCTTTTTTTTGGTTTATATAATTAATTTTTAACTGAGGTAATATTGGGGTACCCCTAACAGGCATTATCACCATAAAGCACCTACCGCCAACTTACCCACATTCCACCACCATAGAACATTGTGCTTCCTTTCCTCTTTGTTCTTTTCCCTTCCCACCCACCCCACCTTTGCATTTCAGTTCTGTAGTCAACTATCAAGGGTTAATTTTTCAACTTGTATTTATCTGACTATTAATTTAGTTACTTTATATTTCACAAATTAATGACACCATCCAGTATTTACCTTTCTCCATCTGATGTATTTCACTTAGTATTAACCTTTTAAGTGCCAGTCATGTTGTAGCAGATGGCATTAATTTGCCTTTTTTATTGCTGAATAGTATCCCATTGTGCATAAATACCACATCTTCTTGATCCAATCATCTGTTTGAGAGCATTTAGTTTGTTTCCATACTTTAGTAAAATATAGCATACTTTAGTATAGCACTGCAATAAACATGGGAGTGCATGTTTTCTTTTAAATCAATGTTTTTGAATTTTTGGGATTGATTTCTGAGAGTGGAATTACTGGGTCAAATGGCAGATAAATGTTTAATGTTTTGAAACACCCCCACACTCTTCCCATATGGGCTGGACCATCAGCAGTATTGCCATCAGCGGTATAGGAGGGTCCCCTTTTCTCCACATCCTCACCAGCACTGTTGTTTCTGGGCTATTTTATATGGGCACACTCATAGGTGTGAGATGATACCTCATTGTGGTCTTGATTTGCATTTCTCTTATAAGTGATTATGAACCTTTTCTCCTGTACCTGGTGGCCATTTTAACGTCTTCTTTGGAGAGGTATCTTTATTTCTTTCACCCTTTTTTTGTTTTTCAGATAATTGGAAGTTCAAGATCTAAAGGATGGCATCACAGGGGATAGTAGCTTCTGAAGCACCCGAGGGCAAGATGCTTAGGGAGATGCTTGAACAGCCCTGGCAAAACCCCACATCTATCACATACAAATCCCACAAGTCTGCTGTAAGTTTTCACCAAAGAGTAATGGCTTATTTTTCTTATTCTACTTTCCATTTCATGCAAGATCTTCTCATCAGCTATCTTTAACTGAAATCCTGCTGGCAGGCAAAGTAGGAAAAGTAATTTCCAGTCTTTCAAACCTTTGACACAGAGGGGATTTTAGAATGTTGGACTGAAACTGAGCTTCAAATACAGTATCTGGACACATCCCTGATTATATGGTTTTTGGCACTGATTCTCTACATGGCTTTCCTTTCATCCTATGTGACCAAAGTGTGAGTTTGAAAATAAATAGTACATTGTATAACTTCCCCTAATAAATATAAACCTTGGTTTAGGAGAATTCTGAAGGGAGGAAGATACTGCAGAGGTAAAGTATTTAGAAATGGAAATTTTGAGAAAGACACATCTCTGCTTGGGTTATTAGTTATGTCAGAGAGAATGGACTCCTTTACTTTTTAGCTCCCTATCTTGCATATATATACATCTTCATAAATGTTACCGTTTGTCTATCACCTTCATCAATACCCTGGTTTTTCTACACAGAGAAACAGGACCCTCATCCTAATAGGCAGATCATGTCCATTAATTTCAAGTACATCTATTTAATTGCACATGAATTTTCTTTTAAGGAAGACATGATAAAGATAACAAAGACATTTGTTGAGAATAACTGAACCCATACTCTCCAAAAAGCTATAAATATTTTATTTTACATGCTGTTGGATTTTAGATAAAAGTACTGTTTCTTTCTGCACAAATACATTTCTCCCTCTTTGTCCAGGGACAAGTCAGTAAAAATTTAGTTGTCTTCAGTCTCTGAGGTTCATCAAGTCAAAATTTGTCAAGAAGAAGAGTGTGTACTTCTTTTGTTATTCCAAATAATCTAAATCTAGAAGGCTTGATTTTGCTTTCATGAAACTATATTTGTCACAAAAAATGGAAATCTCCAATACCCTTGCCCACCAAAGTGTCTCTTCTCTATAAAGTGTATGATGTGGCCAGGATTATTATTGACCAAATTTTATTCCCCAACTTTTTATAAGATATATAAACAATTTAGAGCCCAGTGAAAACCTCAGTGGTTTCTTTTTAGCTTAGGTTAAAGGAATTGTGCTCATGATCCATTTTACTTATTAGATCTTGTCCTGAACTTTGGAGCCAATATTTATTAATGAAAAATATGTTCTATTGCAAATGATGGTTCTATCTTTATATAGTCCACTCAGACACGTGTAAGAAAGAGCAATACTTTGAGAAGATTCAAATATTTCTGGTGCCCTTTGGTCAAATAATATCTGTATTTGATTTCTAGAACTGCCTTAAAAAGCACCACAAACTGGGTAGCTTCAAATAACAGAAATTTGTCACCTCATAGTTTTAGAAGCTGGAAGTCTAGAATCAAGGTGTCAACAAGGTTGGCTCCTTCAGAGGACTGGGAGGGAGAATCTGATCCACACCTTTCTCCTAGCTTCTGGTAGTTTGCTGACAATCTTTGGAGTTCTTTGGCTTATAGATGCATTGCCTGAATTTCTCCCTTCCATCATTGTCATGACATTCTCCCTATACTATAGCTGTCCTTGTATCCGAACTTCCCCTTTTTGTAAAGATACTGTCATATTAGGTTAGAGCCTATTCTAGTGACTTTGTCTTAATTCAATCATCTGTAAGGACCAAAATTTTAATGATAGGTACCTTATGGAATATGTTTCTACTACCCATTACTCAGTTTAGTCCTTTTCATGGAAATATAATACAGGTTGAAACTTAAGGACCCACTTTAATTTCAAGAGAGAAACAAAATGACTTCAAATAAATAGATAAAATATAACAAAACATATAATCATGTGGCTATATTAAATAAATAGCTTTATTCCAAAGATTCATCTTCCTTCTCCTCTCCATGACTGACAACCACAGTTTAGAGTCCCATCAGACAGAAATGTAGCCGTGAGACAGCATTATGTAAGTATTATCAAATTATTTGTAGCTATTAATCAGTCTTGGCAACTGGAGGAGAAATATATATTCTCTGGAAATAAGTGTGAATGCAGCAATTTGTGGAAATCACTTTTGTCAACAGTTTTGTCTGCTGTCAGTGCCGGGAATTTGATCCTGCAGAACTTGCAGTTTTAGAGTGTTTTTAATGAATACAGTATATATACTAAAAGGCTGAGTAAAAAAAGTTCAAGAAAATCGAGAATTACCATAGAAAATCTGATTGTCAGTTCCAATTTAGATCCCTCTACTCTTGCTACTCAAGGTTAAGCAGGAACACACTTCAGAACTATTGCTACAGGCAAGCAATTCCAGGAGTAGTTAAGTGGCTTGGTCACTTGATTTCCCAAATATCTTACTACTGCTGCTGCTGCTGGGCCATGGCCCACTTTACACAGCTATGTTCATCTCTGTGGTAAGACATCAATACACTTTAGTGTCACGGGCAATTTGTATTGGGTCAGTTGCATGCTAGCTTAATAGAGCAAACGTTTTGACATTATTATGATGCATCTACATCATAAAGTTATGATAAATCTTGTCTGTTCGCCTAAAATAATTTGACATTTCACTCTGCTCAATAGAAGAGGCCAAATTATAGATTTTCTTTTTAATGTTGAAGGGCTGATTCACTTCACATTAATTAAATCTCCACGTATCTGGAATTAAGTTGTCAGGTTTTATAAATGTGGCAAAAGGCATTCTAATGTCTCATTCTGAGTTTCTTAGAATTTAAATTATACCTCTAGGAGAAGAAAGTACTGTAATTGTGCCTTGACTATTTAGACACCACTTCAGAAAAGGAGAACAGGGTATATTTCCATTACTCTAATGTAAATAATAATGAAGTGGATATTGGCAGCAAAGCGTCTCTCTACTAAAGCAGGGCAGTGAATTTGTATGTAGTATCTGATCAAAGGATGCAATAGTGAGAATCTGGGCATGTCCATGATAAAAAATTATGTTAAAAATATATGAAGTGACCTGGAATACAGTGCATTTTCATAAATTGCTCTTAAAACTGGTGTCTTCTTGGTTTCCAAAGCCTCATGGCATCCATTACAGATGCACCACAGTCCCAAGTTTACTCAAGCTAGCAACATGCATACACACACACACACACATTATATATATATATATATGTATATATATATGTATATATATATATAGAGAGAGAGAGAGAGAATGTGTTTATATATTTAGTGTAGATACATAGAGATTTACTCAGTATATATAATATGCTGAACACAAAGCAGGACACAGAAGAAATACAAATGTGTCAATACTCAGGAGAACTTTAAAATTTACTAGGATCTAGGGATGTCAAAGTCAATTAGCATTCCCATAAAAATAAAAGGATTAGAGAGTACATAGAATCCCTGTTATGGAAACATAAGCTGTTAAATGAGTTTTGAAGAGAATGTAGGATCCAAATTGTCAGAAATAAGAGGGAAGAAATTTTGAATGAAGACATTAGATAGTGTTTTTTTCAAAATCCCTTAATTCTGACAATTGCTTAGTGTCACAGTCAGTTTTGGTTGCTATTATAGAATGGGTAAATTATAAACAACAGAAATTTATTTTTCACAGTTTGGGAAGTTGGAAAGTTCAAGATCAAGATGCAGACATACTCAGTGTCTGACAGAAGCCTGATTCCATACTGATAGAAGGCCCGTTCTTACCTTTGCCCTCAAAAATGGAAGGAGTCACTAATGAGAGCCTTAATTCATTCATGAGCACACTGTCTTCAGACATAACAACTCTGGACAACTCCACATCCAAATACTATCACCTAGGGCATTAGGATTTAACATAAATTTTGGAAAGGCACATTCAGTCTATGCCAGTAGGAATATTAAGACGTGGTATGCTCACCACACCTGATATATTAATAATGTTATTGGGTGGAGACAGTGGGGTGCAGATCTATATTTTCAACAAAAGAAAAAAGAACCTCTTGATCTAATTTGCCATTTTCTGTCCCTTTTATAGAAAAAGTCTAAATGACTTGTGTCTCTTTCCAGTACTTCCTCCAGTACTCTCTTGAATGCATAAAAAAAAAAAAAAAAAAAACTTTTCTCCACTTTACTTTATCAAGGTCAAGAAAAGTTTCCATGTTGTCAATTCTAATGTCAATCATCAGGATTTCTCAGGAACTGATGGTTTCCACAGATCTGTGCACTGTCAGTGGTAAAACAAGGAGAGTTCTGAGTAAAACTGGTCACCTCCTCCCTTTTGAACGACTTTATTTATATGGGTAACCACACGTTCAAGTAGTTTGTCCTGCACTAGAGGTCACTAATTTCCTGGATTCTACCTCTCTGACCTCATTTTCTCTAGTCCTTCTTTAGTACTCCCACTGCATCACTCAGCTTACATCAAGAAACTGCAAGGGTTCCGGAGGATGTGGAGTAAAAGAATCACTTGTAAACTGTTGGTGGAAATGTTGGTCCCTATGGGAAAGAGTACCATGGTTTCTCAAAATATTAAAAATTTCTCTGCTATATGAATAATTCTACTCCAAAGAATACAAAAACAATTATTTGAAGGGACATATGCACTCTTACATTCACTGCAACACTACTTACAATAGCCAAGGGATGGAAAAAACTAAAGTGTTTAAAGATCTGAGATTGGATAAAGAAGTGGAATATGGACACAATGGAATAATACTTAGCTAAAAAAAAAAGTCTTGCCATTTATAACAATTTGAATGGAACTAGATAGCATTATGCTAAGAAATCAGTCTAGAGAAAGACAAATGCCAATGATTTCACTCATGTGGAATACAAACAAAGCAATGTGACAAGCAAACCCAAAATAAAACAAATCCTAGAAATCTGACTATAGAATCAAGTCTACCACTGAGGGAGAGGGAGCAATAGGGAAAAGAGGACCTATGGACTATGATGGAAGACTATGAGTACTATGATGGTGGGTATGGTGTGTTAACATACTTCTGATACGGTGTTAACTCCATACATTTGATGAGGTGTGAAATCATATATAATGTTATACACCAACATTCCTCAATAAAATATAATACAATTTAAAATAGGTTTTTGAACGGGCCTCCCTGGTGGTGCAGGAGCTGAAGTCTTAGCGCTATCAAATTATTGCCAGCCACTGCAACATGAGTTCAATCCCCAGCCCAGGCACATGGGGCAGCAGACCTCTCTTGTCTTGCCTGCTGCTCCCCTCAGCAGTATATCTCACTAGATCTGCCTATTCTGCTCCCCACCATGTCTCTGGTGAATCCTCTCACCCCTCCCACCACTGGCCTAAACCCCCATTCTTGTATGCATAAATAAATAAAAAAAATTAAAAATATATAAATAAAAGGTTTTGGAAATAAAAAGGAAATATAGATAGAGGACAGGCTTTAGTTAAATAATGATGTATTAATATTGGTTCATGAATTTTGACAAACATGCCATATAAAATAAATATGCTAACAATAGAAGAAAATGAGAAGAGTAGATGAACATTTTAAAATACCTATGTGATGACCTTATAGTCTAAAAATAAAATTTTAAATTTAATAGAAAGAATCCCTAGAATAAATCGCATAATTATTTAATATATATATTTAATTTGTATATGCATGTATAGATATGAGTATGCATGCATATATGTAGATACATACATTTTATATGTATACTCAGAAGCTGTAGGAAATAGAACAGAATGGAAAAGAACAGAACGAAGAGACGTTGAATTTTTCCACTTTAAATTTTCATACTGTTATTTGATTGGGCTATCTTGAGTTTCTGAGTATTCAAAAATAGACATGTTTTCCATAAATCTGTATTGAAATAGTGACTAAATCATTTTTTGAATTGGTAACCAATTTTCATCCTAATGAGAGTGCATTTTTGGTAATCATGGGCAAAAAGACTCAACTGAAGGCCAGCATTCACTATTCAGCTTAACTGACTATTCAGTTCACTCTATTGATATTGTTAGTTCAGAATGCTCTGCTCTTATGACACAACGAATGACCATTTGACATTAAAACAAATTTTATCTCACATTTTCTTTCTTATTCTTCAATTTCTTACTTTAAAGTATTAATTTGCATTAACTGATAAATGCAGATAAATTCACAATATTGAAATGATTAAAATATATTCACTTAACAACATACTCTGAAATATTTTTTTGAAGCTCAAAACACCAAAAATACAAAAATATCTCCTTCTTATTCACCCTGCCTCTTGCAACTCATGCAGACAACATATCACATCAGGAATGTGTACTTGGCTCTTATTATTTGTGTGGGGTTTGATTACATCACCAAAAAATAAGCAGTAAGAAATCCTAGATATCTTGACAAAATTAAATATCTGTGATAAAATGGCCATTAACCTAGGTGTCTCCTTAACCTTCAAGACTTTCACGTCTATTTCATGACTGAGATCTATCCATTTATTACTTCTCCAATCTTTTAGCCTCACCCATATGTTCATCTAGAGCTCAAAGACAATCTTATCTTAGATTTTTTAAAATCATCAGCCTTATTCTCCATCTTGCCTGAAATGTTATTTTTTGTTAACATGAAAGGTAAACTACCCTCTCCACCAAATAACTTTTATTTGCTCATTTAATGTTTATATTACCAAGCAATTGCTTTACATATCTGGGAAATATTAATCTCCCTTTTCATTTATTTTTTTAAAGATTTATTTATTTATACAAGAACTGGGGTACAGGCCAGATGCACGGGAGGGAGAGAGGATTCACCAGAGACAGAGCGGGGAACAGAACAGGCAGACAGGCAGGTCTGCCACACCATGTGGGAGCCTCGCTGGCCAGCTGGGATGGAACTTGTGCTGCAGAGGCTGTAGACAGCTTCACAGCACTGTGCTCAACTGCCTGTGCCACCAGGGGAGGCCCTAATCCCCCCTTTTTTTAAAGATTTAAATTTACAAGAAGTGGAGTGTAGGGCGTGAGAGGATTCACCAGAGACAGAATGGGGAGCAGAACAGGTGGATCCACTGAAATACACTGCTAAGGGGACAGCGGGCAAGACAGACAGGTCTACTGCACCTCCTGGGCTATCTCCTTGGCCAGGGATCAAACTCATGCCACAGTAGCTGGTGCTAGCTTGATAGTCTTTAACCCCTGCACCACCAGGGAGGCCCAAATATTAATCTCCTTGAAAAAATGATAAAATTATTTGAATTATTCTTTACCTTATCATAGGTAAAAGGGTTATACTTATTGAGAAAATGTGTCTGTGTATTTATACATATATTTTCCACTAGAATTAACTTCATGATTATCTTGTTTCAATACTTATTTGTGATTTTTTTAAAGATTTATTTATTTATTCATAAAAGATCCAATGTACAGGCCAGATTCATGGGAGGGTGAAAGGATTCACAAGAGATAGAGTGGAGAACAGAATAGGCAGACTGACAAAATACACTGGTGAGGGGAGCAGCAGGCGAGACAGGAGAGGGCTGCCTCGCCATGTGGGACCCTTGCCGGCTGGCCGGGATCGAACCAGCACTACAGAGGCTGCAGACAGCTTCACAGAGCTGCACTCAACTGCCAGTGCCACCAGCGAAGGCCCTATTTGTGAATTTTTAAGGTCACTGGGTTTAATACTTTACTATGTTGAAGACTCTTACCTAAAGTAGTAAAATAACTCTCTCCATGAGTTGTGTTTTTTTTGATAGTTAATGCTACATAATATTGTGTTATCATTTAATATTTTACCTACATAGCAAAAAAAGATTCTTTTCTACAGAAACAAGTATTGAAGAACATATTTTAAAAGCTAATTAATTTAGCAGAATTGCCTGTTATGAAATTTAACAGTTTCCCAGATATAGTCATCAAACAATGCCAGGTATCCCCTTAAGAGAGGAGTTAAGAGCATTTATTCTGAAGATTAGTGTCATTGTCACTCTAGGAGAGAGTTAATGGGGTTTTATTTTCCAAAACTTATATACTTACAATAAGGAATGGACTTTGCAATTGGGGAAGGAGCAAAGGTAAAAACTTTCAGAAATAAAAGGAGAGGATGGAGTAGGCGGCTTCTCTGGAGTGGGACTGGGATGGAGTTGCACTTGGCTGGTGGAGATTAGAACTGATTTGATGCTCCAGAGACAACGACTAGGACAGAATTGTGAAAAACTAGTAAGACTAACATCTAAATCCTTCTTTTGCCCAACAGTGAACATCTCTATGGCCTAATGAGATGGTAGCAGAGGACAGGAGTGACGAAACCATGGTGAGAATTTCCACCAATAGAATGAAATATGCTGCATTCAGCCAAATAATTGACAGCAACAACTTTGGTCCCTTCTCCATTTTTCTACAGCCATAAAAGCCTGGGAGCCTAGAACATCCTTTGAAGAGGCTTAGCAATGACTGGCATTGAAAATTATGACTTAGTTTATTGTCTTGTATTTGGAACCAGATTTGCCATAAACATGGTATTCCTTGCCTTGTGATTATTGTAATATAATTCATATTGATTTAATCAGTTTACTATTTTTTTTTCTTTAGTCTGTTGCAATTTCTCAGTAAGCATTTGCTAGGCTAATAGGTCTTAACATGTTTATTATAAAACCTCCTGAATACAATTCCAGAGTAATATATGATCATCTAATTCTTTTTGTAGATATGGAATTATTTTGATTGCTACTACATATTTTCTCTACCCTTATTATAGTAAAATAGTATTTTATCCTATATTAAAACTGTGCAAAATTAGTAAGTTTTTCAATGAAAATAATTTGTCACTGTAAAGAAATAGTAACATGTATGGCAAATTAGGATGCATTAAGGTAATGTCCATCTAAATGTTAGTGATTTGTGATAAAGAATATTTTTAAAAATGTCATACAAATTCTAAGGAATTATTAGGTTTGGGTATGATGCTTTTTTTCCCCTATGAGTTGTTTTTTAATGACTTAGACCACACCTTTATCTTTACACCCTTAAAATCAATTTTTCTATTGAAAATAAAAAATATATATAATGGTTTAAATAAGAAGAATTTAATGTACATGCAACCCCAAAAGCAGGTAGGAAAGTGAGAATAAAAACAAAGAACATATAAGACAATAGAACATAAGCCACAAGGGGCCTCCCTGGTGGCACAATGGGTTGAGATGCAGCCTATGAAGTTGGCTGCAGCCTCTGCAGCACAACTTCGATCCCTGGCCAGGGAGCTACCCACATGGTGCAGTAGACCTCTCCTGAATTGCCCGCTGCTGCCCTCAGCAGTGTATTTCAGTCAATCTGCCTCTTCTGCTCCCCACTCTGTCTCTGGTGAATCCTCTCACCCCGCACACCTCTGGCCTGTACCCCAGTTCTTGTATGCATAATAAATAAATATTAAAAAAGAAACCATTCCTTTAAAAAAAAAAGGAACGTAAGTACACTTAAACCCATGTATACTGATAATTACAGTAAATTTACATTATTTTAAAATGCCAAGTATGAGAGTGATAAACAAAATGGATAAAAACATAACTCAACAATATCGTGTTTCTATATAATAAAATCAGATAAAGGTGAAAAGTAAAAATACAAAAAAATGACATGGAAAAACAACTAACTATAAGCTGCATAACAGTACAAATATCAGACAGATTTAGCAAAAGGAATATGTTACCAGAGATACAGAACATTTCAAAATAAAAGTATACTAATTTTTATGAGCATATTAAAAATGTAAACATATGTACATGGAATAATAAAAATCCAAAATACATGAGAAAAAACAGATCTCGTTCCCATTCCCTCTTCCTCTCCCCTCTCCCCATTTCACTCTCTCCCTCCTTCTGTGTCTCACTAAAAGCAGAATTTATATCTAATTTCAATTGCTCTTATATCTTTTAGTATGAGCCAAATAATCAGCTATTCACTTCCACCAGTATCTGTATATATTTACCCTACAAATAATAGGGAATTAATCTTTTTAAGAAGAGTTTAACCCTTCTTTCAATGAATCTATATGCATTTAGTGTCTTCATGTTAGTGTATTTAGAAGACTAACAAATTAACATTTTTTTCCCACCAAAGAGACTAAAAGTAGCCTATTAAGGCAAGTTTTTCCTCTTTAGTAATTACATAATACATTAATTTTTCCATTAAAAGTGCAATTAACAATAAAATTTCACATACAAGAAGAATGCAAATTCTTCTGAAATTCTTTTTTCAGGAAATGCATCAGATAGCTTCTAATTTAAAAGCCTGACTAAGCTCCAAACTTACTTAATCAGAGTAATCAGAACTGCCACATGTGGAACCTTCACAAATGATGCTGACATATTTTTAGGATGACTGAGAATCACTGAAATCTGGAAACACAATTTTAAAATTGTTCTAAAACACAATGTTAACATTGTTCAAAAACTCCTCTCGCCCTCCCTCCCCTCTGGCCTGGGCCTCAGCTATTGTATAAATAAAAAAATAAATCTTTAAAAATGAGAGTCCTTGAATTCAATTAAAAAAAAAAAAGCAAGTTGTACTATAGGCCAAAATATAGGTGCAACAAAACAAATCTACCTTATCTCTGCATTTATTAAACCTATCTCTATTATAAAGGATACTAAGGATTGATTTTTTTATGTATTAGTACTTCACTCTTTTTGAATCAATAGAAAAAAAAACAAATTTGAAGACCTGGAATTCTGATGTATTGTGTAAATATTTCCATAAATAAGCCTTAATTTTCTGACTCATAAAATATTGATACTATTAACCTGAAAGTATTTTAATCTCAGCTCAAAAAATAGTCACTGATTGATACTAAATTTAAGTGAGTATGGCATTTTTTTTCCATTTCTAAATTGGAACCCAATCATTTAGTGTTTGCTTGATAAACCACGCTCTATAGTTTTCATTTCCATGAATAGAAATTCAAATTTCGAAGATTCATGTTTTGTCAAAATATTAAAAAAAAAAAAAAAAGATTTTCCTTACTTCTAGGTAGAAGAACTAGGATATAGACCCGAGGTGCAGGGGTGATAGGATTAACCAGAGACAGAGTGGGGAACAGAACAGGCAAATTGACTGAAACACACTACTGAGGGGAGCAGCGGGTGAGACAGGAGAGGTCTGCTGTGCCATGTGGGTAGCTCCCTTGCCTGGGTTTGAATTAGTGCTGCAGTGGTTGTGGGTAATTCATAGTGCTGACACTTAACCCCTTGTGCCACCAGGGAGGCCCAAAATAAATTTATACCCTATACTTGACTGATGGATTACTCTAATCATTTAAATACAAATGTATATTTGGATGACAAAAAATGTAGTTCACTGAAAAGTTAGTATTAGAAGTTAATGAGTATTATAATCAATGTTGTTCTATAGAAATCTCCTTTATGTTATTGAAAATTCAGAACGTTTTGTATTATTTCATTTTTTAATCCAGAGAATATTATGCATGTAATATGGGTTAAAGCCCAGGAGAAACTTATGTAAGAATCTTTTTAAAACTAGGATATTCCAGTGAGGGTGGAGGGGAATAGAGAAGGTGATAGCAGAGGAAGGTGATAGGACTTTGGCAGCAGAATTTTGGTGGAGGGCGAGTGAAAGGCTTACTTGGAGGTGTCAAGTTGCACCCCTTAATTCTATAGATACATGATTAATTGACAAATGAATATTTTTTAAAAACAATAAAAAATATATTATTTTTTAAAATCAGAACTAAAACTGGCACTGGAAAACGATAAACTAAAATGATGATTTGCTACATTGGCCAAATGGTGGAGAGATATAAGAGATGTAGAGGGGGTAGTGAGGGAAAGTAATAAACCTGAAAAACTGAATCTATTAATGTGCATTCATGTCAGCTTTTTAAAAATCCTGTTTCATTGGCTTTCTCCCTTGAATTATCTAGCAATAAAATGGCCATTTTGTAACCAAAACATAATCTCAAACTCTTTACAACATGTAAACCACTATTTCTCAGAAAGATAACTGTTCCCAGGTCTAAGATAGGAATGTATAAGATAAACCTGGGACATCTTACATATAATAAAGCAAATAAACTTGTCAATGATCTCAGGAGTCAATATGAAGAAATGTTCACTGACTCAATGAAAGAAAAACTTGATCATCAAGAGGAATTGCAATGGATAGAGATATATGACATTTAAAATCTATTGCATTGTTATATAAAAATAATTGACTAAAATTATAGGATTCTAGAGAATGCAGTCATTATTTTTTAAACTGAAAAGGGTAAAGAAACAAGAATTTACTTTCTATTTCCTTTGCAAACTATATTTCTGGGTAACTAATAACTAAATAATTCAGACCATAAAACTTATAAATGAATAACTAGGTATATGTTTTAATACTTTAGTGAAAAATTTAGAAGTTGGTGTGTGAGCAATGGGGCATTTTTGTAAAGAAAAACTTATCTGGAATCAAGAAATAGACATATACAATGAACAAAAAATCTCAGAAACTGTTGATTGCCATAGCATCAAAAACACTTAGAAATTTGGGGATCACACAAATGAGCACTCTCAAAGTCTGAGCTTCACAGAAAATCCACACATTTGCAGTGAGTACTACTCATCTTCTATTACTTGAGTGTAAGTATTAAATGAATTAAATCCAGAAAACTGATGAGTGCTTTGAAAATGACTTCAACCTCCAAGTGCTTACATGTTTCATAATGGAATCATTTTGCTTATGGAAAATACCTATGAGAATGTCATGGGACACTGCAGCTGGGAGGTCTAAAGCTATCAAATCTAACATTTGGTAGTTTTGAAAAAATAGATAGTGACAAGGAAATGAATTATCTTGCACAAGATCATAATTCTACTTAAAGGAATATCAGAAAGCTTAATTTCAGTGTTGTTTTCATTCAGTTAGTGATAAAAAATAAACCTCTGCATGCAAACTTATAATGCTAAATCATAAAAACTGATCTAGTTAGGGAAAAATAGAGAGCAAGATAATGGAGGGAGACAAAGGGAACAAGGAACAAAAGGCCATTAATTACATATTAGTAACTACACTGTCCTTTATAATGTGGTCTCATTTTTAATAATTATAGTATTTCTGCTCGCCCTTTACTGTTTAGATTTCTTACCTCTTCCAGATGCCTCATGAAAATAAGGGTTCCTATGCATTGCCATTTTTAACTCTGTATCTCTTCTTGAGCTTTCATGTTTTATTAATCTGACATGTAATTAATTATCCTTTGAGTACAAAACTAACTGGCATATATTCTCCCCAAATATAACATAAGTATGTAATACATTCACACACACAGAGTTACAGTAGAAGACACAATGTAACAGGGGTGATATCAGTGGTATAACAAAATGGCTTAAGAGATCGTCAAAGAGTTGTCATTTTCAGGAAAGCACTGGAGAAGAAATTGCATTGAAATGCCTTTTGAGTGACTGATGATAAAAAGACATACAATTCGAAATAAATGTTGTGAAGTTCAAAAGATATATCCCAGCTTGACTTTGGCAAAAGGCTTTAGTTGAAAAGCAGTATGGAACTGAACTGGTTAAGATCCATATAATGAGGGATCTTGCTTGTTAACTCAAGCAGCTTTGGTTTCAATTAATATCTCAATGGGACTGGCTGGAGATTTTTCGTAGGTGACATTAACAAAGAAGTACATCATAAGATTATATTTTCGTTACACACAGGGTGATTACAAGGAAAGAAAAAAAAAAGATGGCAGAAAGACCACTGAGGAAGTCATTAAAAATAAGATGTGAGCAACTATACATAGATATATATCTATCAATATCAAGCTTACTATTATCTTTTTTAAAGGCAAAGTTATACTTCTCTGTTCATTTTACCTACCCTACATCTAGTCTCTGTTCTACAAAAAAGGACGCTGCTCTATTAGAATCTGTGAGTATAGTTTATTTTCTAGATCTCTTCCTTCTCACTAGTACATCACTCTCTCCTTCTGATCTGACCTCTAATCCCCCAGTCAATAGAGAATGAGACAGTGACATGTTCCTTTGACTTTTCAATCAATAAGTAGGTGGCTTAGCAAAGATTAATAGTGATAATCATCATTCTTTTAAGTCTGACATTGTTGTTCAAACAAATGAGATGGATAATTAGATCACAGTCACATTCAAAGTAATGAAACAGGAGTTTCACAAACTTAATAAAACAGAAATTTTTGATTGAGCTTAAGGCTTGTATTTGATGCTGTATAAAATTCAGCTTTTGAGCTATGAATTCAATTGTGCTTGTATTTTTCCTCTGCTTACCAGCAAAACCAAAATAAGACAATTATGTAATATTTTCCAGATACTCTGCTAGTATAGAACTAGTTAACTGGTGATTTATGTTTCCATAAATTATGAAGAATTATAGGGATAAAATCCATTTTACAGTGATTAATTTATGAAAAAATGTGTATTCTATATTTTTGGATTGCCATATTAAGCTTCTTTAAGTATTAACCATTTTGGAAGAAATGAGATATCATCAAGGAAATAGTTTTTCAGCCATACCCTGTAATTTTAAGAGCAAGTTGGGTAGAATAAATGGAGTAAATTAAAGATACAATTGGTCCTAACATAAACTTTTAGGTCTCTGGAAGCTGGTTTCAGTGTAAGCTGGTCTCTGGAAGCTGGTCTCAGCTGGAAGCTGGTCTCTTTTGAAAATCTGGACTGAAACACCTGTTAAATCAGGTATTTTTCTAGTCTTGGGCCCTATTTGCTGGAAAAGATTGCTTGAGAAGGAAAAGCTGGAGCTTAGAGAAGCAACAACTCTCAACATTTTATTAAAAGTACACTAACTTTAGAATTGATTAAGTTATTTAACAAGAAGATCTTTAAACTACCATCTCAGACACACTGTATCACAAATCTCTGATAGCAGAATGGCAAATCTGCACTTTTAACAATGATTTTTAACCCCCAACATCTGAATAATGGTCTTCAAATTTTACTCCCGAAGGATCCATAGATTCTCATTGATTCCAAGGACTAGAACTATAGAGGGAACACTTTAGTGATTCAGAAATGTAGTAAAAAATGGTATCTGGATAATATGAAAAGGTTTGCCTATTCTTAAGTTCAAGAAGTCTATGTCTGCTTCTTAGTAAATTTACTGAAATATTTAAAAGTTTGGTGGTGCTTTATGGTTCTTGATATTTTCACTGCATTCTGTAATTATGGCAAAATTCATAAGAGGTGAAAAAATCTTATTGAAATGCATACCCTGGCTACTTTTAATTACCTACATTGTGACTGAAATGTCCTGGGACACTCACACAGTCAACTTATGTAAGTCAAACTTGTTAAGAAATGAAAATAAAATTTAAAGTCACTGAATTTTAAAAATATTTTTGAAATCTTACTCTCAAATGAGAAATACATATTTTGATTAAGCATATTTTGAGGCAAGAATTAGCAACAACATAGAAGAGATGGATAAATTCCTAGAATGATATAATCATCCAAAGCTGAACAAAGAAGAAATAGAACACCTAAACCGACCAGTTATAAAGAGCAAAATTGACGCAGTAATCAAAGCACTCACCAAAAAAAAGAGTCCAGGTCCAGATGGCTTCACAAACGAATTCTACCAAACGTTCAGCAGTGAATTAGTGCCTATCCTACACAAAGAAATAGAAGAAGACACAAAGAAATAGAAAGACATCCCCTGCTCATGGAGTGGAAGAATTAACATTATCAAAATGGCCATCCTACCAAAAGCAATCTACAGATTCAATGCTATTCTAATAAAAATTTCAATGACATTCTTCAAAGAAATAGAATTATTGATGAAATTCATATGGAATCACCAAAAATCCCGAATAGCCAAAGCTCTCCTGAAAAAAAAAGGAAGGAAGGGAATAGAGGCACGGGTACAATGGTGAAGGAAACTGTGTGGGGACTACACCTGGAGGTTGAGGGTAAGCAGATATTGTTTAAAAATGAACGATGATGTAAAAAAATAATAATTAATATTAAAAAAAGAAAAAATAATTAGCAATGCTTACGGAATGAGTTTTTATACCAAGTTTATTTGTTCTCATTATGCGTAGAGAGATGATTTGTAAAGAGCATGGTCAAGAGACTGTTTCTGTTTGACCTGAATATTTTTCCAGAATGTTCTCAAAATTTTGGAGGATATGCTACCCTTCTTTTACCCTTTACTCTTTGTACTTCATAGACATGTCTCGTAATAAAAAAAAAAATTCTTCTTTTATATTAAAAACTTGCTTAGAGTACAATGTTATTGCAATCTACTGAAATATATTGAAGATTTGTTTCAAATTGTTTTAAGTAGCATTTTTATTATCAACATTTCCATATTCTCTGTGTATGTCTCTCTCTTTCATATGCTCTCTCAACTGCATGTTTTGTCTGTGTGGTTTTACAATTTTATTTTCCTTCCCACAATTCCTTTCACTCATTACCAATATATTTTTTTATTTCTAAGATAGTAAAGGGAAGGGAAGTTTAACCTCTTTGAGATCAAAGAGTTATTTCTCCTTTAAATTCAGATGAAAATTGATTCCCCACTGTGCAGTATTTTGACATGTCTACTTAAAATCCATTAAATATCTCCTTAGGAACTGGGAATGAGCTGAGTTTACCATTTAAATTATTTCATGCGCATAGTCCCTTGGGCTGCAAAATACTTAACATGGAAATGCTTTACTTTTTTACCTAATTTAAGCAAAACTGGAGATCTTTATATAAGCAAAATTAAATTAAAAACTAAGAATCCCAAAAAGTTTCTTCATGCTGTGTCCCTAGTACTGTTGTGATACTCTTTAAAACTTGAAAGATTCTGGGCCTCCCCGGTGGCGCAGCGGTTGAGCGCTGGGTTGCGAAGCTGCCCGCGGCCTCTGCGGTGCCGGTTCGATCCCCGGCTGCTCCCTGGCCACCAGAGGAGGGTCCCACATAGCGTGCAGACCTCTCCTGCCGCCCGCTGCTCCCCTCAGCAGTGTACTTCGGTCCTTCTGCCTGCTCTGCTCCCCGCTCTGGCTCTGGTGAATTCTCTCACCCTCCCGCGCTTCTGACTGTACCCAGTGCATGTATAAACAAAACAAACAAACAAATAAATAAATAAAAACATGCCTCTATTTAAAAAAAAGTAAATAAATAAATAAAAATAAAAAAATAAATAAAATTTCTAAAAAAAAAAAAAAAAAAACTTGAAAGATTCTATCAGTTTAAGATGGGTTCTTTTTTAAGTGAATGGTTAAATTTATCAAATCTAACTATTATTTCTAATTACCCTAATGGAAATCCCATTGATTTCAAGAAATGAAGGAAAATTAGTGTCATAAGTAATAAAATTATTATGAAAATATTTGAGAAATAGAAATTACTTTGTCATTGATACATTTTAAATTATGTTTTCTTAATCTGGTCCTAGCCCATGGAAGCTTGCTCATGCAACCTCAAAATATTATATTTATATACTTAAGTCACAAAAATCTGATTTTGTATTATTATTTCTATAAAACAATTGTTAGATAAAATAGGAAAAAATAAAAAATTATATTTAAGTGGTTTTCTTTAATTGATGGACACTAAATATTTATGTACTTCCAAATTTAAATAGATGTTACAAATGATTTATTTTTCTGAAGTCTATTGGGTCATAAAACCTGCTAACATTGCTAAAATGTTCTGCTAATATCTTTTTTGTTACATATATATGAAACATTATAAGGAAATTCTGGTTCAGTTCCATCATCTGAAGACCTTGAAAGTAAACACTATAACCTTACAAAAAGAAAGCTGGACAAACTGAAATCCAATGCTATTTTGGGACTTATCAAAAAACTAAGGATTCAGGACTAACTCCCACACCCATAGGGACAAGTGTAGGAATCATAACCAAAATGTGCTAGCCTGAAACAGGATATGCTGGAGAAAAGAATGGTGAAGAACATTTAAATGGTAATTTTGATGAATTTTTGGAGGTTGAGTGTGGACTAGCATGAGAGTGAAAAACTGCTGCTGACCATAATATTAGGACAGTCACCATGCTTGCTGGCTTTAACTTCCTGAAGTCCATCATGTTCCCACAAAAAAATCTGCAAAGACCTCTCATAGCTCAGGTTGGGAAAAAGCAAAAGTCTTTCTGTAAAACAAAAGCAAACTCCTGGGCCTCCCCTGGTGGCGCAGCAGTTGAGCACTGGGCTGCAAAGTTGCCCGCAGCTCTGCAGCGCTGGTTCCATCCCCGGCCGCTGGCGAGTGTCCCACATGGCACGCAGACCTCTCCTGCCTGCCCACTGCACCCCTCAGCAGTGTATTTTGTCAGTCCGCCTGTTCTGTTCCCTGCTCTGTCTCTGATGAATCCCCTCACCCTCCCACACATCTGGCCGGTACCCTGGCTCTTGTATAAATAAAATAAATCTTAAAAAAAAAGACTGTACTTAAAATATTAAAAAAAAAGAAATATTAAGAAAAACTCAGTGCCCACAAATATACATGAAATAGACCAATTATTTTAAAGACAAAAAACTACCAAAAAATTAAACAAAAGAAGTATACTGTTAACAGGCATTTATTAAACAACTTAAATTAACAACATTTCCAAATAAGAAAGCATTAAGCCCCTATAGTCTAACTGGTGGAGTCTACCAAATATTTGGGAAAAAATGACAGCAATTTTCTGTAATTTCTTCTAGAAATTGGAAAGAGAATACATCCTAAGTTATTCCAAAGAAAGATGAGTGGTTTTCTCAAATTCATATAAAATTGACTTCAGAACAAAGATTATTGAGTATAAAAGGGCATTACATAATAATAAATGCATCCAATCTCCAAGAAGATATTCTAGGGAAGTATTACTTTAAAATTAAAATTAAGTTAAATACATTAAACCAAAGAAATTACAGATTCATATTTCTTATAAATAATAGGTGCAAAAATCTTCCAGACCATTAACAAATTAAATCCAAATTATATGAGAAGAATCACATATCACAAGCAAATGTGTTTTATCACATGGCTGTAAGACTGGTTTCACATTCAAAATTACTTAATGCAAATTATCAAGCTGAAGAAAAATTATATAATCATATCAGTGTTACAACTGTTTCATAAAACTGAACATCTTTTTTTTTATTAAAACCTTCAATTAACTAGGAAATGAAGAAAACTTCTTCATCTTGATAAAGAACATCTACAAATTAACCTCTAGTTACCATGATAATTAAGTGGTGAAAAATTGGTTATTTTCATTCTAAGAACAGGAAGAAAATGATGTCTATTCTCACCACCTTTACTTCAGGATGTGTTGAAATCATGACTGGTGAAATAAATAAGACAAAGAAATAAAATGTAAGTCTGGAAATAGAGAAATGAAACAATTTACTGGTAAGTGGCATGCCTATATATGTAGAAATCCTCACACAATCAAGAGGGACAGTAAGAGAAAGATGCATGGGGTGGCAGGGGGCAGAGGGGAACACTAGAGTGCTCATGTACAACTGGACCAGGAATCAAGTCTGATGTAATTGATAGTAACCTTAATTGTTTACATAATGATCCTATACCAAGTAAGATCACATTGATGGATGGGCTTTCAATAAATTAATTTGTGGAACAAATATATTCTGTATGTAACAATCAGCAATGTAAAGTTAAAATGTGAAATTTAAAGTTGCCATTTATAACTAAAATAATCAAACAGCTAGGTAAATAATAAAATATATTCAGCATATGTGCATGAGGTGAACTCAACCACAGACTAATAAAATCAAAGAACATCTAAATGATAAAAATAGAGATAGTTTGTATTCATGAATTGGACTCACATCTGTTAAAATAATTATTTTTACCAGTTGTATGTATAGATTCAATTCCATCCCAATTAAGCTGATTCATTCCCAGCTTTCACGGCAGATTTCATATCTAAAAATGATTCAGTGTAAACCAATTCTACAAGCTAAAGAAAAAAATAGGTACATATCAACTGATACTACATAGGCATTTGGCTCAACATTAAATTCATTTGTGGTGGTTAAAATAAACTTTAATACACTATTTTGTAGTCATTAAAAACTATTTCCATAGTTTACATGGACAAGCAAGACCAAGAAAGAAATCAAAGAATTTTTCAGATTTACTACAAAGTACAACCTATAATGAACAATACTGTGTGGTAGTAATAAAATAACAATACACACATCAATCGAACAGAATAGACTTCAGAAATAATCCCAATTAAATATTGTCAACTGATTTTTGACAGGTGCACAAAGGCAATTCAAGATATAATTTTTTTCCGCTAATTGTCCTAGAACCTGGACATTCTTTCAAATAAAGAACCTTGACACAGAAATTAAACTTTCATTAAAATTGTATATAGATTAAATGTAAATCAAAACTATAAAATTTCTAAAAAGAAACAAGAAAATATCTATTTAACCCTGGATTTGGGAAGAATTTTTATTTTTACACTGAAAGTAAGATGCTAGAAAATAGAATTTATAAGTTGGACTGTAATGAAATAAAGTTCTGTAATGAAATAAAGTTCTGCTCTTTGAAACAAACCATTAAGAGAATTAAAGATGAACCCAGACTGAGTAATAAATATTTGCAAAACACAGTGTTTTATAAAAGACAGGTATCCAGAATATAGAAAGAACTCTTGAAACTCAGTAAGGAAACAAACAATCCAATTAAAATTGGGCAAAAGATAAGAATAAATACCTCATCAAAGTAGATATACAAATAGCAAATTAGCATATAAACAGAAGCTCAACATCAATTGTCCTTAGGGAAATGCTAATTAATATAACAATGAGCTATTTCTGCAAACTTTCTAGGTAGTTTTTTCCCCAAATAAACTATCTTTGACTGTCAAGGACTAAAAGACAGAAACTAATTTATTGTTGGTAGAAATACAAAAAAAGTACTACTTTGTAAGACAGCTGGAATTTTCTTATAGAACTCATATAGTCCTACCACACAATTCAGTAGTTGAACCCTTAAATATTTTCCCATATGAGCTGAATATTTAATACACAACAAAACACAAAAACAAATATTTACAACAGCTTTATTCAAAATTTCCAAAAAGTAAATCTCGTCTTCCTCAATAGTTGAATGGGTAACCAAATATAATTTATAAAAACAGTGGAACATCATTCACCAACAACAAACCTTGAAAGATGAGTGAATCTTACCTGTACACTGCTCAGTGAAAGAAAGCCAATCAGACAAGGCTACTTAATGAGCCAATGCGTGAAATAACTTCACTGAAGAAATTAGGGCGAAAGAAGCTAAATTCAGTAACTTTGAAAATCTGTGGCATATATAAGATTAAATGCAAAGGCAAAGAGATATAGACTATACTCCAGTTGAATTAATAACATTGTTTCCCATGGAGATAAGAGTTAACAATTCTGAAACCACTGAGCATCTATAGTAAATTAATATAGATATAGATGGATACATACAGAAATATAGTTAAATGGGTTAGCATAGCCACATGTATTTCCATCTTCTATAAACTGAAACTGCCTAAACACAACATCCCAGTAATAGCGAGCATCTACTTTCCACTTCTTTGTTTCTAATATACCCCAATCAAATGAACCAGGGATTCTGAGAGAAAAAGACTGATTCTAGCATTCTGAGGAACTAAATATATGAGTCTGGAGCATCAAACAGTGCCAGAAATTAAGGAAGTGACCATAAAAATCAAAAGGAATGTCAAGGAGACACAGGAGGCAACTGAATGAGATTACTGTTGGTTATATTTCATCGACATCTGATTTCAATCTAAATAGGTGTCAAAATGGTTAAAGTTTGAATATAAAATAAAAATGGAAATTCCTAATGAAATATATACTATACAGTGATTATTTACAGTAATAGGATAATTTATTAACAGAAATTGTTGAATTGCCTGGAAAATTAATGGATAAAAGTATATCTTTATATCTATAACATGAAAAAAATTGATTAACAAAATTTTAAAAATTAAATATATCTTTACAAGCACTGGATTTCTTCCAAATACCACTCACATAAAGCAAATGTAGTTATTGATACATAAATACACAGATGCTGACAGTTATAGGCATATAGCACATTAATTTTTTTTCATAGCATGGTTGAGTTGCTCTTAAATTTGACTAGATTATGCTTTCTATTATTTTTATTTTTTTAAGATTGATTTATTTATGCATACAACAACTGGGGTACAGGACAGACAGACAGGGGTGAGAGGATTCACCAGAGATAGAGTGGGGAGCAGAATAGGCAGATCGACTGAAATACACTGCTGAGGGGAGCAGTGGGCAAGTCAGGAGAGGTCTGCTGCACCATGTGGATCACCTCCCTGGCTGGCCATGGAATCAAATTCATGCTGCAGTGGCTGCACACAGCTTCATAGATTGTATCTTAACCCCTTGTGCCACCAGGGAGGTCCCTAAATTTATTTTTTACTGAGGTAATATTGAGGTACCCCATCAGGTATCCCCCATGAGTTACCACCATAGTGTACCCATCACCACCTCACCCACATTCCACCACCATAGACCAGGGTGCTTCCTTCCCTCCTTGTTCTTTTCCCTCCTGCCCTCCTCTCTCCTTGGTGTTTCAGTTCCGTAGTCATCTCTCAAAGGTTAGTTCTTAAGATTGTCTGAAGAAAAAACTGCTTGAGATTTTTTTTTTTTAAGTAGTTTCAGGAGGGGTGGGGGAAAAAAGTAACTTCAGGACAATAAATGCAAATTATTCTCTGCTAATTTTGAAAATTCAGCTATACAAAAAGTGATAAAACTTATTCTTATATTTTATTCAGATAACATAATAGAGTGTAAAGTTTAACCCTGGGGTCTGTGTGATTATTTTTCTCTTTAATATGTGTGTACACATATATGTTTGCAAATTTTCACAAAAACAGCATCAATCTACTTTTGAAAAGTATGGCTTTCCATTGACATTCCTCTAGTACTCTTGCTAAATGTTCTCTGCATCAAGTTCTAATTCCTTTTAAGAAATGCCACACAGCGACGTGTGGTTGTGATCCTTATGCTAAGTACTTTATTTTGCATTATTTTTTTCTGTTTTGTTGTAATACAAGTCTGAAACTTTAATAGTGCATAATAAATGCCACTATGCTTAATCTTTTCTACCATATATGTTTAGAAACATCATGTTCGAAATTAATTTTACAACTCTAGGTTTTTTATAACTGAACAGATGAATAATTTTCAAGTTCAAAGCTATTATAGAGAAAAGTACATTTTAGAAAAGTTTGAAAAGTATTAATCTATGAATAAGGTAGACATTTGATTCCTTCTTTCAATTTTTCTACAAGGAGAAACACTAACCTTCAGTAATCTGTAATTTACTCTCAATAAACTACTTAGCACCAAGAACACCTACATTTGTTGTTGAAACTTTCCTTGTCAGAAGTTGTTTAGAGTGTCCTATTTCCATTAGACATAAAGTGTTCATTCATTTTATGTGTTTCCGTTTCTGATCAATATTCAGTATTTGATGAAAGTAACTCTGATACTCATGTCCCCAAATTAGTTAAATTAGGAGTAAAAAAAAATGTTATGTTATAGTTTCTTATAAGCAGAGAGTTTAATTTGGTATTTATAATGATATGCTTTTTTCATTTAACAGAAAAAACAAATATAATAAGCAGTGGAGTGAAGGACACATTTAATAAGTACTGTTATAGTACTTATTTTTTTAATGTAATGAAATTTGCAATTACTTTTTTGATAATAGGCATTTATGTTTTATGGCAACTTTCTTTCACTTTTGCTATGTTCTATTCATTAACGTGTTAAGAAAAAATATCTGACAAGTGTACATGAAAATAGGTTATATAACAAGACAGAAGATACAGAAACTACCCAGAAAACGATAAAGAAAGAAAAATACAGTGCAAGACATCAAAGTTGACTCTAAATTCAATTCCAGAAAGCCTGCCAAAACTTCATGTGTCAAGTTTTTATTTTAAAAGTTTACTTTAATATAAAGCTAGAATTTTAGTTGAACTAAACTAACTATATATATATATATATATATATATATATGAAAAAAAAATCTGTCAAACTTGGTGAAGAAAGTGTAAAGAAACAATTCAGTGAGGGAATAAAAAGGAATTGAATGTTTGAATGTGGAAAACTAGGTACGTGCTAAGAAAAAAAATATGTGGTGATTGTGCTATTGCAAGCATATTAAGTTTCTTTCTAATATCAAGTTTTATGATAATATGAATGTTTCATAATTCCTCAATTATTGAATGTTTATGGCAACATTGGTTAACATGATCTCTGCAACCTTGATGTAATTTGCCAAATAGAAATAAAAATATTAAGTATCCAGTAGTGAATTGGAGCAAATTTTAGAAGTTGCTACAGTGAGCAACTCAAAATGAATGTGTTAACGCTATAATTTTAATGAACTAGAGACTCACAGAAAAAAAAATGCAAGTTTTCTAGGTTAGATAAATAGATCTTTGGTTTGTTACCAAAAGCAATGGAAGTGACAGAAATCTAGTCTTTGGAAGAGGTGGAAAAACAGTGAATCTGATTAGATTTGAGTGGTGTTGATATGACCAGATAGAGACATATATCTCAAGAAAGTTCTCTGCACTAGAGGAAACTATTGCTTTCATGAATAAGAATGAATAGATCAAACTGAGTAGAGGGTCAGAAATGGTTCACTGGAAATGCAACATTTAAGAGTTATAAAAGAAATTTGCTATATAGAGAACCTATAAAGTATAAATAGAATTACAAAGAGCGTATAATTCAGAGGCCATAAAAGAATAATCATTTTAAAACTCTTTCAATAATGTTACAATTTCAGAAAAGTCAACTAAGACTTTATGATACTAATACCTAAAAAGTGACTTAGAGATCGTATCTTAGTTGACTAGAAAATTTGATTTCTCAGAAAAGTGAAACCTCAAAAAACATTCATGAGATATAATAGGAAGATTATGACATATAAGAAAACAAAAAACACTATCACTTTAAGAACTATGGCTATGAAGGAAAGAAGAGAGTAATCATTGAGTTCAAGGACAGAGTTTTTAAAATTGAATTTGCAGAAATTTTTGTGATAGCAACTTAATCCATTCATCATGTTATTCTTCTTATAAAATGAGCTTAAATGTTAATATGTTGGATAAACAACATTTCCTAACACTTTCTTTCCTGGTTCAAACCATTTAATCAAAATACATAATAATAGAGCAGCAAACAGAAAGGCATAAAGGACTAGAAATGTTGCCATAATAACTTTTCTTAAGCTATGAACCAACTTTCTCCTACCATAATACATACACCTCTCAGAAGCAAAAGGGAAAGATTGTGGAATCGATGTATCTCAATGTGTTGGCACCAACCGCTGGCATCAAAAACATTTGAAAACTTAGTACAAGCAGATATCTACATGTCCCCACTTAAGATATATTCAAAAATATCCTATTAAAAGAAACTCAAAGTAATATTTATGGTTAAGTAAGAGAGCATAACAGTAGCTAACCTGAGTTTGCTGGCAGTGAGGCTATGAATTATTTATTTCAAGCAGCAAGAGAGAGGGATTTTGTGATTCCCAGTTCCTTAATCATAGCTTTTTAGTGCAGGAAATGGGAAGGTACATCTTGAAGTTCTATTCTAGCTTTATATCCCATAATCATACAAATTGCATGTAAAACAGACGATGCTTAAATTGACAATTATAGGAATCATTATTTTAAATAATATCCCAAACTGTCCTGTTTCTACTTCTGCCCTGTTACTTGTGTTCCTCTTACCATCATGTGTGTTATTTTTAAAATACCAACTTTGAAAAACAAGTTTTATTTTCTAGTTATGCCCAAAACTAGTCAAAAATATAACTTATTTCTAAAACAGAAACATAGATTCTTTTATCTATCTCTGGAAATTTCTGATGTTTTTAAGTGACTACATATTTCCCAAATTTTGTTGGACCTTTTTCTTCTCGTGAAGTAATATCATACTAAAATAACAGGAACTTTAATATTTCCAATCCCAAATGCTCATTTTAGACTTCTATTTTCAACCAAAATTAAAAAAAAAAAAACAAGTTTAACCCATCACCTAAAAAAATAACCAGACGGGGGCCTCCCCTGTTGGTGCAGGCAGTTGAGTGCAGCGCTGTGAAGCTGTCCACAGCCTCTGCAGCACCGGTTCGATCCTGGCCAGTCGGCCAGGGTCCCACATGGTGCAGCAGACCTCTCCTGTCATACCCGCTGCTTCCCTCAGCAGTGTGTTTCGTCAGTCTGCCTTCTCTGTTCCTCGCTCTGTCTCTGGTGAGTCCTCTCACCCTCCCATGCATCTGGCTTGTACCCCAGTTCTTGTATAAAAATAAATAAATCTTAAAAAAAGACAGGATATATGAAAAAACATATTTAGAAGATGTTGCATATCAGTAATTGTTAACAGCAAACCACAAGGCACAAAGTAAGGGACAAAACATGGTGACCCCTATCGTCACTCCAAATTATTGCCTAGAAAGTGTTTCCACAACCACAGGGATGGGGGTGGAAATAATGCTGAGTCCGATAGCTCAAAGTTGAAGTCATGAGACTGGATTTCCAACAGAAGTCAAGGAGAACAAGATTTAAAGGACAGAGTACCAGAGAGGAGGGTCCCACCGGAAAAAATAATAAATGTTTAAAAGATCAGGAAAGGTATAATCCTCATGCTCTTATCTGAATATTTTGCAAATTATGCAGAGAAAAAAAAATACCTACAGACAGGAAAATAAGTGCCTACAAGAAACCCCCCACTCAACCCATACAAAATCTACAGAATTCACACAGACCCAGCAGTAACTCTTGATCCCACGAGTTATAATGGCAGAAAAATATTATAATTCCCAGGGCATTATGTTATGTAGAACATTAAGAAGGACTTTGACTCAGCAGTTGGGCAAAATTAGCCTTAGATTAAATCATGTCCTGAAATCATCTTAAAAAGCGTAAAAGCAAAATCAGAAAGGAAAAAGAAAAAATCTATACATTTCCCTGTAACCAAACTATGATGCAGAATGAAGACCAAAAATATTTATAAAAGTATTTATGAAAATACAACAATATCTGCTACAATAATACCTCAATAAATAATTTACAGAAAAACTATCTTCCCAAATTAGACTTGCCATTTAAAATCTTCAATAAGGTGACTGTTACAAGTAATTGTCCAGTATTGGGTTACAACTTCAAATTAGTTTGAGTTTTCTATGAAAGTGCCTTTCTGAAAAATTCAAACTGAAACAAAGATCCTCCCAGTAACTTTTTACAAGCCACTTGACCTTTAAGTGCTTTTGTCGTGAGGACAAATAAAACTGCAGTTCTGTATATCGTTTGATAAGCGGCATTGTTGAATTTCTCACTGCACAGTACTCCGGGCTCTGTAAATGAAATACACTTTATGAGTACAGAGCATGGTATCCACTGAGCCAAAAATAACTACAGGTTAATAATTACCACAGATTCCTAATTGAAAAACCTGAGTGCCATCTAGCAGACATTCTTTGTTGTGTTTTAATTTACTACATGGAATTAAACATTTATCCTTTCCCTTTGAAGTGTCTTTATAAGTTTAATGCCACCATATTATGCTGTCCATCTAGGCAGATTTTCATTTAAAACCATGTACCACTTAATCAGTTCTCTTCAGCAAGCTCTGAATTGTCTGATGGTGTTGTTCATTATATATCTAAACAAATCCTTTGGGAAGAGACAGAAAACCAACTGGGACTTTCATGTTATTCTAATTCTAAAGAACGTCAGTTTTTAGCTCTGCTTTTTGAGTGAATTTGGCAATATGTTTCCAGTTCACATCCTAAAATAAACTACAACACAAACCCAGAAACAGTGGCTTTCATTTATACACAGAAAACCTTGGCTAAAATAAAGAATATTTCATTATATGAAGTTTTAAAGGTGGGTTGTGACTTCCCAGTGGATACCCCTGTTCCCTATGGACAATGATGCCTGACTTCCCGTAAAGCCAATGGCATTATCAGCCAACTTTGTTGTCTAGTGCCATGGAAACTCATAACCTCTCCTTTCAAAGCTCAGTTTGATCCTCTTGTCTGTTAGATACTCAAAGGAGACTTTTACTGCTTTTAGTGCCTTACAAATCTGTGAGTTGTGTTCCAGGATCTTTGTACATGTAGTTCTCATAATTCTATAATATTTTGTCTAGTCCAGCTAAATTGTCTCACTTCTTCCTATTTTATTAAGATAATATAAAATCAATATTTTAAATGATTGTCCTACTATAATAATAAAAGTAGGCTGTTATTGTTATTTTTACTATCATCAAGTCATATTACAGGGGAAAATAGTATCAGCATAGACTATGACAACAAATTACGTGCAATGAAGGTCAGCTCCTCCAAGTATTTGCTAGATAATACTGACAGTATTACATAAACTTTCTAAGACTCAGTTTTTTCATTTCTATAAGAAGATAATTTGCAATATAGAGTTATAATAATTAAATGAAGACACGTATATTAAGGCACTTTTAGAGTTTCTTGTTCATTTTAAGACGAGAGTCCTGTTTATTTACCTCAATTTCCTTAGTGGGTTTTAACATTAATTCCCCTAGGGCCTTCTGGTTATATGAAAAAAATATTCTAGCAAAGACAGATGATGCATGATCTCTTTATGACCTAGTGTTTAGAAAAAGTCCATGGTTGTCTCAGTTGAATATATACAGATTTGTAGTTTCTCTCTCCTATTCCAATTGCTCTGAATAAAGATTTCCTTCCATGTTCAACTGAAGCAACTTTACTTTGAAAGTGTCAACTAAAATTTCATTACCCAAAAGCTATCCATAATGAAATTTTCTAATTGTAAAGGAACAGAACAGAAGGACAAAAGTATGCAACAGAGAAATCAAATGCGAGTCTTAAAAGTGAGAAGCTGGCAGAGTGGTACACCTGGGCCCCTAAACCTTGCAGTCTGACTTGCGGAAAGATGACCTTCATGGAAAATGAGAAAGAACATTAGTGAAAAGAGGTCAATGGATAAATTACACGGTCTCAAAATGTACTGTTAAAAATGGACATTTGGCTTTCTTCAATAAAGACTGCTTGAAACCGTCAGAAAGTTCCGGAGGAGCCAGAGGTGAGCTGGGAAGTTCGCCCATGCCAAGCCCCTCTGGCCAGCAGTCCAAGCCCAGAGGGAAGAGGGCACCCACCACTGGGGCAGACCTAGCACGAGGAGAGTGTGTCTCTGCATTGCCGCTTTAGAACAGGGACCTTTCTTCAATAAAGACTGCTTGAAACTGGCAGAAGACTCCCTGTGGAACCAGAGGGAAGAGGTTCCCTGTGCAATCAGAGGTGAGCTGAAGGCCCCCACAAGCCTGGTCTTGCCTGGCAGGAAGTTGGAAACCAGAGAGGGATCCAGTGATTTGGAGCCCAGAGTGAAATCCAGCTGCCCCATCTCCAGGGAAGTTTGTGGGACACACCTTTGTAATTAAACACAGAAGGAGGAAATATTCTGTGACAGCGACAATTAACATACTCAAAGAAACATTGCCTCACTAGACTTCTGGCATAACAGTATTTGACTCATTTAGACCACCAGTTCCCAAACCCCACAAAGAGCACACCAAAAAGATGCAGGCCAGTACCAGCAACACAGTGTCCCAAGACATAGGGCAAATTAGAAAACAGGCAGTAGGGAGTAGAAAAACTACATGCAAACCAGCAACTCTTAAGGAAAAAGGCACACCACAAAAAGAAAACCACCTACCAGATTGCAATGACAGTAACTTGGAAGAACTTCTGAGCCTTCCAGAAAGAGAATTTAAAATTGCTGTGATTAAAAAACTGACAGAAGTCATAAAGGAAAACAATGATAAGGGAAAAATAATCAATGATCAGAAGAATGAAATTGAGTCCCTAAAGAGGGAAGTAAAAGAAATGCAGGAGATCAAAGAATTAATGGAGGCACTAAAGAACTCTGGGAAAAGCAATGAAAGCAGAATAGATGAAATGGAAGAACGAATAAGTACTCCTGAAGACACAGAAATAAAAAGAACCAAAACAGAAAAGGAAAGAGAAGTATGAAGGACAAAGAATGAAGAAAGACTTCAGGAACTATCTGACTCCATGGGGAAAGGAAATATAAGAGTTATAGGAATCCCAGAAGGAGAGGAGAGAGATGTAGGAACAGAGAAAATATTCAAGGAAATAATTGAAGAGAACTTCCCAAACATGAAGAAGGAGCTGAAAATTGATATACAAGAAGAAGAACACCAAACTTCCATGACAAAAGGAAAAATACAGCAAGGCACATAATAGTAAAGCTCCCAAGAATCCAAGACAAGGAAAAAATAATGAAGCTGACAAGAGGGAAGAAACAGATAACATTCAAAGGGAAACCAATCAGGCTGATATCAGACTTCTCTGAAGAAACACTACGGGCAAGGAAGAGTGGAGGGACATAGTCAACAGACTACAAGAAAACAGATGCCAACCAAGAATACTCTATCCCGCAAAGCTCTCCTTCCTCTATGGAGAAAAAGTAAGGACCTTCCCAGACAAACAGAAACTCTGGAATGTCATTACGACTAAACCCCCACTCCAAAAAATACTACAAGGAGTCCTAAGCCAGAACCTCAGAGGGACAAATAACAATGAAAGAAGGCCCAAAAAAAAAAAAGTTATTAAAAGAATAAATAAATAAAATCAAAGGAAAGACAAACACAATACAGATGCTAACATATCAATATTAACTCTAAATGTAAATGGACTAAACTCTTTAATATAAAGACACAGAGTTGCAGGCTGGATTAAGAAACAAAACCCAACCTTTTGCTGTCTCCAGGAAACACATTTAGCTATAAAAGATAAAAATAGACTCAAAGTTAAAGGATGGAAAACAATCCTACAAGCAAATGGACCAAAAAAGAAAGCAGGAACAGCTATACTTATATCAGATAAAACAGAATTCAAACTCAAAAAGTAAAAAGAGACCCCAACGGTCACTACATTATGATCAAGGGCACAATACTTCAAGAAGAAATAACACTCTTTAACATATATTCACCAAACGAAGGAACACCAAAATATATTAGACAACTGTTGTCCTCTCTGAAAACAGACATCAGAGAAAACACATACATAGTGGGAGACTTCAACACACCACTATCAACAATGGATAGATCAACAAGACAAAAAATAAGCAAAGACACTAAAGCTCTAAATAAGGATCTAGAGCACTTGGGCTTAACAGACATCTATAGAACACTAAACCCAAAAAAATCTGAGTACACATTTTTCTCAAGCGCACACGGATCATTCTCCAAGATCGATCACATACTGGGACACAAGACAAACACCAACAGATACACCAAAACTGAAATCATACCAACATCTTTTCTGACCACAAAGGCATCAAACTAGAAATAAACCATAAAAAGAAGGCAAGGAACTCTCCTGCCTCATGGAGATTGAAACCACACAACTGGAAGACCACTGGACTAACAAGGAGATCAAAGAAGAAATTAAAAAATTCTTTGAATTGAATGACAAGGAGGACACCAATTTCCTAAATGTATAGGATGCAGCAAAAGCAGTAATAAGAGGAAAATATATAGCAATAGAGGCTCACATTAAGAAACAAGAAAGAACTCAAAGAAAAAAACCTAATCTCAAAGCTCAAAGATCGAGAAAAAGAACAACAAAAAAACCCCAAAACCAGTAGAAGAAAAGAAATAATAAAAACCAAAGCAGAAATAAATGAAATCGAAACTGAAAAAAACAATCCAAAAGATCAATGAAACCAAGAGCTGGTTCTTCGAAAAAATAAATAAAGTAGACAAACCCCTAGCCAGGCTCACAAAGGGAAAAAGGGAGAAAGCACAAATAAACAGGATCATAAATGAAAGAGGAGAAATCACAACAGACACAGAAGAAATCAAAAGAATAATCAGTAACTACTATGAACAGTTATATGGAAACAAGTTCAACAATCTAGAGGAGATGGACAAATTCCTACAAATCTACAATCACACAAAGCTAGATAAAGAAGAAATAGAACCTAAGCAGACCAATTGCAAGCAGCAAAATTGAAATGGTAATCAAAAACCTCCCCCAAAATAAAAGCCCAGGACCTGATAGATTTACAAATGAATTCTACCAAACATTCAGAGACGAATTAGTGACTATCCTTCACAAACTCTTCCAAAAAATTGAGAAGGAAGGGATAATACCAACATGTTCTATGAAGCCAACATTACACTAATACCAAAACTGAACAAGGACAACACAAAAAAAGAAAAATACAGGCCGATCTCCCTAATGAACACTGATGCAAAAATCCTCAATAACATTTTAGCTATCAGAATCCAACAATGTATCCATAAGATAATTCACTATGACCAAGTAGGATTCATTCCAGGGACATAAGGATGGTTCAACATCTGAAAATCAATCAACGTTATCCAACACATCAACAGAAAGAAATATAAAAACCATATGATAATATCAATAGATGCTGAGAAAGCTTTTGACAAAGTGGAACACCCATTCATGATAAAAGCCCTTGAAATTCTCGGGATACAAGGAACATACCTCAACATCATAAAGGCCATATATGACAAGCCAACAGCCAGTATCATTCTCAATGGTGAAAAGCTGAAAGCATTTCCATTAAGATCTGGAACAAGACAAGGATGTCCACTTTCACCACTGCTTTTCAATATAATACTGGAAGTCCTAGCCAGAGCAATAAGACAAAATAAAGACATACAAAGAATCCAAATAGGAAAAGAAGAAGCCAAACTATCACTATTTGCAGATGATATGATAATATACATAGAGAACCCCAAAAACTCCACAGAAAAAACTAATTCAACTAATCAATCAGCTCAGTAAAGTTGCAGGCTATGAAATCAACACACAAAAGTCAGTAGCCTTCCTATACACAAACAATAAATCTGAAGAAAAAATTAAAAAAAAATTCTATTAAAAATTAATTCTATTAATTATTTAATTCTATTAAAAATTAAAAAAAATTATTATCAAAACAAAAAAAAATCAAATACTTGGGAATAAATCTAACAAAAGAGGTAAAGGACCTATACAAAGAAAACTATAAAACACTGTTAAAAGAAATTGAAGAAGACACAAAGAAATGGAAAGACATCCCCTGCTCACGGATTGGACGAATAAGCATTATTAAAATGGCCATCCTACCAAAGCAATCTACAGATTCAATGCTATTCCAATAAAAATTTCAATGTCATTCTTCAAAGAAATAGAACAATTATTGATGAAATTCATATGGAATCACCAAAAACCCTGAAAAGCCAAAGCTCTCCTAAAAAAAAAAAAAAAAAAAAAAAAAAAAGGAATGGAGGCAACACACTCCCAGACTTCAAACTATACTTCAAAGCCATAATCATTAAAACTGCATGGTATTGGAACAAGAACAGACACACAGACCAATGGAATTGAATATAAAATACAGAAATAAACTCACAGATTTATGGTCAACTAATCTTTGACATAGGAGCAAAGAATATGCATTGGAGCAAAGAAAGTCTGTTCAATAAATGGTGCTGGAAAATCTGGGTCACTACATGCAAAAGAATGAAGCTTGACTACTACCTAACACAATGCACAAAAGCCAACTCAAAATGGATTAAGAATTAGACATAAGACCTGAAACCATAAAATACATAGAAGGAAATACGGGCGAAACACTACATAATATGCACATCAAAGACATCTTTACAGACACATCACCCAAAGCAGTGATAGTGAAGGCAAAGATAAACAGCTGGGACTACATCAAATTAAAGAGCTTCTGCACAGTGAAAGAGACAATAACAAAAACAAAGAGAATCCCTACCAACTGGTAGAACATTTTTGCACACAACACTAATGATAAAGCTGATCACAAAAATCTACAAAGAGCTGATGAGACTCAACAAAAAACAAAGAAAATAATCCAGTCCAAAAATGGGCAGAAGAGCTAAAAAGAAACTTCTCTGAAGAGGAAATGCAAATGGCCAACAGGCATATGAAAAAATGTTCAACATCACCTGAAATCAGGGAAATGCAAATCAAAACTACCATGAGATACCATCTTACACCAGTGAGAATGGCACATATTACAAAAACTAGCAACAACAAATGTTGGTGAGGATGTGGAGAAAAAGGAACTCTTCTGCACTGTTGGTGGGAATGCAAACTGGTCCAACCACTATGGAGAGGTGTGTGGAGATTTCTGGACCTACTAAACATAGAGCTTCCGTATGATTCAACAATTCCACTCCTAGGTATTTACCCAAAGGACACAGAAACATCAATTCCAAAGAGCACCTGCACCCCTATGTTTATAGCAGCACTGTTTACAATAGCTAAGCTTTGGCCAAATGCCAAAAAATAGATGACTGGATCAAGAAGACATGGTACATATACAGCATGGGATATTACTCAGCATTCAAAAAAGATAAACATATGTGATTTACAGCAACATGGATGGAGCTGGAAGGGATCATGCTCAGCGAAATAAGCCAGAAAGAAAAAGAAAATTACCGGATGGTCTCACTCATAGCAGGAATCTAGAAAACTTAAATAAGGGACCAGGAATAAGAATAATTATAAGAAAGAAAATATCAAAATCGACAAACAACTATGAACCAGAGACACTCTATGGTGGTGGGGGGCGGGGAAAGGAGGGCTTGGGGTCAAAATAAGGGGGTTGTAATTGTATGGGAAATATAAAAAATAAAATTTAAATAAAAAAAGTGAGAAGTTAGTTGAAAAGTATTTTCATTAAGCACTGGCTGTTAACACATGAAGTTACAGAGATGAAAAGGTGAAAGAACTCTCTATGGTACCTTTGGATACCACATTTTTTTTTTTAAAGATTTATTTATTTATTTATACAAGCACTGGGTACAGTCAGAAGCGCGGGAGGGTGAGAGAATTCACCAGAGCCAGAGTGGGGAGCAGAGTAGGCAGAAGGACCGAAGTACACTGCTGAGGGGAGCAGTGGGCAGCAGGAGAGGTCTGCGCGCCATGTGGGACCCTCCTCCGGGGGCCAGGGAGCAGCCAGGGATTGAACAGGCGCTGCAGGGGCTGCAGGCAGCTTCGAAACCCAGCGCTCAACCGCTGCACCAGCGGGGAGGCCCTGGATACCACAATTTTTTGCAGAATTTTGGATTGAGAATAAACATGCTCAATGTTCCAATGATCATATTTTTCCCCAGACATATTTAGAAAAATAAATAATGAAAAAGAGGTAGTACTCTTCCCAGATTGTACAAATGTCAAAAAATATAGCCACTCTCCTGAGTGTTATTGTGCTTTGCTGTCTAACCCAGGCAGCATCATCATTCCTTCTGTCAAAACACACTGAAAATAATGTGTGAAGAATTGGAGGGACTCTTTCATATTTCCAGTGATGTATTAACACCATGATGGTCCCTGGACCCAGGTACCTATTCTCAGCAAGTCAAGCAAACTGAAAGATTATATAGAGGTTGCCAAAAATTAGTAAGCTCTGGAAATTGTAGTCACTTTTAAGTCATGTTACAAAAGCACAGCAGTTTGCAAGAGGGCAGACTAGGAAGAACCTTACCACAATAAATATTCATGTGTGTAATCCTTTCTTGGTTCCCCAATACTGGCACTAGTGTTTGAGAAACTGACATTAAGATGATTATAACCACTGATTTTGCTATGTTTATCATAAAAATGATGACATCTTGTGACTTTTCAAGGCCACAGGGTAAGTTCAAGCAAGATTTACACGAGGTACTTTGGTTTCATAGTTGTGTGCAACAAAATGTGTATCATCGAAATTTCTATTTGAGAGATTTAGTTTGCCAGATTTTCATTATTATGCACAATTTAATGGTGACTTCATTAACTGCAACTCTGAGGATCTTTTGATCTCTGGAAAAATTTTTGGAATAGGGCTGTTCACTCAAAGAGCATGTCTATTTTTAAAACATTAATACACATTGTAAAATTACATTCAATATAGATTTTACCCATTTTATTCTATTCCATTTATACTGTAAGAAAGGGTCCCTTCATTCTTGCCTTCTCACAATATATATTATTTTCCATTGTACCCCACCTCCACTGTATATCTGAAATTTTAGACAATATATTGGAAAAACATATTTTCCTTATTTATTAGTGAAAAGATTATATGGAAATACTTGTGAAAACTTCATTTTCTACTCATTTTTTTCATTGTACTTTGAAAAAAACTTTTAAATTCATCTCAGTTTAATTTCATTAATTATTCATTCAGGACATGGGTACAGACTACTTTGCACTTTGCTGGGTACAGCCAATATACAAAGAGATTAATAATATTGTTTCTTTCCTTAATTAGCTAGCTATATAAGGGAATAGTTAACATGTAAACAGTTAATGTATTAAGCAGAATAAAAGCAGTATTAATTATAATACAAGCAGAGTATTATTATATTACAAAGGGGTGAATAGAAACATGCCATTTTCTCTGATTGAAATGGTCCAGAAACCAGCATTGTGGAGTTACTTTTAGAGTTGAGACCCAAATGAGAAAGGGCATTTGAGGAGGTATAAAGAAGGTTAGAGGACATACCTCTAATGGGAAAAGTGACGGAGAAAGCCAAAGAAATATCAAATCTATAATGTTTCCTGGAAATGATAAACAATAATTGTAGGGCTATATTGTATTATTAATTGGGGGCATTTCTTGGGAGAAAGTTGATTTTTCCAGCTATAAATAGAAATTTTATCATCTTCTCATGTAAACAAGTTGTTCTATCAGCTTTCTAATCAACACTGCCCCCAAGAGGACCAGGTATTTGCATTGATAAAATTCACTCCATGAAAAAAACAAACAAACCTCTTATAAGCTACTCATTTAAAAGAAAAATCACTTGTGTTAAACACTGTTCTAGACACTGATGAGGGAGTGATAATCTCAGACTCTCTTTTTTCAGTGAGCTAATTTTCAAATGGAGGGCGATTTAGAAAAAAAAAAACTATACATGTGGGAAAAAAAAAGCATTAGTAATAAGAACTGAATGACAAAATAAAAACATAAAGTAGACAAGTTGGTGCTAGCTAAGCAAAGATCTACAAGACAATGCAATGCAGACAGAATAGAAAGAACCTGTAATGGGAGACAATTGTCACAAAAGAAGGATAAGGGATTTTGACAGTGATTACAGCTACCTTCAGCCTACATCAAAATTAGCATCACTTTGTCTCATTTGCAAGATTAATATATATAACTCTTCATTCATTTTTAATGCTGTCTACTCAGAGAATTGCACAGCAATTTAAAAGTAAGTATCATTTAAGTTTTTTATTCACACTTGCTGAGGAGTGGCTGGAATATTTACCCAGTCATTAAAAACCTCTATCTTACACTTAGATGTCTAAACCCAAAACCTATTGTCCTCTTAATCCTGTCTTTGTCATGAAATTCACATGCCAATCTCTGCCTTATTCACTCAAATCATATAAGGGTTCATAATTTACTTAAATAAATGTGTTACATCAACACCAGTTATTTATTTAAAGGATTTTTCCCTTGACAAATAATTGTAAAAAGTGGCTTCTCATCAAAATCTACCTTTTGGTCCATGTCCAAATTTTGAATTCCTCTCTTCCACATAAATCCATCTCAATTTCATCTCAAATTCTTACTGTTGACATTTATCAGTAGTTTAATGCATTCTTTGTATTTTCTTTTCTTTTATCCTAAGGTGAAATATATATATATTCCATATTGTGGGGCAATTCTATAAAAAATAAAACCATTTTTTTTCCTTTAAATGGATTTTAATTTATCAAAATCTGATGACAACAGTAGTACTGCATAAAGCTTACTTTATGATATTGTAATAACAATGAGCCATTTTGACACAAAGGTTGTTTTGTTTTGCCTTAGAACCCTAAGCTGTACAATGAGGTCATCACCGCATATGATCATGGAATAATTCTAGTAATGAAAACTTTTGGAATTGTGGTGGGGACTAATGCCCTATATATGTGACCATCACATTAAAGGAAAAAGAGACAAATTAGCAAAAAATTGCTCAAATACACCATTGTACATCAACCTTGACCATTTGAAATTATGCTTTCCAAACTTTTGAAATTCTATCGCCAAGGCTATAAAATGAATACTAAATGTCTGTGCTTGGGGGAAGAAGTTCTTTGGGGTTTTCAAGTTGTTTGGAAATTGTCACTGATGTATTGCTTTAATCATTTTGTTGTTTTAATCAATGTTCACATGTGCTCAGAGAGATCCGACGAGCATAATGTAATGAACACCAAAAATAACAAGCAAGAAAACCTCTGGGTGCTCTCCAATTCCAAAAAATAATGTAATCTCCAAACCAAATGAATGTGTCCCTCGTCCAATTTGTTCAAGGGAACATGATCAATTTATCTCCTCACAAAGAGAAATAAAGGGAAGGCGAATGTAAAGGGAGTTGGAACATACAATGTATTTTGAAATGCTCTAAATACGTCAACTAAATGTCACTTTCACCTGAGGAAAAGAAATTTAGAAATAAATGTTTCAGAGATACACTGCAGTGTCCTTTTAGTTAGTGTACTAAAGAAAAACAAAAGACATTTAAGCATCTGGAAGTAAAAAAAAAATATATATATAGTGGAATCTAGTTTTTTTTTTATTTTTTTAATTTAAATGACATGCCATTACTCCAATCATTGTACCAGTCAGAATTTACTATATGTTTACAAAGTGGTAGGCAAAATATTAAAAATGTCACTCCATTTACTCCAGATAAGAATCTAAGAGGAAAGACAGCTATTATTATTTTCATTTAAAAAAATTGGCACGCTGACAGAGACTCAAACCAACAGAGTCAGAATTAAAATTGTCCAACTAAGCTTTTAGATTCTGTACCATTCACAGAAGCCTTTGTCATATACAGAAGTTGTGTGTGTGTGTATGTGTGTGTTTGTGTGTATAAAATTACATTTTAATGAATGTCACAGGCACTTCATCTTTAGGTCTTCCATGGTCCTTACCTTCTTCCTCTCTACTTTATATGCTTAGTCCACTCCTGCCACCCTGCCAACTTGGAAGATCAATAAAGTTACCTGGATTTTGCCCTCATTCTGTTTATTTACTTATTTTAACCACAATAATATTCTTTTGTTTTCCTTCACTACCTTTATGCCTATTCCTGTCTTCAAATAATCAGTTCAAGGGCCTCCATATCATTAAATCTTTCCTTGATCCTCCTAGTTTATCACAGGATTCATGGATCTTTATAATGCTTGGTAACTGAAAATTTCTTTTCTGTGCATCCTTAATGGTAGTAATTGTGTATATTTTTTTGATCTCCATTACCATCGGCGGTGAATGTCAAAAACACAAGTAAAATAAATGAATCATTTTCTTTTTTAATGCTTTGCTGCATCTCTCAGTACAAACACTATTATGTTAAAGCAGAAAATAGAAAAGGAAATAAATTTTGAACTATCATTATTAAGAATACATTATACTTTATAGTCTTGCTTTTAAACAATGCAAATTCTAAGGCTAGGAGCATATCTTAATCAACTGAAATGTCATTTTTGCACTTACTTTGAAGTTACATAAATAGAATAATGGATTATTTAAGAGTTTTACTGAAGACTAATTTTTTCTGGTCTACAATAGCCATGCTTCTAATTTCTGATAAGGTTACTTTCTAATATTACTGTGCAATGTAGTTATTTTTCATTTTATGGAGTGTAAGTAATAGTTGAGAGAAAAAATAATACTTGAAGAATGATAGAGATACCAAAAAATTCATCAACCTCATATTAAAATGCTCTAAAATCCTAAACATATAACTTACCATAGAATATGCACAAATGGAAAAAAAAGTATGTAAAAAGATGTGCAACATATGTCATTATGGAATTATTAGTTAAAACAATGAGATATAATTGAACAACTATTAGAATTGCTCAGATCCAAAGCACTGACCATACCAAATGCTGGCAAGATCATGGAGAAACAGATACTACCATCAATTCCTGGTGAGAATGCAAAATGGCATAGCCACTTTGGTAAGTACATCAACATTTCTTAAAAATCTAAAAATACTCTCACATACAATCCAATATCACACTCCTTGTCATTAACAAATGAGTTTAAAACTTATATTCACACAAATCCCTACACACAGATGTTTATAGAATTTTAATCACCCCTGAACTACACAAAGGTGGAACAAGATTAAGTGAATATAACAAAAGCTTTGACAGCTAAACTGTGATTTGAAGCATGTCTTAAATTGTAGACTAATCTATGAAAAAGTGTGCTCAGAAGGAATGCTACATTTACTACATTCAAATCCAAGTAGCAACATATTATAAGAATTCATGTGTGATTTGAATTGCTGCCAAAAAGAATTGAGAAAACTTACCTCTGAAAATTACTGGATTTATATCCTGCTAAATCAAAAATAAGTTTCTTTAGAAGATTCTAACTAAACCCAGAGTTCACACAACATAATATTCAAAATTTCCAGTATATAATCAAAAATTATGCAACATAAATAATTCAGGAAAATGTGACTATTCTCACACAAAAGTGAAAATTAAGAGATATTACTGTTCACTGATATGTCCCTGCAAAGTTCATAATTAAAGCCCTAATGCCAATATGACATTATTGTATGTATGGTAGGGTGTTTGGGACATAATTAGGATTAAATGAGGATGGAATTCTCATAAATGGGATTGTTTCCCTGGTAAGATTCACAGGGGAGTTTGTTTCCATTTTCTATCATGTCAGGATACAAAAGATGGCCTTGAACAAATGAGGTAGTGGGCTCTAATCAGATACCAAGTATGTTGGCACTTTGATCTTTGTATGCTCAGCCTCCAGAACTAGGAGAAATAAGTTATTGTTTATTTTTTAATATTTATTTATTCATGCATACAAGAACCAGGGTACAGACCAGATGTACAGGATGGTGAGAGGATTCACCAGAGACAGAGCGGGGAACAGAACAGGCAGTCTGACTGAAATGCACTGCTGAGGGGAGCAGTGGGCTACATAGGAGAGGTCTGTTGCACCATGTGGGATTCTCTTTGGCTGGCTGGGATTGAACCCATGCTGCAGAGCCTACAGACAGCTTCACAGCGCTGTGCTCCACTGTCTGTGCCACCAGAGGAGACCCATAAGTTATTGTTTAAATAATCCAGCCTGTCAAACCTAGTTATAGAAGCCCATATTGACTGAGATTATCTCCAATATAACTCAAATACTAAAATAATCAAGTCAATATTTTAAATATTTTAAACCTGTTATTATAATGGGTTAACCCCTGGGGGTCTCCCTGGTGCTACTGGGGTTAAGATCTCAGTGCTATCAAGCTATCACTAGCCACTGTGGCATGAGTTTGACCTCTGGCCAGGAACACATTTGGCACAACATACCTCTCCTATCTCACCTACTACTCTCCTCAGCAGTGTATTTTAGTAGATCCACCTGTTCTGCTCCCCACTCTGTCTCTGTGAATCCTCTTACCCCCCACACCTCTGGCTTACACCCCAGTTCTTGTATGCATAAATAGATAAATATCATCTTAAAAAATAAATAACTGGTTCACCTCTTACGGAAAACAATATGGAAGATTCTCAAAATATTAAAAATATATTTACCACATGATCCAGCAATTCTACTCTCAGGGTTCTATTTAAGTAAGGCAAACTCACTAACTTTGAGACATCTGCACTCCTATGTTCATTGTAGCACTATTTACTATAGCTAACTTATGGAAACAGTCTAAGTTCTGATGTACAGATGATTGGATTAAGTGAGTGTGCATGCACAGAGGTGCATGCTCTCACACACACACACACACACACACACACACACACAATGGAATATTACTCAGCTGTGAAAAAGATTAAATCTCTCTTTTTGCAACAACATGGATGGAAGTGGAAGGGATTGTGCTAAACTAAAGTCCAGATGATTTCACACATATGTGGAATATAAAGAAACAAAGCAAAGAAAAGGAACACTAAACTAAAAGAAACACTAGAAAAGAGTGCACGACCTCACTAGAAGGAGAGAGGGGTGGTGAGGAGCAAGGGGAGGAGAGGACCTGATGGATGGTAGTATAGGCTACCGTACTTTGGTGGTATATATCATCTGTAGTGGTGTGAATTTATACCCCTCAATCATACACAGTGATATAAATCAAAGTTATCTCAACAATAACAACAACAAATAATCTGATTATATATATGTAAAGTCCAAAACTCAAGATGAATTAAAATGAAATAACAATAACTAATACAAAAATAGTAATACTTGAGGGAATATATGATTAAAAAGGAAAGAATTTGAAAACTAATTATAAAATGGTAGATTTGTTCTAAATATATCAATCATTAAATTAAATGAACACTCCAATTAAAACATAACATGTTAATAACATAAACACTCCAATTAAAAATAGATATAAATAGTATGGATAAAGATCATGAGTATCATACCCTACCTTTAGGATAAAATGTTAATAAAACACAAATTAGCTGAATGTAAGTGAGTAGAAAAAAATACAGCTAGAAAATAGTGAGGATACGACTGAGCATAATTTTATTATCAGTTAACTTCATGACAAGCGTATTGCCAGGGATAAAGAGAAATATTATATAATGATTAAGAGATATGATACAGGGTAATTCATCCAGGAGACATAATAATTACAAATGTTTACACAGTGTCTCAAAATACATGAAGAAAATAAGAACACTTAGGGAAGAAATATGTAATCCCACAAATATAATTTGTTAAGATTCCTATTTCAAAGATTGATATAACACCTAGATAAAATATCATTTAAGACGCAGAAATTCTGAGACAACCAGTTGAGTCTAGTTGACACTTACAGAACACAAAGAAGAACCACAGAATACACAGTCTTTCTGAGTGTACCTACTATGGTCAGTAAAACAAGTCTAAATAAAATGTAAATTAAACCAAGATGATAGAGCACACTTTGTGTTCAAAACAGAATTAATTTTGGTTGGAGAACAAGGAGATATACAGAAATAATGGTCAATGGACACAATTTTCCCATTATAAGATTGGGAAATACTAGAGATATAGTGTTCAGTAATTATACTAAATAACAACATATTTTTTTAATAGAGGCATGCTTTATTTATTTATTTGTTTGTTTGTTTTTTTTTGTTTATACATACACTGAGTACAGTCAGAAGCGCGGGAGGGTGAGAGAATTCACCAGAGCCAGAGTGGGGAGCAGAGCAGGCAGAAGGACCAAAGTACACTGCTGAGGGGAGCAGCGGGTGGCAGGAGAGGTCTGTGCACCATGTGGGAGCCTCCTCCGGTGGCTGGGGAGCAGCCGGGGATTGAACCGGCGCCGCAGAGGCCGCGGGCAGCTTCGCAACCCAGCGCTCAACCACTGCGCCACCAGGGAGGCCCAATAACAACATATTATTACTTGAAAGTTACAAAGGAGAGTATAACTAAAATGTTCTCCTCACCAAAGAAAGAAAATAGTAACTAACAGGATGGGGTTGTTAAGTAAAGCTATGGGGAATAATCATTTTGCAATATATAAATGTATTAAATCAATCCATTATAAACATATAATATTATATTTCAATTATGTCACAGTCAAGATGGAAATGAAAATAAATGACCATTTTTTTTTAAAATGCAATACACACGGAAAACAGAAATGTACATTAAATGACAATTTTCCTATTTTGATTATGTCATATCTAGCATTGCTTATTTGTATAATTTTCTGTATGAGTTATTCTCTAATGTATGCCAGTCTGTGTGCTTAGCTATATCTAAGCTACAAGCATAGGAAGACTGATTTAAGCACCATTAAGTAACCTAAACAGGAAAAAAATTCAGATTCATATTATACAGTTTTTTAATTCTAAGTTGTTTAAAATGTTTATCTCAGGGTCAGTCTCTGGCCACCGAATTAGAGAGAAAGGTTTCAATTCTCACTCACAACCTCATCAGGTCCTCATTTTAGCCTTTGGATGCACCATTGCTCTGAACAAAACATTTGATGGTATTCAAAAGCACCTCTTTTTTTTTAAGATTTATTTTTATTTATTTATACAAGCACTGGGTATAGTCAGAAGCGCGGGAGGGTGAGAGAATTCACCAGAGCCAGAGCGGAGAACAGAGCAGGCAGACTGAAGTACACTGCTGAGGGGAGCAGCAGGTGGCAGGAAAGGTCTGTGCGCCATGTGGGACCCTCCTCTGGTGGCCGGGGAGCAGCCGGAGATCGAACCAGTGCTGCAGAGGCTGTGGGCAGCTTCGCAACCCAGTGCTCAACCGCTGCACCACCAGGGAGGCCCTCAAAAGCACCTACTTTTAAAACCAAATGATCCCCATTTAGACTCTAGTGTCATATTATATAAAAGTATTAATAGCTAGTATGTATTAGACTGGCCAATAAAATGGTTACTAGATTTTAACTATTATATAAATCATTTAATGAGCACTTCTGAAAATAATGTTTTCATAAATATTTTCTTAACTATTAGCTGTTATTTAGTATGATTTACTTTCAACCTTTCTTGGAAAACTCTTGCTATTTTTCATTTATCATCATCTTTGTCCTATTTTTCATTACAACATGCCACCACAAATAAAATTACTTATGCAAACGTTTATTTAAATGGTCTTCTCTGGGGATGTTTGCATATTTAGAAATATGAAAGTTCAAACTAAATTCATTGGATAGTTTCAAAGTAAAAATTGTATCAGACAATGTTAATCAGTCAAGATCAACTTTATTCAAGATAATAGGAAAGAGAGACCAAAATGAAGTCTAAACTTAGTTCCACTGAAACAGACAGCAGATTTAAAAGACAAGGGCTCTTGTAGGCTTGCTGTATCTGCCAAATGTCCTTAGTCAGAGGAAAAGCAAATTTTCTCATGTCTTCAAGACAGGCAGTAATTCTGTAACTTGGAGCAAGGCACCCATCCTCAGTTAGGCTTCTGCCTCCCACTGAGAAAGCAAAACCGAGTCTCTATCTTCGTTGATTATATTGCAAAAAATTGGCTTTCAGTACTTAAGAAAGATAGCCCTGGGTGGTAAAACTGGCAAGAGACTTTAAAAAAGACATCTCACAGGGTCAGAGAAAGAATTTACAATTACATAAGTTTTCTAAAGTAAATTTTCTGCACAATGAAAAATTATTCAGTCATGAGAAAATAGGATGTCCTGCTATTTGCAACAGCATGGCTGGACCTTAAACACACTGTACTAGTGAGAGAAGTCAGAGAGAGAAAGAAAGACACTGTGTGAAGTCATTATACATGGACTCTTAAAAAGTCAACCCCCCAAAAAATAGAATAAAATGGTAGCTATCAGTGCATGGAGTTTGGGAATAAAATTGATATTATTTAAGAGTACAAACCTGCAACAAGTAGAGGTACCATCTAATGTGCATATAATGAATATAAACAGTAATAGAATATTTAAGTATCATGATAAATATTGCTACAATGCAAATTATATTACAATACTGTATAAAAGCAACATGCACACATGTCACAAAATGGTATATGTCAAATTTAATTGATTAAAAAAAAAATAAGTACATGTTCTAGGAAAGGGGAGCAGAGGGAATGCTGCTTTGGATTCCTTAGGATGAGAGTCAAGGGGAAGTCTGGAGCCCACAGTCTGGAAGAGCCTGTCACAGATTTAGTCAAGCTAGATTTAGTCAAGCTAACCTTAAAAGGTTAAGGCCTTTTGTTCAAATCAATAATTTAACAATTTGATATAAAAGTATGATAAATTTAACACTTCAGAATGATTGAAGCCACATAACGTAACTAGAGTAAGTTCAAGGAAAGAGTTGGGTGGGCTCTCACTGACTTACAGCAGTGAGCTAATGTATCTTATTATCTTTATGGAATCTGAAGTGAAACAATTTAATAATGTAGTTAATAATTTCAGAAGATGACTTCAGCACATACCTTTTACATAAGAATGCTAACTGAAATAAACTAAGCTAGCATGATGTCTACAATAATTTCACATAGTGCTTGTCTTCTGGAAGAATTTGACTTCATTTGTTAGCAATTTAAAAAGAATCATAGTACAGGTATATGGTTGGAAGACTTCAGTTCTACATTTTGACACTCATTTTTTGAAAAAAGGGTGTTGATATTTTCAGAATGTGTTTCCATTGTTTTCCAGAAGAATATGGTCAACCCATGAGAAGTAAATAATTGACTGAATCATATTTATCTAAATAACATGAATACAAATAAACATTAAAAGAGGAAAAGGTAATGCATTTGCAGATTTAAATTCAAAGTAATGGCTATCATTTCTCTGCTATGTTCAAAGCACTATTCTGCAAGGATTAATGTGGTACCATTATTTTTATTATCTCAATTTTTCAGATGAAAACACTGAGGATCACAGAATTATTTTCTTAAAGCTATGTAGTTCAGACTTTTAGGAACACAGATACAATCAAAGCTCAGCTTACTGCAAATCTCAAGCTACTTTCCTTATTGTATATCCACTATATGAGATAAACTGCTATGGTGATTTTTTTTAAGTGTTTACACTCTATTACAGTGACCATTTTACTTTATAAAGGACAAGCTTAATAAGTTACTGATTAACTAGATATCTTTAGGTAATAGGAATGTCAACAAGAACACCACAATCCTCCACATTAAGAGACTATTCATTAATTCACAGCAATCATTTTTAAATTTTCCAATGCTAAATAGGAACATTGTATGATAAGACAATACTGTTTGGAAAGGCAATTTGTGAGAAGAAACAGCATATTTTCTTTTGGTTATGTAAGAAAGAAACTGAAAAGACAGAATAAATGGTTTACACATCTGCTCACTGCCACACCACTGTCATTGCCACCACTGGAACCAAAGCACAGTAATTTACATGTACACTTCCTGCCACAGACACACAGTACATTTCCACACATATCAGCACAATTGCAGCCAAGATCAAAACTATCCCCTGAGAGTATTCAGTCAGCAAAAAATCTAAATAAGCATTCTAGACTTTGTGTTAAAGAATAGTGAGAATAAAATGTGTGGGAAATTTTCAAATATAGGTCTCTAGCTTCACTAACACCAGCATGATTCTCTGCTAAAAGTAGAAATCTTTAGGTTTATATTAATGAAATTTATTCAGTTTATTGAGTGGTATTATCATCTGACATAATAGAGAGGGTGAAAATTAAGATTGTTTTTAAATATATTAAGTAATTGTTAAAGGGAAGAGAGAGGGGCACCCCACAACCCCCAAACCTGCCCCTTCTAAATAGGTTCTGCCATCTGTGCTGTATCAAGACAAAATATACTCTAGTGCATAAGACCTTTAGTGGAAAGGAGCTTTAATAAAGTTAGTAGACAATAAAGAGAAGAGAAAGGGAAAACAAATAGATGAAAGTTTCCACATCAAGCACCCAATTTACCCATCCCCTTGTGGTAAATGTCCAGCCAAACACATTGGCCCAAAATAGGACAGCTAAAGCCCAAAATCTTGATAACTGCCACTGTTAATGTCCCCAGGGGTCTCTCACCACATCTGTTTCAACCAGTCCAAGAACAAGAAGCAAGTGCAAATTCTTCACCTGTCTCTCTGCTCCAAGTGCCTCCTCCAGGTTTCCTCTGTGTCTCCATCCTGCTTCCTTCCTTCTCCAGTCTCCTTTTCTGCCACTCCTCCTCCCTGCTCAGCTCTAACGTATCTTTGGTGGGCACAGAACCTGGAACCTTCCTTTATCCTGGGGTTCACCCTGTTACATAATGATGTGCCAGGAATAAAAAGAATAAAGTCATATTGTCAAGTTCTGGATGGTGCTTGTGTATCACCTGAATACATGTGACTGAGCTGCATACCCAACAGTGAGAAAAACTTCATGTATCCAAATAAAATTAACCCCTATCCATAGGGACTCCTTTATCCCTGTACTTTTTTTTTAATAGTGATTATTACGTGCTTATGTATATATAGGCATGAATACATATTTCTATGCATATATATAAAACATCCTTAGATCAAAGATTTGTCAAATACCATTTTCTAGAAAATATCTGAATATATATATTTCAACCTTCTCTGGAAATTTACAGTTATTCTGAGATTTAGTTGCAGGTATAGTGTGATAACATATCTAATGAAGTATGTACTTACGTCTCTTAATCATATACAGTATTATAAACCAATGTTACTTCACTATGTTGGTTTTTTTTAAGATTGATTGATTGATTGATTTATACAAGCACTGGGTACAGTCAGAAGCACGGGAGGGTGAGAGAATGCACCAGAGCCAGAACAGGGAACAGAACAGGCAGACTGACGAAATACACTGCTGAGGGGAGCAGCGGGCATGGCAGGAGTGGTCTGTCGCACCATATGGGACCCTCACCGGCGTCCCGGGATCTAACCAGAGCTGCAGAGGCTGCGGGCAGCTTCGCAGCCCAGCGCTCAACTGCTAGGCAACCAGGGGAGGCCCTTCAATAAGTACTTTTACAAAATATTATTCTGAATTTACAGGGGCCTATGATGTATCTATTAAGTTTATCATTCAATATAAAAATTAGTCCTGTTGAAGGATTAAAGTTTTAAGTGCAAACTCTTGTGAATAAAATGTTTTTTTTTTTTTCTTTTTGCTGGTGGCACAAGATGAAGTAAATTGAACACAAATGTCATTTTCCCAAGAAACCTGCGTCTTCAGGGCAGGTTGAAATTTGAACCATCTCTATATTGACAAATTATTTTTCCAAGGGTTCTAACTATTTAGGTTCAAATGTATTGCAACTTATTATATAATTTCTGGCTCTGCAGTTCAGGGGCAAATAGAATTTTAGAAAGACCAAAAATGACAGTAGAAACAACAAGAACTAAAAACCATTGGCTGTTGTTGATTATTAGGCAATAAATCTTATTTGATGTATTTGGTATTTTTGTAACTAAAGTGATTAGTTAAATCTCAAAAGAGAAAGTGGATCCTTATATCTGGCAATCAGGTTTAACTATTGCTTGTATATATGGATGGCCTAGCCTGTGAGTACAGAGATTCTCTGTGAGAGAAATTAATCTGTCCAAAATGTTAATCATCTAAAGTTAGGAGCAAGATTCAGAGTCTAATATAGCTTGTTAAATAAATATTAATTATTTGACTATTATTATTAATCATATGGATTAAGCTTCTCATAGGTATGATGAACTACATAATTTTCCTGTTATATTCTACCTAGATTTCTAAGTTTTGTATTATTGTTTACATATTTCACATGTTAGTAACACACATTCTCCTGACTTCTTACTTTCTTCATAAAAGTAATAAAAATAATGCAGGTAATTATTTCCACCTGTTTCAATATAAAGTGTTTCTTTTCAACGTTGTTTTGTGCAGTGTGAAAACGACAGAAGAAAGGCTTACATGGGAGAAAAATACCTAGAATATTTTGCAGAGGGTTTTGCCACCTACAACCACACAGGGACCAATTACATAGATTGAGGATGGCTTGACAGAATCAAGAATGAGTTCAGGAACCCCTGAGAAAGAATCGAACATTAGATCAATACAGTTCTGGCATAAATGAAAAAAGAGGTAATTAATACAGGAGGCCAACCAGTAAATTAGGGAATCGTGTTAAGGAAATGGTGTGGGGTTTTTGCTGCCCTAAAATGTCCTCTGTAATCACATGGAAAGGCTTAGGTTAGTATGGATCCTTTTCTATAAATAAAGATGCCTCACTTAATTTACAAGATCTACTAGCTAGACACATAGAAAATAATGAAGATCAAAGTTATGACTTCAATTATATTATGAATTATAAAACACAGAAAAAAAAGTTGCAATGCAAATTGGGGCTGATAATCTATGTGTCTGTATGAAATAAACACTTAAGAATAAATTCCCATTTGTCAATATTTTTAATATCTGAAAATTTATACCTGCAATTCTATATATGTAATTCTTCATAAAAACATGATTAATAAGATACATAATAACTCATCTATTATTCTCAAATTGGCCAATCCTACTTTCCAGGAACATCTGAGGATTATTTTGATGTTCTTCTGTTCTCAGATTTTCTGATGCTTTCCCAGTTGATGATTTCTCCCCACAGAGTTAATGCCAACCACACATTTGGCTTTAGTGGTTTGTCTGCACTTGCTGCGTATTAGACCTCATTAGAACTTTCACTTAGTTTGTTATAAATGTTTTAAGGATTGCTGATTTTTTTTCATTTTGTTCCTCTGTATTAACTTATATTTGCAATTTATGTGTTTTTTTTTTCTTAACTTGATCTGCATTACTACAGGCTTATCAACTATAGTATTTCTACCAAAAATTTTTAGTTGTTTGTTTTTATTGATGTAACATTAGTTTATAATACTGTATATGATTCAGAGCCATAAGATTAGAACTCCTCAGACACATGTCACATCACACCCGCCACGCCAAGGTACTCAGAGGCCTCCACCATGGTGTCCCTCTACCCATTAATGATAAAAGATTTTTCTATTGATATCCATTGTCATTTCTCAATCTGTTTCTGTTCACATATTTTATTCCTGCTTATTAGTGATATTACTATTTACTTCAAAGAGCAAATGTTCATAGCTATCTCTGCAACCTCTTCTTTCTAGTACTTTGGTCCTCAAATTCTACAGTAACCCTGATCTTTGATCTCTGCCTCTTAAACTCTATGAGCTACATTTCTGCTTCCCTAAACAGAGGGTCTAAAGAGATTCCAGAGAAAGTCGAAACAATTGTGGAACAGACCTCATTTGTTTCTCATGTCTCAAAACTCATGTCCATACAATGGCTGTCATTGAATTCAACTGTAAAGTATTTTAAACTTGCCAGTTTTTATCATAAATTGCCAATTATTTATATTAAAATTATTAACAAACACAAACTGGATAAATTAAGCTCAAAATTGTGTAAAGTGAATAATTTTGGACAGTACAGATTCAATCTTTATATATAAATTAGTTCATTTCAACATATATGTTGAAGAATGACTACGATTTTTCCATGTGAAGAAAAAAATATGTAGGCTATCCCATGCAAACATTATAGCATCAACAAAGTTTTAGAAGTCTGCTCATGCATGAGTCTTAAAGAAATATCTGTAAGTTTGAGTGATTATACCTGCCTGGGAAATCATGGACTATACAGTGCAAAGCTGTTGTTGTGGGATGTTAAAAGGTTTTCAAGAGAGGAGCTAAATCACAGATCTTATTGTTTAGGCTAAATTATGAGCCTTTCCAAGATATTTTTAAAATTTTGTCAATAAGGACATTTCCTTTTTTTTAAAGATTTATTTATTTATTTATACAAGACTGGTGTACAGGCCAGATGCACTGGAGGGTAAGAGGATTCACCAGAGACAAAGCAGGGAACAGAATAGGCAGACTGATGAAATACACTGCTGAGGGGAGCAGTGGACATGACAAGAGAGGTCTGCCACTCCTTGTGGGACCCTCACTGGCTGGCCGAGATCGAACTAGTGCTGCACAGGCTGCAGACAGCTTCACAGTGTGGCACGCAACCGGCTGCACCACCAAGGGAGGTCCTGTTTTTAAGACTTCAGTTCTTCTTTTAATTGGTGTCAAAGTTTTGTGACAAAGTTCAGTGAAACATATGTAGTTCTGAAAGAAATATCTCAGAGTACCTCATCATGAGCCTAACTAGCCTTCTTGATGTTACTCTTTCAGTAGTCATATATTGCAATATTCAAAGAGTAAACAAAGTTCCTAGAGGGCAAGACCCTTTCAGTGAGTACAAAAGGAAAATATGAAAGGACTTATATTTATTTTATTCTTATCTTCCTTTGCCTCAAGACTATTTTCCACAGGTAAAAATTATTTAGAGTATGGGGTGCAAGGGTTAAGACACAACCTATGAAGCAATCCACAGCCACTGTTGCATGAGTTCGATTCTCAGCCAGAGAGGGAGCAACCCACATGGCGCAGCAGATCTCTCCTGACTCGCCTACTGCTCCCCTCAGCAGTGTACTTTGGTCAATCTGCCTGTTTCATTCCCCACTCTGTCTCTGGTGAATCCTCTCACCCCCCCGCACACACCTCTGGCCTGTACCCCAGCTCTAGTATACATAAATAAATAAATCTTTAAAAAAATATTTAGAGTAGATTGGTCATTTGTCAATATGACACTGGAATCCATCTAACTTTTATCATTTTCATTATCGGAGACAAATTCCATTTTATTCTTTCACTAGGAAGATTCTCTGATATCAGCATGGGCTGAATTAATGCCAAGCAGAACTCTGTATGCCTCATATATGACTATTAGTTGTACTCTTCTCCTGGATGACTAACATTAAATCTAATTTTACCATTCTTAAGTTTACATCTAATTTTAATACTCTAAAATCTCAAATTCCTCTCACTATTAGTATGATTTGTGTCTAATATATGCCATAATACTCTTATCAATGCACTCACAAATGCATGGAAGTATAATTCAAATGCAATGCAAATAAGGTATTAATTCAGAAAATTTAAATAAAAATGAATTTTAAATAGATAAAAATTAAATTAAAACTTCTTGACAAGATAAGCCTTACAGGAAAGAAAGCGATACCATACAAGGCCAAAAAAGAAAGAAGGAGGTACAAGCCTTAGCAGTCTTTGTGTGAGTGGGTTGTGACTACATCAGTGAGATATCACCCGTGCCCACAACAGGTTTCCAGGCCCTGAATAAGGTTGAACACCTCCTTTGAATGATGCAGTAAAATCTTGCTTTTGTAAAACTAGAGCATAGAAATAGCACATTATTTTGTGTCAGCCATAAAACTTGAAGAAATGTCAGAGCAAGGACATTGAAAACAGCCTTTCATAAAAGCTAAAACATTGCTAAGTGTTCTCATTAAGATATCACAGTCCAACTTTTTTTTCCAAATCAAGGAGAGAAAAAAAAAAGAAATTCACAATGTGTTTTTAGAGGATACAAATTATTACCAAAAAAGTGTAAAAGAAAAATTTAAAACACACACATTAAGAAGAATAAAGATTTTCAGATATTTCAAAAGAAGAGAAACCTTAAAAATCTATTAAGAAATACAGATAACTAACTGGCTATGATCTGTATTATACCAGAACCTCAAAACAATTTTCAAAAGGGAGCTTCCTTAGCAAGTAGAAGATAGCCTTAAGTATGAGAACTGAGAACTGAAAAATATAAGTGTCTACCTTTCACTAGCAATAGTCCAGTTTATTGCTGAATCTAAAGGGAATTAATTAGTAAACTTCCTCCATCACTATCGGTTTGAAGTCATGGGAAAGGAGACAGGATGATAGACCTGTGGGAAAGAAGTGTTGGAGGAAAAACATGAAAGTAATAAGAACTAATCTTCATTGAAACAAAACCTATCTTGTATTTTAAAAAAGGATACTGGTACATTAACAGCAGTCATTAATATTAGATGTTCTTTAGTGTAGATCAAAGTATGCAAAATAGTTACCTTTGAAGTTAGATTTTACATTTAAATTCACATACACAGAGTGCTTTTCATGTTCAATTTGTCTTAAATTTACCATTTTTGTATTAAGTAATATCATATGGAAGCATCCTAATTGCTATAAGCATGTAACAGATTAGTGTTTCTTATTTCTAAGAAGTGACAGTCCAGCAAGATTGGTGGGGAGGAGAGATTCACATGAACACTACAAATACCTTTTTAAGTTTTACATTACACAATGCTACCACATCTAAGGGTATTTTGCTTTGAAGTCATCATAGATTTGTATATATATTAAGGCAAAGTTTTGCCAATTACAACAAATTATATTGCTGTTCTGAGAATAACAGTGTTTTTATCCCCATTTCTAATATAGCTATTTGATGAACAGCAATCAGAAAGGCTATGGAACTATTGCCAGAAAACTTTCCCAATAAAGTCAAGGAGTATTTACTTGATAAATGAAGTATAGCCTAATACTAGCCTCATCTTTTGAAGCTCATACACCTGATTGGGTCAATACAATCTCAATTAGTCCTCAGAGAGTAAACAGAGAAGTTTCCAACATTGGTAACTAAAAGCAATCTCAAAATTCATAGATTTATATGGCACCAGAGCTACCATATGTGAATAAGAATATTTGTATTTATAAAACCAGCACATCCTCTTCCTGCATGCACATTGATAAAAGCCAACTACATAATAAGTAGTTTGTTAAGAATCAGAGTGAGAGTTATAAATACATAAATACCTAGCATGCATATATGCATATTCACAATTAAGTTGCTCTTGACACTGAGTCCATAATACGGAAAGGTTATCAAAAAATGCCTAAAGACACTCTTTAACTTCTACAATTCGGATGTCATTGTTAAAGGAACAGCAATACCTGAACAGTACAGACTTAGCCTTTCACATGTGTGTAAATATACATGTATGTATGTATATACATATTTTAGATATAGACAGATAGGCATTAATACTGTTTGAGTTTCCTTTTTCTTGGTTTTCATTCATTGACTCATCTAACTGACACATATTTCACATATTCTGTGATCAGACTGAAGATTTTCTACCCCATAAGATGCAAGACTACCACTTAATTCATGGCATGTTAACTTTAACCTTGCATCAGAGAACATACAGTTTTTACAGATGGAGCTTATACAGTACTACAATTTATCACACTGAGCATTCCCTGAGCCTTAATAATGACCAGCAACCTACTACACTATTGTAGAAGTTATGAGACTTGATTTTCTAATTTATTTAAAGTTGGACTATTTAAGTAGAAAAATTAGATTGATGGAATTATGATTTTACTGCATAGGGAAATCAAGTAATATTTATGGCTGCAAGACCCAATAAAAGAAAGAACCCTAAGAATTTCATAAAGATTTTGTTTTGTAAGCCGAAAACATTACATTATCTTAACTGCCCACCTGACCCTCCAACTTATATAACAAAATGTATGTAAAGGTTGCTAATGCGGTCATGCTGTACTGTCTGAAGAAGACGTGCCTTCTCAGAGGTTCCTTGACTTACTAAAAATACTGAGATTTGACATGTGAGTTGAATATTATATACCAAGATGGACTTCTCTGTAGAATCCAGAGAAAACAAAGGGTCAGACAAAGGCAAGCTGCAAGACTGACCTTTGGGAGCAGATGGTAGATCTGAGACATTTAGGGGGACTGCTGGAGGGGAAGGGAGTGGGTGAGAATAGAACACTGGGGAGGAGAGCACAGTGGAGTGTGGTGGAGGACTGTGAAGTGTTGGATGGTGAGAAAACTATTGTGATCAAAACGGAGGGGAGAAATCCTAGATGTGAAAAAATAGACAAGGTTGTTTAAAAAAAAAAATGAACTGATGCCAGTAACATTGATGAAGAAAAATTAAGAGCGGTATCCCAAATTAAATAGTAAGGCAAAAGAAACAGAAAAACAATACAAAAATACAAAGTGATTTCACAAACATTTAAAACCATACATTCTTCAAGTGATAGTTAAGTTAAAGGAAAAATTGTGAACTTAAATATTTTCCAATATTATTTCTATTTTATTAAGCCCCTATGAAATTATTCATAGTCATTAATACTGAATATGAATATTATTAATGAATATCCATCATTAATGAATTTTATCATTTTGGTGATATATATAACCAAATCCATAAGTGAAGTGTAAAATGTACAAACTATATTTTAGTAAATCATAAGACTTCAAGGAAATGTGTGCTTATGGCTGTTTGCTGCAATCAAACACTGAAAGGATATATATTCTGATAATCCAATGGGTGTTCTTTATTTTTTATTATTTTATTATTTCCTTTTTTTAAAACAAGATTTACTTATTTATGCATACAAGAGCTGGGGTATAAGCCAAAGGTGCTGAGGGGTGAAAGGATTCACCAGAGAGAGTGGAGAGCAGAACAGGCAGATCTACTGAAATACACTGCTCAGGGGAGTAGCGGGCAAGGCAGGAAGGTCTGTTGCGACATGTGGGTTGTTCCCTGGCCAGCCAGGAACCAAACTCATGCTGCAATGGCTGGCAATAGCTTGATAGTGCTGACTTTAACCCCTGCGCCACCAGAGAGTCCCCTATTATTTCCTTTTTTATTTTTTTCAAATTTTTTACAGCATTATTTATTTTTAAAAAATATTTGCTCCCCTCCCCTCCATTGTAGTCCCCATATAATTCCCTTCACCAATGCACCTGTGTGCCATGTGTTCTTTAAAAGTGGAAAATAAGAAGCCAAATTTGGATCATCACTAAGGTCCTATCAAACTTCAACCCGCAGATTATTTTTTAATCTGTTGTGGTTTTGTTACAGGGCAGCCCCGATATAAAACGGGTTGCCTGGCTGTGGTCCTCACCCACACGCTTAAAAGGGGCTTATTAATACTCCACTGCAGTCACACACAAATGGTTAATAAAAGGTTTATTTACAAGGGAACGGGAAATGAGGAAATGTACAACTCAGGGAGAAAATAGGGAAATAAAGTCTTAAATGCATCCTACCCGTTCCACTGACCTGGAAACCCAATGGCACTCTGAGAGCTGGCTGCGAGCTAAGAGCCGTGAAGCCAAAAAGCTCCCCCCAAGACACACATGTCTGTTTTTATACCAAACCTGGCTGCTTAACTCCACCCTCAGGTTCCAGCAACCTTCCCTTTGGTGGTGATGGGATTTGTCTTTCCCAATGTCCTGATGGCTTTGGTCTGGAGTGGGGGTGGAGTCCACAAAGCCTGTATGGAATTAGCTTAGGACATTCTTTTCCCCCTAACAGTTTCAGGTAACAGTAATTAAATTAATACTTATTTAATAAAATAAATAGCTCAAGGGAAGTAATGTTCATTTGGTGCAGTGCCTGCCACTGGGCTAACTTGTCATCTCTTTATTTGCAGAATTGTGAATCTGAAACATATACATAATTGTAAATGAATATTTCCTCAAATAAACACAATTTTAAAAGAGAGATTCTTGGGTTTGAACCTCAGCCCTCTCACTGAAATATTCAAAACATGTTTTAAGGGTATGAGACTCTTAGCAATTTATTTTTTTAAAGATTTATGTATTTATGTGTACAAGAATTGGGGTATAAGCCAGCAGTATGGGGGGGGTGAGAGGATTCACTACAGAGAGTGTGGAGCAGAACAGGCAGATCTTCTGAAATACACTGCTGAGGGGAGCAGTGGGAGAGGCAGGAGAGGTCTGCTGCGCCACGTGGGTTAGCTCCCTGGCCAGCTGGGGATCGAACTCATGCTATAGTGGCTGGCGATAGCTTGATAGCACTATCTTTAACCCCTGCACCGCTAGGGAGGCCCCTTAACAATTTCTTAACTTGTCTATTCCTTGTTTTCCCCATCTGTAGTCGGCAGATAGTAATCGTGTCCATCACAAAGTGTTAAGTGGATTAAATTTAATACATGCAATGTACTTAACATAGCGCCAAAAGGTGGTAAATATTCAGTTAAAAGTAATTACAATAAGTATTAATGCTAGCAACATGAGCAGATTATGTTTTCTATGGAGATGCTTCTCTGTCTCACTTCAGGTGTGTCTCCATATAACAGAAACCAAGTGTTCTCTCTCATGCTGCATTGCACCAACCACAATTAGATTCTTCAAAGTATAGGTCACAGGCAGCAAGGTCTACCTGTCTTTATCTTTTTTCCTAAATCCCTATGTCCATATCTGCTAATCCCTAATATTAAAAATGATAATAAAACTAGCCTTTCAAGACTGTCTAGTTCCCAACTTCTAAAGTGAAATCTTACTCTATAGCATCTAGTACACAATTACAGCAGAACATTCAAATAATGTCTCAAAATTAAACATAAAAATCTCAGAATATTTCTAAAAGGGTTATACATTTTACAAAACAGCTACCAGTCTAAGCATAGCTTTTATGACTTGATATTCATAAATCTGTAAGTATTAGCATATATATTCCATAACTTAGAAAACTAAAAATTGAAGATGCCATGAGCTAGATATGAAGTTGGTGTGGTAATTAGAAAATAGGACTCAGCATTCAAAAAAGATAAACACATGCAATTTGCAGCAACATGGATGGCGCTGGAAGGGATCATGCTCAGCGAAATAAGCCAAAAAGAAAAAGAAAAATACCGGATGGTCTCACTCATAGCAGGAATCTAGAAAACTTAAATAAGGGACCAGGAAAATGAATAACTATAAGAAAGTGAAAATCAAAATCAACAAAAAACTATGAACCAGAGACACTTTAAGGGGGCGGGGGCGGGAGGGGAGGGATTGGGGTCAGAATGGGGGGGCTGCAATTGTATGGGGAATATAACAATAAAATTTATAAAAAAAAATAAAATAAAAATAAAAATAAAAAAAAAATGAACAATAAAAAAAAAAAAAGAAAACAGGAATTTTATTCTCTCATCCAAGTCTTAAAATGCATATCCAATATTAAACTTTGGAAAATGATATTTAAGTGGTCAGAATTACTCACAGGATAAAAGAAGAAGTGAGAAGGGGAGATGCTATAATCTACATCTTTTCACTTGAGTGCAAGATCATTCAGCAAACAGGAAGCTATATTGTGCTTATATGGGTGTCTTGTTATATCCAAGAAATCCAAACAATCTCTAGAGGTTAATCTGTGAGGAGCAGGAGTTTTAACGTCAGTTCCACTGGTCTGTAATCAAAGTCATTAATAAAAATGATGTAATAAAAATATTTACATTTTAGCTTTTATTCTAATCTTTATGCTAAATATCTGTTTCTAAAAACATACTCTGTGTTGAAACTCAGATGTTTATTAGCTTACTTCCATATCAACTATTGTTTCCTCTTTGGGAATAATTAATTTTCATTGCTGCATTTTCACATATACATTGTTTTCTCACAGTTTCTTCTTCAATCTTATTCTTTAATAAAGGATTTTACTTAAAAGAGGATGATAAAAGACCCAAAGAGATTTGATGTCAAAGCAAAGTACCAAACTGAAAAATATTCAAGTGAATTCTGTATTTGCTGTCTTAAAATAAAACTTCAAAGAAAATGATGAAAGATTTTCATGCTTCTAACTGTGCGTGGTATGCATGTGTGTAAACAGGGAAAATACTTCTTTTTCTAAATGATGAAAAGTCCTGTAAATAAATAGGCCTTTACAATTGTGCGTGTGGTTGCCTACTGGTCTCCTCGTTTACACTTATTTTATTTCTGCCTTTTCTTTGGGTGGAAAGAGAGTACCACTCTTTAATAGAGGGGTATTCTGAATCACTTTAGTACAGCACTTAAATATATTACATAAAAAGGTTTATTTAATCAAGGGCTACACTCTTGTGATACCATTCCTGACCCACTGTACAGGACATGGCTTTTAATGCATAAAGATATCTGGCTACCATGACTATAATTACCATAATTTTACACCTATTAATTTTGTCTGTAGAATTAATTTCCATAACTTATGACTTGAAACAAAAACATCCACCTTGTTCCATAGTTACCAAGAGTAGAATTATTATAAACCTCATAAATGCCAAATGTTATTTTTTTCAGTTTTGCTCTCTCTGAATCCTCCAAACTAGTTCCCTCTTATTAAAATTCAAACAGCTGTGAAATGGCCAGGCGATTTGAAGATGAAAGTAAATGTGAAGTGACCTTCATCCATGCTGAACAAATAGAATATTATAAACATACTTTCCAGCTGAAATTACACAAAGCAAATTAAGAAATACCTAGGGCTATAATTTACTACAAAAATGTTTCTTAAATTTCTGACAGTTTCATTTAACTGACTAATTAAATTTGCTTGTAGGCATTTTAGAGATGGAGTCTAATAACTGCACTGTCATTTGGGAAGAAAGTGAAAATTACTTTTTTTGTTAGAAATATGTTGTAATGGTCCAGGTTTTCTACTAAACAGTTGACAAATATCTGTAAGAATTTATGCCCAGTTGTATTAAATGATAATGCCAATTCTATTGAAAGGTGATTAAAAAAAATAAAAGGTGATTAAATGGAAATCTCACATGGAATAGGCTGGGTCTATAAATGTTCACTTTTCTAAGGAAACTACAAGGGGAGAAGTAAACCACATTTCTACAGGAACAATAGCATTGACAGTATATTTGGTTTCCCGTGTCGTAGATATCAACACAGGAGTATGACTCCTTTTACAGTTCTCCCTTTTTGACTGTGTGCTACTCCTTCTCATGAATGACAGAGACAAATCCCATCCCCAGGATTTTTGCATTTCCAAGATGCTAGTGAGAGGCTGTTACAGAGGATTGAGGATTCAGACTTTCTCAGTACACACGCTTTTAAATGGACTGTTGTATGGACTAAAACATTTTTTATTTCACTATAAAAAAAATCCAGAAACACTAACTCTTTTTTTGAGGTACATTATAAAGCTGAAAGGAAAAACACTGAAATAAAGTTTTGCAAACATTGTCTTCAGGTGAATCTGAGAGTAAAATACGCTCTAATTGTCTATAATTATACCCCAAAATTATGGATGGTCAAAACACTGATTTTCTTTTTATTCTCTTTAGAAACAACCTAGGATCTCAGCATATAAAATATAAAACACCTGACAATGTTTAATAATTATCTTCTTTCATTATGTGTAATTGTGTTACTCATTTCATGAAAATGACATTTAAGAGAAAAATGTAAAAGCTATAATTATATAATTATTTTGCCAGATACCAATGCTTGTATGCTCAGTGAAAACCAACTAATTCAGTGTCTAAAATGTCCCTGAATAGACATGCAAATCATCCCCTTTTAGTTTCTCTCTTACCTCCCTTTAACCTGTGAACTCTTTTAAGCCACGACATGGCATTTGCTGATTGTGGAATACCCTTCAGCCCCTGCTGTAATATCTGACACATGGAAGCCAATTGTTATGCATTTGCTGACTTGAGTTGACTGACTAAAGGCAAACTAAATTAATAGGGAGTGGTCTTGAGGGAGGAGGGAGGTTAAAAAAGATAAATCCTCTGTGGTCTTCATTATTCTTGCAGGTCAAGTGATTTCATGTTTTCTCCTGATTAAAATTTTAAAACTCAATGCTCAAATAGATAGCAAGAGAAAATATTTCCATTTATAACAAAATTTACTCTATTATTGGTGTTGATAACTAGAAAAAATGGGGAGGATTTCTACACTTCTAATTTGTTTGTATAGGAAATTGGCATTTTTTTTTTTTATCTAGAAGATCTGAAAATTGAAGTAGGAATATAGGATAAAGAAAGAATAATCACTGAGGCTAGAAAATGGGGCTGGCTAGTGTTTACTACTGTGTTATTATAGATGTTGTTAGGTACACTTGTCTTTGTCCCACTATAGCAGCAACTTTGTGAATTTTGATTATATCATGCAATTATTTTTTTATTGTTTACTTGGAAACACAAGAGATTGAGAGTTTTTTTGAAGATTTATTTATTTATACAAGAATTGGAATACAGGACAGAGGCGCGGGAGGGTAAGAGAATTCACCAGAGTGGGTAGCAGAACAGGCAGATTGAAATACACTACTGAGGGGAGCAGCAGGCGAGTCAGGAGAGGTCTGCTGCTCCATGTGGGTATCTCCCTGGCGGGGGATAGAACTCGCACTGCAGAGGCTGCAGATAGCTTCACAGCACAGTGCTCAACTCACTTTCTAAGGTCATTTTTCACTTTATTTTGATATTATTATAATTCTAACTTTTTTCTTAGTTTTTAAAACTTTGGATTCACATTAGACAGGTGATGAGTTTCTTCTTTTGTGATACTTCATCTAACACAAAGCCATTCATTAAGACAAATTCATTCTGTGTTAGAAACTACTGTTAGTCCACTGGCTTAAAAAAAAAAAAAAAACTCCTAAAGTGATCTGTGCCCCCTCTACCTATGGTATAAGAAAATCAGAATGTGTGGTGACAGAACCTAAGATACAAAATGAAAATCTACTCCTCTTGGGAATATCCTGCTCAGGTTGGATTATGTAAAAACTCATTAGACTTGAATTCAATCCAGCCTTGATAGTTACTCCTTGATACTGTGCCACATAATTGTTCTTGGTGCAATAAACTCTTATCTTTTATAAAAGTAGACCAAATAGTTTTTATTTTCTAGGACTCAAAATATAGGCAACACACTGATGCAAATCAAGAGAAAAATCAAATCTGATTCATTGAGAACCAAGACCTTGGATTCACAAATAGTGCTAAATATTGGTGAACCAATGTCCAGTTTAAATACCTGGAAATGTGAAAATGAACCATTTGTTTTTTTATCAAAGAATCTTCTGAATCATACTCTAGGTGTTAAGTAGTATGCTATGAAAAAAGGAGACATGGGCAATGTGATGACAAATATGTGTGGGTTCAAAATGTTTGGAAGTCAAATAACACTGTTTTCTAAAAATTTTACTTTGCACTCAATATCTTCAAGGATTCTGGTTGCATATTTCCATATACTTAATGACTGCCTACTGCAATAATGTCCTTAGAGTTTCTGCCTGTCTTACATAGGCAAGCATAGTAGCCCTTAAGCTCCCACTCACCAAAGCAACAAATAAATGTGGAGCACATGCATAGAATTAAAAACTAGATAGAGAAATAAGATTCATGCAATAAAATTATGTGAAAGAGGGAGGAATGTTTGCTTAGCAGCAGGAGGATCTTTCCAAATTAACTGGGACTATCAACTCAACATACAATTAGGTTTTTAGGAAAATCTGGGTCTAAATACCATAAAGGTTGGTGTAAGAATCAAGACTTTTTCTGGTATGGGTTATAGAAAGTTACACTAAGAAACGGGGAAATAAGCAACTTATTGGTTCCTGTGACTAGGACATCTGCAGATTGACATATAGGCACTGCTGGGTGAAAGTGCCCAAATAATACTTAACCTAAGTTTCTCCATATATCTTCTTTACTGCTTTTCTCAGATGCTCCCTTTTTCTGTATTGGCTTTAATGTCACATCGATGGACTATTCATGATGATCCATATAGTCACCAACAGTTCCTGAGTCTTTCCCTTCCAAGTTAACAATGTAGTAGATGTATCCCCTTGTCACTCAGTTCCCACACATGCCAGTGACTTCTTATCCCAAACATGTTTAATCTCTCTTGCTAGTGGCTTTCTGTGGCTACTGGAATATGGGAAAGCTGAAAGTAGGGAGGCGCTAAGACCTCCTAAAGCCATTCTAAGCTTTGAGGTGTGTTTTACACCATCACATAGAAGTTCCCAATTGGAAAGAGCTCCAGCTTCCCAAAGCAATAGCCTGCTCAATGGTACCCCTTACAGATTGTTTTTCTATCCCTATTTTCCTTCTTTGGATTACCTCTCAAATAAATTTATTTTATTATAATTCTTGCTTAAAAGTACACATGGGTATACAACCTAACACAAGCACCCTCAAAGGAAAGATGTTTTTTTTTTCTCTTGTATAGATAAATATGCTAAATTTGGACTACTCTGAGGAGATCACATACCTTTTCTTTTGCAAGGACTAGAACATGTGGAACAAGCAAAGCATGATATTTCCACAAGAGACTGGTACAACTCATAAGTGAAACAACAATGGACAAGGCAGGAAAAAAGGAACATCTACTCAGACTTTCAAATTTTATCCATCTTAACAATTTAGAATTCTGAATCTAAATAATCCCACAATCAATTATGACTTATTTTTAGGTTATTAATTTGATACATATCATCTCACATTTAATGCAGTCTCTCTTGGAACATTAACTGAAAAATCAAATTATATGTTAGAAGTTACAATTCATTATTGTTTACTTGTGATTGTATTATTTTGTAGTGATGTAACACTGGTTTACAGTATAGCATATAGTTTAGAGTTATAAGATCATATCTCCTCAGATGTGTTATCAGAATACACCCACCACCAAGGCGACCATAATTCCCTACCAGAGTATATTGGGACTTCTCTATTACTTTTGCTTTTAGAAGGAAATAAATATGCAAGATGTTGATGAAAGTCAGAAAGAATAGAAAGCTGGTATATTGCATTTACAGATTCTGGTAGAATTCTCAGCAGTCAACACTGAGTCAACTTTAGTACAAGTAGGACAACTTTAGCACAACTCTAGCACAACGTATTCTAAGTATTCTCTATCATGGCTCTCAATGGAAACACAGAATAAGACTGGATTTTTTTCTTTTGCTTTTCTCTCTTTTAAGTCTAAGCACACCTATATACTCTGAGGCTTATCTCAATTGAAAAGTCACTAAATCCTGGTGTAAGACCCATCCACGGAGTTTATTCTGGAATCAGATATAGAAGTAGAAGGGGAAATTAACATCCATGGAGCTTATTCTGGAATCAGATATAGGAGTAGAAGGGCATAAGTATCAGGGTGATCTCTATACCCAAAATTTTACTTGCTAACTGGAAGGGATAGAGAGTGAAATAATTATTTAAAACATTTATTGTATGTGTCAGAAACAAACTACACATTATGGGAATAAAACCTGGGGGCAGCATATAGACTGAAGTGAAAAATAAACACTGTGACCCAAAGCAGAGAATTATATTTAATAGTATCAATATATTTTCTTGGTAATAAAAGTCATTGGGTATCACTAGGGGAAAGTGAATAAATTCAAATTCACCTTTGAAATCCTGGACATTATTTTGTCGAAGAATTCCTGGGAAGATACAGGTCATGCAATTTATATTCAACATTAGAATAATGAATGGGTTCTTCTGATACTAATCATACTAACTAGGAGGACTTCTCTAGCTCACCAGGATTAGACATATGAGAAAGAAGTTCTCTATCTAAAACTCTGCATGTGGTTGACCTCTGCTATTTCAAGCACAGGCCATGAACAGGGTAGAGATTCAGGAAAGCTAAAGAGGTACCAATACACCCACTTATCATACAAAAACAAACAACATAAATAAACCCCCTGACTCACTCTAGGAGGAAAAGTTCTATACATTTGGACGCCACTGGGTACCTAGCAGCCCTCTGAATATTATTAAAAGAGGGACATAATGACCTCATAATAATGGAAGAAAATGGAAATTATACAAAAGGTAGCATACCAGATTTATTCGGCCTACTTTAATTTCTCTTTTTTTTAATAAGCATTTTTAAGGTTCTAAGCACAACCTTACTATCTCAATGTCTACAACATTGCATGCAGTTATAGTCATTTAGGGATTGGAGAATCTGTTTTTGTTAAACTTAACATCATTTGGTAGGGAATATATCAAATTCTGAGAATATTTCATACTTGAGGATAACACTTTATTTACTGAATTAATACAATGAAAGATTTCTGAAGCCTGAGAGAGAAATTATTGTCCCCCCACAGATCTATAGGAAGTGAATCACATAGGATCCAGGGGCAGATGATATCACAAAAGAGCTTTGAGTAATTTCAAATTATTTGATGTTCTTCTAAATGTTCTCTACATTGTCGCTTGAACAGGCATAACACCTACTGAACCAGACAAGAGGACAAGTGACTTGAGGAGGAAAAGTTAAAAGAATGATAAAGTCTGCTATCTAGAGAATTATATCATCTCGACTCTCCTGGTACACACAGTCATAACACGCCTTGAGTATGACTGGAAAGTGTCCTATATAGAGAACGCCCAATGTGTGACCTTGGGCAAGTAACATCACCTGCTCAAATAAAATCAGAACATCAGAAAGTCAGAGAAGGACTTGAAAGTTCTTTTTAGCCTTAATGTGTTCTAACTGTGTGACCCTCCACAAACAGAATTCCTATGCTTTCATAGGCAACAGGGAATTTAAAATAAAATGAACATTCTTCATGAAGCCATTCAGTCAAATGAATCACTTGCTGTAAGCCATTTTAGGGAAATGTGCCTGATGCCCATGCCTTCTGAAGAAATAACAGTACTTTAGTTTTAGGGTGGTTTTACAGGGGAGTGGATGTGATCGAAGAGGACACCACAGGCCACGCAGCACCTCTTAGCCTTCTTTCCAATGCTGAACTTCAGAAATGGCTAGAAAGGGAAAGAACATAGTTTTCCTGGTGCTTGAGACAATAGAGAAAGCTGAGGCTCAAAATGCCAGGGTCCGCTCTTGCTTTGGCACTGATGTGAAACTTAGTCTAAAATAATATAGTAATCATTTGATTTCAGTCATTTTATACATGAAATTTTTTCATATCTGCTTCTGTCTTTCACAGATATATAATGGGGTTGGAAAAAATCTGTGAAAGGTCTTGTGCTGCAGCAAGGCAGAAGTCCACAGTGTTTGTCATCATCGTTATGTGGCTGTTTATTTCTTTTCAGTGACTCCATTTAACTCATAAGTGCAACCTCCCAGCTTGAAAAACAAATGCCCTTTCTCCTTGGAAATACATTTCCTGTGTTCTTAGGGAACATAAGATTAACTGTTGGACATTTCAGAAGGCCATTTTCATGTGATTTCCTATTTTTAAGCTGAGGAAGTTATTTAAATTTCTACTTTCTCGTGTTCTTTTTGAAATTCAAACCTCATTTCAATTAAATCTTATTAGACACCACCAACCATACTTTTATATGCAGGTTTCAGACAAGAGCAATAAAAGGGAAAAAGAAAAATGATGCTCAGTAAAAGACTGTGTATCATGTTCAAATATCAACTCTTAACACACTGTCATTTAATGCATATAAAATGCCACGAAGGTTATTTCTCCTTCAGGATTAAATCATGCAACTCATTTTTTTCTTTTTGGCTCACAGTGAAATTTGAGAAACCAAACCTCATTTTAAATTTTATTTCACATCCAGAACATTTGATTAAAACACAAATTTTGTGCCTATGTATGTGAAATCATCTGGCAATAATGATAGCAGTTCCCAATACACCAGATACTGTTTTTAAAGTAGGCTTATTACTATTTGCCAGGCATTTACATTAATTAAATTAATCTTCACACACACACAAAAAAAAAACACTATTCACTATTACTGTTGTTTTTTTTTTTAAACTCTTACATTATTGTTCATTTTTGTACAGCAAAAATGTTTCTCCTGTCCGGGGTATTCCGCATAGTTCTCTCACTACCATACCACCCATGAACCATCACCATATTCCCTTGTGTTCTTACTTCCCCTGTTTTGACATCCCTCCCTCCCTGTCCCTTGCTGTGTATCTCATATCCATGGTCAGCTTGTAAGTTTTGTCTTTTTCTTGACCTTTTGTTTGGTTTCTTTATATTCCACATGTAAGTAAAACCATCTGATATTTATCTTTTTCCTCCTGACTTACTTCAGCTAACAATCCCTTCTAACTCCATCCATGTTGCCACCAACGGCATGAGCTTATCTTTTTTGATCACTGAGTAATATTCCATTGTGTCAATATACCATGACTTTTTGATCCATTTGTTTGTTTTGGGGCATTTGGGTTGTTTCCATGTCTTAGCTATTGTAAATAGTGCTGCAGTAAACATAGCAGTGCAATATTCCTTTCAAATTAGTGTTTTTTGTACTTCGGGTAGATTGCTAGGAGTGGAATTGCTGGATCATATAGTAGATCCATTTTTAGTGTTCCAAGGGTCCTCCACATAGCTTTACATCTTATACTATTGTTGGAAATATAAGCTGGACTATCACAATTTTATAAACAGTCCATCCACCAAAAGATTCTGTTGATGATGTGTAAGACTGTTCCTGAATATCAATAGTGATCTTATCAACATTGCCACCTCCCATGATATGCTCACATGAAGTTTGTGGTAACTGAATCAGGAGGGGAAACTGGAAAGCAACCCTTGAATGAGAACTGGAAGGCACAGTTTTAGTTCTGGTCCTTCTCTTGACTTATTCTTTGAGCCAAAACAAGTTATTTAACATCCTCAGGTCACAGTTCCTCATGGCAAATAAATAAATAAAGCTGTTGGGAAACTGGATGGATAAAGCTTTTTTCCCAAATTACTAAATGCAGCTTTTAAAACTGTAAAGTGCTCAATTTGTCTAAAAATGACTGATGCAATCTTATCCAATTAAGTGAGCAAACATGTTTCATTGCTATAAAAATATAGAAGAATACATATCTTGTATATTTTATTAACTTGATTTGGATTTTTGGTATGGAAAGATCTTAAGGAAAAAACAACAAGACATCAGGATATCCATCACAAGGGGTCATATATGAATAATAACAAAATGAGTGGACCATATTTTTGCACTTTGAGTTCAATATATTTTTTTAATTTTTTTTTAATAGAGGCATGTTTTATTTATTTATTTGTTTGTTTGTTTTGTTTATACAAGCACTGGGTACAGTCAGAAGCGCGGGAGGGTGAGAGAATTTACCAGAGCCAGAGCGGGGAGCAGAGCAGGCAGAAGGACCGAAGTACACTGCTGAGGGGAGCAGCGGGCGGCAGGAGAGGTCTGCGCGCCATGTGGGACCCTCCTCTGGTGGCCGGCGAGCAGCCTGGGATCGAACCAGCACCTTAGAGGCTGTGGGCAGCTTCGCAACCCAGCGCTCAACCGCTGCGCCACCGGGGAGGCCCTATTTTTTAAATTTCTTTTAAAGATTTATGTATTTATTTATACTAGCACGGGGTACAGTCAGAAGCGCCAGAGGGTGAGAGAATTCACCAGAGCCAGAGCGGAGAATAGAACAGGCAGAGTGATGAAGTACACTGCTGATGGGAGCAGCGGGCGGCAGGAGAGGTCTGCGCGCCATGTGGAACCCTCATCCTGCAGCCGGAGATTGAACCTGTGCTGCAAAGGCTGCAGGCAGCTTTGCAACCCAGCGTTCAACCGCTGCACCACCTGGGAGGCCCAACAATATATTTTTGATTTTAAAGAAAAAAGGAAAAGGTGTCTTCATGAGATGAGTAGGAATAACTCACAAGTAGGAATACAAAAACTCTTGGATATTAGGTACATTATAAACTCCCAGGTTTTAAAGAAATGTTCTGTACCTTTTTTAGCATTGGTAAAAATGAGAAAGTGGGAGTGTGCAAGTGAACCACATGATGAAAGAAAGCATGCTTGCTATAGTCAAATTTGGAGAGAGATGGAATCAGACTCTAAGGTGGCATAGTGGCAACCTGTGACACTGACAAAAGAGGTAAAGGAATATCTTCCTGGGGTTCATTGTGCTCTGGCTTATCTTCTTTGATCAATTACAGCAATATCACCTCATACATCAGGAAAGGGGGAAAGAGGTTAATGATGTCTCTGGGCATGCATGGGACAGGATCTTTACTTTAGATAAATTATATTAATACATTTATCAAGCAAGTTTTACTTGTGACACCATCACATCTGTAGGACGAAGTTCAGGGATATATAACATTCAAAAAAGGAGACTAAATATTATGTTGTTTGAGTCAGTTAGCAACTGACATATTAAAAACAGATCTTAAGATAGACAGAATAAAATATCAGGATATCTGTCACAAGGGGACATATATGAATAATAACAAGAAGCTATCACATATTTGTAGTTTGAGTTCAATATATTTTTGATTAAAAAAGAAGGAAAAATGTCTTCATGAGATGATTGTGAAATAATACAACAATGATAATCATAAACATATTCTGATAGTTATGATTTAATTCAGACAAGAAAAGGTTTATTTTTTCCCATGATTTGCTAAAGCTAATTACCTAGGAGATGCACAAACATGTTAATCTATAAGCCTGGCTGCATAACATACTTCAGTATCAAAGCAGTAAGTGTGGCTACAGCATGTCTGCCCAAGTGAAACTGATAACTGTATTCCCTATTTTTTCAGAAGGGAAACTAAGACTTGTACTGCAGATTTTATAGCATTATATAACTTTAACGTAGAGCTAAGATTTTAACTAAAGTATTTTGTTTAACATTTAATTCTTTTTCCTATTCTACAACATTAACAATGATGGCTTGTATGAAACTCCCTGACAACATAATGTCTGGATTAGTAGACCTAGAAACAGCAACATGGATGGAGCTAGAAGGGATTAAGCTCAGTGAAATAAATCAGAAGGAAAAGGGAAAAAAAATCAGATGATTTCTCTTATGGGAAGAATATAGGGGGACCAAATAAGGCATCAGGGAAAATAATAATAAAAAATACAACAAAGCAATACAAAAATAAATGGACAACTATGAATTGGAGATGTTCTGCGGAGGGGGTGGTGATGGGATAAGGATCTGGACAAGGGAGAGAAGAGCACCAGGGACTATGGTGATGACATAGGGGTGAATTGGTAGTGGGAATTCTATGGGGACTACACCTTAGAAAAGAAAGCAAACAATGTAAAAAACAAAAATTGATGTAAAATATATATAAACTATAAAAATGGGAAAAAATAGAGCTATCTGAGATAGACATCTATAATCAAAGTTTTTCACTTTTTATCCAGATGTATTTTGATATATTTCAACTGTATTGTTAGCTCTATAACTGTACATAATGATACTATAGCTTTGGTTGAAATAGAGATTCTATTTCTAGGAAAAACTTCCAAACTTGTTAAAAAATGATTCATTTTAATTGATGATATCTTTATTTCTTCCTTGCTGTAGGCCATATGTTAAAACAGAAAGAATTTTTATTTGAGACAAAAAGATCTGGAAATGAATTTCTCTTCATGCACCTACCATCTGCATGATATTAATCAAACTACCGTGATGGACCTCTCTAATGGTCAATCAACAATTTCAGACTGTCTTCATCATGCATATTGCCAGATTCCTCTGAGCTCTGCCTGCCTGCCAAGATCTCTTCTCATCTTCTTTGCTTGATCCATCACCAATTTTTTCCTCTGGGTTTGTGGGTATATATAATCCTGACTTATAACCATTCCCAGCCAGACGAAAGCCAATTAAGTCTCAAGCGACAATGCTGCAGGGATAGATATTCTGGACACTGATCATCAGCCTGGGCACCTTGATCATTATTCTGCCAATTCCTTCTGCCAAGCTTGGACATCATACGTCTTCTAGGCCTCTGTTCTGACTCCTCTTCTTCCCTCATCTTCTCAGTGAACATTGAGTACAGACAAACTCATGTTTCATCACAGCTCTTGGCTGTCAGTTCTGGCATTTACAGTGCTCCTCTATTTCATCATAATCAGGCAATGGCTTAAAAAATACTTCAAAAATACTTATTTCTGAAAAGGAGATCTTATGTAAATCCTCTTATCTTCTTGAAAATTTTCTATTCATAGCTAAAGAAAACAAACATGCACGTAACTCACTGAAGAAAATATAGATTTCAAGAGTATGTAAATATGCTTCCTTATTGTTCCTTAATTAATATCCCTCATAAATGTTCAGAATAGATTCAGAAAAAATATCCAGAATAACCTGTTAGTAATATTTTCCCATAATTCTCCACAATGTTCTTTCCCCCTGAAGGCTGAATTCTATGGACGTTAGCCTGAGGGTAATTATTTCTTTGACTTTTAGTTCTGTTTGGCCAAAAAATCCTTCATTAATATGAGCTACCTTGAGAGTGCAGAGTGAATGAGCAGAAAAGACTGAGGTATTTGTGCCCTAATTCCCACAAGGCAAAGGGTAAGTGGAGACTGCATTCAATTAGTTGGGAAGGTCCTTGCTTACACGCAGCAGCTGTCACTAGATCATGGAAAGAACTTTGTCTCCCTTTCCATTCTAGTCTCATAGTCCTAGTACACTTTTGTAAGTGGTACCATTAAATTCTCCTTACTCAGTTTGAATGAGTCACCCATTTTTTATGGGACTCTGACCAATCCCCAGCATTTAGTTGAATTGAACAGTGTCTACTGTAAGTGCTCAGCTCCATTGTTAGAAATAGTTGGTCCCTGAACAGAAAAATTGATAGAAATAGTTTGCAACCCTTCTGTCAGGATTTTAAAGCGCAATTTCTCATTTAAGATAGTAATACTCTATAGATATAAAAGCAATCAAATTTAATAGAACACTTTATGTTCTTTATGAATGTTTAAGACTTAACATTATAAAAGAATATTTGAGGTGAAATACTGAGTGATATCTTTCCTTTCTTATTCACTTTCTTTCATACTTGAATTAAAAAAACATATTTTCAAGGCATGAAAATACCTGCTCAAAAGTCAGGTTGTCAGGTTTGTAATTATGATCTGGGGAGTCTAATATTGATAATTTTAGGCTTTGAAGCTGCATCATTAAATCAACATCCTCACAACTTTCACTCAACGTATATAGCTGATGAATAGCACATGAACTATCTAAATAATCATGCCAATACTCATGTTAGACTTCTTCCCAAAAAAGTCACCCTGGTCTTTGCTTGGGCAATATGCAAGATTGGACTATTTTTATATTGAAGTAATCATCTAGATAGATTTTTCTTACCATCCAACCCAAATTTTCAACTTCAGAGATATTTCTATTTTGCCTATCATCCAATTTATAAGACCAAACTACAACATTTGTTTAATAATTATGCATCAGTTAACTTTCTGAGTTTTCTTGAAAGGTATTCTCGTAGAATTTTCAACCACAATCTTAAGATGACGTTGGGTGATCATTACAGCAGAGGCTGTTGACCCTTCAAGACTTTTCCCTTTTTCTTGCACATTCTACCAACCCACATTTCCCAGGCTTCCGCGCTTTGTTATAGTAAAATGACCAGATTTTAGCTCATTCAGAGGATAAGTTTTGGTTTCATTCTTAAATCTGGCCTAGGAAAACCTCACACCAAGCACTCCTCATGCACTTTCCTTTTGCTGGGAAATCACCTGCAGATAATCAACAAAGTGACATGAAAACCACAGGGGAAAGACAGTATTGTGATTTCATCAGTGTGGGTTGCTAACTAACTGCGTGGAGCAGAGCCCCCTCCTCCCTGCCTGGAACTGCCTTTGATTGCAGCTGAGCAAGAAATAAGTTTCTTTTTTGTTTAATCCAATATACAGTTTGGTCTATTTGTTATAAAGCTTAGCCTACCATAACTAACACAAACAATATGACCAAATTAATTATTTCTCATTGATGGTTTAAAATGTTTTTATCATTTAGGTAGTCAATTTCTTTGGTCCTGTATATTCCTCTCAATACTACATTTTTTCCCTTTAACATAAATGTGCTCAACAATACAAGTTTCATAAACACTTTTAGTAACTATTTAAAGTAAGTCTAATAATTCCCAGCATTCTGATAAGTTATTGGAATGAGTGCAAACAGATGTATTTCCTGTCGCACAGATCTTGCTGACTGGTAAAGGATAGAGACTTTAATCAAATAATAGTAGAAAATAAGGGTATATTTGGAAATGAATTTAATTAATTTGAATGAAAGAGTATTATAAATACCTGTTTTGGTCTGGCAGAAGAACAATGCTTTGATAAAGTAAAAGTAGAAGGAGGCTTAAAGTGAATAAACACAGGTGTAGATTGCATCCAAAGCAGTAAGAAACATTATGTGCAAAGATCCTTCTTTCTCATTTTTTCTTTAATGTAACAGTTTAATAAAGTACATTTTTCCACATTTATCTTCCTTGGTTCAAGATGCCACTCTGTTACTTCCTAGGTGTATAAAAGATAATGTGCCTCATTTTATTCACCTGAAATATTTGGGAAATGTTGGTAAATATTCCCTGCTGTTATTGTTAGGATTAAATTATATAATTTATAGAAAGCATGTATCATAGCACCCAGCATGTAATAAATGATCAATAGCATGCTATTTTTATTTTAACTCAGAAATGGGGTTTCCTATTGCTCTTTTATCTTCTTTAGCATATCTGATTGATATAGAATAAAAAATAATGAAGATGTGCCAGGCATTTTAATAAAAAACATGAGAGTCACCTTACAGGAAGATGACTTTCTGGTGAAAGGAGAACCCCAAAAAACCTGAAACTGAGGAGAGTAAGATAATAATTGGAGAAAAACTTAATTTTTGATAAAATTTGTTTCAGAGAATATACTTTTCCAAAGGTTGCAAAGTTTAGAGAGATATAAAGGCAAAACTATAATTACCTCTACTTAGAATGGTTAAAAAAGTCATTTAAGTTTTGTTTGTAAACTATTAATGATCCTGGTAGCTATTTCCTTTTAATTTAATTTATTTATTTATTCATTCATTCATTATTATTTATTTATACAAACAAGCACTGGGTACAGTCAGAAGTGTGGGAGGGTGAAAGAATTCACCAGAGCCAGAGTGGGGAACAGAACAGGCAGACTGACAAAACACACTGCTGAGGGGAGCAGCAGGTGGGGCAGGAGAGGTCTGCACACCATGTGGGACCCTCGCCAGTGGACAGGAATCAAACCGGTGCTGCAGAGGCTGTGGGCAGCTTCGCAGCCCAGCGCTCAACCACTGTGCCACCAGGGGAGGCCCTCCTTTTAAATTTAGATGCTAATCTATTTGAAGTATTTGCTGAAAAAATGCTTACTTTTTATTAAAATTAGAAATCACAACTTTTTAAAATATATAACTATGTCCTCAAATCAGTGATCTCAGTGGAAGTTACCCCTGCTAGTGACCACAAGTGACCTGGCAGAATTATTATGCTGGAAGTTATTAGTAATGGCACAACAAATCTTCCAGAAGAGAAATCCAATATGAATTATGTCTATGAAACCTTCCATATATCACCTTGTCAAATGTGGTCCTGTGGATCACTATGAGGTTCAAGGATAATAATGGCTAACACTACGAACAATCACTATGTGTGGCCACTATTCTAAAAAAAAAAAAAAATGCTTTTGATATAATTCCATTAATTTTTGAAATAACACATTGGCATTATCATCTCAGTTTTTTAGATGATAATAAGCACAGAAAGGTTAAACTGTTTAAGCTTACTTAGGTACTTGGTACCTGCCTAAGTAGGTACTTATTGGCGGATGTGATTTGAACAACCAATATCTGGCTCTAAAAGCCTGGATGCAGCTATTGTGCCAATTTCTGGGTCATCGTGGTCTATCGTATAAAATTCAGGCTTCTCAGCATGGCAAACAAGCTCTTCCATGATCTGGCCCCACTTCTTGTTACCTATCTTATCTCTCCCTCTCCTTTCTACACCAACTAAGCTCCAAAAAACCTAGAAAATTGATTGTTTTTCACAGACCTCTCTCCGTTTTTCTACTTATCTTTTTTAGAACTCTTACATATTGGTGTTTTTTTCTTTTCCTTTTAATTTGTCACAATCTTAATTATGGTGAGCTCAGCTATGTGGTATCTTCTCTATGGAATCTTCTGAGCTAGCCCTATTTATGAGGCAGAAAGAAGTCTTTTCTTTATTTTTCTTCAGGAAGAATACTTACTAACTCTCAGGTATTTATTTAATAGGCTAACTCCTAAGCTTCCTGAGAGCAGAAATTTTTCTGTCTTCTATTGTTTCCCTGAAATGACTGGTATAAAGCCTTGAATAAAATCCATGTTCAAAATTGCTGCTTTGAATTAGGTTCATAATTCCATGACTCTCTCTCTACAGCACTGTAAATATTCTAAACAATTATGAAGAATCACTGTTCATACAAACCTGGTGACAAATCTTTTAATTACGATGTTTTGACACTCTAGCTATCTAAAATCTGTATAAGAAACATAAAATAGTTGACCCTAAATTATGTTATGTGGTAAAATATGAATGTTTCTAATTATCCACATATATTATCAAAGATGACTCAAAGGCTAAGTTGAGCTAGTCAGAAAGCTAAAGGTTATATTATTTCATTAATGTAAGGTGATCTTGACATTCAGACATGATGATCGAATCAAAAAGACAAGATTATATGTTTTGTGCTTTGAGATTATTATTTTCTCCATTCTCCATAATTAACTACAGGCAATCAAATGCATGTTTTTTTAAAAGAGATGTTATGGTATATACCCTAAAAATAACATCATACATGCTCATCTCGCTGATAACACATTTGCATTTTATGTACTGTACACTGCAGACTGATTCATCTCTGGCAAATTGTGTATAATATGACACTTCCCTTACTTAGTATTTAAATTCTCCTAACAATATTTAATTCTTTATATATGTAGAATTGTCCCTAGCAGTCATCGTCTTACACTTCATTTTTTTTTTAGTACATAAGAATTTAATGAGAACATCCTGTTCATTCTCTCCAATATGTTCAGTTCATTCCCTCTTTTGCTCTCATCTATTTCTACCTCATAATTGATAATTACAAATGTTTATCTATAACTCAATTAGACTAGTATTTTTAGTCTGTCTAATTTAATATGTAGTGGGTGAAAAGTGCCTAATTCAACAGGTTATCAAAATTGCCCTTGTTGTTTTAACTCATAGAGCCACAATGGTAATACATACAGAACCAATTGCTTTTGCATCAAGGGAAACATTCCCAAGGGCAAGAAACTATTGTGGCTCAACTCTCCTTAAGTGGGAGTATTTGATTATGTGTGCTCTCAGGGACTTGTATAAACCAGGTGGAACAACCAGGGAGTGCTTAAGTTTAAACACCATTACAAGAGAGATATTGACAACATGAATTTTCTCTACAAAAGAATTACCCTGCTGTGCATAACCACACATTTCAATCAATTTGAGATATTAGCCAATCAGTTCAAGCAAGTTTAGTTTTCTTAATGGAGCTTAATCAGATTTTACAGAAAATACTTTATGCAAAAGAATTCACCAGACTAGTTCTATAATTGTTTTTCTGTTTTCTGGCATGTGGAGATCTTGTTTCTTTAGGCAGGTTTCCATACAGTGACATGCTAAGATTTAATATCCTCAGCTTTAAGGTGCAGGAAGTGAATCACACAGGAACACAGCTGCGGAGTTTACAAAAGAGGCCCAGTGCATATATTCCATGTGGGAAAAAGACCCCCAGCTGCCCCACACTTGCAACCTTTCCTTAAATACCCCTTTCCTTTTTATACCTCCTCCCATGGAGACCCTGATCTTAGCTACCCATTGTGGTACTCATCCTGGAGTTTGTTATCACTTTATTCTTACGTTACAGGATGAAGACCATTGTTATGGCCACAGCAAAGGGCACCATTTTCCCTGCTTTCATTTCGATGCCTTCAATGTCTCAGCTGCCTTTGATTAAAACTCGCAGAATGGGGCCTTCCTGGTGGCATGGGCGGTTGAGCACAGCACTGTGAAGCTGTCTGCAGTGTGGGTTCAATCCTGGCCAGCTGGCGAGAATCCCAAAAGGCATGGCAGACTTCTCCTGTCTTGCCCGCTGCTCCACTCAGCAGTGTATTTCGTCAGTCTGCCTGTTCTGTTCCCTGCTCTGTCTCTGGTGAATCCTCTTACCCTCCCACGCATCTGGCCTGTACCCTGATTCTTGTATAAAAATAAATCTTAAAAAAAATAAATAAAACTCGTAGGATGACATGAACCAGAATTCTAGAATGGGGTGCAGCCAGAAGGAAGGAGGTAGGCATTGAGGTGAAACAGAGAGAAAGGAGAAACATGTGGAGGGGGTGCTTCTGGTCCTTAGTCTTAGTGACTTCAGTGTTTTGGCAGTAGAGACAATGGCAGTGGTTATCTGGTGGATTCAGCATGTATAACACCTTCTGATTCTTCCCTGAGCCAACTCTCCGCACATCTAACCCCTTGCTAGTGGTCCCCTGCCCAGAGGTGTCTTGGACTTGTTCTCCTGGCATCTTGCAGCTCTGAGCCCTGCCTATTCAAGATGCTTGCCCAAGAAAGAATGAGTGATCAAAAATTTGTTTGATCATGAATTTTTCCCTTACTGTTTTTCTCTTTATTCCTTTTCAATGTCTTTTATATTAAAGATCTTTTATGATACTAGAGTGATTGCTTTCTTTTGTGTGCTAAGCTGTCTGGGTCCTTAGGATGGGCAAAATGGGTTGTCCCTTACCAGCTTGGGGTCTGTGGGTACCCTTTGGTTTTGCCCAATATCAAATTTTTGTCCCTGGACTGAGAATGAGTTACCCAGTTACACTTACCGGAAAACTATAGCTGATACTGGTTATTCTCTTAAAGCTGTCCTTGCCATTCTAAGGGTCATCAATCTTTTTTAATTTCTATTTTGACTGAAGATTCATTTGCTGGAGTTTAGATATCAAACACACTTAATTTTTTTTACAATAAGGATGAGGTTTACCATATTTGTGTGTGTATGCATATGTGTCATATATGCTTATGTGTGTGTATATATATATATTTAGTGATACATATATATATATTTAATGACACAACAATGTTTTGACTTATCTTTCTGGAAACATGTTTAAGGCAATTCTAACAGCTGATGGAAATATGCCATATCTGTCTGAGAACTAAGAGACTAATTATTTTTTGCCTCGCTAAGGTAAATGGGTGGTGTTCTTTGGTGTGGGCATGTGATACCTATGCCTTGCACATCTACACATCTATACACACACACTCATAAAGATCAAGGGTGGATAGTCCATAAATGAAATAGATTTTTTTCTTTACATACTGCCAAAAAAAAAATCATTTAAAAATACTTCTTGGATTGTGCTGGGGGATCAATTTAGTACAAACATTAAAATAAATAGTACTTTGTAAACATAATTTAAGAGAGGTTTAGAGGCATCTATGAGAATTCTTGATTCACTTAGGCACTGCTCCCACTTAATATATATATGGCCTGTAGCAGTGTACATTTCATAGATCATTTACACTGCTCAATACATTTGAAGAATATTAATAAGGCTGAAATAATAGATAAGGGGCTAAAGAAATTCAATATAAACATGGGACAGAATGAACTTTCCAACCTCTCTTTGTTGAGGAGTTAAATCTATTACTTAGAATTGGGCAACAAATACACAGAAAGGATCTGCCACAGGGTATTCAGATTTTATAATATCAGTGACAATAATAGGACCTTGTTGTAAATCTGAGAGCTGGGTTTAAATTAAGATGAAATGCCCTAGATCAGGCATTAGATAAAGCTGCCCATTATATTAATTTTAATTAGATTCTCTGCCTTCTTATGTTCTTTGATCTGAGCTAAGTAATTAAGCCCATTTTACTTTCTAATTGGATTATAGAACATGTCTTGCTAAATCCAAAGATAAGAGAATGTATATGTCATAAATACACACTCCTTTCTTGTGGGTATCCTATCTAAAGAATAATGCAGTGGATGTAAGGATATTTTTTAAAATTTGTTGACTACAATACTGCTGATCTTCACAGGGAAATTGTAAAACATGACTATTTACATTTACATATTGTGTCCTGCTGAGGCAAGACTTTTTAAAGGAGAGGATTTTGGTATATGGGAGGAAGAAATTTTCGAGTGCAAAGAATTTGAATGAGGCCAGTATACAGAGAGATTCAGGGATTCAAAGACAAAAATGGAGCTCTCTTCAAAAGGGATCTGCCCCTGTGTCAAGGATACGGTAGATGCTAATGGATTATGGCAAAGAACCAGACATGATTTGATGGTACTGCTTTATCTTGAAACAATTATTAGACTGAAACTTTGAATCTTATGTTGGAAATGAATTTTGAGCTTAAAAATAATAATTTTGATTGACGGAGACTGTATTTCTGGCCTGGTGATATGATTTTGTATGATTCTTCTCATTTTATCTTAATATTCAATCACTGAAGTAGAAATTACTGAAGTAGGTGTTTTAGTTAAGCCCACACAAAGACTTGACCCTACTGGTACCTTTCAGATGCGAGTCTTGAACCATGTCTATATGACTCCAAAGTTATGTACATTTCAGCTACTACCTCTTTCTGTAGTAACTCCAACTTAATCATGAGTTTGAGGAACATCACCCAAACTCTCTTTTCTCATTTGCAAAGTGGAGACTGAAGTCCAACATCCTTAGGGATGCTATATAAATTGAACATTTATATTTTAAAACATGATTAGTGTAATATCATGGAACATGATAAGCTTGTCAATATATTTCTTCTCGCCCTAAAGACACAACTAAAGGGTGGAATTACCTGTGGTCTGAATACAATTGTATTTATCTGTAACATTGGTACCTTCTAGATTGCTCTTCTAGCTTCCCTTTCACTATCCTAAATTTTATTTCCATCTATAAGCCAGAATCATCCAATAAAAATAAAGTCAAGTCATGCCAACATTTTGTCTGAAGTGTACAATGTCTTTCCACTACATACAAAATACAATTCAAATTTTTCTTCCTACTACAAGGTATGCCATGATCTGATTACACAACCAATGAACTTTGTATCTTATCCACTCACCTGCTCCCCATACTATTTGGAAGGACTGACTTCTGGGGCTCCCTGAAATACTGACATGCTCAATCCAGGACACTTGTATTTACTATTGTTTCTTCCCAGTGTTGCTGCCTCTCTTAATTCAAGTCTCAGTTAAAGTGGCTTTCTTTAGATGCATTCCCTGACCATCCTATACAAAACAGCAGAAACACTGCACCAAAACAGCTTTCTTTACCATTTATTTACTCCTTAGCCTGCTTGATTTTTCTTCACATCATGTATTATTCACTTGGGTTCTATAATATTTGATTATCTTACTCTTACTAAAACAGATTCCATGAAGGGGAAAAAAAAAAGGAAAGGAATTGATTTGCTTTTTTCACCACAATATCTCCAGAGCAAAAAAGGATGACCAGCACATTGTGCAAATTCAATTTTAAGAGTAATGATGAATGAATGAATTAGTGGGCATATAGTAATGCCCATTACATTGAAAGCACTATTTTTGGCTCTATGAAATAAGTCTAGTTTTCTAGGTACATTTTCCAAGGACTTTTTTAACTTTATAAGACACAAAATCTTCTATAAAGACTGATCCACCACACTGCTAATAAATGAATAAAAATACTTCAGAAGAAGGAAATAGCTCTGTTGAGGAGCCCCAGGTGCATGGCTTCTTGAGCACATTATCTGATTATTACTAATATCTGTATTTCTCTAACTCTGAGAACCAGGCACAGATGTTGATAAACATCTGTGGTAGCATGAAGAGATCTTTAATGACATTATGCTAAGTGCAAAATTCAGACAGAGAATGACAAACACTATATTATTTATATATGGAATCTAAAAATAAATCAAACTCAAACAGAGAGAAGATAGAACACTGAGGGAAAGAAATAGAAGGTGCTGGTCAAAGGGTATAACCTTTCAATTACAAGAGGAATAAGTTCCAGGGACTGAATCTCCAGAATGATGATTATAGTTAACAAGATGTACTGTACACTTGACAGCTGTTATGTTATGAGATGTGAGATTTAATGTCCTTACTGTAACAGCAAAACAGAAATTCTCTGAATACTGTGTTAACTAACCTTATTTTGCTAAACAAATTGCAATATATACTCGCAATAGAATTATATTATTGTACACTTTAACCTTCCATATTGTTCTATGTCAATTATATATCAATAAAGCTGGACAAATAGGATGGAAGTTCATGATGAGGGACAAGTCATTCTATCTTAAGGCAGTAATGCTGCAGTGCAAGGATCTACATTACTACATTGGTATTCCATTGAAAATTAAACTCTGAACTGGTACTTTCATTTTTTTTTACACTAAGCAAATATGAACAGTTATGTTTTTGAGTCAAAGTGAAATTTTAGGGGAAATAAATTATTTCTTTAGGATAAATGTTTTCATACATCTTATGAAGATACATAAGTATTATTTTTTATTTTTAATGATTGATTTATTTATGCATACAAAAACTGGGGCACAGGCCAGAGGTGTAGGGGGTGAGAGGATCCACCAGAGACAGATTGGGGAACAGAACAGGCAGATCGACCAAAATACACTGCTAAGGGGAGCAGCGTGAGAGTCAGGAGAGGTCTGCTGCACCATGTGGGTAGCTCCCTGGCTGGCTGGGGATCAAACTCATGCTGCAGAGGCTGTGGATTGCTTCATAGGTTGTGTCTTAACCCCTTGCGCCACCAGGGAGGCCCCTGCATAAGTCTTTTAACAAGGTTTATATTGTATTCAATTTATTGTTTATCTTTAGAGGTATGATCTTTAAAGTAGGCAAGTTATAAAACTGACAATTGCAGTTTGGGAAAAGCTAAAAAGATTGAACAAACATACTTGCTATTCAAAAGAAATTGAGGAAATGGAAAATACCCTTGCATGATAGAATTGTTAGAAGTTACATCCTAACTAGGAAAAAAATTACACCTTCATTATTATGACTTGAAGATTTTAGCTTTTCTTTCTGATACCAGAGAAAGGGAAGAGTATAAAGCATCTCACACTACTGGGAAAGGGCTTTGCTCTAGACTGAGAAGAAAATTAGTCATGAAATGAAATATCCAGTGCATGTAGGTGGTTGGCAAAATAAGAATATTGGCAGCAAGATCTCATTTACAACCTAAGTCTTTTAGATAAATATAAGATGTAAGTCCAAAGAAATGTGACTGATTTAGGAAAAACAAAAAAAAAAAGTGATGGAAGAATCGAAGTGGACTGTGTCCCCTTTAAAAATCCATGTAGCTCCTTGGTGGTCTAGTGGCTAGAATTCAGCACTTTCAAAGAATCCAAGTAACTATTGTCACCTTTTGTGTGATCACTTTGAAAATGACACACAAAATATTACCCAATTTCCACTGCTCTAAACTATTTTAGCTCTAACTCTCAGAGGGTGTTGAGAATGTTAGGATATAACACAATGGAAAGAGCTTGTGATCTGAAGTTAGTCACAGGGTTTCTGATTCCAATTCTGCTCCTTGGAAAGGATTCTACATTCAAAACTCCCAGGAATCTCTGTGATTTTTTTCTTTATATTATTTTTGTAACAAATTTTTTGAGGTAGCATTGATTTTCAACATTGTGTATGATAGGATATGCACAGGTTACCACCTCTTTACAGTTGATGAAGGTGATATTAAAAAAAAACACATACAACACCCACTATTTAATTATCAATTTTTACTTTCTTTTGTTTCCATGAAAGATAAAACCCAACTTCATTGTCTTTAACCAATACAGTCATTATATTTTCAAATTTCTCACTAATTCACATGTCCCACTTTTACATGCAACCACCCTGACTTCCTTTAATGTGCTAATAATAACCTAATATGGAGTTAATTATTAGCATGCATAATATGTACTTAGTTTATTATTAGCATATATAAGCATGTATAATACATATATTACCAATGTGTGTTCTGCCCTGTTTCTCATTCATATAGTATTTCCTAAAAAAATACTCTCCCCTAAACCTCAATTTTTCCACTATTTTCCCCATCCTTCACCATTCAAGCAAGATGTGCCTTTGAGAAAACCCCATACTTCTAGATGGATGTGGCTCCTTGTTTTGTGCTTTATTAGAAATGCTTTCTTAAAAAAATATATATGTTTTCACATCACAGATCACACTTATAGCATTTAGTTTTTTATTTGAGGACAGAGTTTTATCTTGAAGTCTTCTACTAAATACCCCCAGTATCTAATAAAGAAGGTATTTTGGGTAACTGTCTGTGAAATAAAAACTACAGGATCATTCTGCATTCCATCTAAGATTTTTAATACAAATATTTTCAAAATCCTCCACAGTGTGAATAAGGTAAAAACCAATGGACTTTTCTGATTAAATGAGAAAACAAAGTGTTTTGTGTTATATTATGCCATTTATTAGAAAGAGTCCACTATAAAAACATTGTGAACAATTTTTTTCCTAAACTCACTTTTGCAACTTTTTATCCTCTGGGTCTTTTTTATGTGATATTTGATTTCTTTTCAAATTAATAGAATTTTTCTCTCTACTTCCCTTGTCCTGCTTTTAAAAACTCACCAAAAATATAATGTAGCTTATGTCTTTGATGCTGTTCAGAACTTGACTGATAAAAGGCTTGCAGTTATCATTTTTGACAACTGGATTTAATTTAAATTATCACATATTGTGCTATTATTATCTTCTTTAATTGGTGTTCAAATTTTAGCTGCCACATAAAGAATAATTATAAAACTTTATTTTTTCAGTGTAACCTCAATATAGTTTCAAGCCAGACTTCATAAGCACCTGTCATTGGTTCTGTTTCTTTTTACAATGAGACTATTTTATATCTGACTTTCTCATCTCACAGTCATACATTTTGTACCACTCTCTCTCTCTCTTGCTAACATGTTTGCTCTGACTTTGCAAGCAGGACAGATCTTGTTGATTTTCTATTAAACTAGGTAGAGAAATAGCCTTGTATTATTTCCAGAGATACTTGGACTTCCCAAGTCATTTATCAACTCTTATTACTATGAATGTAGGAGTAATTGAAATTTTGTGATATCATCACCCACTGATGTGACTTGAATTCTCATTCTGATACTTTCCTATCTCTTGTCATTATCCAATAACTTCTTCTTGTAATTTATGTGCACTCTGAATATTCCAATTCAGTTTTTTTGTGATATGAGGCACACAAATATTCCACAATGCTGCTGCAGTATATTTTACAGAAGGGAAGGAAAGTACATTTTATAACAACCATCTTATTATTAGATATGCTCCAATATGGAGCATGTGGGATTAGAGAGAAATTGAAAGTTGAAGCCTCCCGCTTATCTTTTTTCTTAGCCTAAAAACAGAGAGCACCTGTAGCTAAATGCACTAAAATATGCCCTATGTGGTATGAGCCTTCCTCCACATGGTAGGCCAGTTCAGTCTGCCATAAGCTTGATGACTCAATGAGAGATAACATACAGAAGTGTTTAACCCTAGCTCAATAAAAATGTTTTATATGCTAATGAGTAGTCACTTGTTCGTTACTTCCAGTCACCCACACAAAAGTCACAAGCTTGGGGTTCTAGGGTCTTCTAACTGGTGAATTCTCAAATTTAAGAATGTTGACATTTTCAAATCCAGGGATTGAGATTATTACATGTTAGGTAGACTTCTATGAAGAACCTGGGAAAGTCATACCCACTCATTGGTGTCTTTCAGTTTGTTGGTTCAGCAGCTAAACAAGTAAATAAAACTGAAACAAGTCACCATGCACCTCAGTTTATCTGTAAACAGCATGCACGATCTATCCTAGTTCACTTAAAAACATTTTTTTTTCAAAAATAAGACTTTTTTTTAAAAAAAGATTTATTTATTTATGCATACAAGAGCAGGGGTACAGGCCAGAGATGCGGGGGGTGAGAGGATTCACCAGAGACAGGGCGGGGAACAGAACAGGCTGACCCACTGAAATACACTGCTGAGGGGAGCAGTGGACGAGGAGGAGAGGTCTGTCGTGCCATATGGGTTGCTCCCTGGCCAGCCATGGATCGAACCCGTGCTGCAGAGGCTGCAGATTTCTTCATAGTGCGATGCTTAAAACCTTGCGCCACCAGGGAGGCCCCAAAAATAAGACCTTTTTAAATATGATTTGAAAAATTATTTTATTAAGGTAATACTGGTTTGCAACATTGCATATGATATATAGGTATAGGATCAACCCCTTCAGGTGCTCATCACAACATATCTACCACCTAAGTACTGAAATTCCTCCACTATAGTCCATTGTGCTCTCTCCGTATTTTGTTCTTTCCCTTCTCCCTCCACTCTGGTAGCATCAATTCTGAAAAACATTTATAGGGTTAGTTATTGGTTTGGTTTATCAAGCCCTTAGTTTTGTTTCTCTGTAGTACACATATAAGTGACACCATGTGGTATTTGACCTTCTCTTTCTGATTTATTTCATGGAGCACAATTCCCTGCTGCTCCCCTTAGCAGTATATTTAGTCAGTCTGCCTGTTCTGTTCCCCACTCTGGCTCTGGTGAATTCTCTCACCCTCCCATGGTTCTGACTGTACCCAGTGCTTGTATAAATAAATAAATCTTAAAAAAAAAAGTATTTATCTCCCTAAGGGGGGGAAAAAAAAAAAGCAGGTCCTATGATTTAATGCCTTAGACAAAACTAATATTTTCTACATTATCATTATTTATTGTTAATATTTCCATCACCATTTTACTCTGTTTTGATGTGATTTGAATGAGATTCTTACAAACAAAAGATATAAACCATCTTTGCATTCCAAGTCTTATAAAGTGTTCCATATATAGCATTTGGGCAATGCAATTTCAATGGGATTGAATTCAATGTAGCAGATTTTTATTATTCACCCATGGTGCAATAAGAATTTTTTTATGAATATATGATGATGCCAAACAATGGCAGAGTAGTTTTATGTAATGTGGTTTGGAAATTCAATTAATTCATGCAAATCATCTAATCTTTTTTGAAAACCCAGAAGTCTAAGAGCTATTACTTCTCAGAAAATTTTGCTTATGCTTTAGAGCTGTTGCCAGTGGAATTTCTCCAAAACTCTTCTCATTTTTTTTTCCTCCACATAGCTGACATTCTCCAGATTTCATCCTTTGCTGAAATCTCCTTTTTCAATTCATAACAATTTCTTACTCTGAAACTCCTGCTTTAATTATTTGTCTCCATTTTAAGCATGAGTGGCTAATAATAAATATAGCTTTTATAATTTTGTAGTTTATAGTTAATGAAATTGACTAGTGCTTATTGTTTAATTAGAAAGTACCTTTAAATGCATAATGACATCCACAGAAACAATACTGAGTTCTAAACAAGTGAATTAACATTCAGATTTACTTGATATCTAAAATAATATTTCTTAGTTAAAATATTGACCCGTAGGGCCTCCCCTGGTGGCACAGCGGTTGAGCACTAGCTGCAAAGCTGCCCTCAGCCTCTGCAGCACCAGTTCAATCCTGGTCTCCGGCAAGGGTCCTACATGGCAGCACTACAGACCTCTCCTGCTGCGCCCACTGCTCCCCTCAGCAGTGTATTTCATCAGTCTGCCTGTTCTGCTCCCCACTCCGGCTCTGGTGAATTCTCTCACCCTCCCGTGCTTCTGACTGTACCCAGTGCTTGTATAAATAAATAATTGAATCTTTAAAAATAAATATAAATAAAAAATTAAAAAAATATTGATCCCTAAATTATATACAGTATTGTAAAATATTGTAAACCAACATTACCTCAATAAGAATAGTACAATTTAAAAAAATAACGTTACCAAGTCTTGAAAACAGTAAAAATACAAATAAAACATAAGAGGTATGTTCAAGGTTATATGTCTCTATCTACTAAATTTAAAAAGGTGAAAATGAAGTCACAACAAAATCCCAAAGCAGTTAGCAAAGTATCCAGAATGAAAGTCCTACTTTCACAGATTTCCAACTGAGGATTTCATTTAGTATTATATACACTTTCTGGGGGAAAAAAAAAATGTAGCTACCTGAATACCTGGTCAGGTATCTAATCTGCACTACAGCTAAAGAGTTTTCCTATCTAGACATTTAGCTATTTTTGTTCCCAGCTGAATTTTGGGGCAAAATATCTGCTCTTCTTTCTTAATTCTGGAGTACACATTGGAAGTTGAGATTAAGTTTGCTTTTGATAGTTCTGAGGAAAGAAATGTTCATTCATACTTCTGTTTGTACAGTCCTTGAATATTAAAGAAATCAGACATTACTTCTGAGAAGAAATGTAGCTTGATACAAGCAATGGATATTATTGACTGGCTTTGATGCAAGCATGCTTCATGTGAATTATGCAACTACTCCTGGCAACTATCTGTAGCTGAATTTATATGCTCTGTTAAACATCCAATCATCGAGACAGCTCTTGCTACCCCTGCCATCAAAAAACTGTATTTCCCTCTCCTTGCATTTAGTATGTGCTTTAATACCTTGCATTTATTCAAGCTTGCTCAGGCCAAGTTTTCTATTTCCTCTTAGTACTATACTGATTATTCACCCATGTAACTACAGAGAGAATTAGCATCAAAATGGAGATATGAAGACCAACCATAATAAAGATGCTATGAATACTCAAATCGTCAGATCTGAAACTTTCTGCTTTAAGAGTCTAGCACATAAATGTCAGAGAAAAGCATTAAATTTAGGATTTATGAAGAGAAATCTGATGCCATCCTGTGGGCAGTTAAGGAAAATCTCTAGTTTTTTCTTTTTTCCAGGGCAGCTATATATAATAACATGCAGACCAAAAAGAGAAACACATGTTAAAAATTCAGAAAATACATCTTCCCTAACGCAAACATGTAGTCTAAAGAGTTTTTCAGATAATAATTAATAGAAATATATCTGCATATACACACACACACAAATGTAAAGAGGGGTTAACTAAAAGAATAAAACCAAAATAGTAACAGTGTTTATAGCTTAATGGTGTGATTTTTAAAATTGGAATATGAGTTATGCTTTTATAATTATGAGAAACATTATTTTCAACTTGTACAAAAAGTTGACAATTTAGCAACAAAATTCATATTTTTCATATTTTGAGATAAGTAGATAAATTTGGCATACAATATTTTATAGGCTTTTTCTAGTAAAGTCGATATATCCAGAAACAAAGGAAATTTCCTACTGAATATGAACACAACAGGTAGAAGAGATGTTATGCTCAATGAACTCTGAAAGGAATTAATGTCATCTTACTCTAGTCAGCAAACATTTTTGAGAGCCAGTAATGTGTTAGACCCTGCAAACATGGAGATAAAACATAAGATTTCCATCTTTAAGAGGTTCACTGTACAGTCAGCATGAGAGAGAAATGGTAAGGACCATGATGAGGGTCAACCAGGGACGCAGGGGCAATACAGGAAGGGCATCCAACTTAAACAAAATGGGAGGTGCAAGTGAAAGAACTCACATGACCCCAAAATACATAGTTGCTGAAGTGAATTGAATTTTCAAGATCAACTAGAAGTAATAGGTTTACCCATTAAAAGAGAAAGAGGGAAAAAATGTCAAAGTTTTGACAGGCAGAGAAAATAGACACTCCGAAATACTAAGGCATAGAAAGTACATGCTCGGGCCTCCCCAGTGGCACAGTGGTTCAGTGCCCACAGCCTCTACAGCAAGGTTCGATCCACAGCCACCTGCGAGGGTCCCACGTGGCACGCAGACCCCTCCTGCCACCCGCTGCTCCCCTCAGCAGTGTACTTTGTCAGTCTGCCTGCTCTGACCCCCGCTCTGGCTCTGGTGCATTCTCTCACCCTCCCTTGCTTCTGACTGTACCCAGTGCTTGTGTAACTAAATAAATCTTAAAAAAAAAAAAAGAAAAGAAAGAAAGTACATGTTCATGCCAAGTTCCCCCTATAATTACACAATGATTTAAAAGAACCATTTCTTTTACTACAGCCAAGGATCCCTTTCCAAATTGGCATTTTTTTTTAATTTCTTGGGATGATTTAAAAGAAGACAAAATAATTTGAAATACATAATCATAAATGATTTTTTTAATTAATGGCATAATTCTGGGGCAGGGGATAGAGTGCTCATACTTGTAAGCACTCTAAGATAACTGTAAGACAGGTTTATGATAAAGATAAATTATTCTTCCTTTGTATGATCAATTCTCATCCAGCCTCACCACCAGTCCTTATTCTATGATAATGTTTAGAAGAATATTTATTGATTCCAAGGGATCTAGCTCTTAATTCAAATATCTTAGGAAAATGTCATATCTTCTGGTAATTTTTTTTCTTGGGAACTATTAGCATAATATAATGTTTAAATTGAAAACTGGATACTTGAACTATACTATGGAGAGCAGTAACAATTCATGAAAAAGCCACCCAAAAGGAGCAAAGCAGATGCATCCTTTGAATGACTCCCAAGTTAGAACTGAACTAACCATTAACTAAATCACTTGAATCATTTTTAATAAAACATAATTTCTATATTTAGCAGAGAGAATACAGATTCTAGACTTGAACAGTAGAAAAAAATACTATCCAAACCACTGTACTTTTCAGGCTACTTATATGAATTAGTCAGGATATTTTAAAAGGGAAAGAACCCCATCTCATGGAAACAGAGTAATTTAAAGGTTCTTGAAATCCAAGGAAGATTAACAGCTTTCTTGGTAAAGTGTAGGCATGCAGCTAAATCTCAGAAACTCTCAAATAAGGATCTTCAGTTTTGTTGCAGCCTCTGTCTACCCTGTGTACATTTTGCCTTGCGAATCCAATTTTTCCATAAAATTGCTCCTTAGCTTCATATTGGCAGCAATCACCTCTTGTATTGAATTTCTCACTTCCAACTGAAAAGATCACAGGCAAATACATCTTAGCCAGCTTGTTCAGTTAGGTGTTGGATTTTTTTTTTTTTTTTTTAGTACAGGATTTAGATAAGATCCAATAGCCAGGAAGAGGGCAACGTAAACATCCTAAAAGGGAGAATAAATCAAAAATTTCCACTAACGTTCAGATTATAGTCTAAAGTCTTGAGTGATTTTATAGGTGGATCTAAAAATTTTTATTTACACATTTATGATTTCATGTGTCACTGTACATATGACTAATTTACCTTTGAATACATTTTCCCATTTTGGAGACTACTAATATATCAAAGGATATTAATGTTTTGTTGAACATAGTATAAGAATTGCTGCCTACCAGACTTTAGCTCCACACATCTTTACTCCTTTCTCATATCTGAATTTTTCTGCGATAAATGGAGTAAGTACATGGCAATGTTAGCTCTAATAGTAAGAAAATAACAAAATTGATGCAGGAGTAATGCAAAGGTTAATTATTGGTCATTTAATCTAAAATTGAGTTTTTCAAGCAGCTAATAAAAATTTAAAGTATCAGAAATGGGAGGTTTGAGGTAATTTATTGGGACCATTTTAAAGGAAACAATCAGCAATTGAAAACAACAAACCAGTGTGGATATCTGGAGCATATAATGTTACTGGAGCATATAATGGCGTGTAATGATGGAGCAGAAGGTTGTTAGGAACATGTGAGCCGTCAAGTCTGATTGATTTTAAATTTTGTTTAGCACTATTCCTGGTGGTGCCAAATCCTATAGCATGCCCTTGGGGGAAAAGTCACCTGCTTCCCTTGGTTCTCTGACTACCAGTGAGAAATACTAGTTATCTTGGGACTGCAAGACGAAGTGTTCTCTATAAAACTGACACATAAATTGGTATCCACAAACCATGAATAGTTATAACTCTCATTTACACAAATCAGGATTCTGCTATTGAAAATCAACTACATTTTAGCTTCTCATGGACTTCACTAACGTCAGGATTGCCTATCTCTATTTTTCCAATGAGTTTACTATAAATAAGTATGTGCATTATTTAATTGTGTGTGCATATGTGTGTTTGTGTATATATATATATATATATATATATATATGTTAGACCAAGTCAAGAGGTAAATGAAATATAGTCCCTGAAATATCTATATCATACTTATAAATGTAAGTTGGCAGGTGGGTGAAGATAAACTGCCTTTAGAAAACTCCTCTTTTGCTTTGTATCTCCTTTATCTCTGTTACTGTTTTTTCTTCATACATTCTCCATGTCTATGAAGGTCTGAACCCAACCACTGCCACAAATCTTCAAGTCTTACCCAGCCTGTTTCTCAGCAAATGACTAAATCAATTGATTTACATATAACAAATCATTATATTAAACTTATACAATGCTATATGTCAATTATATCTCCATAACACTGGAAAACCAAATGAATAACATCAAATCAATGGATTTGAATAAACACTTGGAAATAGAGGAGTGACCTATACCTGCGCACCTGGCTGAGTATGTTCCACTTCAAGTTGTCACACCTTATAGGTCTTTTTCAGTGCAATTATCTGTAGGGCTCTCTTTAGCTAATAATCTATGCATCTACTGACTAGAACTTCATGTTACCTCTTCTACTCTATTTAAGAGTGGCTATTGTTTTTTGCTTTAAACAAAAATGCTAAATTATTATTTTGATGTGAAGTCACAAACTAATACAGCCAAAATTATACATCAAATATAAATGTACAGTCTAATTAATGATTATATAGCAAACACCCATGTAACCAACATGTAGGTCAAGAAATCAAACTTTGACAGCATCTCTGGAACTTCATGTATATCCCTTTCTGATTAAATCTCTTCCACCAACTAGAAATCACCACTCTTTTTGTCTATAGTCTTTGCTCTCCTTCATAGTTTTACAACCTACATTTTAAGTATTATGCACCAGTAAGATTTAAATTTTTCTCTCTACTTGAACCTAATAAAATTGATTTACTCTATTTTTTTCTTTCTTTTCCATGCTGTTTTTGTGAGCATGCATGCTGTGATATGCAAAAAATTACAACTACTAATTGGTGAATGCATGCTATTTCTTCATAGAATAACTTTGCAAATAATAGTCTGGTATAGAAAAGAAGATTGTAGTTGCCCTTGGTAACTAGATGTGAAGATACTGGACATATTTTCCCTCTACATTTATCTTCTAAAGGAGAATGTAGTATACCTCTCTGTACTACTTGGCTTACAGAGGCTGAAAGTACTTTTTTTTTTCCTTTTTTCTTATCCTTTGAGGATGAGGGCCATATTCTGGGGCTTGTACTTGCCAGCTGGCTTTTGATACAACTCACTGGCAAGAACAAACATAGAATACAAGCCTAGAAATAGACTTTGAAGTAGGTCTTCTATGCTCTGCAGGGCAAATATCAAAGCTAGTTTGGTTGATAAACCAAAGATATAAAATTTTACCAAGGTTCCCACATAAGAGGTTCTATTCTATTTGACACCTAATAACTCCTGATATAGTCTGAACAAAAAGGAGAACTGTTGTAGTATTACCAGTATAAAATATTTTCACATTAGCAAAAATGAGACAAGAAGAAAAAACAGATTGCATACTCTCCATTCATAAGTCCCTAGATGTTCTGATTATAGTTTTGCTATAATAAGCAAATGGCTTATAAGATTGAAGCAAGTAAAAAGTTCTCTATCAGAAAACATCCTATACTGTAAGCACTTATGGACCAATATTATAAATGTAAGACATGGTGTGAGACAGCCACTTGTTTTACTTCTTTGATGTGCATGAACATTAGATATGTACAGATAAATAACTAAATCATGAAGATAGGCCAATTCTAAGTTTGCCCCAAATTACTGATTTTTTTTCTGATTTTGCTATGTGGTTCATTTCTCCTTGCTAAAAAATAACCCTGGTCTCTGCAAGCATGCAGTAAGGTTTTTGTTCATCTTTAGTGTGTCATGACTGAGTAGAAGAGGAAAAACAATTAAATCAATTTGAGGAATGAGGCAAAATTATGCAGATAATTAAAATAATATAAATGTACAATATACATTTTAAATTTGTCCTAAAGAATGTTGTTAAATTTGAAATAATCACAAACATCTAAACCTTGAAATATATCCTTTTATGTTTAAGCTAGGGTCTTATAAATATTTTTCACATTTTTTAAGATAATAACTCTCTTCTTTCCTCCCTTACTCCTTCCTTCTTTCTCTTTTCCTACCTGACTCTCTCCAGTCCTGCTTCCCTTCTTCACCCCTTTCTTTCTCTCTCCCGCTTTCTCTTCCTCTCTGTATCTGAGCATAGATTCCCATTTTTGATACATCCATCAGTTCCACAATATGTGTTGAATGCCTACTGATAAAGTACTAACCATTGCATCACTTACTGGAAATCAGCAGTGAACAAGGAATGAACAACCAAGTCTACATTCTCATGGTGTTTACAGAGTTTTCACTTCTTTGAGGGACGATTCCTTGTATCAGTCAAGCCTATGTTTTTCCTTGGTGCCTAGAAAAGGACATTCACTCTGCTATACTTTAATGGAAAAACATTAATGAATGCAAAACATGCAAGTGGAAAGAGCAAATGAATGAATGTAGCCCTTCACATTGGAAAAAAGTAGACCTGTCCTTGATAAATTATAATTAAAGGAGCACCAGATGGCCTCGGAGAGATTAAACCAAGGAGACAAAATGTAGGTAATTACAGGCAGTTTCTAGTTTTTTATGTGTTCACCTTCCATAGATGCTTCATTTTCACAAATAGCATTTTGGCGTCCCTAAACAACCTTCAGTTCTCTAAATTCAGACCTTCCTAATCAGTTGACACATATTTCAAGCTGTTACAAAATGGAACTCTTCCCAGGCTATAGTTCAGTTTCAGTAACATCCTCATTTATGTACACCAGTTTTTTGTATTTTAATATTCCATTGAAATTTTGCATTTATGAAAAATATAAAAACATCATTTTTTTTCATTTGCCACTACCCACATACACAATTTGTTAAGCTATCATTAATTTATGATTTATAAAAACTTTCATTATAAGCATCTCCTTTGATCTCCTAAACAACTCCATCCGTCAGGCATAGATGCAGTCAGGAAGTAGCTACTGGATATCCTCCAAATGTGTACTTCTCACTTGTGCAAAGAGTTGATACAGTGTGTAAGCAAACATATGCCATACAGTCATGAAATCTGACCTTTGATAGGGAAGCTAAGGGACAAATTACTCCAATTAATTATAAGTGACTGGATAATTATAAGTGTCAAATGTTGTGAAGGAAATAGACTACTCTCATGTTGTAAAATAAGGTAAAAATAACCTACCAATTATTGAAAAGAACATGTCTGTTTTCTTGTCTTTCCTTCACTCCACCTGTCCAGTGTGTTGTTATTTTTAGGTACATGATGCACTTTGTATTTTTTTGTCTCAAAAGACTTACTAAATTCCCTCTTTTTCTAGAAAATTTTACAGTTTTTCTAGGAACAAGTGACATCTTTTTCACTTCATGTTGAGTGTACACCAGTGATTGAAATCTCCAAAAAAAAAAAAGGTTTATAGCTTTTTCATGTGCGTTCCATGATTCAGTGATACCATCATTTTGTTTTTATTGTCACTGATGTCAACCTTATTGTTGTTCTTGTTTCTTTTCTTTCTTTTGACAATAAGAAAGAAATATTGGATTCATGAAGATTCCAATTTTTTGAGTCTTCAGGGAATTTAAAAAAATCTTTACTTATTTTTTCCTTTTAACATGTGGCATTTATTCTACAGGATATCATTAAAAAAAAACTGCAATAAAGTTGTAAATAGAGGCTTCTCTAATATTTGAAGGAAAAGAGGAACAGATTAAACCTAGGACTTGCTAATCAAATCTGACAGCTTGAGTTGAGCCCTACCATAAAAAATACTATATTTAGTAGAGAAAATTAAAGGCTTGAACACTTCTGATAGGGTTAACAGAAAGTTAAATTACATGTTTTAGATCATTAAAAAATTCTTATAAACTATTATCTGATGGGGCCTCCCTGGTGGCACAGGCAGTTGAGCGCCAAACTGTGAAGCTGTCCGCAGCCTCTGCAGCACAGGTTCAATCCCGGCCAGCCAGCGAGAATCCCACATGGTGCAGCAGACCTCTCCTGTCTCGTCTCGCCCGCTGCTCCCCTCAGCAGTGTACTTTGTCAGTCTGCCTGTCCTGTTCCCCGCTCTGTCTCTGGTGAATCCTCTCACCCTCCCATGTACCTGGTCTGTGCCCCGGTTCTTGTATAAATAAATCTTTAAAAAAAAAGTATTATCTGATTAACTTTGATTCGCCATGAAGTAAATGTTAGTATTACCATATTTTAAATAAATATCTTAGGCTCCCAGTTTCTGTGGCTTGTCCAAGCACAGTAAAAATGATGCTGCAAGGAAGTACACAAGCCAGCAAAAGAAACATAGACATAATATTTTAAATTCTAAGTTTATCTTACTACCAATGGAAGAACCATACATCAAAAGCAAGGAATCACATATAGAACTACAAAGATATTTTAACGAAGTCAAGGAAATTTCCTTTATGTATTTTACTACAGACTATAAGCAAATACAAGGAAATTCTCTTTTATATGCATACAACATTTCCTTGAAATAGTAGTGCTTTTTGATGGCAGTACTTGATGGAAAAGCTTACCAGGATCTCTAGGAGTCTTCAGAGCTACAATAATTTTTAAGAGAAAAATGTACAACACAGAGAAGATAGTGTCCTGATGGCATAAAAAGTCACATCACACTGCCATCTATCCCATAGTTACTAATGCCAGACATTTGAGGCCTCCTTAGTACTAAATCTGTAAGTTGGAACAATAAAGAAAAGATCTAGGAGGTCAGTCACAAGAGAAAATATCTCTATATTAACAGAAGTGCAAAATTCCATTTTTATCCACTATAGCTAATGTTATCTAGAAACCTTTCAGTCAAGCAAAAGAAAAAAAAATCAAGCTGAACACAGATGTGCAGAATACACACCTTCATTTATTGTGCAGTCACATAAGAGCAATGACCTCTCCAGAGGGTGCTATATGAATGATTAAAGTTACCTTTCAAACTCCAAAGTAGTTCCAAAAATCAGTGGGAATTCTATGTTGGTTTTTTTTTTGGGGAAATGAATAAATATGTATCAATTTTCTACCTTCAATCTTAACCTTTATTTTTTCCTATGTATTTTCTCAATATGGAAATCATTATGTCCTTCCTTCTCTCAAATATTATAGATGCTACAGCTGTATCACTTAAAACAATGAATAATAAGATATAATCATGTAAGAACATTTCACCCACTCTTAATATAGGATAGGTTGGGGTTTTTTTGTTTGTTTGTTTGTTTTAGTGGGAGAGAAAAAGGTTTTCTTTGCTAAATTATCTTTGGCCAAATGAATTCTACTGGTTTTGCTATATATATACTCTAAGTATAGGGATCATTCAGGATCCATGGACTTTAAAGAACATCTTTGAAAGTGTGAGAGTCTCTTTTTAGGAGATAAATGTCAGGGGGAAAAAAGTATTTCACACACAAAACTACAAGCAAATGAATAATATGGAAGATGCTAATTATTAGAGGTTTCACCAGATGGAAAAAAGCAAGTAAATATTTGCAGTTACAGACATTATCATACAATAATGGTAGCTGAGGCTTGGAGAGTGTATGAAAAAATAGAAAATAATTTGAGCATGTACAAAGATAAAGAAATACCATCCAAGCATGGTTTAACTCAATGCAAACAAGTTCTATTATTTGAATCTTTTTTGCACAGCAGTCCCTGAAATCAAAGTATATACCTACTAAATAATTATAGAAAGAAAGGAGGAGGAGAGTGAGAGAAAACTGAAATAAACCAGAAACAGACCAGAAGCCACTAAGTAGCATCAAGGAAACTTCCATGTGCCCTCTTGACTCAGATTCACCCCTCCTGCTTTCTGTCACTTTGCTGCACCTTGTTTTGCCCTAAGTAGTATATAATCAATTTTGCATTTTATCCCCATTTTTCTCCATTTGTTTCCCTTTTTGTTGTGAGGCACTCTAAGTTGGAACTTGAATGAAGAGTTAAGTCTGTCTCTAACCAGCTTAAGGCAGCAGCCACCACTGACACACATTAAGACTCCCCCACCCTGAATGGAGAAATAACAGCTGTGGACCACGTATTTGAAACTAAGGTTGTGTCCTTTGAGCAGAAGCACTAGACTAACACACACACAATAACTAATTCTTAGAAATTTAAGGTGCAACCTATAAAGCTATTCACAGCCACTGCAGCACGAGTTCGATTCCCAACCAGGGAGTCACCCACATGGCACAGCAGACCTCTCCTGACTCACCTGCTGCTCCCCTCAGCAGCATATTTCAGTCAATCTGCCTGTTCTGTTCCCCGCTCTGTCTCTGGTGACTCCTCTCACCCCCCACAACTCTGGCCTATACCCCAGTTCTTGTATGCATACATAAATAAATTAAAAAAAAAGAAAATTTGGGGATCATCAGATTTTAGCTCCTAATCAATAGTGGCAAATTATTTGTATAAGTAAAATTCCAGAAACAGAAAATTTGCATCTCATCAAAGTCAATGGATCCTGTGAAAGCTGGAACAGTAAGTCACCATGGTAGTGCTCTTTTCAAAAATTAGGACTTTTTTTTTTTTTCTAAATCAGGAAAAGGGGTTTGAAAGTTAAAGTTTTCTTTCTAATAAACAAAAGAACTGACTTTAGCGAGAGAGAGGAACTAGGCAATAATGCTCTCTGGAGCAACAGACAGGATTGATGTGGACATTTTACAGTCTTATGCTCTTGTGTATGATTAATACAAAATTCAGGAAACAGAACTGGCAGTTACTTGCTCACCGGATGTATCTCAGCTGTACTGCCCATATCCTCAGTTAGCAATAACGGAGGAAGCAACCCAAAACTGTCTAAGTTATTAGCTGCATTAAGAACAAACAGGTGACCTGAGTGCATTAGTCAGGGTCTCTTCTATACATAATTCAATATTTTCATAATAATCTAATTTTAACAAAATCACCATGAGCAAGATTAATTTTCCCTTTTTGCAAAAGAAAAATAGAAACCTCACAAAGCTGATATTTTGCTTACAAACACAAAACTAGTAAAGATTTTAACTCGAAATCTCATTTTCTTTCACTAGCATACTGTCTGTCTTACTTTTACATACAAAAAAACTACAAACAATGTACACAACTTGAGTTTGGAAATAAGTATATATCTGTGAAATGACCACAATCTATGCTATAAATCTAGCTGTTACCTCCAAGTTTCTTCCTGCACTATTATTACTATCATTATCATTATATTATTATTAATAATAATATAGGAACAGTTAAAGATATAACCTCACAGCAAATGTTGTAGTACACAGTACAATATTGCTAACTATAGGCCCTATGTTCTATAACTGATTTCCAGGATTTATATATCTTGTATAACAAACATTGTAGTCTTTAATACTTCCCTTTTTCCCTCCCTTACTTTATCCTGGACACCCACCATGTCACTCTCTAATGGCTTCTATTTTAGATTTATCATGTACATGGTACTCTGTCAAAACTGTCCTTTCAATTAGCATATATTTGTGGTTTCTACAGGTTGTGGCAAGTGACAAAATTTCCTTTTTCTTTAAGGCCAAGTAATATTTCATTGCCATGTATATACAACATTTTCTATACCCATTTAGCCACGGATAGGTATTTAGATTCTTCCCTCTTAACTATTATAAATAATGTTTTAATAAAGATGAAAGTGGATATATATCTTCAAGATCCTAATTTTCTTTGTAAATAGACTCAAAGGTGGGATGGCTAGATCTTTAGTTGTTATTTTTAGTTTTGGAGGAAACTCCAAACTGCTTTCTATAGAGGTTGTACCAATTCACATTTCTGTTAAAAGTGAACAAGCGTTCCATTTTATCTATATACTCTTAGACTCTTACACTCTTTTGAACTAATACTTATTATCATTTGTTCTTTTTATAAAGCCATTCTAACAGATGTGATAAAATTCTCTCACTGTAATTTTGATTTCCAATTTCCTGATGATGAGTGATGCTGTGATCGTCTTTACATATCTGCTATTTGCTTTCTTTGGAAAAATTTATCTTCAATTCTTTTAAATAATTCTTTTGCCCATTTTTAACCAGGTAGTTGTGTGTTTTTGTTCTTTTTATCATTTTTTTTGTTTTTCTTTTAAATTTTATAAGTACCATATATATTTTGGATATCAACCTTTTATTAGATACATGGTTTGCAAGTAATTTTTTTTTCCCAATCTTGTGGACTTCTAGTGAGTCCGAACCTGAAACGCGACAGTGAGGGAAATCAGACATGGGGGACTGTCATGTCCAGCATGCAGCAAATCTTTATTGTCTTAGTGCTCGTTATATACTATTTTAATTGTAGCAGGTGTAACATCAAAGCATACCACACATAATGATAATATGTATGAATGGTTAGTCTATTTTCTTATTATTTATTTACTTCAGACAGTAGGATACCAGGCGGTTAGTTCTCACACACATAATCTTATCGCCTCCTAGCCTGAGCCTTGGAAGTTTGCTCATTATTTTATTGTTGTCAATCTGTGGAGATGTACGCAGTTCACTTCCAGGCTCTCAACACCAAGTCCTGTCACCCAGAGGTTTTCCTCCGAGACACATGTGTTTTCACATGCCTTAGAGACTCGGGTCAAGGCCCTTTTGCTCACTACGCAGGGTGGCCGCCTCCAACACAATCTGTAGATTATCTTTTCATTTTGTTAATTGTTATTTGCTGGGCAGAAGTTTTTTTTTTTAATTTTGCAGTAGTACCACTTGTTTATTTTTGCTTTTAATACCAGTGCTTTTGAGGTCATATTTAAGAAAATGTCCAAATGTTTCTCCTATATATTTTCTTCAGATGTGACATGATTTCAAGTCTTATGTTTAAGGTTCTTACCCACTTTTACTTCATTTTTATGAATGGTGTGCTAAAGTTTCAGTTTCATTCTTTTGCATGTGAGTAGTAAAGGCTATTCTTTATTTTTTTATATATTCTTGACTGCTATGTCATATATTAATTATATTTGCAAAAGTTAATTTCTGAGGTCTTTGTTTTGTTCTTTTAGTCTATATGTCTTTTTTTATGCCAGTACCATAGTGTTTTGATCATGGTTATTTGGTAACGTATTTTGAAATAAGGCAATGCAATGAGTCCAAGTTTGTACTTACGTCTCAAAATTAAATTGGCTTTTGAGCTGTTTAATGGTTCCATATGAATTTTAGGGTTGTTTTTCCTAGTATTGTTTAAAAAAAAGTCACTGTAATTCTCACAGGGATTAAATTAAATATATTATAGATCAATTTGGGTAGTATGTATTTATAAAAATATTGATTCTTCTAATTTATGAATACCAGGTATCTTTATTTCTGTCTGTTTTAAACCATTACATCAGTATTTTATGGTTTTGAGAATATATATTTGTAGTTTTATTCCTAAGTATTGTATATTTAATGTTGTTATAAATGGAATTGTTTTTATTTCCCTATCAAATAAATCATTTTTGGTATATAGTAATTCAACTGATTTCTGTTGAATACATTAATTTTGTATTCTGCAACTTAACTGAATTTATTAGTTCTAACATTTTACTGGTAGTGTTTTGGGTTTTCTATATATAAAAATAGGCCATCTGCAAACAGATAATTTTACTTCTTTCCAATTTGGATGCTATTTAATTACTGTTTTTGCTTAATTGCTCTGATTAGAACTTCCAGAACAACATTAGAATAGAAGTAGGAACAGAGTATCCTTGCATTATTACAAATCTCAGCAGAAAAGCTTTCATTTTTTCATCAAGTAGAATGTCAGTATGTGCTTTCACATATTGCCATTATTGTGTTAAGTTTCTTCTATACATAATTTGTAGTTGTTTTCTTTTTTTGTCATGAATGGGTGTTGCATTTTCTCAAATGCTTTCTCTGCCGCTATTAAATTAAAAATGTGATCTTCATTCACTATCCTATTAAATGTTTTATATCAAATCAACTGATTACAATATGTTGAACCATGTTTAAATCCCAGAGACAAATCCCACTTGCTTATCACGTATAATGCTTTTATTATTCAATTTAGATTGAAAATATTTTATTGATAATTTGTGCATCCATGTCATCAGGGATAGTCCCCTGAATTTTTCTTTCCTTTTGTTGCCATTGTCTGGCTTTGATATCAAGGAGATGTGCCCTATAGAAAACATTTACCAGTGTTTATTTCTCCTCCATTATTTTTAAAGAGTTTGAATAGAATTGCTATTAATTGTTCTTTAAATGTTTGATAGAAAGCACTTGTGGAGCCATTTGATCCTCGACTTTTCTTTGTTGGAAAGTGTTTGATTACTGACTCAATCTCCTTTATCATACTGCTTTTCTTAAAAAAAAGTATTATTTTTATTGCAGTAACATTGGTTTACAGTATTTGCATATAATTTAGAGATGCGAGTTCACACCTGTTCAGATGTATGTTACTACCTTAAAATTACCATCAAAGCACCAAAATCCTAACTATTGAAGAAATATAAAATTTAATATTCCTAAGTAACCAAACTTTCTAATGAAGTATTCAAATATATTTTCACAAAGATACCTAAGAATGGTCACTATTTTAATTTACTAACCTATGTCTTAGTTTTTATTTTCCTGGATGTTTCCCTATGGAGCTCCAAGTATTCCACTTCAGAAAAGGTGCATTGAATATTATTCAATGTTTCCCTTACTATCATGGTTTTTCTCCTTTAAGAAGGCCAATTATGCCTACTTTGAACAAAGCTTTTGCTATGTTTTGGTACCTCAATCCTATCTGAGAATGGCCTTAGTTGAAGAGTTCTTTTGCCCAGGAGTCACACACTTATTACACTGTAGCCTATCTCCAATTATAAGTGAATTCAATTTTATAAAGATTTGATCCCAGAATCAAATTGTTGATAACTCTGAATGTTCATCCCAGCTTTAGAAAATTCTACCAGTTTATCTGAAGTTTTCTTATAATCGTACCAAAGGACACATTTTCCATTGGCTCATCCCTGTTTCTTTTTCTGGTCTCCACGAGAAGTGATTCTGAGAGTACTCTCCAATAAACTTCCAACACTCTAATCTCCATAAAAAGCCCAGCATAAGCATAGGTGTGGTCAGAACAAACAGATACCAAAAACAAAAAAATATTTAAGGGATGGATCACTGGCTTGGTTACCAATTGCTTCATAACAAAATTTTCCAAAATTTGGCAATTTGTGCATAACAACAAATATTATGTCATACAAATTGTGAGAAATAGGAATCTAGAAGCATCCTAGGTACTTGGTTCAGGTTAGAGTCTCCTGTGAGATTGCGATCAAACTGTGGGTCAGGACTCCATTCATCTCAAACTACACTGAGGCTGAAGGATCAGCTTCTAAGTTTTTAATGGTTATTGGCAGACCTCAGTTCCTCATTGGCAAGTTGGAGGAGAACTCAGTTTCTTATCATATTGGCCTCTCCACAGAGCTGCCTTGTGAAATAGCAAATGTCTTGAAACAAGGGAGAGTGTTCAAGAACAAAGTCGCACTCTTTTAAGAACATTATTTTGGAAGTGACATACTTATCATTTCTGTAGGTAGGTAGGTAGATAGGTAGGTAGAAACAGACAGACAGACAAACACAATCCTGATAAAATAAGGAGACTATACAAGAGGATGAATAATAGGTGGCAGGGGCCATTTGGGGCCACCTTGACAGTTGGCTGCAATCACTTTCCACAGGCTGGCATATTAGTCATATAGTGCTGTGAAGCAAATTACTACAAAACTTAGTGACTTAAATAACATTTATGATCTCACAGTTTCTGTGGGTCAAGAATTTGAGCACAGTTTAGCTCGATATCTGAGCCACTAAGAATACTGCAATCAACTCAAAGTTCAACCAGAAATGATTCTTTCTAAGTCACTCACATGGCTGGGCAGGACTTAGTTCCATGTGTTTCTACAGGACTATGGATTCGGTTTCTCTCATTTTTGTGCCATATAAGCTGCTCCACAGACTATCTCATGACAAGCCACTCGCATCTAAGCAAGCAAGAGAGAAGGCAAGAGTGAAGGTCAGAAAAAAAAAAAAAACAAAGCATTGTCTTCTATAACTGAATCAGAAAATTGGCATCTCCTCATCTTGCTGTTTATTGGAAGCAATGATCAAGAAAAAGGGGTTATATAAGTGTGAATACCAAGAAATGGGGATCTTTGGGAACAATGTTACCTCTGGCAATGCTTGACTTATCAGAGTTTGTAGGTAAAGTTAGCTGCAAGCACAAAGTGGCTGTGTATAAAAATTGCTGCTGTTGAACTATATATATACTCATAGAAGGAAGTATCCCAGGCATCTGTAAATCAGGCATTTGAAAAATGTGAAGGACACAGCAAGAATGATAATGGAAATAAATGATTGTTGCTGGAGACAACTGATGCTTTAGAGAAAGACAACGTAGGCCTGAAAATCATTTACTTTAAATTAAAAGCTAAACATGGGAGCCAATGGGCATACTTGGCTGCATATAAATCATATCTTCCTCAGCAGGAGGGCAAGGAAAATGAGGATCAAATCCATGACTTAATCATAGAAGTCACAGAACTCTAACATTGGTCAAGTTCCCAACCTAGACAAAGTTTGGTAAGCCAAGTTGAGAATCTTCATTGGAAATAATTGAACCCTTAAACATGTAATACAAGGATCTGGATTGAATATTATTCAGTGATGAATTTTTAAGTAAGTAATGCTGAAAGTCTGGATGTAATTGAAGGGATTTCTGAACACTGTCTCCTACAGAGCAATCCCACTGCTTACCATTCCAAAAGTTTGCCTTTAATGCTATCAGTATCAAGTTGTCTTTTACAATACAGAGTTTCTGGGTGGTTTCCCATCGTCAGTAGTCTTAGTCAGCAAGAGACAAATTTTATAGTAAAAACTTGGAAGTGAGTGGCAAGTCACCAGCTGAGAATAAGATAATATTCTCAAGGAAGAAAATGGTGTTTTACTGAAGACAAACTATGTCAATCTTCTTCCAAATTTTGTGAGATATCACTGACTACTGCAAACTATTTAATGGGAAGTGTAGAGACCAACCCAAATGTTGCCATTGTTAAATAACTATTTTTCTGGGTCTCAGTGACCTTGTCTATGAATAAGAATATTTTCACCATGAACATTCCACAGGGGTTCACAAAGCTATTTGTCTAGTATAAAAGTTACAGTCTCAGATTAGGAACAAAGAAAGTTGTTGTTTAAATGTTCACTCACAGAAAATGGGGGCATGTGTCAGAGAAAAAGCTCAGCATCTGAGACAAGTTTTGGAAAGTGTTAAAAAGAAAAAAAAAGTAAGCAGAGGTTACAGAAAACTGAAAATAGGAATACTCTGAAGACCACCAGTGTTAACCTTTGCCTCATGCTTGCTTGGAGAATGCACTCAACATTCTAGAAACTTATTTGTGCTGCCTTCATATTTTGCTATAATAGAAGAAAAAATGCGTAGAAATGTAAGCTCCAAATAATCAGTAACTTTTATCCCCTAGAAGCAGGCCCTGAAGCAATTCTCCAACCCTATTCATTGAGCTGATCAATGAGTCCCCATGACACTCATCTGTTTACTCTTACCAGGTCAGAAAGCCTTAACCTCAACAGAGAGCTTTGCCCCCCCATATCTCTCCTCAAGTTTCCTTGTCCAGGAATACACAAAATTACACCTCAGGTCACTAAGACTACTGACTAAGACTAATGCCAAATGCTCTTCCCTGTCTCACAGGACCACAAAGTTACTATTTAATTTTGTTTCCCACTTTCGGCTGTTTCCTTCAAACTAAATCCAATTGTAAAGAAAAGCACTTAAATTTTTTTGTAGGGGGAGGGGTGGTAAAACAAGATCAAATTTCAGAAGAAATGACAGTTCCTATAGTAGTTTGATCTGAATTACCCAGAATTGCATTAACTATTCTAATCAAAGTCATTAATTGTGATAGATTATTATGATCATCTGGCCTGTATCTGCCAAAGAACTCAAAGCGTTTTATAAGATTTGACTCATTATCTATATATTGAAAAAGGAAAACCACCCTAAGAATATATCATTAGGTACTGAAGAAACAATTTTTTGAAAGCCACTTCATTTTTTGCACCATTTCCTTTTTTATTCCCTTTTGGTACAGTTCAAGATGGAAGCCATAATCTTAATGTCAGTGTTCTTTCAGGGATGAGCAGCCAATTTTGGGTTGACTCCCTGTTTGAAAGCTTCCATTTTGACAGTTATATTAGTTTGCTAGGGCTGCCAAAATGAAGTACATCAAATTGGGTAGCTTTATTATAAGATATTATGATTTCACAGTTTTGGAATCTATATAGAAGCCCCAAAACAAGAGTTCAGCAGAATTAGTATCTTATGAAGCCTGGAGGGAAAAGATCTATTCCAGGTCTCTCTCTTAAGTCTGTAGACTGATAGCTTGTTGCAATGTCTTTCCACATATGCTCCTATGTTTGTGTGGCTCTATGTTCAAATTTCCCCTTTTTTATCTGAACTGTATTCATATTGAAGTAGTAGCCCACTCTACTCCACAATGACCTTATCCTAACTTAGCTAATTATATTTTAATGATCTGATCTCCAAATAAGATCACATTCCAAGACATCAGTGATAAAGGAGTCAACATAAAGATTTTTAAGAGACAATTCAACCCTAAACAGTCATGTCAAGATTTGATATGATTTTTAAAATATTTATCTGGGCCTCCCCTGGTGGTGCAGGTGGTTGAGCGCAGCACTATGAAGCTGTCCGCAGCCTCTGCAGCACCAGTTCGATCCTGGCCAGAAGGTGAGGGTCCCACATGGTGAGGCAGACCTCTCCTGTCGCACCCACTGTTCGCCTCAGCGGTGTACTTCGTCAGTCTGCCTGTTCTGCTCCCTGCCCTGTCGGTGGTGAATCCTCTTACCCCCCCCCCCGTGCATCTGGCCTGTACCCCAGTTCTTGTATAAATAAATAAATCATTAAGAATAAAATAAAATATTCATCAATGGGAAGAAAATCACAGTAGATTAAAACATGGGATTCAAAGGGATAAATCTTCAATATTATTTTTCATGTATACCTTCACATCCTTAAAAATTCCTAGAAGAGCAACTTTATAGATATTATTGTAAATCACCTTCACATGAACTCTGTGCTGTAAAAATGATCAGTCATAGAACAGCTCATCAAACTACAGTACTCACGAAGGAATTACTAAAGTTCTTTTTAACTCTAGTTCTTGTATCTGGAAATTGTCAGTCCTCACAAAATAATATCCATTTACTGTGATGAGATATACTTATCAATGATAGAAAAACACTTTCAACAGGACAAATGAAGCTACTGACTCTTATGGCTAAAACTATAGTGAATACTCTTAGGTCATTTCAATGAGTATTCATAAAATTCATAACCTCCCTTTATCATCTATTTTTCTTCAATCATCCCTTTGTTTGGAACTACTAATGAAGGCCTTTTTTTCTCATTGACTTAAGTCAACTAATTATTTGGAACCCATGAAATCATAAAACCTAAATGCCTATACATTTTTAAAGGTAAAACCTTTCTTAGAAATGCAGTTACTTCCTTACAGTTACACCTGTTGCATGTAAATTATATTAAAAAAAATAATGGATTGACTGATATCTGAGTGAGTGTATAACATAGGAAATAATTTTTCATTTAGTGATAACCTGAGAATACTGATAACACTGCCTGTGTGTTAAAAGTGTTAATAAATTAGGCCTCCTCTGGTGGCGCAGCGGTTGAGCACTGGGCTGCGAAGCTGCCCGCAGCCTCTGCAGCACCGGTTCAATCCCCGGCTGCTGGCGAGAGTCCCACATGGCACAACAGACCTCTCCTGCTGTGCCCGCTGCTCCCCTCAGCAGTGTATTTCGTCAGTCTGCTTGTTCTGCTCCCCTCTCTGGCTCTGGTGAATTCTCTCACCCTCCCGTGCTTCTGACTGTACCCAGTGCTTGTATAAATAAATAATTATATCTTAAAAAAAAAGTGCTAGTAAATTATTATTACGATAGGAAAGCATTAGGGAAATTCACTACAGGCTGCTGTCAATTTTAATGAATAGTACCATGCTTTCCTCACCTATTATATTTTTTTAAAATTTATCCTGATATTTAAATGTGAAAGGCAATGACTTATTTATTTTCCTTAATTCTCTGTTGCACATTTGTTCACTTTTAATATTTAATTCAACAAATTTTCCAGAGTGTGCTCTCTAACTTAATGGTACAGTAAGGTCAAAACTACTAGCTTATTTTTATGTGGGATCAAACTGTTGTTTAAAGTTCAAATTGCCTATCCTGCATTTCATAAACACTTGACATATTAATGGGAATCTATCCTCTGGCTATTCCTTTCTCTTGACACTGTAATTATAGAGGGATTCTACACGTTAAGAGTTATAGCTTCCATGTGTAAAGTGGACATTTTATATTAGAACTTATGGATTTATTTTTAATCCTTAAAATAACCCTATCAGTTAGACTCTGATTATTAAATGCAACTTAAATATTAGATGTCTTTAAAAAAATATAAGGTGAATGACCGTGTTATGTAAACAGAAATTCAGAGCTAGCTGCAACTTCACATAAGTTTTGTTCCAATGATTATACTCATCAGGATTGTGAGCATTATTTCTTTAGTTCTCTTACTTTTATACTTTGTCATGTGTTATTTTCATTCACACACTGGTTCTATTCAGCTTACCACCACTGGCAAGATCTTATGGCTAGGAGATACATCTTCACCTCCATGATCTGCAGAATCAACAAAAAACCCCTTAGCAATTTCCATGGAAAACAAAAGTCATTTCTAGATGCCCTAGACATTGCATCTCATGTCCCATTGGCTCAAAAACCCTGATGTACTCTTCGACAACTGGGATGATCTAACTGGTCTGAAGTACTTTAGTCTAGTTACATAACTGAAAATAAGAGTCTGTTGCATCCAAATATCATAGCTGAGAACAGAGAAGGAAGCTCTTTAAAAGTAACTGACAGTATTAGATTAGGCAAATTTGTAATGGGTAGGTAAACAAACATTTTCTCATAGTATTGTTTGCTATCTTCATTTGATAGAGATATTAAGAATGCAGAGAATTTGTTTTACATCAAGATACAGTAACAAGTGACAATATACTAGAATAATAGATTATTATGTAGTTGAGCTCCTCAAATATAAAAACCACATTCTTAACAAGAGAGTTTAAGGGTCAAACTTTTTTTACATTATTTTTTTTATTTACATTAAAAAAATGAGCTATGAGACAAAGCATTCACTTGCAATTTACAGCTACTGCATAATTACTAACTACAATATAGTGGTAATAGTGGCCAAAATAATATATATATTCCCAGACTGTACAAAAGCACTATAATGATCACTGTCAGACACAAAGTGCAAGATACCAAATTCTGGTTGTAATCACTGTACACAGAATATACAATTTGCTACCCTGAACTTAAGTTTGATAATGCAGTTATTGACATCCACATAGGTTACCTCCCTGATAATGTGCTCTACTAAAATTTAGATACATATGTAAAAGTAATAAAACTATAAGAATATGTACCCTGTACATTTGATGCAATGACATCTTCTTGTTCCTTTTGTTACTATCACTCCCCTTATGGTTTCTAAGTTACCCAGTTCCAAGTGATTCTACTAAAGTTTCTAATATAAGCACCACTTTTATCTCTTCATAAATTAAAAATACTAAAATGTCACATTGCCTTGGAATACCTCCTGCATTTCCAAAACACTGAAAGGAAGTCTTTTAAAATGCAGATGAGAAGTTTTCCTCCTTTAGGACTCTTAAACCAGCAAGAAAAGAAGACATGGAAAGCAATACTCTTTTAGTGTATCAATTCATCCCAACTCTCTCCCCTTTGATGCTCTGCATGTTGTTGTATCATATCAAAGAAATTTAACTTCTTGAAATAGTTCCAGGTAGCTCCTTTCTTCTAGAGCTAAGAGTGTGATGAAGAAACCAGCTATGGATCCAAACTGTGCAGGTTTATGTCCTGTCTCTGCCACTTACCAGCTATGCTGCACTGCACAAGTAAGCTGTTTCATCAGTTTCCTCATTTATAAATGTGCAGAATCCCATTAAATAAGGTGACTCATACTAGGTACATAGGACATTATCTATCATCGAATAAACTCTCTAGAAATGTTAGCTTTTTTGTTAACACAACTGCTCCTAAAGGTTCTTTCAAAGAAAAATATCAAGACTAATAAAGAGAATGTTAGTGTGCAGCCTGAGGTGTACCCACAACCCCCTGAAATCTGCACTCTAAATGCATTCATTGCATAAACACAAAGCATACTCTTGAGTTAAAGAAATTTAATAGACTAGTGTGCATATATGGAGAGAAGAAAGTGAGTCCTAGGGTGAGTTAGGGATAATTAGGCAGCCTCAAGGACAGTACAGGGACTTCAGGAGAGTTAAGGAGGGTGCAGAGATGAGGGCAACAAATTCCAAAGGGGACTAATCATATACCCCAAGACTAAGGGCAACAGAACATTCCAAATTGAAGACAATAAAGAAAAAAGATAAGATCTGGGACACAGAGACTTAGTTCTGGGCACAGAGACATTTAGGCAGTGAGTGAGACCACCCAGAACTAACCAACCACAAAGAGACTGGTGGAGCTTTAGAAAATTAGGGGGAAAAAGGTATATATTCCCTGAGGCACGACTCAACTTTGGCTTCCTTGCCCCTCCCTGGTCTGATTCCAGTGATCTGGGAGTTCCACTTTATTTCTGTTCCTTTTCTCCTCAATAAACTTTTTCTTTCTCTAAACAAATCTGCCTCTTCTCACTTGTTTGCCTGAGTGACTGTGAGGTTCCTGCTGCAGCTTCGTGAGACACCAACCCGTGATGGTCTAGTGGCTGGGACTCAGTGCTGACACTGCAGCCCCAAATCCCTTCCTGGCTGGGAGACTAGGCCTGAAAACCTGCCATTCCAGTATCAAAAGGATAATGGTTTCCCCCCCCCCAAAAAAAAAAACAAAATTATTCATCCCCTTGTGGGTAAATGCCCAGCCAAACAGGGCTGACCCAAACCAGGGTCACTGAGGCCCAAAAGTTTGTTGCAACTTAAGGTATCTTCTGGTGTGGAACCATAGGTAAGGCAGAGAAGAGGCCAGGCAAATCTGGGACAAAAGGAACAATCAGAATCCAAGTTAAGGTAGCAGCTGCTATTGTCAGCCTCCCCACTTGTCTCTCATCAGTATTTTTTCCAAGTGCTTCTGTTAGGGGAAAGGATGTCCTGAGCAAACTCCATACAGGCTTTGTGGACTCCACCCCCACTCCATCAAGACGCTGGGAACTACAAATCCCATGATTACCAAAGGGAAGGTTGCGAGGATCTGAGGGTGGAGTTAAGCAACTAGGTTCTCAGATTGAGTATTTAACTGGCCATGTGGCCAGGGGATGCCCTCTTGGCCATGCTGTGTGCTAGGTTTTTGCGCCAGCTCAGTGGGTCATTGGGATTCCCGGTCAGCGGAACAGGTAGGACATATTTACAAACTTATCTGCCTCTTTTTCTCCCTGAGTTATTCATTTCCCCTTCCCTTGTAAATAAAATCCATTTTCCCTTCCCTTTTATCAACCTTTTGTGTGTGTCTGCAGTTCAGCATTAATAAGTCCCCTTTAAGGACCTCCCCTGGTGGTGCAGCGGTTGAGTGCTGGGTTGCGAAGCTGCCCGCAGCCTCTGCAGTGCCGGGTTCGATCCCCAGCCACTGGTGTGGGTCCCAATGGGAAAAAAAAAAAAAAAGTCCCCTTTAAGCGTGCAGGTGAGAACCCACAGTCAGCCAACCTGTTTTATATCAGTGTTGCTCTGTAACATTTCTACATGTCTCCATTCCATGTGTCTCCTTCTGTGTTCCCAGCGTCCCTGGAGCAAGTCCGAAGCCGATAAGCATGTTCACCATTTTTCTCACTTTTCTATGTTCCAGGTGCCTCCTCCAAGTATTCTTACAAATCTTCTGTGTGTCCAAGTCTTCTCTTTCAAGTCTCTTCTTCCAAATCTTCATCCAAGCTCCCTTCTTGCTGTTGAGCTCCATCCTTTCCCAAGTGGGACAAGGAACGTGGAAGCTTACCTTAATATGGATCTCACCCTGTTTTAGGTCCAGTAATTTGCTGATTTATACCTGTGTGGGCATTCTCTAGACTCTTGACCTCATTTAAACAGTTCTGAATATTAATGTTCACAAGCCTTAACACTCAAAAATTTTCTGCTATCTAGAACATCTATGTTGAATAGGAAAAAATTCAGTTTCTTAAATGAGTGGAGGAATTAATGGAGGCTTAGAGTAAACAATTTGGGATGGAGGCATCACAAGACCAGAAACTAGATGTGGGAGTAGAGATGATGAACATCATCATTAAATCAGTTATAGAAATGAAAAATCCTCAAGTCTGACTGGGAAATGCAGATATGGGACTTGTCAGTCATCAAAAAAGACAGCTAGAGAAAACACCCAGAAGCACAGACCAGAGGTGGGGGTATGGAGCTTGAAGGCCAGTATAGAGAATCCCTGGTCCTTACAAATCAACTTAGTCACACCCTTGAAGCAATTAATTTAAAATTAGATAACAAATTCACAATGGACCTCTCCTTAAAGAAAGAGTATATCAGAACAAGCCTGTCCCTTCCAATGGCAGGTTTTTCTGCCTGCTTATGTCTGTGCATGATTTTCTTCTCCCTTCCCTTCTTCTAATAAACCTAAACTTTTTGGATATAACCAAACATTTTTGTCTCTTAGCAAACTCACTTTATGCCGCTGAAAGGGGAACTCTACTGAAACTTTTCTCAGAGGTAACCCAAGGACTGGACTCACTGAACCCAAAATCTCAACAAAATGACATCAAAATGAATAGTGTATAGATCTAAAGTAATGGCAATGGATAAAAAGCCCAATGCCTTCTTTTCTCCAATAGTTCCTCAATCTTGCTAATCTTTCAAGATACTTTTTTTTAAAGATTGATTTATACATATAAGAACCGGGGTACAGGCCAGAGGTATGGGGGGTGAGAGGATTCACCAGACACAGAGTGGAGAATAGAACAGGTGGACTGACTGAAATACATTGCTGAGGAGAGCATGGGCAAGACAGAAGAGGTCTGCTGCTCTATGTGGGTAGCTCCCTGGCCACAGAAAGCTTTGTGGGTTGCATCTTAACCCCTTGCACCATTAGGGAGGCCCTCTTTCAAGATACTTCTCCTTTAAATTTAAGTATCTTTTAGAGTTTCAATATAATGGAACTACCTATGCATCAGAAAAGAGCTGCCAAGACAGTCTGTTCCAATGAAAACACTTTTTTGGTGGCTTGTGTGGGAATATTTCCAAAAGGTAATGTAGATTCCTCTGGAAAAGAGGATCAAAATTCTACTGGAGCCTGGGGTGCTAAGCCCCATTACAGCCTTCTGCAGGCTACTATTAGCATAACAAAGTCAATCAATGCATTTTGGTCAATAACCCTCTCAACTACTAAGGTAGAAAAAATGTGAGCTTCTAAACAAAGTATCCTGAGCAAGATAAGGTGCTTATCTAAATGAAAGGAGCAATTTGCATTTTAGCAAAAGGAAATACATAGGGTGAAATTAAAAAAAAAAAAAAACAACAGTTATCTACTCTCAAATTCAACCTGATTATAAATGAAGTAATTATTGTCCTGAAGGGGTGACTATACACCCCAAAATTCTTTAGCATAAGGATGATTTTGAATGGGTTGTTTAAAAAAAAATAGACATAGGCAAAGCTCTGAAAGTATAAAACACATTTATTTTTTAATTAATCCTTTTTTAAATTTTTTTAAAATTTTTTACATCGTTGTTGATTTTTAAACAATATTTGCTTCCCCCACCCCCTCAGGTGTAGTCCCCATAGAGTTTCCTTCACCAATGCTGGGTGCACCATCACCTCAGTCCCCAGTGCTCCTCCCTCCCTCCCTCTGATCCCTCTCCCTCCTCCTCCCCTGCAGGATGTCTCTGATTTATAATTGTCTGTTTTTGCTTTCTTGGGTTTTGTACTGTTATTTTTTACACTGATGTCTTATTTGGTTCCCCTATATTCCTGCTGTAAGTGAAACCATGTGATGTTTTTCTTTTTCCTTCTGGCTTATTTCACTGAGCATAATTCCTTATAAGAGATCTTTATATTTATAAGGGACATTGCCATTTGTAAGGTTGTCTCCTCGCCTTCTCAGTACCAGGAAGAGAAAGATGACTAAATCTCTAGAAATTTATCAAAGGAGAAGGCAGCAACTTAAATCTGCTTAACAATCATAACCCTGTTCTCTGTCCTCTTCATGGTAACCTTTTCTAAGTGGCCTTCCTCCAATATCTTTTGTCTCTAACTGATAATGGTATTTGGGCCATTTCAGGGAGCTATTAAGTTTCCTGATATTATTAAAGGTATCCCAGCCAATAACCTAAAAGAGAAGAGGAATATTTATTTTTCCTCACCCACAGTTTCTTTTCGATAAACTGCCATTTAAGAATTTTTGCATTTTGTTCTACCACCATCAATTGAAAGGCAGAGATAAAGACTAAAAATTTTAGAAGAAAGCCAAAATTTCCTTTGGTTGTTATTTTGCCAGCTTTCAACAATGTACTTTGGAAAGGTGTTTTTTATTATAGCTGCTGGCTAAGTCCTATTTAAACTTAGTGAGGTATCAGAGGTGGTTAATAAAATTTTAATTCCATGGAATGGTACTATAAGGGCCTAAGGCCCACATGTAAAGATGGTGTTAAAATAAAGCCGCAGTGTATCTTATAACACGCTGCCTCACTTTGAAGTAAAAAGGATGAGGAGAGGAGTTTTGCAAAATTTTCCTTCCCTGCTCCTGCACACTGGAGAGCAAGCTCATCTGCATGGACTTGAAGTGTAACAGCTGTGCAAGATCTGCTGCTGAGGTGAAGCCAGTCTTTTCACCTTCACTGATGACCAAGGAGCCAGTGAAGATTTGACAGTGGGTACCAGCCTTTGCATCTCTATAGGGCATGCCTTAAAATAGAAGAGGTTTCTCCTACTTTGCTTTCCCCTAGCATCCGCTAAGTATAAAGTCATGTTGTAGGGAAGAATTAAGGTAGACTGGAAAGAATTCACCAGAGACAGAGTGGAGAACAGGAAAGGCAGGTTTATTGAAATCCACTGCTAAGAGAAGCAGCAGGCAAGACAGGAGACAAGACGTCTGTGTGCAAAGAACATGAGGGCTGCCTTTTATAACCTGTTTGCATGGGTTTTTCATGACTGGGGAGTTGGTTTGGGACAGTCAGTGCCGGGATGTCTGGTCCTGGGTGTTGACATTTGACATGTAACTGGGCAGGTAACCCCCAAATCTGTTTCTGCCATCTGCTGTATTAAGACAAAACATACTCTAGTGCCTAAGACCTTCAAATAAAAGAAACTTTAATACAATTAGTGTGCAGGGCCCTCCTTGGTGGTTCAAGGGGTTAAGACACAGCACTATGAAGCTATCTGCAGCCACTGCAAAACTGTTTCTATCCCAACCCAGGCAGGTGATCCACATGGAACCAGGGAGGTGACTCACATGGCACAGACCTCTCCGCTCTGGCCTGCTGCTCCTCTCAGCAGTGTATTCCAGTACCTCTGCCTGTTCTGCTCCCTACTCTGTCTCTGGTGAATCCTCTCACCACCCCATCTCTGGCCTGCACCCCAGCTCTTGTATGCATAAATAAATCTTTTAAAAAATACAATTAGTGTGCAATAAAGAGAAGGGAAAAAATAGTTTCCAAATCAAGCACCCAAAGTTACCAATCCCCTCAGGAGTAAATGCCCAGCCAAACAGGGTTGTCCAAAGCAGGGCTGCTGAGGCCCAAAAACTTGTCACAAGTCTAAAGCACCATTTGGTGGGGACCCAAGGAAAAGGGGCAGAAGGTGCTCCTTCCTGCGGGAAGGAAAAAAAGCAAAATCAAGATAAGCCTAACCACAGGTCTCTCACCCATGACTGTTTCAAGTGTCTCCTTCCACGTCCACCAAGTTCCTGGTACAAGTCCAAGGCCGAGAAGCAAGCACAGCTTCTTCTCATGTCTTTCTGCTCCATGTACCTCTTCAGGTCTCTTCCTTGCTCTCCATCCTTTTTCCTTCCTTCTTATTCTCTCCTCCAGCTTCTCCTCCTCCCTGATCAGCTCCACCCTTTCTTGAGTGGGGCAGGGAACCTGGAACCACCCCTTTTCCTGGGGACCACCCTGTTACAGACACAGAATGTGTCCTGGCCCTGCTTCTGCACTCAAGGTCAAAGTGATCAGTTTTATAGCCTGGTTCCCATAGCAACCTTATCAATTCCCTTTATCTATTCAGGCCTCCCAAACCTTCCTGCCTAGGAAGGGTTGGGATCTTAGATTTTAACCTTATTAAATGATATCCCCCACAACCCCATCCCACCCATGTCCAGAAGTTACATTTTTAATATCAATGACTCACTATTTGTAACCCATATAAACAAAATTCAAACTTTCATTTATTAGAACAAGTCCCAGAGTGTAAAATCTGTAAAACTGCTTCCCAGGTTCAAGCCCTCACTTTGATTATCTAATAAACTCTGTCTAACTCTCGCTGAGACTTTATTTTCAGTTAACATAATCAGTTTTAAGACAGAGGACGTGAGAGTGAGGAAACAGTGGCAGGAAAGCAGCAAAGGTTGCTGCTCTTAAAATAAGGAGCCTACTATTATGCTATTATCTCTTTGAGGTTTAAACAGAATAAAGTGACAGTGATATGGAAATGTGAGAATGAGGCAGAATAAGAGGATGTTCGGAAGAATAATAATTTCAGGCACCCAAGGGGTTTCACATAAAACTCATTTGCACATAGACAGGGCTCGCTTATAGATGATGGATATAGATATAAGTCTTAGCTACCAGATTATTTTTATACTAACAAGACAGAAGAATGGAATCCTTGCTAAAATTATTTTTAAAATTTTAAATTGAATTTCTAAATGATTAGGCAATGAATGGATGGTCTTATCAGTCATTTCTGCATTTTCAATAGTCGTAAATATTGCCCAATGAAGAAAAAAACACGTGTAAATGGGCTGTGAGTTTTAATCAATACATGAAAACTTTCAATTATACTTGACATGAGAGAAAAGATGTGGACTTTAATCTTTCAAGCAAAATCTTCCTGGAAAGGCGAAAGGAGGGGACATTTTTAAAAGATCAAAGCAGATTAAAAATGTACGAGCGCCATCTGGTGTCAGAAATAAAAATAATTGCAGCCTTTAACAGTCAAAAGAGCATATCCTTTTTTTGTGGGTTCATTTCAGTCAAATTGGATTAATGGTATTGCCAAACAGTAAATCTGGAACTCACTTTATGGCTACTAGCTAGGTATGATTATTTACCATTTGGCTTAGAACTCCATGAGCCTTAGGAAGTATGGTTGGTTGAAATGGTGCATTTGCCACAACATATGTATTCAAATATTTCAGGCAAAAAATTCATATTTTACCTCAAGAATTCATATAATTGTCACAGCTTTCCACTCAATTCTATAAAGCAAACCTTCCCTGAGGCAGGAAAATTGTATCTACTTTCATAAGCAATGTCTCTTTAGAAACGTAGGAGAAGCAGATGGGTAGCATATTTTTAAGGAAGAAACTTTGAGTCTTATAATGTTAATGTGCTAAGATAAATTTAGCACTATATTTTTTAAAAAGAACTCCAAGTAGTGATATTTGACTGTCTTGAAAATTTACTCACAAATCTATTAACAGAACTTGAAAAATACACTGCATTCCATCTCATTCTACAACTGATTTTAACTACATTTCTACTTTAAATGTAGTAACCTACCCTATTCCCTTATATTCCCGGTATATTCTGAGCTACAGAAGTTTATTCTGACAAGTTTAAAGACAGAATATTCCATGAAAGAGAATTTGTTACTCAAGAACTGCCAGCCATCTGACATTAAGAGTCTTTAGGCAAAACCATCTCTATGGTTTGCTTGTATTAACAAGTCCTAAATAATATGACTGTTTCTTTGAATAATGCATTCTGCAAGATTTCAGCTAGTTATGTTATGTTACATGCAATATAAAACACAGCCTTGAAGTACATGACAGTATGTTATATCGTTTTGTCAAACAGAGTAAGCTATGAATAGGATAATGTAGGTCTCTTTATTAAAACACTGGGCTTTCATCAAAAGACAAAAATATTTAAATGGTGAACAACTGAGTATTTATAATGGTACATCTTTTTTACTATCAGATAATAGATAACTGAGATTACTGCGACAAAATACAATTTCACAAAACCAAAACCAGGTGTTGGCACCTAATTTTCAAGCAAGGGTGAGAAGTTTTATGTTTTCCACCTGTGACCCCAAGCAATTATCCCTTCCAGAAAAGAATTAGAGCAAGAGACACTAGGGGAGCTAGCCATGCATGTCTTGCTTATGTCCCACAAGAGAACTGATGGATGAGGCAGAGGAGAGGAATGACTGCTGGGACGCTGATATCTTAGCACCTGGCAAGCTGCTGTGACCTCAGGGCTGGGCTGACTTGGAGAAGCTCCTTGATGCAAGTATCCAGAGATGTTTCGGGGAAAAGGGACTCATCTTACCAAGTTACAAAGTTCAAAAGTTGTTCAAAGGAAACTTATGTTTTGACTTACAGCAAGATCAATAATTCAGTGCTAGGTCTTCCTGGAATTTAACAATAATTGTATTAGATGTGTTGCAGTAAATGTCTAGAGTGTTTTAGGAAGTGCTCAGGAATGTAAATGTTATATTACTCACATAAAGACCAAAACTCACTTAATTTAAGACTAATTCCTTCATTGTAATAAACATAAAAGTAGGAGAAATATCTTCTTGGAGCACATGAATTTGCAAGAAATGTAGTATTCTTTTGCTTCCACGCACATTTATTACATAATAAAATTTGATGAACAATTTTTCTTTTGCCTTCCCCCCCAAACATTAATAACTCTTCATGTGCTAATTTTTAAAAAAGATAATTTTTTTTTTTTAAATAGAGGCATGTTTTATTTATTTATTTGTTTGTTTGTTTGTTTTGTTTATACATGCACTGGGTACAGTCAGAAGCGCGGGAGGGTGAGAGAATTCACCAGAGCCAGAGCGGGGAGCAGAGCAGGCAGAAGGACCGAAGTACACTGCTGAGGGGAGCAGCGGGCGGCAGGAGAGGTCTGCGCGCCATGTGGGACCCTCCTCTGGTGGCCGGGGAGCAGCCGGGGATCGAACCGGCGCCGCTGAGGCCGCGGGCAGCTTCGCAACCCAGCGCTCAACCGCTACGCCACCGGGGAGGCCCTAAAAAAGATAATTTAAAGGTATATTATGGCAGCATCAGTTTTGCAGTCACATCTCAAAAACATTTTCTCCCAATTTCTCCATGATCTGTACTTGAATATATATATATGTTGACTTTTGCTAACTTGATATTACATGCCCTATGCCTTCTTTATTTCTTCTACTTCCTAGTATTACTTCAAACATGTAGGAGAACCAGTTCCAAAATTAATATTTTGACTTTATGGTCATTGGGCTCTTTCCTAGTGTTTTCTTTAGTTTCTAATAGATTTCTTAATTCCGAAGATACTGATTTTATTTTTTTTAAATCTTTTTTTTTTAAGATTTAATTATTTATTTATACAAGCACTGGGTACAGTCAGAAGTGCGGGAGGGTTAGAGAATACACCAGAGCCAGAGCGGGGGGCAGAACAGGCAGACCAACAAAATACACTGCTGAGGGGAGCAGCGGGCGGCAGGAGAGAGAGATCTGCGCGCCATGTGTGAACCTCACCAGTGACAGAGCAGCTCTGCAGCCCAGCACTCAACCACTGCGCCACCAGGGGAGGCCCACAAAGATACTGATTTTAAATGCTTTTGTCCACTATAACAATATCACATTGATTATCAACATCTACTGGAAAGACAAAAGAATATGATTCCTGTTGGCCAGATCATCAGAGGCCTCTCACCTCCTTCCCTTAGGATTTATATTATGGCTTTGCCCCTTGGAATGTGAGACCCCCTTTGCTGTCCCTCCTCTCAGAAGCTGCACCAAGGATAAAACCTTAAGAAAAGTAATGTGTTGTTGTATTACCTGGACTGTATATGTGAATGAATCCAGTTGAAGCCTCTGTAAAATGTTTGAGAGGTGCAACAGGTGGTGCACAGAACTCACCTTATTGCAAAGCAAGATAAACCAGCAAGTTCCCTTGTTCATGAAAGCTTCTACCTACTCGAGTAACCTGCCACTTTCTGTGGTCTCTCCCTGCCCCACCAAGTACAGGAACAAACGTCAGATTCCACCTGGAAGTTCTGAGGTTGTGATCCAACATTTGAATGAAAGTTTTATGGAATGAAAATAAAACTTTTAATTAAGAATAATATTTACAAAATAACTTGAGGAAATTTCTTTTTTAAGATTTATTTATTTATTTATACAAGCACTGGGTACAGTCAGAAGCGCGGGAGGGTGAGAGAATTCACCAGAGCCAGAGCGGGGAACAGAACAGGCAGAATGACGAAGTACACTGCTGAGGGGAGCAGCGGGTGGCAGGAGAGGTCTGCACACCATGTGGGACCCTTGCCTGGTGGCCAGGGATTGAACCAGCGCTGCAGAGGCTGTGGGCAACTTCGCAGCGCAGCGCTCAACCGCTATGCCACTCGGAGGCCCACCTTGAGGAAATTTCATTGCACATAGTCAGTAATTTACAGGATACTAAAAAAGAATAATAAATATTTCTGTTTACTAGTTGAGGTTGTGTTACTCTTTAAGACTAACAATTCACCAGCTATAAGAAAGATTTTCAGCACTGCAAATTTTATTCATAAAGTGGGAATATTAATGTCCCTATATCTCACAATTTGAAGTTCACATAATCCAAGTTAGATAAATGTTACCTACATCGCTCTCAAGGGCTTATAAACATTAACTTAGTTAAACTGACAATAGCTTTATAAAGCAAATGACATTATGCCTATTGATGGATGAAGAAACTAAAACTCATAGAGTTTAAATGAAATCTGCAATTTGAAACAGTTAGTAACTGACAGATCTAGGATTTGAACATACTTCTCTTGACTCAACAATGACTTTTAAAACCTGTCCACACAATTCGTACAGTTCATGTCTTCTACCTGAGCTGCATATAACCAAAGAGACAAGAGAAATACAAACAGGGAAGTTCTTTAAGAAGCATAAAAACTGGTCCTCCCCTGGTGGCGCAGGAGGTTGAGTGCAGCGCTGTGAAGCTATTTGCAGCCTCTGCAGCACAGGTTCAATTCCTGGCCAGCCACGGAGCAACCCACATGGTGAAGCAGATGGCTCCTGTTGTGTGCTCCCCTCAGCAGTGTACTTTGGTCAGTCTGCTGTTCTGTTCCCCGCTCTGTCTCTGGTGAATCCTCTCACCCTCCCGCGAGTCTGCCTGTACCATGGTTCTTGTATGTATAGATAAATAAATAAATCTTAAAAAAAAAAAAAAGCATAAACACCTATTCCTTTAACCCACAGAGGGTAACATATACATTACTATTTTGGCGTGTTACATTGGTGTTAATATTATAATGTGGAGAAGTGGGGGTTAATCAGCTGAAGGATCTCTGATGTAAGCATACAGGGGAAGAACTACAACATTAAATTATAGCACTTAGCAATAAGGACTTTGATCAAGCTTCATGCAGGGTCTTATAAAAGCACACAAGAGGCAATTAATGCAGCATTGGCTATGAGGAACATTTTTCAAAACAGTCTCCAGAAGAAAATATCCAAGAAAAACTTTAAAGTTCAAGCAAGAATTATGCAGGGGAGGGGAACAGGGTGTTAAAAATATGATAGCAAAAACAGCACATAAAAAGATTCAGCAGCGAAACAGCTGGGCACAGTTGGTGAAAATACATTTAGTTCATGACTTCTGATCTACAAAATGTGTATTAAGTGTGGCCAGATATGAGACAAAAGACAGAAACAGACAAACTAGGGAGGAAGTTCTACATTTCAGATGATGTATATCCATTATATAGAGGATCTATTTGACAGTGATATAGGAATAGATTAAAATGTGTTATTATGAGAGGCAGAGAATAGAGAACTGATTTCTTAAATTAGCCAGTTATGAAAAGGTGCTTTGGTGATGAATAAAGACAAACAAATGTGGAACTATCTGACAAAAAGTGATATAAATTAATTCATTAATGATAATTGAATAAGGAACCACATACTCGTCTACTTTGAGTTTGAAATTTTATATAAAGAAAATGAGTATAAAAATACCATCTAAAACAAAATAAGCAAAACAAAATAAAATAATTTTTATTGTATGATGACAAAAAGTTACTACTAAAAATGAATATATGAAGAGATATTAGATGACCTACACTGGATGATTTCTAATATTCTTTGCAACTATAACTTTCTACATTGTGAACTTTTCATAGCTCAATGAAAAAGAGTCAGACTTTTAGTTTTTTTAAAGATATAATTAACAAAGAACATGTGGAAAGAAGTGAAAATTTCATATCTCAAAAATAAACAAGATTTAATTTAGAAATGGTGTTTATTATAGCTCTGACTAATAAACAAGAGCAAGTAAAGAATATGCATAAATTAGCCATTTCCATGCCTAATGACTCCACAATGTCCTGGATTTTAAGAAAATATATGTTTCTTTTGATATGTTTTGCACCTGTTCTTCTAAAAACCTTTTATTTAGCCGATAAGTTCTTTCATTTTTTTTCCTGCAGTTTTACTGTAGAATTTATCAAAACACCATCAGTTATACAGATACAATTCTCATGCATTTCTCTAAGAAATAAAGAGGTTAATATTTACAATATGGGAAGCAACACCATATATTCTATTTCATCCTTTCTATTTTAAAACTATGATTAAAGTCTGACGATGTACCAAAAAAGCTTAAAGACCCATAGCAAGAATTTCAAAATTCTTAACACCAAGTATCTTTATCAGTAAACATTGTCACAAAGATGCAATAAGACCTTATAGTGCATAGAATTTGTGGCACCACACACTTGAATTCTCTTCCTCAGGTAGAGGAGACAGAAACTTCAAGATTATTGTATTCATGTGAATGATTGAAATTTCAAATATATTTGTTAAAAGACACTCCCAGACTTCAAACTATACTACAAAGCCATAATCACCAAAACTGCATGGTATTGGAACAAGAACAGACATACAGACCAATGGAATCGAATAGAAAATCCAGAAATAAACCCACAGATTTATGGTTAACTAATCTTTGACAAAGGAGCAAAGACTATGCATTGGAGCAAAGAAAGTTTGTTCAATAAATGGTGCTGGGAAAACTGGGTTGCTACATGCAAAAGAATGAAGCTTGACCACTACCTCACACCATACACAAAAATCAACTCAAAATGGATTAAAGAACTAGACATAAGACCTGAAACCATAAAATACATAGAAGGAAATATAGGCAAAACACTACGGGATTTGCACATCAAAGACATCTTTACAGACACATCACCCAAAGCAGTGATAGTGAAGACAAAGATAAACAGCTGGGACTACATCAAATTAAAGAGCTTCTGCACAGCAAAAGAGACAATAACAAAAACAAAGAGAAACCCCACCAACTGGGAGAACATTTTTGCACCCAACACTAATGATAAAGGACTGATCACAAAAATCTGCAAAGAGCTGATGAGACTCAGCAACAACAAAGAAAATAATCCAGTCAAAAAATGGGCAGAAGAGCTAAAAAGAAACTTCTCTGAAGAGGAAATGCAAATGGCCAACAGGCATATGAAAAAAATGTTCAACATCACTTGTAATCAGGGAAATGCAAATCAAAACTACCATGAGAAACCATCTTACACCAGTGAGAATGGCACATATTAAAAAAACTAGCAACAACAAATGTTGGCAAGGGTGTGGAGAAAAAGGAACTCTTCTGCACTGTTGGTGGGAGTGCAAACTGGTCCAACCACTATGGAGAGCTGTGTGGAGATTTCTGGACCTACTAAACATAGAGCTTCCATATGATCCAGCAATTCCACTCCTAGGTATTTACCCAAAGGACACAGAAACATCAATTCCAAAGAGCACCTGCACCCCTATGTTTATAGCAGCACTGTTTACAATAGCTAAGCTTTGGAAACAACCCAAATGCCCAAAAATAGATGACTGGATCAAGAAGATGTGGTACATATATACCATGGAATATTATTCAGCATTCAAAAAAGATAAACACATGCAATTTGCAGCAACATGGATGGCGCTGGAAGGGATCCTGCTCAGCGAAATAAGCCAAAAAGAAAAAGAAAAATACCGGATGGTCTCACTCATAGCAAGAATCTAGAAAACTAAAATAAGGGACCAGGAAAATGAATATAAGAAAGTGAAAATCAAAATCAACAAAAAACTATGAACCAGAGACACTTTTTGGGGGGTGGGGGGCGGGAGGGGAAGGATTGGGGTCAGAATGGGGCGTTTGCAATTGTATGGGGGAATATAAAAATAAAATTTATTATTTAAAAAAAAAGACTTTTTTTAGCTTTAAGCATAGAATAATAGCAACGAGCATGTTTGAAGATAAAAAAAGAGGTTATAAAACTCTAAGTCTTCCAAGAATTGTTTTGGATTTACACAGGACAATTCAAAATGCTTTTGAATTATGTGAGACAAACACTGGTACTAAGCAAGGTAAGTTAATATAAAGTTACATATCCAGCTTTAACTACGTAAATGTAGTTAATACACATATACAAACATACACACAACACACACACACACGTGCAGCCATTTGGACACAACAGTCTTAACAGATTACAACTTTGTTAAGTACAAATAAACATAGACAAGATGATTTTATACGAGTACAATGGAATTGCTTTGGTCCTAGTTTGTGAGCGTTGAAAAGTCCTTGGGAAATTGTAATATCATAAATCTTGATGGGGTAATGAGTTTGATGATAGAAGATTTAAAGGATTATATGTATTCCTTAATTATATAAACAAAAACTAAATAAAACTATGGAATTGTTTCTAACCAGTGAATTGAATTAAAAAAGTTTAATCTCTTTACTGCTATATACTACTGGAGCAATAATGAGTATAGAAGGAGATGGAAATTATTGTAATAAATTGCAGGTAATAGAAATCCAAAGGCATCAACAATGTAAAAACATTTGAATGTCAAGAACAACTGAGAGATGACCACAAATATTACTATTTTATACCTTTATGCCAAACATTCTAGCTAATACATTAAGGTAGAAAAAGTAAAAATAGAAAAATAATGGGAAGGATAAATACAGGATCAACATATAAAAATCTATAAATTCCCAAATAACAATAATACCCAATTAAAAGTGATGGAAACTTTCTATATCAATGCAAGCTTTAAAAAATAGAGAAATTAACTCAAAAAGAGAATAAAAAATCCACTTAAGGAAAAAATGAAGAGATATATCCCATACTCTACATAGGAAGACTCAATATTTTTAAAATGATAGTTCTCTATAAACCAACAGAATAAAAGTAAAAATGGACAGGGTCATTTGTGCAGTTTGATCTTCAAATGCCAATGTTTTAAAATGCAGAAAAGAGGGAGCAAAAGCATAAAATTTGAGAGGAGAAACAGTGAGGGCAGATTGTCATACAAGAGATTAAAAATGTGAATCAAGAGACATTAAAAGATTAAAATATGGTTTAGGAACAAACAGAATAATCGTCTTAGTCAACTTGGACTACTGTAACAAGTTACCACAGAATTGGGGAGTATAAACCTCCAGCATTTCTCACAATTCTGGAAGCTAGAAATGGGCTAGAAGGGTGTCAGCATAGTTGGGTTCCGGTGAGGACACTAGGGAGGTTGCAGATTACCAGCGCCCACTCCGCCCTTATGCTGGAAAACAACTAGCTAACTCTCTGGTCTCATGTAAAGCCAATATTTCTATTAGTGAGGACTTATAACCTAATTACCCCCCACAAACCCCACCTCCATATATCATCACCAATCACATGGGGATAGATTTCAACATATGAATGGGGGAAGGGCATACATTGTGAGAATTGCAATAATCAACCAATATAAATTTTAATCTAGAAGTAGACCAATAAGTACATCAGAATTTAATGTAAGATTAAGGTCGTATTTAAAATAATTACAGAAAGGTAGACTTTTCTACTGATAACACTAAAATAATGTATTGATATGTAGAAGAATTTTAAAAGTAGTTGAGAGGCTTATTTTTTTTAAATTTTATAAATTTAAATAAATTCTAGGTGGTTCAAAAGGTGAATGTCAGAAAAAGACAGTGTGAGAAAGAGAGAGAGGGAGGGAGGGAGGGAGGGAGGGAGGGAGGGGAGTAACATTGTACTTTTGGTGTGAGGACAGTCATAAGAAAGGAAATTCATGAATTTCATAAATTCAAGAAGTCAAAAATACAATAACACATTTAGACAGAAAAAATGCAAGTCTTGCATGATAGAATTGTAAGTTTTCAGACTTTTTTTTTAAATAATAAATTTTATTTTTATATTCCCCATACAATTACAACCCTCCATTCTGACCCCAATCCCTCCCCTCCCGCACCCCACCCCCCAAAAAGTGTCTCTGGTTCATAGATTTTTGTTGATTTTGATTTTCACTTTCTTATAGTTATTCATTTTCCTGGTCCCTTATTTAAGTTTTCTAGATTCCTGCTATGAGTGAGACCATCCAGTATTTTTCTTTTTCTTTCTGGCTTATTTCGCTGAGCATGATCCCTTCCAGCGCCATCCATGTTGCTGCAAATTGCATGTGTTTATCTTTTTTGAATGCTGAATAATATTCCATGGTGTATATGTACCACATCTTCTTGATCCAGTCATCTATTTTTGGGCATTTGGGCTGTTTCCAAAGCTTAGCTATTGTAAATAGTGCTGCTATAAACATAGGGGTGCAGATGTTCTTTGGAATTGATGTTTCTGTGTCCTTTGGGTAAATACCTAGGAGTGGAATTGCTGGATCATATGGAAGCTCTATGTTTAGTAGGTCCAGAAATCTCCACACAGCTCTCCATAGTGGTTGGACCAGTTTGCACTCCCACCAACAGTGCAGAAGAGTTCCTTTTTCTCCACACCCTCGCCAACATTTGTTGTTGCTAGTTTTTTTAATATGTGCCATTCTCACTGGTGTAAGATGGTTTCTCATGGTAGTTTTGATTTGCATTTCCCTGATGACAAGTGATGTTAAACATTTTTCATATGCCTGTTGGCCATTTGCATTTCCTCTTCAGAGAAGTTTCTTTTTAGCTCTTTTGCCCATTTTTTCACTGGATTATTTTCTTTGTTGTTGTTGAGTCTCATCAGCTCTTTGCAGATTTTTGTGATCAGTCCTTTATCATTAGTGTTGGGTGCAAAAATGTTCTCCCAGTTGGTGGGGTTTCTCTTTGTTTTTGTTATTGTCTCTTTTGCTGTGCAGAAGCTCTTTAATTTGATGTAGTCCCAGCTGTTTATCTTTGTCTTCACTATCACTGCTTTGGGTGATGTGTCTGTAAAGATGTCTTTGATGTGCAAATCCCGTAGTGTTTTGCCTATATTTCCTTCTATGTATTTTATGGTTTCAGGTCTTATGTCTAGTTCTTTAATCCATTTTGAGTTGATTTTTGTGTATGGTGTGAGGTAGTGGTCGAGCTTCATTCTTTTGCATGTAGCGACCCAGTTTTCCCTGCACCTTTTATTGAACAAACTTTCTTTACTCCAATGCATAGTTTTTGCTCCTTCGTCAAAGATTAGTTGACCATAAATCTGTGGGTTTATTTCTGGATATTCTATTCAATTCCATTGGTCTCTGTGTCTGTTCTTCCAATACCATGCAGTTTTGATGATTATGGCTTTGTAGTATAGTTTGAAGTTTGGGCGTGTGATGCCTCCATTCCCTTTTTTTTTTTTTTTTTTCAGGAGAGCTTTGGCTATTCGGGGTTTTTGGTGATTCCATATGAATTTCATCAATAATTGTTCTATTTCTTTGAAGAATGACATTGAAATTTTGATTGGAATAGCATTAAATCTGTATATTGCTTTTGGTAGGATAGCCATTTTAATAATGTTTATTCTTCCAATCCATGAGCAGGGGATGTCTTTTAACAGTGTTTAACAGGATTTCTTTTAACAGTGTTTTATAGTTTTCTTTGTATAGGTCCTTTACCTCTTTTGTTAGATTTATTCCCAAATATTTGATTTTTTTTTTGTTTCAATAATAAAAGGGATTTTTTTTTTATTTCTTCTTCTTCAGATTTATTGTTTGTATATAGGAAGGCTACTGACTTTTGCGTGTTGATTTTGTATCCTGCCACTTTACTGAACTGCAGACTTCTAATGTATTAAAAAGCTAAGAACCATATTATAAGTATTTGATTATATTTGATTGTTAGCCAAAACAATATATTTGATTGTTAACCAAACTATACCAAAAGCTCCAACTAATCAATAAAAAATATATATAAACCTAAGAGAACTAAAAGAAATTTATCATAGTATCATCCAGTGGTTGAGTTTTAAGGCTGTAGTTGCTATATTCTGTGTCATTTTTGTTTAACATTCTAATGCAAGAGAGAACTAGGAAGTGAATATGAAAATAAGTGATTTTATGCTGTAGATCCTCAGTGATGCCCAAGATATGCACCACATATATGATTTAAAAATTCTAGTAGACACATTTAAAAGGTAAAAATAGAGAATTGAATTGTACTTTAAATTTGTAATAAAATTAATATATTTTATGTAACCAAAATAGTATCATTTGACTTGCAAGCAATATAAAATTATTAATAATACACTTACATTCTTTTTTTTCTTACTATGGCACCACAATATGATACATAACTTAAAAATACAGCACATCTCATTTAGGAATAGGTCGCATTTCCTCAAGTTCTCAGAGGCTAGTATCTACCTTATCTTTGCACTGTGTCTGGGCAGATACTAGTGCTACTATAACAGTGTGATATCCATAGAAAGGGGAGGTTCCATGTTCCCTACCCCACCCAAGGAAGCCTGCAGATACACAGGGAGGAGAAGCTGGAGAATGCAGGGAGAAAGAAGGAAGGAGATCAACAAGAACAGCTGAAGGTAGCACATTGGAATAGAGAGACATGTCAAGAAGCTGCACTGGCTTCTCAGCCTTAGAGGACATGGAAGGAGACACTTGAAAGAGATAGACATGGGTGAGAGACCCATGGGGATACTGACAATGGCAGCCTTTAAATTGACATAGGTTTTGATTTTGCTCTTTTCCTATGAGTTCCCTCCCTCCCCCCCTCCCCCAAAGTACTTTTGACTTGTTGCAAGTTTATGGACCTCAACAGTCCTGCATTGGGCCAACACTGTCTCTCAGCATTTACCCATGAGGGGATGGGTGATTATGGGTGTTTAACTGGAAACCATTTTAACTATATTCTTTTTCTTCTCTCTATCAAACACTAATTGTATTAAAATTCCTTTCTACTGAAGGTCTAACACATGACAGTACACATTGTCTTAGTGTGGTGGACGACAGAACCGATTTAGAGTGGGCTGATTTGGGGGTCCCAGCATACCCCTCACCTTGCCCTGTAATACTACCCAGGTTCAGTGCCCCACATACAGGCTTGTGGAGCATGACTTTGACAGATAATGCTCTTTACTGTCACTGCAGTTAATAGAACCGTCTGGTCTGCTTTCATCTATGCACCTTTAGTTCAAAGACCTAAGTGATACCAACTTTCCTCACCTGCTTTGGTTACTAAATGACAGCAGGGAATAGTGGAAAAGGAATCAAAGTCTATGATCAATATTTATCAGCTGAATAAAAGGAATAGATCTTAGGATCCTAGTTCGATTATAAAATTAAAAGTTGTGTGATATTCATCAAATCATTTCACATCTCTCAATCTCAGGGTTCACTGCTATCAAAATCCTACCCAATGAGACAATAAAGTTGTGAAGGATCAACATGACAATTTTCTAAATTTTCTATTTACATTACCATCTCCCAAATGAATTAATCAGTGAAAAACTTGAGGCAGGAGAAATTAATACACACACACACACACACACACAATGGCTAAGAGGAATTAATATAGAAAAATAAAATGAGGGCCTCCCTGGTGGCACAAGGGGTTAAGCACTACACTATGAAGCAATCCACAGCCTCTGCAGCACGAGTTCAACCCCTGGCCAGCCAGGGAGCTACCCACATGGCACAGCAGACCTCTCCTGACTCGCCCGCTGCTGCCCTCAGCAGTGTATTTCAGTCAATCTGCCTGTTCTGTTCCCCACTCTGTCTCTGATGAATCCTTTCACCTGCCGCATCTCTGGCCTGTACCCCAGCTCTTATATGCATAAATAAATCTTTAAAAAAATAAAATGAGGGGAGTTGGAATTAGAGCTCAATGTTCTACACTTAAGTTTCTTTATAAATACATGAATTTTGCCCAAAAATTTAAGTTAGAATTTTTTTTAGTCTAAGCCATGAAATAAGCATAAATCTGACTATCAACACCGTATCTCTAAGGGTAAGAGATGTTGGCTCACATTAGACTAAGAATGAATCCTAGGTTTACCACAGTTCTATGACACTTTCTAGCTTTATAACATTGGACCTATCTGTACTTCAGTTTCTTCATATAAAGCATAGCACTTTTCTTCTTCTAAAGTTTTTGAAAGGATTAATTAAAATATCTTATGTAAAGTTCTGGCAAAATTGTCACTAATGTGATTTTAATATTAACTGCAATTAATTTTTATCCATGAAATTAAAAATACAAGTATAAGGTATGTGGAATACCCAACAAAATGTCTGGCATAAAAAAGTGGTCTCATATGTATAATATGTATGTATGTATATAGTTCCTTCAATATATATTATTAAAAAAATCTTAAAGCTGTGTTCAGCACATTTTAATACTGGAAAAATCATTGAAACAGTAGAAGCACAGGACCTAAAAGAATTTTCTTTGACAGAAATAAGTTAATCTTTTTGTAGGAGGCCTAGATTGCCATCTCTTTTGATTGTGCTGATGCTGCAGCAATTATCCCTTTGTAAATGAGCACATAAAGAAAAATCTCAATGAGTAGTACCTAATGGTGGCTTTAAAGTGGAATTCAGAAAAGGCATTAACAAATTTTGTCCTCTCAGTAAGTGACCATTGTAAAACAGTGCCATATTGTCAAGGGTAATTATCATTCTCAAAGTCCTTCTCTTTGCTATGCTACATAAAATTCTATCCTACAATATTCCCCTATTCTACAATTTAATTATCAACTTAGTTGTGCTATCAACTTATACACACTCAATAAAGAACTGTTCTTTGAATAGAATTTACATACACAGATTGTCAAATTCCATTATTACTTACAACCTAAGGAAAACAAACATTTGTGATGATTGGATATCTTTACACCAAAACTATTAACAAAATCAACATCTTGTCTCCACCAAAGATAAATTGTTCCTAGATGAAAATTTAATTAAAACCTATTTATGATCAGAGATACCATCTTACACCAGTGAGAATGGCACATATTAAAAAAACTAGCAACAACAAATGTTGGCGAGGGTGTGGAGAAAAAGGAACTCTTCTGCACTGTTGGTGGGAGTGCAAACTGGTCCAACCACTGTGGAAAGCTGGGTGGAGATTTCTGGACCTACTAAACATAGAGCTTCCATATGATCCAGCAATTCCACTCCTAGGTATTTACCCAAAGGACACAGAAACATCAATTCCAAAGAACACCTGCACCCCTATGTTTATAGCAGCACTGTTTACAATAGCTAAGCTTTGGAAACAACCCAAATGCCCAAAAATAGATGACTGGATCAAGAAGATGTGGTACATATATACCATGGAATATTACTCAGCATTCAAAAAAGATAAACACATGCAATTTGCAGCAACATGGATGGCGCTGGAAGGGATCATGCTCAGCGAAATAAGCCAAAAAGAAAAAGAAAAATACCGGATGGTCTCACTCATAGCAGGAATCTAGAAAACTTAAATAAGGGACCAGGAAAATGAATAACTATAAGATAGTGAAAATCAAAATCAACAAAAAACTATGAACCAGAGACACTTTTAGGGGGGCGGGAGGGGAGGGATTGGGGTCAGAATGGGGGGGCTGCAATTGTATGGGGAATATAACAATAAAATTTATTTAAAAAAAAAAAAAAAAAAAAACCTATTTATGATCAATTCTGATAATGATCTTGAATCCCTAAGTTTGTATATGACGAGTTCTCATTGACATATGTTTGCAAATAAAAAGTATGTGATTTAGAAACTGAATATATCATTCTTTCTCATACCAAATTCCTTTTATATGTTGAACATCTAGTCAATAGCTTTGATAAAATTATATGCTTTTTTCTTTCTCCCAGTTCATTAGAACTCTCCACCTTCAGTATAAGCCCCTCAAGGCTTTGCTGGACTCTGACAGTAATTTGCAGACACCTATGTACTGTGCTTGAACCCTTTATGGTCACTCACTAAAATATGGAGTTAGTGTTCCTGTCATGAAAGGGAAAATGAAACTGATTAATTTGTCTTTTCAGGAGTGGTGGGAAGGCCCCCAATCTGAGAAATTACTGCATTGATATCAGTCCCTTTCCTGTATCAGAAACACTCCCTCAAGAATTTTTACCCCTTCTTCAACATCAAGCTTGAATTTTTCCAAATTTTAGGGGATCTCTTCCACTTTGTAAAATCTTTTAAAATCAGTTACCAGGGTCTCCCTAATGGTGCAAGGGGTTAATACGTAGCACTGTGAAGCTATCAGCAGCCACTATAACTCAAAGTCCATCCTCTGCCTGGGAGGTGACCCAGATGGCGCAGCTAGACCTCTCCTGTCTCGCCTGCTGCTCCCCTCATTAGTGTATTTCAGTCAGTCTGCCTGTTCTGCCCTTCCTCTGTCTCTGATGAATCCTCTCACCCCACAACCCCCACCTCCCGCATCTCTGGCCTTCACCCAGCTCTTGTATACATAAAAAAATAATTTAAAAATAAATAAAATCAGTTGTCTTACATTTGTTATTCACTTTTTTTAAATCTACTGATTCATATGCAGTGCATCTTCACTATGTTAATGGGGACACTTGTGCACAACCAATGAGGGGTAACTGCACAGATTTTTCTAAGTGGAAACTTGAGAGTATGTACTCATCTTTTTTTTTAACATTTATTTATTTTTGTACAAGAACTGGGGTACAGGCCAGATGCGCAGGAGGGTGAGAGGATTCACTGGAGACAGAGCAGAGAGCTGAAGAGGCAGATGGACTGAAATACTCTGCTGAGGGGAGCAGCGGGCAAGTCAGGAGAGGTCTGCTGTGCCATGTGGGATTCTCACCTGCAGGCCGGGATCGAACCCGTGCTTCAGAGGATGCGAACAGCTTCACAGTGTGGCACTCAACCGCCTGTGCCACCAGGGAGGCCCTGTACTCAAGTCTTTAAACCATTATAGCTGTTGTCATTCATCTATTTGTATTTTTGGCGTCCCAAATTACTTATGATCATGGTGATTTATGAAATAATGCAACAGAATGTACTCCAAATTGTTTGTGTATATGGAAATTAGTCAAAACATTCTTCATAATTGCTCTAAGAAACCAAATTTAAACATACACAAAAGTAGGGGTTGATTAAACATATTACAAAATATGCACCTATTGAATGAATACAAGGCTCTTTAAAATATTGTAGAAGAATATATACTCTTTGGAAATAGCTTCATGAAATTTAAAGTGCACATTATATAAATATAACCATGAATCTATATAAAAAGAAAAATATGATTCAACATGCAAAATTTTAGTAGTAGTTATTTCTGACTGATTGGTTACAGAGAACTTTTATTCATTTGTGATTTTTGGCATTTTCTGAAATTCTTATCATGACGAGGCTTTTCTCTGAAGTCAGGAAAAATGAACACTATTTAGAGAGGGGAAATGATGCAGTAAAGGAATCTGTTTCCAAAAACTGTTGTAAGCACATTAGAACATTCTATTGTACATAGAGAAAAAAGTAAATGCATTCTGAAGACCCAAGACAAATTAATTTTACATTTACTGTGACCCTTTAACCTAGTTCAAATTCAGTAACTTTAGGCAAAGCCAGAAGGCAAAATCGTCCTCTCTCCCAGTGTCACCTAGTGGTGATGAGGATCCCCAACTCTCATGTTTACATACTCAGCATTTCTGTTTGTCCCAGTTTCACTTTACTTTTATAGTTTTGAAACAATGAAACATAGCAATCAGGCATCCCCATCTATCCTGCATTTTAACCAATGAGGATACAAGAAATTTCAATAGTTTTGTACTGGATTGAAAATTTCTTTTTATTGCCCAAGAAATGAGGAAAAGGTGTAATAATACCATCTAAGTCATTAGATCTGTGGATGTTACCTGTACCATTTAAATTGTAATATTCATCCTTTCTCTGTCCTTAGTGGCTCTTACAACAGAGACTACAAACAGTATTTCAGAGTTTCCCAGAATCTTGGTAGATGCTGAGAATCAATGTTAAATGACTCCAAAAGTCCTTGATACTAAATATCATCAGAGACAAGGGAGTATTTGGGAGACTTAATGCAGCAGAATAAAGACAGGTTGGCAGGCTCTCTGCCATCTGAAAGTTATAAGGCAGAAGAAAACCTAATTTCTACACTCCCTTAAGAGACTGAGCAAGTCAAAGAAAACTATAATCATCTCTCTCCATAAATCCATCTTAGTGTTCACTCTTGTAAAAATGCAAACTTTATACATGTAATTAACTTGTAGCTTTTTTTCCTAGTACATGTTGTTTAGTTGCCACATTTAAGATTAACCTTCCTTATTTCTTTTATTGAGACAGCATTGTTCAAATTCACACAAAATGGACATGCATTTAAGAATATAATGTGAAAAGGAACATCTCCCTGCCTTGCGAGAAATTGGGATTCAGTATCATGATTATGCTAGCAACAAAAGAAAAAAAAACACAAATATTCTAAGCCTATTCTCTGTTTTATCCTCTGTGAAAGGGTGTTGCATGAAAGAAACAAACTCATCCACTTTTTCTAAACCAAAACCTTTTTTCCTGGTAAGCACTTTTAGAAGCTGTTAATAATTAACACCGCTGAGTAATTCTTTTTTTAAATTATTTTTAACATTTATCATTTTTTTACATTTTTAGACAATATTTGCTTCCCCCCACCCCCTCAGATTGAGTCCCCATAGAATATCCTTCTCCAAGGCACCCATGCACCATCACCACAGTCACCTGTGCACCTCACTCCCTCCCTCTCACCCCTCTACCTCCTCCTCCCCTGCACAGTATCTCTGGTTTACAATTGTCCATTTTTGCTTTGTTGTGGTTTGTACTTATTTTTTTAAACTGATATCCTATTTGGTTCCCCTATATTCCTGTTATAAGTGAAGCCATCTGAAATTTTATTTTTCCTTCTAGCTTATTTCACTGAGCATAATTCCTTCTAGCTCCATCCACGTTGCTGCAAATGGCATGAACTTATCTTTTTTGATTGCTGAATAATATTCCATGGTGTATATATACCACATCTTCTTGATCCAGTCATCTATTTTTGGGCATTTGGGTTGTTTCCAGGTTTTACCTATTGTAAATAGTGCTGCAGTAGACATATGTATACAGGTGCTCTTTTGAATCACTGTGTTTGTGTCCTTTGACCAATTCTGAGCTTACCTATTCTCCTTTGTCATCTTACTTTCTCACAAGATTGCTAATAAGCACTGAAAACACAAATTAGGTAACAGGAAGACAGAGAAGCAATTCATATGTTTTATAGTGGACATATTAAGAAGGATGCAAATGTGCAAAAGGTTTGGATATGACACCTGGGGACTATGACAGCACCTTGACATGCATTACTTCATGTAGTGACCATATTTTGAAAAAAAAAATAGCAAATGTATACTGTTCTTTATAAATGAAGCATTGAGTGCAATTTCTAACATAGTGATATGACTTTAACTATTATACATACATAATATGTATTGAAAGTTCTTTATCTACATATTATGTACTGATAATACCGAAAACGCCACAAATCACATATTTATGTATTACCTCGTGGAATTCTAAATCATGAGAAATTTATTGTCATGAATTTACCTATGAAAAAAAAATCCACACATTTTAAATAACCCAGACAAAATAATTGGGGTGGGGGGTCATGCTGGATTTGAAATCACAAGAATCTTATTCCAATATTCTCTCTACAATTCCGCAGGGTCCCTGTGTCCTTAAACACGGCACAAGAATTTGTTTCCATCTGAATTGGTCTAGAAATTACTTCAAAGGAAAGAGCTATGAACCATGTAAAAGGGTAGAACTAGAAATAGATGGAGATGAAAAGATGTTCATATATATCAGGAATTCAAGACTAAATCCCAAAAGGATGTAAAGGGGGGAAAAATCAATAATGACAGAGAAAGTAAAATTTTTGTGAATGAAAAATAACACTTTGAGTCCTGGGAAACAAATATGAAGGAGGAATTTTATTTTTAATACTTTTAAATATTTTATCATATAAAATTTCAAATATGTACCAAGTACTCTAAGTAGTATTATGAAGCCTCCCTGGTGGCGCAGCGGTTGAGCGCTGGGTTGCGAAGCTGCCCGCAGCCTCTGCAGTGCCAGTTCAATCCCCGGCTGCTCCCCGGCCACCAGAGGAGGGTCCCACATGGCGCGCAGACCTCTCCTGCCGCCCGCTGCTCCCCTCAGCAGTGTACTTCGGTCCTTCTGCCTGCTCTGCTCCCCGCTCTGGCTCTGGTGAATTCTCTCACCCTCCTGCGCTTCTGACTGTACCCAGTGCTTGTATAAATAAATAAATCTTTAAAAAAATAAAATAAAACACACTCAAAAATGTTTAAAAAAATAGTATCATGAACCCAAATGTATCCACCACCTAAATTAAATAATTACCTATATATTTTTGTTCCTGAATCATGTAGACTCTTCCCAACTATCTACTCTCCCACTTAATATTTTTTGACAGTTCTAGTTTCCCTTTTACATCACTGTTCATTTTTAGACAATATTTGCTTCCCCTCACTCTCAGGTGTAGTCCCCATAGAATTTACTTCACCAATGCACCCATGTATGAGGGAGGAATTTTAAAAGGGAAGTTTTGAACAGCTCTAGCCCATCACATAGGGAAATGAAAAATGACAATATGACATCCAAGAATCTCTCCTACTCAGCTTCATGATATCCATCCACCTAGTATTTATTTCAAGTATTGTTTGTGTGTGCATGTACATACACATGTGCATGTGTGCTTAAAATTTCAAGTCTTAAGTCCCCAAATAGTCCCCTTATTACTAGAGTTTTCTTTAAGGATAATCATTCTTGAAGTTCTGCTCTTTGAAAGTTATACTTTTTTTTAAGATTTATTTATTTATGCATACAAGACCTGGGGTACAGGCCTGAGACACAGGGGGTGAAAGGATTCACCAGAGACAAAGTGGGGAACAGTACAGGCAGACTGACCAAAGTATACACTGCTGAAGGGAGCAGCAGGCAAGTCAGGAGGTCTGCTGCGCCATGTGGGTTGCTCCCTGGCTGGCTAGGGATCAGACTCGTGCTGCAGAGGCTTCCGATTCCTTCATAGTGTGGTGCTTAACCCCTTGTGCCGCTAGGGAGGCCCATATGATCATTTAATTGATATCCTCATGCAACTCTACTTTGGGCCTTGAACTTTGCTAAAGAATGATAAGACAGATAAAACACATAAGATAGGTTGCATAGACAAGAAGTTTGGGTAGACTGGATAGATGGATAATACAGGCAGATAACAGAGGGATACAATAGTTAAGATAGATATGTGCACATATATGTATACTTATATATAGACTATACAAATATACACACACAACATAGGCTATATATGAAAATCAATTAAAGCTACTACAATCATACTTTCATCACTCTCTTCTTCACAGGCATACTTTGAATTCTCACACTGCAGAGTCAATCATATGGTTGCTTAACTTGCTTCTCATATTAGTGTAAAAGCTGTTTTATCAGCAACCTGTCAACTATAAGTCTCTATTTATGGGTACTCTTGCTCATTTGCAGTATTCACTCTCCAAGTTACAAAATGTGACTGTCCTATATATACAAGTAACCATTTGCACAGTGCTTGCTCATCTTCCCACTCACCCCAGATTGCTCCATCACAGCCCCAAGTCATAAACTGTCCCAAAATGAAAACAACACCCAGGAAATCCACTGCTTTTAAATGCTACATCAATTCAAGAATGTCAATATCCTTTGAGTATGTGTAATACGTCATGCTATGTTTGGTACACTGCATGCATTACTGATGTCAAAATTCACAGGAATACACAGGTAGAGATTTTCTATTTTCCAGGGACCTGAAACAGGGGTGGAGAGGAAATACAAACTGTGTAAGGTCACTATTCACATACACCTAGGGGAGACCTTGATATGTATGGTTATGCTGGTGATTGACTGCTGCATACATGAAGGTGTTTTGATTGATAAGGATCTACATATTGAAAGCCTTAATACCGGACATGAAAAAAATAGCAGGACCTCTGTTGATTAGTGCTACCATTCTTTAAATGCAAATGATTTTTTAATGAATTGGGTCATTCTAATAAGATATCAAGAAATGAAAATTTTCTATTTACTTGAGAAAGAATAATTCAAAATCATTTTCACTAAATATAGCATTCAATAATGATTCTACCATTTCTCCTTTTTTTTCTCCAAGAATATATAAAAGGTCACCTGGCACTCCTTTATTTTGGCTGCCTTATAAACATTCATTTCAATTCAAGAATGCATGCATTTTAATTGCTTATAATTTTATGTCTCAGTGAAGTGGAGTTCTATTCAAAAACAAAACCTTTTGCAGTGTTCCTAGTTTATTTTTACTCTGTTGTCACTGAAATCACACTATCCTAGTTTGTTCATTGGTCTTGCTTACTTATCAGAAATCTATAGAAGCATTTTAAAAGGTTTTCAAATGCAGGTGAAGCATCTGAAGATACTAAAAAGTATTTTTTTTTTCACAAAAGGGATGTGAATGAAATAAATTAAATACACAAATAAGCACCCTATAGAACTTTAAGATACTTTTCATCATGGGACTGCATGCCATAATTTATTCATTAAAGGTTTTCTTTAGCAAAGAATATTTACAAGTACTTACCCTAACAACTCTGAAAATTCAAAAGCAGAAAAAGAAAAGTTTTTGGAGTGGGAACTGAAACAAAGGAAAAAAAAAATTCCTAGGAAAGGAAAATACGAGACTGCTGTGGTAGCAAAGAGTTTCTGCTTGCTTATTTCTGCAAAGTCCTGACAAGCTTCAGTTTTTTTTTGTTTTTTGTTTAATTTATTTATACAAGCACTGGGTATAGTCAGAAGTGCGGGAGGGTGAGAGAATTCACCAGTGCCAGAACAGGGAGCAGAACAGGCAGACTGATGAAGTACACTGCTGAGGGGAGTAGTGGGCATGGCAGGAGAGGTCTGCATGCCATGTGGACCCTCCCCGGTTGGCAGTGGATCAAACTGGCGCTGCAGAGGCTGCAGGCAGCTTCGCAGCCCAGCGCTCAACCGCTGCGCCACCAGGAAGGCCCACAAGCTTCAGTTTTGAGTTGATGGAAAGGATATAACAATCTCTTTCAGAAACTTGTTTTGACTAATAGAACTTTTCCACGCGGGGTTTATTGAAGATAAAAGAAACTGGGAACTCCATTAGGACCTTTGAATGCTAGATGAGATGAACATACTGCCTGTCTCCATGAGGGTTATTGCCAAAGAGAAACAAAGATAAATATCCAATTATAATCAAGAATAATGAGTAATGTTTAAAAGAATAAAAACAGTTATCTCAATCTTGAAATATCAATGAGTGAAGTGATGAATATCAGTGAGTGAAATATCAGTGAGAGAAGTGTTACCCTAAATTGTGAGATGTTCCGGGGGGAGAAATGTCAGACATAATGCTTGATGGAAGTGCTTGCTGTGAATGCTTGTATTCCCCCAATATTCGTATGTTGAAATCCTAATCCCCAGTATGATGGTGTCAGATGATGGAACCCAGGAATTACCTAGGTGACTAGATGATACAAAAGTATAGGAACGGTCAAGAATATGATTATCAGAAAGTAACAGGACCTGCCAAAGGAAGTTGTTAATGAATCATCATAACAGAGTAGTAGTGTTAAAACCACGTGTTTGAATTGATTTTTAAGTTGGTTGGCATAAATTAGAGGGCTCTTTCTTTAAACACTCACATGGAAATCTAGTATATACTCTCTCCCCTTTTCCACAAACATGACTAATCTAATTGAAAGGATCAAGTTATGTATGAAACAGTCCTGAAGTGAGGCTCCTGTATCCTTCAACACAAACTTACAATGGTAAACACACACACACACACACAGAGTCTCTGAAAGTGCTTTTATTCTTTGGGGCATGGTTTTCATACCACTGAATTAGAGACTAAAGTGTGATGAGAATACTAAAAGTAGCTAAAGTGGTAAATGAACTGTAAAGGACTTTGTAAATTATCTTTGAAGTTCATATGAGTTCATCTTTAAAGTTAAATATGAGTTTAAAGCTCTCAGGGAAGACAATGAAGAGATAATGACTACTGTGTGTGTGTGTTGGGGGCGGAGGAAGAGAGTGAATGATCACATTGTACTTTAAAAATATTACTCTCATACCTGTGGCAGGGAGCCAGTTATGAGGCCCTTGAGACAACCAGGTGAGAAATGACAGGACTGAACTAAGATAATGACAATGGAGATGAATCAAAAGAAAATACACTTGAGAGATATTTAGGAGAAAAAAAAATTGTCAGATGTAGTAATAGTTATATGGGAGTGGTTGTTAGGAACTGGAGGTTTTATCCTTCTCATATTCATAGGTTGAAATCACTGTATCGAAGGTGATGGTGTCAGAACATGGGGCCCTTCAGGAGGTGACCAGGTCATGTGGCTGGTAGCCTTGTAAATGGGATTAAACCCCAAAGAGCTCTCTCTACTCTTGGCCAGACAAATGAGACGGTAATACCTGCCTACCAGAAAGCAGAACCTGACCACATGGGTGCCCTGATCACATACTTTAACTAGTGAGAAATAAATTTCTGTTACTTATAAGTCACTCAGTCTATAGTAGTTTGTAATAGCAGCCCAAACTAACAAAGAGTGTGACCAAAAGATTTCTTCCTTAATCCAATATGGGGGTGGTGACACAATTTATAGAAATAACAGATTCATGAAAGGCAGTGAGTTTCACAAAGGATTGGTTGAGTCTGTGCCATTTGTGTAAAAATCACTTTATTCGGTTCATTTAGTAACTTCAACTTAGTATAGTTTACTTTGCAGGTAACTCAATCTACTACCCACCTCTGTCATTTTCTTCATACCAGTAAGAAGTAAGCAAGAATGATAGGCAACCTAAATTCCCAATTCATGCTTTTTCATTTTTGTGCAATTTTTTTATGAGCATCTTCAGTATTTTTTATTGAATATCCACACTTCCTGATGTAAGCCTTAGCCCTCCCTCAATATTCAAAGCTCCTCTACCTCAGTTACTTGCAAACAAGAGAGTTATTCCTTTCTCTTTACTCTTTCATATTGCTACGAAGGCTTCAGGTATGAGGAGATCTGGTTAAATACATAAATGGCCATGAAGGGATATGGGAAATTGTTATTGCCTGTGGTTATGGGCCTGTCGACTGTCAATGTTGGGGACACCAGCGAGACTAACTCTGGTTTTTATGGCGGGTATCCCTCTGCTTCACTTTATGGCCTACTTTTTGGTCATTGAGAACAAGCAGACACTTAACAGAAATAACTTAGTAGTCACACAGAAAAAAATGTGGCTGCTTCCCTTAACCGATGCCAGAAGGAGTCTGTACGTTCTCGTGATATTATGTCTTTATCACACTGGACATGGGAAGGTAGAAAGAAGTCCCTACCTTTGGTTCCTTTTTTTACTTAACTGAGACCATAGAACACATAGATTTGGCTCTTTGGAAATTTGTGGTTTGCAATTATGCCCTTTCTCAAGTTGCTGCACTGCATGGCCCCCTTTCTAATTTCTTTCTCCACATTCTGAAGGCACCAAGGTGCTCAGCAAACTATCAGTTGGGAAATATGATGCAGACATGTTCAATTTGACAGGGTCTTATCTTGAGAGCACTCCCACATTTGAAGTCATCAGACAAAATGTATTTCCTCCGACAAGTGGAAGGATGAAGGGGAGGAGGGAGAAATGGTTTCTGCCTTTATGAGCTCATCTGTCCCCCGAGATGCCTACACCTACCCACACCCTTTAGCCATCACTCTATTAGTGGGAAGGCAGAGGGCAAGGGATTTGCTATCCAGGTTCTGCAGGAATGCCATATTTCTCCAAGCTACTGTAGTTTATCTAGCAACAAGGAGGCTATTTCTTTGAATATAAAATATGAAATACAAAAATACTTTCAATTTTAGCTATGAACTATCTTCAAGATAAACCTTACATAAGTCAGGAAACCTGGAGATTAGAAAAGGACATCAGTTCCGATTTAAAAATCTAAAGATAAGCAGACTATTACAGATATGTAGATAAGGAGCTCTATTAACTCCAACTCTGGCAAGAAACTTTACTCAGAAGTTTTTGAAAGGACATGTATCTAATAACGGCTAATGCCCCATCCCTGTCAATGAGATTTCGATTACCTAATTTCCAGTCTTCTGATGATTTTTAGACCCACTGAAATTAGTGACATTAAAATATGTTTCTGTGGACTATGTGTAAGTGTATTTTGTGTGTGTCTACATGTATAAGGTTCAAAGAAATGTTTTTGCTTTATAGATACTAAGAGTCCTGAGGGAAGTAAACCAACATTTTTTTCAAGTCACTATTGGGATTTCACTCTAAACACAAGCAAAAATATTTGTAGTAGGCATATAGAAAAAGCTGGAAAAATGTTAATTCATATTTCTGCAGCCATCTTTCTGAGCTCCAATAAAAGCAACTCTGATTTTTGAGTTCACATGCAATACAAAGTTGGAAATTTGGACTCACATGTTCCCTCACCTGGTAGTTGAAGGACACTCTGAGGCCAGAGAAATAACAAAGCTGGTCAAAAAATACCAACTTTTTGGACCTCCCTCACAGCACAAAGCATTAAGACACAGCATTATGAAGCTATCCACAGCCACTGCAGCACAAATTCTATCCCTGGCAAGGGAGCAACCCACATGGCACAAGAGACCTCTCCTGCCTTGCCTGGCGCACCCCTCAGCAGTGTAATACAGTCAATCTGCCAGTTCTGCTCCCCACTGTCTCTGGTGAATCCTCTCAATCCCTGCATCTCTGGCCTGCACTCCAGCTCTTGTATGCAGAGGGAGGGAGGAGCACAGGGGACCGAGGTGATGGTGCACGGGTGCATTGATGAAGTCCCCAAATTGTATGGGGACTATACCTGAGGGGGTGGGGGGAAGCAAATATTGCTTAAAAATGAACAATGATGTAAAAAAAAATTTTAAAAAATGAAAAAAAAATTAAGTTTTTTTTTTAAACTCTGATGCTATGCTACATCTATCAGATGGCCATGCCACCTCACCCAAGCTGCCACCTATTTAAATACTTATTCCCTGCCTGCCAATCCAATCATTTCTCTACCATCTTCTTCTCCTAGTTACCAAAGAAAATCGGACTTCCAGAGCCTCCTTTTCCCACACTAATTACCTTTCTGAATTTGCCACAAACACAAAGCAACTGCAAAGAAGGAATCAGATCCTTCTGTGATACACAGCCAAGAGTTGCTGCCAGCAGGCTAAAAACAGCTAGGGAGGAAGTGTGAAAGCAATGAAGATTAAAGAAATGGAAAGACCAGGAATGAAGGGAAAAAAAGCTAATGGGATCCCAATTCCTACCACCAAAACATACATTCATATTCCCACACCCCTTCCTTCTCTGTAAATTCCATCATGAATTCTAATGCTCAAATCTAACCAGATCCTTCATAACCATAACTTACAGTTATGTAACACTTCACATTTTCAAAGCATTCTTAAATTATATGTAATTTGATCTTCATAGAAACCTTCATAGGAAAATCAGAACCACTGTTTTCCCCATTTTGAAGATGGAGAAAGCAATACCAATGCATAATCTAGACAAACTTGTCTATAAATTCATTTCTTGGTAATTGAACTAATTTTTTCTCTTTTTTTAAATAGCATTATTGAAGCACACCTGGTACAAAATTAAAACCAGATTTTTTTAAATTTTATTTACATCATTTTTCATTATTGCACAGTGTATGCATTTTCATCTTGGTTATATTCCCCATACAATTCCCACCCCCCTCATTTTGACCCTACTCTCTCCTCCACTCCCTTCCCCAGTATGTCTCTGGTTTATAGTTGCTTGTTGATTTTGATAATTATAATTAGTCTTTTTATTATAATTAGTCTTTTTCCTGGTCCCTTATTTAGGTTTTCTAAATTCTTACTATGAGTGAGAACTCCAGTATTTTTCTTTTTCTTTCTGGTTTATTTTGCTGAGCATGATCCCTTCCAGCTCCATCCATGTTGTTGCAAATGGCATGAGTTTATCTTTTTTGATTGCTGAGTAATATTACATTGTGTATATGTACCACATCTTCTTGATCCAGGCATCTTTGGGGGGGGGGGGCATTTGGGTTGTTTTCATAGCTTAGCCATTGTAAATACTGCTGTTATAAACATAGAGTACAGGTGCCCTTTTGAATTAATGAGTCTGTGTCCTTTGGGTAAATACCTGGGAGTAGAATTGCTGGATCATATGGAAACTCCATCTTTAGCAGGTTGAAGAATCTCCACACAGCTTTCCATAGTGATTGGACCAGTTTGCACTCCCACCAGCAGTGCAGGAGAGTTCCTTTTTCTCCATATCCTCACCAACACTTGTTGTAGCTATTATTTTTTTTTTAATATGTGCCAAAGAGACACCCCACCAATTGGGAGAAAATTTTTGCACACAACACTAATGATAAAGGACTGATCACAAAACTCTACAAAGAGCTGAAGAGACTCAACAAAAACAAAGTAAATAATCCAGTCAAAAAATGGCCAGCGGAGCTAAAAAGGAACTTCTCCAAAGAGGAAATGCAAATGGCCAACAGGCATATAAAACCCCCGATTCTTAGGAAGAAGTATATGAATTGTATATTCTATGTATAAAAACAAGAAAACCATCTTGAAAATCAACCCATAAGAGTTTCTTCATTTCCCTTTCATGGTCCCTACCCAACTCCCAATCTATTTCTACATTCTAGGCAACTACTAATCTAATTTCTGGCTCTATGCATTTTTTAGAGTTTTGTGTAAATGGAATTATGACAGAATGTGTGTGTGTGTGTACATATATATATTCTATTATCTGAATCCACTCAGAATATTTTGAGATCCATCCATATCATACTGTATATCAATTATGCATTGTTTTTAAATAATGTTTTAAACTAGTTTAAAAAGACATTTTGGAACTATAGACACACTGTCCATTGCTCTTTATCTATCTATGCAACTTTGAGAGTCCATTTTTATTCCTCCTTATGTGAACATGTTCCACTCACCCATCATCAAATCTCCTGTGCCCATGCCTACACCCTCCCTCCCCCAGCCCTACCTCCGTCCCCATGCTTCCTCTGGTATCTATGTATTTTCCCCAGATTCCAAGAACTGTTTTTGCTATGTTTTGCCAGTATATGTTCATTCAGTTCATTCATCCAAAGATAAGTGAATCCATTCTGTTTCTATCTTTCACTTTCTGATGGTTCACTTAGCACAATCACCTCAAGGCCCATGTATTTTGTCCCAAAGGCATTATTTTATCTTCTTTAAACAGCTATTATTCCACTGAGTATGTACTCCAAAATTTCTTTATCCATTCACCTGTTTTGGGGCACTTATATTGGTTGTATGACTTGGCAATTGTAGATTTGATTAACACAGTGCTGGATTCAGTTTGCTAGGTTTTTATTGAGGATTTTTGCATCTATGTTCACCAGGGATATACACCTATATTTTTCATTTTGTGCACTGTCCTTGTTTGGTTTTGGGATTAGGGTAAAATTAGCCTCCTAGAACTCATTAAGAGTTTTATACCCTCTTTTTTTTTTTGAGATTTGTGATAAGTATAGGTATTATATCTTTTTTTAAAATATTTATTTGTTTGTTTATTTATGCAAGCACTGGGTACAGTCAAAGCGCGGGTGGGTGAGAGAATTCACCAGAGCCAGAAGCGGGGAGAACAGGCAGAAGGACCAAAGTACACTGCTGAAGGGAGCAGCGGGGGGCAGGAGAGGTCTGCGCGCCATGTGGGACCCTCCTCTGGTGGCCGGGGAGCAGCCGGGGATAGAACCGCGCTGCAGAGGCTGCGGGCAGCTTCGCAACCCAGCGCTCAACTGCTGCGCCACCGGGGAGGCCCTTTAAAGATTTGGTAAAATTCACTAGAGAATTATCAGCTCCTGGTTGTTGTTTTTGTTTTTGTTTTTTTGGGGGGACTTTTTACTACTCTTCCAATTTCTGCACTTGGTTTAGAACTATTTAAGCTGCCTATTTCAATCTAGTTCACTATTAGAAGTCTGTAGGAATAAAAAAAAAATGCCCATTTCTTGTAGGCTGCCCATTTGTTTGCAGAGTTCTTATGATAATTTGTATTTCTGTGACAACTGTCATAATTTCATCTCTTTTGTGTCTGATTCTTTTATACAGATTTTCTTCCTTTTTTAAGTAAGCCTTCTTAAGGATTTGTCGATTTTTCTTAGTTTTTTTAAGAACCAGCTTGTAGTGTCACAGATCTTTTGAACTGTTTTTTTGTTGTTGTTGTTTTCCATTTCATTTATTTCTGCTCTGATTTTTATTATTTCCTTCCTTTTACTGATATTGGATTTGTTCATTCTTTTTCTAGTTCCTTCAATTGTAAAGTTATATTGTTTTTTTTTTTTAATTTAGGCCTTTATTGTTATGTAATTCTCTCACATTGCTATTAAAGCATCCAATAAGTTCTGGTAGCTTGTCTCTCCATTTTTATTGGTATAGATGCATGTCAGTTATTTTTTTTTTTTAAAGATTTATTTATTTATTTATTTATTTATTTATTTATTTATTTATACAAGCACTGGGTACAGTCAGAAGCACGGGAGGGTGAGAGAATTCACCAGAGCCAGAGCAGGGAGCAGAGCAGGCAGAAGGACCGAAGTACACTGCTGAGGGGAGCAGCGGGCGGCAGGAGAGGTCTGCGGGCCATGTGGGATCCTCCTCCGGTGGCCGGGGAGCAGCAGGGAATCGAACCGGCGCTACAGAGGCTGCAGGCAGCTTCGCAACCCAGCGCTCAACCACCGCGCCACCGGGGAGGCCCACATGTCAGTTATTGATGGAAATATAGAAAGACACTGACACCTATATAACATGAGGATAATTTATAATTCCTCTTCTATCTATGGACAGATTAATAAGATAGAATACATAAGAAAACAGGGGCCTCCCCGGTGGCGCAGCGGTTGAGCGCTGGGTTGCGAAGCTGCCCGCAGCCTCTGCAGTGCTGGTTCGATCCCTGGCTGCTCCGCGGCCACCAGAGGAGGGTCCCACATGGCGCACAGACCTCTCCTGCCGCCAGCTGCTCCCCTCAGCAGTGTACTTCGGTCCTTCTGCCTGCTCTGCTCCCCGCTCTGGCTCTGGTGAGTTCTCTCACCCTCCCATGCTTCTGACTGTACCCAGTGCTTGTATAAATAAAATAAATAAATCTTTAAAAAAAAATTTAAAAACAAAACAAAAAAAAGGAATACATAAGGAAACAATACATTTAAGTAGGAATTAGAGCAGAGACTAAACTATATGCTCCTTAATAACTACTGGATTAAGGTGCATTGGTGAAGGAAATTCTATGGGGATTATACCTGAGGGGGTGGAGGGAAGCAAATATTGTTTAAAAATTAACAATGATGTAAAAAAAATGAAGCATCAATTAACACGAATTAAATTTAAAAAAATTAAAAATGACCTCAGTACTAATGAAAACAAGGATACAAGCAACCAGAATGCATAGGCTGAAGCAAAAAAAAAAGTGTTAAAATTAAATATAACTGCAATACATGAAGAAGCAAATGCCAAATCAACAATTTAATATTACACCTAAAACAACTTAAAAAGAGGAACAAGAACCTCAAGTTAGGGCCTTCCCGGTGGCGCAGCGGTTGAGCGCTGGATTGCGAGGCTGCCCGCAGCCTCTGCAGTGCTGGTTCGATCCCTGGCCGCTGGTGAGGGTCCCACATGGCGCGCAGACCTCTCCTGCCGCCCGTTGCTCCCCTCAACAGTGTACTTCGTCAGTCTGCCTGCTCTGCTCCCTGCTCTGGTGAATTCTCTCACCCTCCCATGCTTCTGACTATACCCAGTGCTTGTATAAATAAATAAAATTAAAAAAAAAAGAACCTCAAGTTAGTAGAAGGAAATGATAAAAATAAACAAATAAAATGGCAATGAAAAAGATCATACAAAAGATGAATGAAAGTAACGGTTTGTCTGTCAAGAAGGTAAACAATATTGATAAACTTCTAGCTAGGCTAACAAAGATAAAACATTAATAATGAGAATCAGAAATGAAGAGGAGAAATTACCACAGATGGCATAGATATTCAAAAGATGACATATGATTATCATGAAAAACTACACACCCATAGATTTGATAACCTTAAAGAGAGGGACAAATTTCTAGTTTACCAAGACTAAATAAACTAGGAAGGGTTGAGTAAATAGATCACAATCATGAAAACTGTAACAATATGAAATCACTCCAAAATTAAAAATCCAGGGCGAGATAGCTTTACAAGAGAATTATAACAAACTTTCAAAAAATAACTCATTCTCATCTTGCTCAAATTATTTTTTTAAAATTTATGAATGGGAAATGCTCTGTAATACATTTTAGATGTCAACATTACCCTAATACCAAACAGAGATAAAGATAGCACAAGAAAACCATAGACCATTATCCCTGATGAATAATGATGCAAAAATCTTCAATAAATACTAGCAAATTGAATTTAACAATACATTACATGGATTATATATCATGATCAAGTGGGATTTATCCCAGAGATAGAAGGATGGTTTAATATATGTAACTCAATCCATGTGATAAATTACATTAACCAAAGAAAAGATTAAAAATTATGCGATAATATCAACAGCACAAAAAACATTTGATAGGATTCAGCAACCATTTATGATAAAATCTCTAAACAAGATAGAAATAGAAGGAAACTACGTAACATAATAAAGGCTATATATCACAAACCTAAAGCCAAAATAATACTTTGTTTCTGTTAAATAAATGTTGAATTAAAAAAAAAATCCTTTTAGAATCAGGAACAAGACAAGGATGCCCCCGTTATAATTCCGTTTAATAGTATTAGAGGTTTGAGCTAGAACTGAAAGCTGCAGATATGTGTATATAGAATATATGAGTACATATACTTATAACTTTCCTTGGAGAGCTATTAATCAAGATATCTTTACCCCGAGGTTACTTGATGGGATTATGTAGTCTCAAAAGAAAAGGATCATTAACTTTTTTTTAAAGATTTATTTATTTATTTATACAAGAACCGGGGTACAGGCCAGATGGGAGGGTGAGAGGATTCACCAGAGACAGAGCATGGAACAGAACGGGCAGATTGACAAAATACACTGTTAAGGGGAGCAGCAGGAGAGACAGGAGAGGTCTGGGCGACATGTAGGACCCTGGCTGGCTGGCCAGGATGGAACCAGCGCTGCAGAGGCTGCCGACAGCTTCACAGCGCAGTGCTCAACAGCCTGTGCCACCAGGGGAGGCCCAGGATCAACTTTTGAGATTGTTTGTAATAGATTTCCTCATGATATAGAGCATATCTGAGCGTATTAAGCATGAAAAGCATTAACAACAAAAGTTTTAATTGTTTCAATGATTATAAAAGATACACACTGAGAAGGGTAGTGATGAGACTACCCACATCAGGGATTGATATATGTTTATATGGATATTGTATGTGTGCATCGGTGTATGTGTTTATGTGTATTATTCCAAAAGTTGCTATCTTTGCTGTAACTAAGCATCTTTAACTTCTATCATTTTGCTAGGACTTGAAACAACATATTCCTTCTCAATGCCTAGAAGTTTAAAATACACAGACATTCTCCCATTTCCATGTTACTTTTGGATCACTTACTATTTATTTTTTTAATAATAGCATTTAAACCTATTGCATTTCATTCTAAGCTCATATGTTCATCATTCATACAATTCTTTCCTAAATACTTGAAAGAAATCTTGAATATCTTCATGTCTTTTTAGTTAGGTTAAAAACAGTCTGTAGTATAGAGCATTTAAGATCAGTGAGGTTTATCTGATAAATAGGATATTTCTGCATAAACGTGGAAAAAGCAACATCACTTAGTTGGTCAAACAACTAGTTTAACTATATTTCTGAAAGCCAGTTTAAACTCAAACTGCTTCATGTTTGGGATTCTAAATAACCAACCACATGACAAGATAAATCCATTTGCTTATATCAAGAAATTGCTGTTAAGGGGAATTTCTTTAAATCCCTTTGATCCTAGCACTGGGGACAGCCCTCTTCTGGAAAGCATTATGTCAGCTAATGTTAAAGTACACCACAACACTAGCATTTTACGACAATTGATGAACTTTAGGAAAACAAAATAGCGAACAAAATGGTTTTTCCCTAGGGAAAAAAATCAGCACAAATGCTTTGTCTTTCAGTAGAATTTCTGAGCAATGATGGAGGAGGAGAAAGTCAAAATAAAGAGGCCTGTTTCAGCAGTTCCTAGAGAAAGAAAGGAATTTCACCTGTGATTTTTTTCGAAAGCATCTTGAATTAATTTGGCATTAATTATTCACTTGATAATCCAAATTACACATTTTCTTTGCATAAAAATCAGGTGTGCTCAAAACACCCAAAGCATCTGCTATTTTTTGCACACAAGTCAAAAGGGGATAGCACTGTAAAACAAGAACATTGCAACAGAGTGGTTCTAGTTTTACTTTCAGTGACATTAAAAAAAGAGGCACTGAATAAAAAGGCCTTCTCTCTTTTGTTCTTTAAACTAGGAAATGCACTTTCAGTGCCGAAACAAATCATATAAAATTGAATGAGAATACATAGGATATTAAAACACCAAGAATATTTCATTTTCATTTTAGTCACCAACAGATCCAAACAACAGCATATTTAACACCCAATTTTTACCAAGGCTATTAAAAATGGCATGTTCATAATCATGTCACCCTAAGGTGGATTACTGTCCCTTCAGAAATAATTATTGGCTTATAATCTTTTCAAGACATAAGCCCTGAAGATTAGCTAAGCTTGAATGATTAATCAGTGAAATTATCCAAATTGTCAGTAATACAGTAGAAAGCTTTATCTCCTTAAAACCCAATGTCTAGAGAAAACGTCAAAGGACAGGAGCTCCAAGAGCAGCACTGAAGGAGCTGGAGAGCACTTGCCTGTGTCTCTGTTTACAAGGAATATTTCCTTGTAAGATTTAAGATTCACTTAAATGGAAGGGGGCAAAATATGAGGTATCACGTGGCTACTGAGGTAACTCCACGAAATTGGCTCAACTCTATCCATCTCAGGCTTTTCCCTCTTCTAAATACAGTAAATAGGCTCTTTTACCTTTTCTGTGAGATCAGCTTTAAACAAAAAGAAATAAAAAGTACATTCATTCACCCTCATTCATAGGTTTTTCATTGCAAGCAAGGAATATACATATGATTGATTCAAGTAGTGGCATGCATATTTTACTGAGAAAGAAATAATTCAAAGAACTTACATTGTATTTGCCTGCCCAAGGAACTGCTTAAAATGAGCATAGAAGACAGTGTTTGGATTTCCATGATGTATTAAGTTTCCATGTAGTTATTATTTTGATGATATCATTTTTAAATTTTTCCTCTTATTTTGCCCATTTTCACCCTTACTGCATGAAAGAAAATATTGATGAAATTTGTGTCTAAGCACTTTAAAAGAAAAATTAATTCTCAGTGCTTTGTTACTAAAAATATGTCACAGACCTAGAGTATATCTTCAAGAAAGATATATCTTTGAAGAAATATATCTTTTCAAATATGGAAATCAGTCATTTTTAAATGGGCTTTAGAGAAAAGAGTAAGAATCCCTGGTGCTTTCAATGATTACCAGGAAAGGAGAAAGGAAAAGAGGCTCCTGCATAGACAAAAACAGGCAGGAGAGCTAAATATCCTGCTTTTAATCAACTCTAAAGACAATTATAAGAACATTTTTCTTTAAGTTCACCTTTTTCAGAAGTTTGACAGTGATGAGTGTAGGAAAGTCATTATCAACATTTTAGTAAAATGATTTACCAAGTAATAAGTTTACACATTGATCCTAATTTGCCTCATTATCAAATGTTGGAAAAATGTATCACCCAATTTACTGATTATATTTCTCCATTATCAATGAGAACTAATGGAAAAGTAGGAATATAGCACAGTAAATAGCTCAGGTTTTTAAGCAAGCAAGCACAACAAAAATAAGAGGGTATGAGCTGCTTTTCCACTCAAGGTAATAATCCGATTAAAATGACAAAGTTACTCATGCTTTATCATTCATTAATTGTAATATAATCCCTCAAATAATACACTAATATAAGCAACTAAAGACGCCCGACATAGCTTTACACTTACTAAATGAAATGGTGAGGTTAACAAACATCGTGCAGATACTCAAGAATTCTAGTAAAGCCTAAATCATAAAATTATGAAAGTATTAATGAACTCTTTATAATTCAATTTACTTAAATAATAAGTGAATGTCAACATTGACCACTTTAGCAACATTCTTGAAAGGATCTATTGCTACAATATCCCATCATATTTTGTTACAATCTCTCATTTTCAAGTTTCCAACTCTTAAACTCAGAATTTTATATAAAATTCTACTACCTCATGGTGGTGCATATTTATAAGGCATTTATATAAAGTTCTACTACCTCGTGGTGGTGCATACTTACAAGGTATGCCCTAATATTAAAATGAAATTGAATAATTGTTATCACTGATGCTTCATCGGACAATTTAGTATCTATAAAAGCAGAATAATCTTCCTCAGTGTATTATAGAAAATTTGACTCATCATATCTAAGAAATACTCATAAGGAGGTTAATTTCTGTAATACAAGGAGACATACACTATACACTTTAACATATTTTTGAAATACTCAACACACTGTAACACCAAATCTCTGGTATAATGAATTCTAGAGTAATGTGATTTTCTTTATTTCATATTTCCACCATTGATAAAGTAATATGGATCTGAAGGGATGCGCTGAAAATATAAGTTCAAAGTTTTAATTTATAAAGTATTTTCTAGTTGTCCACTTTATTTTAATATTATGTCTTTAGTTCACTGATAAAATTATGGTCCTTTGAGAGTCTAAATAATGAGTTACAAGAGTATACATGAGGTATTCAAAAGGAATCTTTTGTCACAAACATATAAAAGTTTTTTCTCTTTTTAAAAAAAAAAGATTGATTTATTTATACAAGCACCTGGTACAGTCAGAAGTGGGGGAGAGTGAGAGAATTCACCTGAGCGAGAGCGGGGGAGCAGAGTAGTCAGAAGGACCAAAGTACATGCTGAGGGGAGCAGTAGGTGGCAGGAGAGGTCTGCGCACCATGTGGGACCCTCTCCTGGCTGCTGGGGATTGACCCAGCGCTGCAGAGACTGCGGGCAGCTTCGCAACCCAGCGCTCAACCGCTGTGCCACCAGGGAGGCCCCTGTTTTTTTTTGTTTGTTTGTTTAATCTTACATAAACCAAATCACGTATCACAGTTTTATTTGACTGTTGGAAGAATGTCAAAAATTTGGGCCTCCCCAGTGGTGCAGCGGGTTGAGTGCTGCACTGGGAAGCTGTCTGCAGCCTATGAAGTGCGGGTTCAATTCCCGGCCAGCCAGGGAGATAACCACAGGGCACGGCAGACCTCTCCTGCCTCACTGCTGCTCCCCTCAGCGGTATCTTTCATCTGTCTGCCTGTTCTGCTCCCCACTCTGTCTCTGGTGAATTCTCTCACCCTCCTGCACCTCTGGCCTGTACCCCAGCTCTTAAATAAGTAAATTAATCTTTAAAAAAAGAACTTCAAAAATGCTTTGTAGTTTCCCAGATATTTTTTATTAGTAATTGTTTTATTAAAGGATTTTGTTTTTTTTTTCCTTTGAGCTTTTCCTTCCCTTTCCTAGAAAACTTATGTACCAACTATTTAGTTTTAATATTGGAATTTACTATATAATGGAATTTTTTTTTATCTTATAAGCACACAAAAATAAGACCCAAAGAGATAAACTGAGTTAGCCAAATTATCAGAAATTTTGAGGCAGAACGCACATCTTAACTCCCATCCTGGTCTTCTTCCCATTTTACCTAGTATTTTTCACCAGCTTTTAAATTCCTCCTTATCTGACTTTTAAGTTATAATACAAGGTTCCACTTCATTTGGAAGATTTTAATGGTCTCTACCATGATGATCCATCTTGGTTTATCCTTCATCTGCTCTCCTGGCACTTTCAACAAATCTCTATAGAAGTATTTACTCCATTACCACATCATCCCCTAAAGAGTAGATGTCTGTCTAATACTTTACATATTTCCTCTAACTCCCTAGCAGTCCTGATTACACATACTCACAAAGGCACTGAATATTGAAACATTAAAAAATGACTCCACTTTAATTTTTTAGATAGTTTAATAATTAAAGTAAGAAACAGTATAGAGAAAGCTGGATACAGTGTCTGCACATTTCCCCTCCCATGTAAAACAACAAAGTATTGAATAGCACCCCTTTTAAAATCTTGCTTATCAGGAGAAACAATTCCAGGAATTGCTTCCTGAGAACCATGGTACGACCAGCAATGATTTGTCAATGCCAGAAATGCTAATTTGCCAGGGCTGTATCATCAATTGTTGAGGCACTTCTCTTGGAGTGATGTCACTGCTTGGCAAGTTGGCAATTATTTGAGGAGTTATTTTAATAACTGCACAGCTCTTTGTCTGATTAATGAAACTGCCAATGGATTTACAACTCCTGTTACAGAAATGTATCACTGGAGATTTGCTGAATGGTGTGTCATAAATTTCAGACACCTGAGAAATTACAACAGAATTTGATTAGAATGGCTACTCTCATCTCTTCTTTTTCACTAAATTCACTTCTCATTAACTACTGCTTGCTACCACTGTCTGCTGTAGGAGAGGAAACGGATCATTTGTGACAAAATAGTCTGTTTGCTAAAGCCATTCTTTCTGTACTGTCGGTACAATCTAAATTTCCTTTTGGTCATGCTTAATTAAACATTCCAAAGGAAATAGGGACTCTAAAAAGAGAGGGAAGATTCCTGATAGCCTGTAATGATTCTGGTGTCTACAGGCAGCTCAAAATGTTGAGAAGTAAAGCAATAAGACTCAGCAGAATATAAGTTATGGGCCAAATACTTTATGCATTGTTAGGAGTGAGGCCTCAGGCTGTGTGTCATTAGGCGTACAGGACATGAATTATTGTTTCATAATTCAAATCTCAAAATATCCAGATAGGATTACACAAGTACATTTTTGTTTGCTCCTCTTAAAGAAGAAATGGTTATTTTTCAGATGAGTATAGAAAAAAACCCACTGCTTAATATCCCCCAATAATTTCAAAAACTTAATTCCATTAATATGATGAATTGAACCATGTTGAAAATAAACACCCATAAATTAGCACAATTCTTAAATTTTTTATCAAATATAGTTTTAGCATAAGTTAGTATTTATTTCAAGAGGTTATCAATTTGAAATATCTTTTTCTCCTAACATGAAAATTCATTTTGAATAAAATCAAAGGCTATTAAGATAACTTTTTACCAAATGGGTCCATAAAACTATTGTTTTAGGACTCCAAAGGTGGTCAACCTTTGCAATGTGATCTTAATACAAACCATATAAAAGCAAAGCTTTCTTAAAAGCTGAGCCAGCACAAAGTTGGAAACACACACACACACACACACAATGAATCCCAGATCATAGCAATGGAAACAGGTTATCCAAAGACAGTAATATGCTTCATTGTATTTAAAAATGAACGAAAATAGAAGCAAATCCCACAGATGAATTCACTTCCCTTTTTTCAATTCACACCATAGAGCATGCCTCTAAGAATTACAACACAGCCAGAATGTGCATTTTAGTAAGCATGAGAGATAATCCTAAAATATACAGGAGAGAAATGCAGAAAGGGAGCAATGATTCATTTACAACAAAGGATTCCAGCCCAAAACTTCCACCAAGGCTGCTGCATTAATAGCCAAAACAATATGTTACATGCCAGACACTCCTCCACCCACTTTACATGTAACTGTTTGTAAGTCTCACAACAGTGCCAGAAGTCAAGCCCTAATAATATCCTTATTGTGCAGTTAAGGAAACTGAGAAACAAAGATTAACAGCTGATAATTCATGGAGTAGGAATTAAAAAAAACCAGTAACCTGAGTTCAGAATCTTTCCCACTCTGGCATACACACTTCAACAGTATTATAACTCAGAAATGCCTATGCAGAAGCCACTCATTAATTTATCTTAAATGTCCTCTGACATGCATTTTATTTGACAGTTATAGAAAAAAAAGTATCCTTGAGTTCAGACTTCTTTATTTTCTACTTCTCTACCATCCATTCTCTTGCTTTACCCATAGTTCACTGAGATGATATGTTTTAAATTTCAAGAATAGACCCCCAAGAATTTCAGAATTATTTCAAGTAAAAAGAAGAAACCACCCTTTTATCAGTACTGTGGCTTAGCTAGGAACAGTGGAACAACATTCTTCAGTCATATTCCTAAATCAAAATAGACATGAGTGTTTAAAGTCACTTAAAAATCTTGTATTTTACTCTTTCATGAACTAAAGGAGGAAACATGGAATTCAAAAAATGTTGATGCCTTTCATGTACTTATATAATCTCAACATACACTGAGAATTTAAGGAGGCAACAAATGCAAAAGTGCATATTCTATAAAATCTTCTAGGTGTTGCACTCAAATATAGGAAGCCTGATACCTTCCCTACAGACCTATGTTTGGAGAAAACATATAGATCCTCCAAAAAGCCTCAGCACTCTTGAAACAAAACTCATAGAGTTTCAAAAATGCTGTGAAGGTATAATTCTTCTCTGGAGGTGTTATAGGACAGGGAGAGGGGCAGCCCAAACCCCGCAAACCTGCCTATTCTAAATGGGTTCTGCCATCCGCCGCATCAACACAAAACATAGGAGACTTTAATGGGAAGGAACTTTAATAAAACTAGGAAACAATACAGGTAAGGCAAAGAGTCTAGTTTCTAAATGAAGCACCCAAAGTTACCCGTCCCCTCGTGGGTAAAACTCCATCCAAATGGGATCGGCCCAGAACAAGGCCCCAAAGCCTGCCACAAGTCTAAAGCATCTTCCAGTGGGGACTCACAGAAAAGAGTCACAAACAACCAGACAAGCCCGGAAGGAAAAGAGCAAAATCAACATCAAGATAAAAGCTGCCATGGTCACCTCCCCACGGGTCTCACCCACATCTGTGTCACCCAGTCCACGACCAAAAGACAAGCACAGTTTCTTCACGTGTCTCTAGGCTCCATGCGCCTCTTCCAGGTCTCCTGGCTCCATCCTGCTTCCTTCCTCAGTCTCTTCTGCAGCTTCTCCTCTTCCTGCTCAGCTCCACCCTCCCTTGGGTGGGGCAGGGAACCTGAAACTTCCCCCTTTCCTGGGGACCACCCTGTTATAGAGGGACATTGGCTCAGAATCAGAATTAAAATGAAAATATTAAAGGAAAAATAAAGCAAACATGCAAACTTTCCCAGTAGACCTCACCAGTCATTGAATAAAACTATGAATTTTAGAAAGTTCAGTAGAGGATATCAAAAGCCTTATAATTGCCACTGGAGCCCCAATGCCTGGTAAACACAGGAGGTAGGTGTAAAAAATCCGTATGTGCATTTCTCACGGTCTAGTAAGTAAAGATCTACTCACTCAAATCAGGACGGTCCAGAAATTGTGCCTTTCACCAATACTGGAGAAACAGTGAAGGGAGTTCTCCATGATGCCTTCTCTCTGCAGCGCAAAACTAACAGTGGGAGCTGTGGACGCTGACTCATGAGGCACATATACAATGGGAGTAATTGGATACTGGTGTGGAAGGGCCAATACTGGCACTTAATTACCAAAAGCAAGGTGTATGTGATTTACCATAATGACTAGCAGAGTCAAAGAAGCAAGCTGCATAATCTGACTCAAGGCAATTGTTAGGGGGAAAGGATGTCCTGAGATAATCTCATACAGGCTTTGTGGACTCCACCCCCACTCCAGACTAAAGCCATCAGGACATTGGGAAAGACAAATCCCATCACCACCAAGGGGAAGGTGGCTGGGACCTGAGGGTAGAGTTGGGCAGCCAGGTTGGATATAAAAACCAAACACGTGGGCCTTGCTCCCTCTCTGGCTCGCGATCACTCGCCTCCCGGCTTCACCGCTCCTGGCTGGCGGCCAGCTCTCAGAGCGCCATTTTGGGATTCCTGATCGGCGGATCGGGTAGGACTCATTTAAAACTTTGTCTCCCGCTTTTCTCCCAGAGCTGTACATTTCCTCATTTCCCCTTCCCTTGTAAATAAACCTTTTATTAACCTTTCACGTGTGCCTGCAGTAGAGCATTGATAAGTCCTTTTAAGCGCGCGGGTGAGGACCCACAGTCAGGCACCCCGTTTTGTATCGGGGTTGCTCTACAACACAATGACTAGTTGATCATGGCGTTCCTAGAAGTGAAACAGAATGCCTACTAAAGTCTTACTTCATCCGTATAAGCAGAAAAGTTCCAGGTTAAATGAACGAAAAAGAAAAAAAAAAAAAAAACCTCAAACAAACAAACAATAAACCTGAATCAAAAACAGAGTTACAGTTCCTCATTTAATTCTCAACATTGTTCACGTTTCCAGGTCCTGTATCTCATGAATGGGAGGGAAGCTAAGTCCTCTTGAGGAAGGTACACTACCAAAAATCTATACTGTTTCTCTTCCCCCAGGCTTTTTGTAAAGATACCTACATATTTTAATGGGTAACTGTGCACTGGGGAAAAGGAAATATTCAGATCTTTCAGGGACTACTGGATGCTGGCTCTGAACTGACAGCAAGTCCAGGAGACCTAAAACATTGCTGTGACCCACATGTCAGAGGAGGGACTTACAGTGACCATGTGATCAATAGAGTTTTAGCTGACTTCATCTCACAGTGGATAGAGCATGCCCCTGAACCCATCCTGTGGTTATTTCCCCATATCCAGAATGTATTATTAGAATTGATATACTCAGCAGCTGAGAGGAAACCCATTCTGATTCCCTGACCTCTATAAAGAGGGCTTTTAGGGTAAGAAGGACAATTGGAAGTCATTAGAACTGCCTTTACCTAGGAAAATAGTAACCCAAAAGAAGTAATACATTTCTGAAGGGATTGCAGCGATGAGAGACTCCCCAAAAATTGGAAAATTTCAGAAGTGGCAATTCCCACCCAAGCCCTCCCCATACAACTTGCTTATTTGGCCTGTACCAAAGACAAAAGCTCAAGGATGGGAAATGGCTGGTCATAGCCTTAGGCAGATGCTGACTCCAAATCACATGTGATTGTATTGCTTCAGCAAATTAACACATCCCTTTTTAACTGGTGTGGAAATGGCTTTGAGTCAGATAGATTCCATCTTGTCTCTAGGCTGCTATGCTGAGACTTCTAGGTGAAAATTAAGCAAGACTGACGCAGCAATTCAGCAATAAGAAATGGAATATATTTCCTAATTCTTCTAGTAGACTCCCCCGCCTCTCTCACAATCTCCTGTCTGAAGGATTTTGTAGGATAAGTATCAGGCTTTTCCACCCTCCTGCGATTAGATTAAATGCATACCTGATGGCAGACACCTGGAGTAGGGTGTGGGCATGCACAGGTGGGTACACCTGAGAGACTGGGCTTATGAGAGCGGCATCACGGGGATGCCAGCAGAGAAGCACAGGCCACGAGAGAACATTCGGGAGAGCCTACTAAAGAGTGAAGATTCACCTGGGGCTGGGAGGCCTGCCAGCCTCACAGCATCCCTGCCTGCCATGTACCTGATAAAGCCCAATAAAAGCCTGAAAAAGTCACCAAGGGCTCCAGGACTCCTCCTTCACCCATCTGCTCAGATCATAGAGAACCAGCTCTGTGCCCTTCTCACCACTACAGCTTTCTTCCCACCAAACATAGATAAGTGAAGTTAAAAATGAATCCAAAAAGTTTCACAACTGTTGGATCGGGAACGCACCAGCACGTGCCCAGAGACATACTGAGGGACAAGTGGTGGAACAGATTTTCAAGGCAAGACTCAGTGAGTAGCCCTCTTGCTATTTATTATCAGTAATAAACAAGCATCATTGATTATGTGACAAGGGCAGGAGAGGCAGGGGCCAGGGGAGACAAAGGGTAATCAACTTTATGGGGAACAGGAGGGGACATGTCGGCCACATTTATAGTGAGGACTTCCCGTGCAAGTACTTGGTGTTATTTCTCAGTTACTCCCAGACCACCTCAGACTATGACCACACAATCAGTCAATGGATGCCTAGGTGTCCCCAGCTGCCTTGTGATGTGGGCCATTTTCTTAAGGCAGTTATGCAGGAGTGCCTTATCCAAAACACACACACACACACACACACACACACGCATCCCAAGCAGTAGACAGGCCACACACAGCAAATGACCTAAGCCTCGACTACTTTCTTCATATTATAAAGCTGCTCTGTGCCTGGACCCTGATGGTACACACCTTGAACCAATCTCTTGGTTGTATACCTAAATCATTATTTTCTTCTGCCAAATAAATGCCTTCTGATTACTTGAGTGTTTCTCTTATATTGACACTGCTATGCACCTACTGATAAGAAATTCATTTTTTCACCATCTCTATCAAAGAGTGAATATGTTATGAACATGTGTGTATGTGTTTGCTTTCTTCCTCTCTTACAACTTGAGGAAGCTACACTCTTATCAAGGTACACTCTTATCAAGTAATAAAGATATAGTGACTTTACACCATAAAATTTAAGTGGTGTTGATTTTATACCATAGTGTCAAAGTTTTGGGATATCACTCAGAGACCTCACCTCCTCTTCTAAAGAAAGAATTTTTGGTTGAAAGCAGGAATAGTTGTATCATGGTAGGTGAATTTTAGAGACTGTCTTTATTTCAAGATTAGGTGTGGTTTAAGAAAATGCATATGAGTTTAACTTGACATAGGGTGGACTTGTGATATTTAATTTTATGTGTCAACTAGATTGGGTTATGGTATGTCCAGATAACTGATTAAATATTATTTCTTTTTTAAAGATTTATTTATTTATGCATACAAGAATGGGGATATAGGTCAGAGGTGCAGGGAGTGACAGGATTCACTGGAGACAGAGTGGAAAACAGAACAGATGGACTGACTGAAATACACTGCTGAGGGGAGCAGCAGGTGAGACAGGAGAGGTCTGCTGTGCCATGTGGGTTAGCTCCCCACCAGGGATCAAACGCATACTGCAGTGGCTGCAGATAGCTTCATAGTGCTGCAACTTACCTCCTTTCACCACCAGGAGGCCCCTGATAACTATTATTTCTGGGTGTGTCAGTGAGGGTATTTTTGGAAGAGATTAGCACATGAATCAGTAGACTGAGAAAGCATATGGCTCTCCCCAATATTGGCGGGGTGCTCTCTCTCATTGATAGAGCTAGTTTACTGATAATCTCCTTCACTAGAAACTTCTGGTTTTCAGGGCTTCAGACTTAGACTAGATTCTACCATACAGACCTGGCTCTTAGGCTTTGGAAGTTATACTACCAGCTTTCCTGGGTTTTCCACTTGATGACAACAGTCCATGAAATTTCTCAGTTTCCATGATAATGTGAGCTAATTTCTCATCATAAATCTCACTGTAGGCATATCTATCTCCTATTTATTCTGTTTCTATGAAGAACCTGGACTAATACACCTTGTGGACTCTATGCCTAGTCTAAAGAGCCAAATTCTTGCTATACATCTTTACATTGTAATAAAATTCTACTTATTTTTATCATAGCTATTTCCAATCAGGGCTGAAGTTTGGCAAAAGAAAAACCTAGTCTATGTTTTAAGATGAATTTAATTTAAATGGAGCAATTTATATATATATATATATTTAATATAGCAGTCCTTTAAAAAGCCCTTGAATGCTGAGAAGTACATATTTCTACATGCTGGAAGGTCTATCATTGTAACATTTAGTATACTTCTAGAATGGCCTGTCACATTACTAAATCACATCTAAAGGTTTCATAAGACTACAAATCATTTACATCAGAATTTAACAAAATCTTAGGAAGAACATCTCAGGAATGCTGTGACTTACTAAATTACCTTTAATGTGAGAAATAGGTTCTATCTCATACATGGATTTCAAAAAAATGAACCCATGTAAAAAATACTCCTGTGTCCTTGTTTAGGTAGTTTTTAGATTTTTAAGTGATTCTTGCTTCATCTTCCATTCCATTTGATCACTTCTCCAAGGAATTGACATGGGGTATTGGGGACTGTTCTCACTTCAGATGACATAAATAGCAACTAATTGTCCATAGTATGGATCACAAATACTTATTTTCCAAGTGAAAAGGACATGTTAGGGCATAAATCAACTTGTCGGAGCAGTCTACCATTCACCCCAAAAGAGGCAAGAAGAAATTCTAAATTGGAAATGATTTCCAAATATTCTAATGCTCTTCTCTTTTCCTCAACATTGTCTATGGTCTCTGTATAAATGCAGATAAATTCTACCCCTCAAATCTCTGATTAAATATTGTCTCCTGAAATAAATATTGGGGCCTGACATAGGCCCCAAACTAAAGCATTGTTTATTTTCCCCATTATTCTTTATCCCAACTCATTCTTTGTTTATTCTATGACATTTATATCTGCCAGATAATGGAAAAGATTCACAACATTCTATAAGATATACTAAAATAAAGCTTTAATATAGGTAGAGAATAAAGAAGGCACAGGCAAATAGAGTGATTTGAGACATCCAGATGTAGTTTCCTGGACAGTTTTCTCAGTTGCTCTAGACATTTGGGGACTCTACCTTAATCCTGTCCTCTTGGTTTTCAAATTATAAACCACCACAATCCCTGCAAGATATTTCTGCCTCAGGGCACCAGTTCACTGTTCTTTAATGGCTGTACAGCTAAAGTCTTATGGAACAGTTTAAACCATGTGCCAATTACCAATCTATACAATTTTAATAAACATTATAAATAAGATGTTACAAGATGCCTCTAGGGGAGTTATGAACTTTATGTAACATGTCATAAATCTCCATTTAGTATACTGCATCCCTATCTTAGCCAGGAGTCAGTAATAGACTTCTAGTTATCCCTAGAGATAGCATAAATTTACCACACCCCACTTGCAAATTAACCCTCTCTTTACATAATATCAGTTTTAAATTATTTCATTTCATTTATGTACATTTTATTACAAAGTCTATCATTTGTTATCCATTATTTGTAGGACTTGGAACCACAAAAATAAAGGCCCTACGCCAATGATTTGCCTCATTCTCTTTGTACCAAAATCATTCACTACCACAAGTGACCTCAGGGCAGATCCATGACCCGTGAGTATCTGGTCTAAGAGTATGAACAGCATCGGATGTTTGATGAATCCTCAGAAAACTCATCCAGGTAAGAGACTCCAAATGGCACTGAAATAAGGGATTGAGATTAATACAGCAGCATCAATATCCAATGCATGATTTCCTATGATTTAATATCATGGCTCTATACACTTGACCCTATGGTCTTCTGATTCTGTGGAAGGGTAGACCCAAAGAGGAGCTGACTGTAGCCCACAATGCACAAAGAGTAATACAACTGTGTATCCAGGTCTATTACCAGTACTGTCTGTTTCGTATTCTAATATTGGCACCCTACATAAAGTAACATGGGCTATGATGTTTTCTGTACAATCATGAGCCCAGTTTAAGCATATTATGTGATGGGCACCCAATGAATGATGAATGGATAAATGGATGGATGGATGATGGGTGGATTAATGAACACATGACAGAAGCAAACTAATTTCCGATAATATAAATCTGTATAAGTCCTGCCATTTTGGAATGTGACATTACAATACAATATATAGTTAGAATAGAGAGACTATAAATCACATGAAAACTCAGTTCTTATAAACAAATTGCTATTATTAATAGTTATTTATGTTCAAAGATTAAAATATGGATTCAAATCAGCTGACTCGAGAAGTTAGTTGTATAATTCATCTGTCAGTGGCAAATCTAATGAATTAATGATATAACTGGAATATTAGAGATACAATTTAGAATTTCACTGCATGTTTTATTTAAAATTAGATACACTGTGCAAATAAATCTTTAAAATATACTCCTAAATCAAGCTGTAAATAAAAATGTAAGGAACACGATCTGTAGGAGTAAAGAGGGAAGATGATTAAATTACGATGGGTTGTCGACTTGACTGGGAAAGGGAGGCAGCTTAAAATGAGAAGGACAGAGAAATACTAACAGGAGAGGAAGTAGAAAGGGAACTCTAGCATCGTCTAATGTCACCTTCACCAGTATTTGTTGTGCTTCTCCACTCCCTCCTTTGCATTATGCTAGACTATGATACACCATTCGCTAAACACGGGTTTGCTGTATCATCCTGGAACTAGAAGTGGGCCAGGCAAACAGAGAACATAGTTGTCAAAAAAAGTTATGTTGGCTATTTATCATGAATTGAAAAAAGCAAACAGTTCTAGACTCAATGTTATTTCAAAGTAAAAAAACTGATCGAAGCAACAATTCAGGCATTTCAGGTTTGAAAAAATCTGGTAAATATTTTTTCTCTGAATTTTGCCCATGCTCATTTCCCTTCCACATTGTATTCTCCTTGGTCTATCTGCCTCTTAAAAATACCTCTTTCAGAGCATAAAATTTCAACATTCCAAAATTAAGATCAATGTTACCTCTACTGACATCTTCTGTGGTTGCTTATCTTTATCAATCACAATTTCATTTTGTGTCTCTGTCCAACTGCTGCTCTGCTGTTTTTTAGCAATCCATGTCTTCAGAAGAATGGAAAGAAAGATCACTGAAGATATTTATTAGGGCTTTATTTTTTTTTAAGATTTATTTTTATTCATGCATACAAGAACTGGGGTACAGGCCAGAGGTGTGTGGGGTGAGAGGATTCACCAGAGACAGAGTGAGGAGCACAACATGCAGATCTACTGAAATGCACTGCTGAGGGGAGCAGCGGGCAAGACATGAGAGGTCTGCTGCCATGTGGGTTAGTTTCCTGGCCAGGGGTCAAGACAATTTTGCAGCGGCTGGCAATAGCTTGATAGCACTGAGACTCAACCCCTTGCACGACCAGAGAGGCCCAGGACTTTATTTTTATTTTCAGGTTTTCAATAGATATCTCATTTGTTAAATTGCTTATAAATGCTACAAACTTGACATACTATCTTAGAAAAGGGTACTAGATTTTATTTTCTTTCTTCACTTTTCTTTTTCTTACTTCATTTTTTTCTACTTGGCTTCCTTGATTTAGTGCTTAGATTAAAAGAATGTACGTAGAGTTGATCTTTATGAACTATATCACCTCATTTTTTTTTTTTTTTTTGCAATTTAAGCTCATCTGTCCACACATGATCTTTTGCAAACACACACTGAACGTTTTAAGACATTATGAAGATTGGTTTCCAATTTAGAACTACATAATATTTTTAAAAAATATTTTACTACTTCTGTGCCTCCCCTGGTGGTGCAGTGGTTGAGCGCTGGGCTGCGAGGCTGCCCACAGCCTCTGCAGTGCCGGTTCATTCCCTGGCCGCTGGCGAGGGTCCCACCAAAAAAAATAAATAAATAGAATAAAAAAAAATTACCACTTCTAAGCCTAAACATACCTAGGTAAGACTGAGAAATACAATTAACATAATTTATTCTTAACTGTCACCTTGCTGTTGCTTAAAGCCTTCCTTTGTATGCAAGGCTTTGCTCCACATAGTCTTTGCTTCCTAAATCCTCAGTGTCCAACACAGTTCACCCTCACCTCAAAGCTATTATCCTCCCTTACTACCACTTTCATACTAATTGTCCACATAATTTGTCTACTGAACACTGATTGTCAAATTAGTCCCCTCCTACACTCACATATGCTTTTCTCCCCCAAAAACTATTTTCATGGGTGTATTATGTCTCACTGTATCACAAGTATTTTTTCATTAACCAAATCATAAGGTACACTTTGGCAGGGACCTTACCTCCTATTCCTTAATCCTGCAAAACAGCATAAATCTGTGAATAGAGTAGTAAATCAGAAGTTTTAAATTTTGACATTTTCATTACCATATCTAAATGATTTATATTTTGCAAATTGACTTACATAGTTTAGTCTACTCCATTCTTATCATCTCTCTTTAAATTATGAGTCACATAATAGCAAAAATAAACAAGAATTCTAGAAGAGCTGTTTTATACAATAAATAAAAGGACTAGAAGCAAAGCAGTCACAAGGCTCTAAGGGCAGTGACCTTTCTACACTACAGGGGAAAACACAGAACTACATAATTCTAATTTTGGGGCTGAATGTGAAAGTAACAACACAGCTATAATGAATTCAGTCAACAATGCACAGGTGCACACCCCGTGAGCAGCTGAAAATAGCACAGCCAGAGAGGGCACAGCAGCTGGGCCTCTATTATGCACTCACTTTGCAAGTTAAGTGTGCAACTCTGCTACTTCTAAAGTGCTTTTATTAAAACATTTGGTGATATATATGTAATGCAAAATAATTAATAAAATGCAAAAAAGAGAGAAAAATCATATGGGTGGGGGAAAGATATAGTGACATTTATGGTTGAATGGTATACACACCCACCAAATATTTATTTATCATCTTGTGTGTATCTCCTCTAAAGAGCTGTGAAAACACACATACTTATTGTAAGAAAGGCTGCAGGTATAATTGGAGATGGGAAAGTAGAGCAGGCACATAAAAAATGCATGACTTATAAAGATGAAAAACTAATTTTTCGCCACTGTGTGCTGCATGATTGAAGGATCATCACTGTTTTCTCTCTGTGTGACACAGGCTAGTCCTACTCTCTCCATTTCACAGATAATAAAATTGTTGTGCCTCAGGTGATAAACAAAACTAATGGCACAAAGAGAAAGGACTCTGGACCATTTAACTGCCCGTTGTCCATTTCTACTATAAAATAAAATGCAATATTTTAGACTTGCTTCCTGACTCAAAGTCATCCTGGTTACACATACACACTGATGTCTTTCTTTTATGCAAACCTGACTGGTGTCAAGTGAAGCAAATAAATATTAAAAATATTCTGCTGCTTCTGGCATGAGTAATGAAAAGCTATTTTGCTAAGGCTAAAGCTTTTCTTCTGTCTCCATGATCCAATCTTATGTGCTGAATAAAATAAATGCGTTTATTTGATGGTTCTTAAAAAAACTGGTGACTTAACTCTCTTTGGGGAAACAATTCCCATAGGAATCCATGGAAAGTTCTCCTTTAAAATGCCTCTGATTAAAGATAATATGTAATGATGAATGGATGCTAAATTCCTGCTAAATGTTTCATTAATTTTGTATTGCTATTAAGTTAATGCCAGCAATCATGTTAAGGTTCTGCCTGATTATGTATCAAAATGCTATATACTGCTTCTACACTGTGAAGCCCCACAACCATTCTTTACTAGTTTGACTTTTATCTGATAAGTAATTTTTCTAAGTTTTAGATTTATTATATTTATCACTCTGTACATTCATTTGCTTTTTTATTCTTTAACTTTCAATCATCTAATTGATTTTAGCTTCATATCTCTATACTCTATTTCCAATTCTGCCTTTGCTATTACTTGAAAAACACTTGTAAAACTCAAAGCAGAGTTTAAATGACTTAGCAGAACAAAATTCTTAAAAGTTCTTCTATGCTAACAAATCTATTTTAAGCTAGGGCTTTCAAAGTAATACATGCGTAGTGCACAAAATAAATAAAATGCAAAAAAACAAAAAAGAAAAAAGAAAATACTTCATGTACCAGTGTTCATAACTGACAACATTTTTGGTAGATGGTGTGTCTACTATATATGTTTACAGTCTTTATATATCATTATATCAATATGTAACACATCTGTGCTATACTTTTGTTTTATACTTAACAATACATTATATACAACATTATGCATACTATGTTTTTCTTTTTTAGTTATTTATCAATTTCCCCATTTTAAATAGCATTCTTCTTTCTTCTACAAACATATATATGCCATCATTTTATTAATCTCCTCAACCTGAGATTTTTTTCCCCTACAAATAATACTACCTTTGGTCTCTTTCTTCATTCAGATCTCTTTCAAATATTAACCTTAGAAAAGGTCTTCCTGAAGAACCCCAACTAAACAAGTCATCCACTTACTTGGTATCCTTCATAGTGACACCAAATACCACTTGATATCATATATTGTTTATACTATTAACATATCATATATATTTTATTGATTTGTTTCCCATCTCCCCCACCAAGTTTAAGATACACAAAAATTTTAGATGTTTACAGTATAAGTGGAAAATGATGTTTTTAAATCAATAGGTCAGTATTACAACATGAGATTTTGATAATAATATATTTAAATGTCCCAAGAAATTAATGTTATGTAGAATTTTCCAAATTATCTTGCTATGGAAAGGAGAAACTTCACTAAATCCAATTGTCAATCAATCCCTCCAACTTAATAGCACTTAATATTCTCTGTGACTAAACAGAGTTAAGTATTGAAAAGTTGGTGGTGCCTGGGATCCAATTGCAATTCTTTTTTTTTAAGATTTATTTATTTATGCATACAAGAACTGGGGTACAGGCTTCATGAATTCAACTTAGTTCTGGGACTATCTACCTGGAGATAGCATCAGATTCCTCAGGTTAAGGACTTGGTCTCCTATGACCACCCATCACTTCAGACCCTGGCTACAAGCCCAGCTCAACTGCACTTCTGACCAACCAAATACAGATTGGAAGACCCCACAACCCACACCTCAGACTTGAGGTATCTATCTCAAACCAAGGTTATAATCTGAGCTCATATCTCAGGATATTCACTCACTAGATCACTGATTTACTACAAAAGATAGATACCAAAAGAAACAACCAACAGAAAATGGAAGGAAAGCACAGGACAAGATATGGCAAAAAACCATGGGGTTTCCATGCATTTCCAGGTGTGCCATTCTCCCTCAAATCTTCATGTTCACCAACTTGGGAGCTCTCTGAAGCTCTCCCATGTAGGACTTCTATAAAAGGAGGTATCATTATGTAGACACAACTGAATAGAATGATTAAATCATTGGCCACTGGTGATGAACTCAACTTCCAGTCCCTATCTTCTATTCATTTGGTTTCCTTGGCAACCAGCCTCAGGTATTTTCCAAAATTACCTCATTAGCATAACAAGAGATACCTTTATTATTCACAGCTCTTAGGAAATGCCAAGGGCATCTATGAGCCAGAAAGTGTGGCTGATGACCAAATGCCACAATATGGCAAGTCTATCTATCATGTTCAATGAAAGTTCAGGTTTCTCTGTGCAGTTTATTGTTCCTGGATAACTTGTTGGAAGATAAATAGTAAATTTGTTTTCAACTGCATTGATTGATGTTATTTTGTGCAGGCTAATAGGTGCTATTCCAGTCTCCACAGATCCTATGCTTTGTTATTATACTATTCCTTCAATATTCTTGAAAGGACCTTGAGGACAGATACTATAACATTTTTATAGTATCTTTTTTTATAATTGTATTTCATTCATGTTTGCTGTCTCTTTTTTTGCAATAATCGACAAATTATAGTAATGGAAAACTCTTAACTAATACTTAGTCATTTGCCACTAATTACTGCAACTATAGATTACAAGAACCCAGTAAACATAAAAGCAACATAAGATTTCAGGAAAGTTTTAACTGTAAAAATTGTCTTTGCTAAGATATATTTCTCCCTATACTAAATTATAATATTCAACCCAGCAAGAAATTTTCATTGAAAATCACATTTTAAAAATTTTATCACTGTAAAGTTGTTATAGTGCAGGGAGAGGGGCAGCCCAAATCCCGCAAACCTGCCTATTCTAAATGGGTTCTGCCATCCGCCGCATTAACACAAAACATATGAGACTTTAATGGGACGGAACTTTAATAAAACTAGGAATCAATACAGGAAAAGCAAAGAGTCTAGTTTCTAAATGAAGCACCCAAAGTTACCCGTCCCCTCGTGGGTAAAAGTCCATCCATATGGGATCAGCCCAGAACAAGGCCCCAAAGCCTGCCACAAGTCTAAAGCATCTTCCAGTGGGGACCCATAGAAAAGGGTCAGAAACAACCAGACAAGCCCGGAAGGAAAAGAGCAAAATCAACATCAAGATAAAAGCTGCCATTGTCACCTCCCCACGGGTCTCACGCACATCTGTGTCACCCAGTCCACGACCAAAAGACAAGCACAGTTTCTTCACGTGTCTCTAGGCTCCATGCGCCTCCTCCAGGTCTCCTTTTGGCTCCATCCTGCATCCTTCCTTCCTCAGTCTCCTCTGCATCCTCTTCTCTTCCTGCTCAGCTCCACCCTCCCTTGGGTGGGGCAGGGAACCTGGAACCTCCCCCTTTCCTGGGGACCACCCTGTTACAAAGTCACATAGTATCTTTTAACTACAGCATGAGGAGTGATTTTATATAATGTTAAGTTCAAGGTTATTGGAGGAACACTCCTTGGATTCAAATCCCACATTTCTATATGTCCATTATTCAGAAAAAAATATTTTTCTTATTTCTTACTATGAATATGTTACCTACCCATTGTTTTATACCCTTTTTCTCATCTATACAGCAGGAATGCTAATAATATCTTCAAGATGTATTAAAAAACAAAAGTAGAATAAAGCATGTAAAATACTAAGCCATGGGCATAGTGCATGTCATTAGACAGTAATTGTTAGTTATTATTTAAAGTTAACAGATGACATGAAGACATGCTTTATGTCAAAGTTATTTTACCATTTGTAAAAGTTGTTATTGCCATATGTTCATATGTATTTATGTATGTTCATAAAAATGGTGATTTTGAGAATATTTGTGAACTCCCACTATATTTTTTTCTTAAAGAAGAGAGCGCCAGTATAAAACCTAGTCAAAAAAAAAAAATATGTCAGTCCATTTAAGAGTTGGAAGAAAAAAGAAATATATAAAAAATATAAAAAGAAATATATAAAATGTATAGTGGTTAGAAAAATCAAGTCTCGTAGAGGGTAGTTTAGCCTATGTTTGACAAAGAAGAAAGTTTCAGAGAGTTTTTGGAGAGAAATGTTCATAAAGACAATCGGGATAAAGAGTCAGGAAATGCAGTATTGCAGATTCTGATTTAGATTCCTTTGAAGTACTAGAGATTTGAGTCAAGAATGGAATTTTCTTTTTTTTCTTCTGTTGAATTATTTTTGAATGACACACTTATCCAGGACAAAACAAATGTAAAACCTCAATAACATCTATTCAAAATATTTACATTTGTCTCACTCAAAGCTCATCCTGACCACCCCCACCCCGCCAGTCCTACATGAGGAACAGAAATGCCAATGTGAAAGATACATATTTGAATTCAAAGTTCTATCAATTCTCTTAAGCAGAGTTCTTATTTGTCTTTGTTATGCAAAGGCGTTAGGACAGATATAAACTGGGTTAATTTTAATTTTTTTAAAGATTTATTTATTTATGCATACAAGAGCTGGGGCACAGGCCAGAGGCGTGGGGGGGGTGAGGGAATTCACCAGAGACAGAGTGGGGAACAGAACAGGTAGATTGACTGAAATACACTGCTTGAGGGAGCAGCAGGCAAGACAGGAGAGTTCTGTTGCGCTATGTGGGTTGCTCCCTGGCCTGCCGGGGATTGAACTCATGCTGCAGAGGCTGCAAATTGCTTCACAGTGTTGTGCTTAACTCCTTGCAGCAGCAGGGAGGCCCCTGGGCTAACTTTAGATAAAAATAAGTTGAAGGATCCCATATTACATAAATATAAAAATTGACTATTTGATGAAGAAAATTTAAAATAGGCTAGGCCAGTGGTCAACCAACACACATCTTAACAAATGTGGTCAAAATTTCATTATATAGGGTCTCCCCAGTGGCGCAGTGGTTGAGCGCTGGGTTGCGAAGCCACCTGCAGCCTCTGCAGCGCCGGTTCGATCCTTGGCTGTTCCCCGGCCACCAGAGTAGGGTCCCACATGGCATGCAGACCTCTCCTGCCACCCGCTGCTCCCCTCAGCAGTGTACTTTGGTCTTTCTGCCTGCTCTGCTCCCCGCTCTGGCTCTGGTGAATTCTCTTACCCTCCCGTGCTTCTGACTGTACCCAGTGCTTGTATAAATAAATAAATAAATAAATAAATAAATCTTAAAAAAAAAAAAAAAGTTCATTATATATCATTCATCATCTTTCAGAAAATTTCTTGGCTTTTTTGGTAGGATAACAAAAAGGCAGATTGATCCAAACTAAGCCTACTAAGTATGTCTATTAATTTTTACTTCCTTATTGAATTGATATTTGAACGTAACATTTATTAGAAATTCATGTCACACTATTTTTCTTCTGATTTAGAAATATCGCAAGTGACTGTCAGTCACTGGACTGCATTTGAACCCAGTTATTATTGCTCATGTATAACACATTTTTTTCTGTACTTTTTTAAATTTTGTGCAATATGCATTTATCACTTTAAAGTCTAAGTTTAAAATAAAGGCTCTGTTTCTTTTCTTTACCTTCATGCTACCATTGTGTTAGAATCCCCATTCTTGGTTATTGAGTTGATTTTAGGCACCAAAAACTAGAACTGACGCTTATTTTTCATGGCTTTAAAAACATTATTATGACCAAGTTCAACAAGTGTCCTCTTGATCAACACTGGAAATAGTTTCATGACAACAAGAATTAACTCAAACATCTTACCTTGTCACTGTTTTTCTTGGTAAATTTGCTTGAAGATCTGATTTCATCAAAGGAGAGGGGCATTGCCACAGACCTGACAACTCTCTTGGCAAATGAAGACTGAATGGTTCTAAGCAGACTCAGTAATGAAGACAGAAAAAGTCTAGAGATATCTTGTATTAAATATAAGATTGTTTCTGGAGAGCAACTTTCCAAACAAAGGAAATAAGACTAATAAATTTAAGGAAGAAGGGTGAAGTTACAAATGCTTATTTGTACTTAAAACATCATTTCTGTCTTGTTCTATTGTATAATGAAAAGTTTATAAGAAATAATAAGACCTGGACCTCCCTAGTGGCCTACTGGTTAAGTCTCAGTGCTATCATTGCTCCAACCTGAGTTTGACCCCTGGCCAGGGAGCTAACCCATATGTCACAGCAGACCTCTCCTGACTCACTCACTGCTCCCCTCAGCAGTATTTCAGTCAGTCTGCCTTTCTATTCCTCACTCTATCTCTGGTAAATCCTCTCACCCCATACACCTCTGGCCTATTCCCCCAGTTCTGCTATACAAAAATAAATAAATGAATAAATGAATCAACAAAAAGACCATTAATTAAGGACATAGAAAGCTAAGGATCCAGTGAGAAACAAAAAAAAAAAAAAAAAGGAGAGTGGATTTATGACTGCTAGTTAATAGACCTAAAAAAGTTATTTTTCTTAATTTGAAAAATCAGGATTTCTTGTTGGACTGTGGTTAGCTGTACAGGTATTTATCAAGGATTTTTATTTCTTAATTCACCTTTTGTGTAATTGCATGTAAATGGGAATTTTCATATTTTTCCAGCATGGCTATGCAATATTTAGAAATATTTGAAGATGGTAGACTAGGATCATACCATTTCAAAGTATCAACAGCCATAAGCAATATGCAGCTTTGTTACCATAAGACTTTATTTAGAGATTTGGTGATGCAAATGTGCTAACCTTCCCTTGATATTTTCTACTCTTTTTTATCTTTTTAAAAAGGTTGATTTTAAAAAGATTGTACAATTGTCTATTGATAATTTCAAGTTATTAGCTCTTAATTCTTTTTTTTTTTTAGATTTATTTATTTATACATACAAGAGCTGGGGAACAGGCCAGAGATGTGAGGAGTGAGAGGATTCACCAGAGTGGGGAGCAGCAGGAGAGGTCTGCTGCACCATATGTAGGTTAGATCCCTGGCCAGATTGAACTCAGGCCATCGCAGTGAGTGCTGAGACATAACCCCTAGGCAACCAGCAAGGTCCCAATGACAAATTTTAAAAGATAACCAATATTAAAAAAAAAACAAAACCTCTATACAGAAAGGAAAAGCAGAAAACAAAGGTAAATCTAAGGGAACAAAACACTAAAGTATAAATAAAAACAGAAATGTGACTGATATAGTAAACATGAAAGACAGAAATATACCTATTGTAAGACAGAGGCTTTTATTTAGTTATTTATTTTTTAAAGATTTATTTATTTATACAAGAACTGGGGTACAGGCCAGATGTGCAGGAGGGCGAGAGGATTCACCAGAGACAGAGCAGGGAACAGAACAGGCAGACTGACGAAATATACTGCTGAGGGGAGCAGCAGGCGAGACAGGAGAAGTCTGCTGCACCATTTGGGTTGTTCCACAGCAATTTATTTTGCTTCATGTCAGGAGAAAAAAAATCATTTTAAAATATTTTCCTTTCTTAGGTGATTAATTTTTTCTTTCTTTCTTTTTTTTTTTTGTGGGTCCCTCGCCGGCGGCCAGGGAACAAACCGGTGCTGCAGAGGCTGCTGGCAGCTTCGCAGCCCAGCGCTCAATCACTACGCCACCAGGGGAGGCCCTAGGTGATTAATTTTTTTAAAAGGTGATTAATTGAACTGGACAATAATTTTCAAACAGTCCTGCATAAAAATCTAGATCCCCTCCCTTTTCCTATACAGTCCACATACCTATTTCTACATAAATCTTTCAAATTACTTTATGATAGTGTCACTGTCATTTTAAAAACTTAACAATATTATAAAGAAAACCCATTTGCCCAATTTTGGCATTAAATACTTTTGATCTATCAGAGTAAACAGTAATTATATTCCCCAATGTAAAGTCTCATATGAATATATAGCAAAATTTTATCATTTGTTTTCTTCTGTCATTATGGAAATTGCATTTGGCTAAAAAGACTAAGTTGTTTTCTTTTAAATGAACTCAGTTTTATATGCAGAGCAATTTTGCTTTTGCATAATGAATCTTAATGCTAGTTTTACTAGTGGTTTAATTTTATTGTATATTGCTATTGATTACAACACAATTTTCTTGATGTATGAATTTTTTGGGTGTATTACATGTATATGGCTGTGTGTCATCACCACTCCTTATTCCCAAAGAAAAACAGAGATAAAATTTTTATTCTTTCCCTTCTCCCTCAAGAGTATACTTGAACCATAAGATCCTAAAACAAATTCTTTACATCAGGTTTTTGTTCTCCATATGTAAGTCTCATTCATGGGTGTGTGTGTGTGTGTGTGTGTGTGTGTGTGTGTGTGAGAGAGAGAGAGAGAGAGAGAGAGAGAGGAAGAGAGAGTGAGAGAAAGAGAGAGAATTTGAGAGTGATGGTAGGAAAAAAATTTGGACAGTCTTGGATATGAAAACAAACAAATCATGCTAGGTTTCAAAGCACTATTCATCAGTACATGCACAAACAATATATTTTATCCTGACCCAGGCATTCTTCTTTTTACTAACTAAAGAATATATGCATGCACCAAAGAGTACATGGGAAATAAGCTGCCATCTTTTTTTTAGCTTAATACTGTTAATTCTAACTGCAGAACCCTCTGGATACCATTATTTACATTCAAAGACTAAGTGGGTAATTCACATTCTCCCCACAATTCAATCTTAGTCTTACCAGAAGATAAGCACTGAATCCAAAGATATGAATGAGCTGTGAGGCATTTGGCATTTAGGTGAAGACTAAATGGCAATGTTGCAATGATTCCACGAGTCTTTTGTAAATCTGACATCAGGAGTGGCAAAAGAGCAAACAAAATAATTCTCTGGGTTTGCTCAGCGTTAAGACCTGAGTTCTCTTATAGAGATATTATTATGCACTATAATAAGAATCTCTTAACAAACCACTGAGAATTTACTTTGCCCCACTTTACTCTACAGAGACAGCAAGGAGAGTTCCAAAGTTTGGATGCACTTTACACAAGTGCAAATTGTGAGGCAAATCCCTGTGCCTCAGGCTCAAAACATATAATCCTTTCATCCTGCCCCACAGAGGGCTCACTTCCTCACACTACTTTAGTTGAACATCTTCCTAAACTGTTCAGAGATGACATAAAAGTGTGAGGAAATTAATACCCACGTGACTGCCTTGACTTATGGATAGCGGAACTACTGGGTAAATGTTTTTCCCCCTCTTTCTCTAGGGAAATGGTTCTGAGATAGATTTCTAGGCTTCCTCAAAATGTTACACTGGATCAAGGATAGTCACTGATAATGTTTTACAACTTGATAACAAATCTTTCTGTTGTTTATTTTCTTCTTTGTTTCCATTTTTTCCCTAAAACTTGCTCCTCATTTGTTAAATTGTAAATATTATAAAATATTTATATATTACATTTTCATCTCAAGCTTTGCTTTGAAGGAAATCCAGGCTAACTAAAGAAAAGGAAAATACCACTTTGGATTAGCCTTTAATTTTTACCAACACATACTACAGGAAATATAGCTCAATCATTTGTAGAACATGACTCCATTAAATTAGCATTTCCCCCCATCTAATGACAGAGCAAGACAGGGGAGAAACAAATTCTTTCTCCTTTCCCATATATAACTTTCAAGAAAACGAAAGTTTGGTTGAGGAAAAAATCTGCTATATAAAAAGTTAAACTATTTAAAATATGTAATATTAAATGTGTATAAAAACAAAGTGTATAACAACTGCAAAAGAATTCAGGATAAAGAAGAACTGTAGGATTCATGTTGGAAAAGGCTTTATAACAAAGGGATGGTCATGACCTGTTAAATGGATAGGGTTTACATAAACAAAACAAAGGATAATACCTACATGACACAGAGAAAACTTGAACCAGTATCTGACTCACCACAAACATTCAAGTAAGGGTTAACTGTTAGCATCAAGATTTAAAAACAACCTGATTTCCTTGTTCTTCTCAATCCTGCAATACCCAACCTAGTTACATTAGTACAAGTCAACCTCTCTGACAAGAGGAGTAAAACAGATGGCTTGAAATATGTTTTTATTCTCTTGAAAAAGTTAACATGGCCTCCCCGGTGGCGCAGTGGTTGAGCGCTGGGTTGCAAAGCTGCCCGCAGCCTCTGCAGCACCGGTTCAATCCCTGGCTGCTCCCCGACCCCCAGAGGAGGGTCCCACATGGCGCGCAGACCTCTCCCGCCGCCCGCTGCTCCCCTCAGCAGTGTACTTCGGTCCTTCTGCCTGTTCTGCTCCCTGCTCTGGCTCTGGTGAATTCTCTCACCCTCCCACGCTTCTGACTGTACCCAGTGCTTGTATAAATAAATAAATATATCTTAAAAAAAAAAAAGGTTATTTTTAGTATAAAAAGATATGTACCTTTGAGGATTTAAGGTCACTCTCCAGCATTAATTCTTCTTAAATATGTCCTGATCAAAAAATAAATAAATAAATAAAATTTAAAATTTAAAAAAATAATGTCCTGATCATCAGCTAGGCAATAGCACAGCAGCAGGACTGCCTCTTTGCCAGTAGGGGGAGTAGCATTTAAAAGAATCACCAAATGAGTCCTGCTTTCATAGGCTATATAAGTACTCAAGAAGAGTTGGTGATGGATTCATAAAAAGAAGAGGACCTATCCTCTTACTAATAGATGGCATTGTCGATCAAAGAGACATCAGCGTGAACAGAGCTCCTTGTTTTTTTGGCTTAGCATGATCTACATGTAAAATTAGCTAGGTAGCTCCTATTTTCTTTATAAACTGTCAGCTCACTGGCGGTAGAACCATTGTTACTTTAAGTTAAAAAACATCAACTTGAACATGTGTTTCCTGTATCTAAATCTTTAATTACTCATTTTTTGTTTGGATTCTTCAGAACCTTTTCTTACTTTAACTTTTAGAATATGAATTTATAAATGAATATTGAGATACAAAATCATGAAATTGAAAATATTAACAAATCAGTGTAATCTGAAGTCCCAATTGCTAATAATCACCCATAAGCTACAAATAAATGTGAGCTTATACAGTTGTTCATTTTCTTTCTAAATTGCTTCATAAACAATATGTAAATGTGCTAAAAATGCCTTTAAAATGTTTTGTAGGGAGAAGATATACCAAGTTGGAAGATACAGTCAGAATTTATCTTTTTAAAGTACTGAAAGTATAAATTTAATACATTTCAGGGACCATCCTGTCACAGTTTGCAACTATTTTGCTCCCTTAGACAGGCTTATTTCTGTCTGGATTTGCTAGAAGCCATGTCAGCACAGCCGGGAAAAGAAAGAAAGAAAAAGAAGAAGAAAGCAATTAGTTACAATTCTCATTGCCTTCTTAGAATAGATCCCAATAATTGGACATTCTATTGTGTTCTGGAAGTGGAATAGATGTAAGTGATAGGAGATTTGAGGAGCAGAGGTGAAGCAATGTTGAAATAATTTATATACATTCTAGATTCTCATAAAAAGGAGAAGATAGCATGTGAAAATAAACATAGTAAAAGTTTAGAGAAGCAAGGCTGAGCAGAGGCCCTATGTCTCATGGTGGTGATTTAAATATTTCCTTGTGATGTAAAATGCAAACTCTCTTCTTCATCTCCTCCCCAAAACTCTGTAAAATATGAAACAATCACTTATGCCTGGGTTGGATTTGCAGCAATGTGCTTGCCCCTCCTGAAGACCAGTGTGAAAGCAAAAACCAGAAAAACAAAAACGGACTGCCAGACAGGCCACAGAGAGGTTATGCTAACAAAAGATAGACACGGAGAAACTGAGATTATTGGGGTAAAAGAGGGTGGGAAATGAGAGTTTCTTACAGTATCACACATCACAAACCCTAATATTTTCTAGAACTAGACTATTGTTTTGAACAAAATTGAAAACTAACAACCGCTTAAACAGAACAAAACTTGCAGGAGATAGAATACTCTGCATTGTAATTCCATAGATGTGGGGAAATGTCACTGAACACTTAGGAAATCGAAACTGGTGTGTGAAGAGTGAGTGAATGCACAGCTGGTGCATTTGAAAGATTGGCTGTTTTCCTGTGATCTCTGCTGGCAGCCAAACACAGGGGTATGCAGGGACTCCAGGAAAAGTGCTAGGATGACAATTTCTCTTTTAGTCACAAACGAAAAGTGTTTGTTTATTTTTTGGTCTAGTTACACTGAGTACAAATAAAGGTCAATTTGTCTAAAAGTTTTTTCAAATGCGAAAAGATTTAGAATATGCTGGCTGCTGGGCTCAGGAGAGTCATTCTAATTGCTGCTTTAAATACTATTTGGGAAGGTTAAAAGGAGAACCTGCAGCCGGACACGCACTGGAGGGGTGACCTATGCCCTGCAGGCAGCAGGGCTGCAGACCCCGGATTCTGGCGGCTCTAGGGTCGACTGCAATCTGCTGCCAGCCAGGGCCTTGCAACCCACAGGGGAGCAGGACTGTGGAGAAGGACGAGCAGAACACGGCTGCCTACCAGATGGCACTAAAACCTCTCCCTGTGTATAGAAAAATCTGCCAAAACCAGGTGTTTCACATTTTTTTTCCTTTCCTGCCTTCTTTTTCCCCTGGCATTCTCTGTGTGGGTTCATTGTAAAGACTCTCCCACGGGCACAGCTGTCTAGAAATTATCTAAGGAAAGTAGTTTTGGTGTCTTTTTAAGCATGAGAGATTTTGGAAACAGCTTTGGGGGACCACCCCTCTTGTGCTGCCCTCTCAGAGTGCCATTATCAGGTCGTTTCCAGGCACAGCAGGAATCTGAAAAGTTTCCATAATTCTTCTTATCAGTTCTAATAGGAAAAAGAGAGGCTGAAGTCATCTAATTCCTTCACTGGAGAAGGCTGTGTAAGCAGCCTGAGCATAATCAGATTCTTTATGTCAATAATCTATCATCTCTGTGCAGCCAACCTTCTCTGCTATTTTAAAAAGATGGGGGGGGGGGTGATCTTCTACTGGAAAAAAGGACCCAGAACTATACCCTCTGTTCATGATGCCTCAGTTAAAGATGACAGTGAAACAAAAGAGGATTAGTGAAGGCAGCTTCATACAGTGACAGGTAGAGAGTACAGGGTGATTCCACATCTATTTTAATATCACTGCCTTGACCCACAGGCAAATAAATATCTCATGATTCAAAATCCAGGACATTCACTGAATCTCATTTTATTAAGGAATGGCCTTCCCAAATATTTCATACCCTCTCATCTGAGAGAAAGCTGTCCTTTCCACCTCCCCTCCATTCCATAATTCTGCCTGGGAGATTTAATTCTGGGAATCTGACGCTGAGTCATCTCTCTTCTTAAATAGACCTGAGCATGAAAGTCCTAAAATGCAGTCTGGGATCTATATGAGGCAAGTAAGAGAGTTCCTTGGGGACTCTAATCATTTAGCCTGCATATCCCGCTTTCATTTATTCATTCAGTAACTATTCATTCATTTCTCAGTGCTGATCTAGTGTTATAATACATTGTCATCCAATTGGCCGCTGATTTCTTGGATATTGAGCTGCCTCAGGAATGATGTAGATAGAAATATGTGATACCAGGGTCTCAGAATCACAGAAAATGTTTAATTGTGAAGGAAATACGTGATTCAAAATGTGCATTTGAGGCAATTAATAGGCATGTGGGATCGTTAGTACCTTTCCTTCCTCTTGAGAGATAGCACGTTATTGTACAGTAGGTTTCAACCTCTTCCAAGCAGACAGCAGACAGTTCTGTGGAGGGTCCTCAGAGCAGCAGCAGAAAGGGGTGAGAGAGATAAGCCAGTGCAACTCTGTGCTACAGCCTTCCCTGCAACCCTGAGCTCTCATTTGCCCTGTTTTCTATATTATGGTTTAATGATACTGCATTTGAGGGGGAATGTTAGAAGGAAGACAGAAGAAATGGTTTAAGGCTTTTAGGAAAGTAGAAAAGCCCTGACTTGAATTAAGAGAAAACAATTTTAATCAATTCCATAACTTACTCATTTTGTAAAATGTGTATATCATTTAATTTCTTCAGTATGAGCACCCTCAATTCTGAAACAGGAACCATGAAACCGGCCCTTTGACTAAAGGGAAGATTTAACGAGGTGATATGTAAAGAAATTTGAACATCACCTAGCAATTATCGGTTATTCATTTAGAATTCCATAAATATATTTCAGAGCCCTTTGTGCTGGGTGTTACAGAATGGATAGAATAGGATTTCCAAATAAATCCTATGGGCCGGTAGTACATTGAAAGGAAGTATACACAAAGTAAATATTAGATTTCTAAACAGGAGGTGGTAAAAATTTTAAGTGTCGATATATGCACACAGAATTGGGATGAACTACGAAAGGCATGAAGTCTTATAGGTAGTGCATATCATAAATATGCCTTCATTCTCCAGAAAAAAAATATATATTAGAGTTTTGAAACATTCTGTTTTTTCTTAGCTTGAAATAAATTGGTAGGCTGATAAATTTAAAAAAATGTATAGGCCTTTTCTTTCAAAAACTGCTTGTAGAAGCTAATTTCAATATTGAAATTGGAATAGGCTTGGGGAATACTGATGAGACTGAGGTGCACTGTCAATCAAGGGGTTCCTACAGAGCCCACTAACATTTAGATAGTTCTAGGAACTGTGCTTTAATCTTGCCCAAAAGGCCAACAATAGCATAGGAGTTGAACAAGAGAGTTAAAATATGGACAGCTCTAACAAAAAGAAAAGTGGTCATATTAACCCATACATAATTTGATATAGGGTAAACTGATACAGCAGAGATCATACAATATACTGACTCTAGCAAAATACATGCTATTTTATCTCTGGAGATAAATGGTTGTTCCATAGAATCCTTCCATCTTGTCACCTCTTCACTCACAGGGGATTGTCACTGCCAGCTTGGCTCTGTTGTGCATCCCTGTCCCCCCAATAAAGGAAAAGACATAAATTGAAGACAAAGTGATATTGAATTTCCACATTTACTCATTTTTTCATCAAGAACGTAATTACACGATGACCATTAGATGCAAGAGACCAGCAAATGTACCAGCTAAAACTCCATTATTCTCTAGAAGAGGAGAATGGATTTTGGTGGTCAATTGGAAGTTTGGCATTTATTGAGGGTATGTATCACCCTTTTAAACAAATTTCATTACTGTAAGGAATCCATACATTTAGATTTCCCATTTTTAATCATAATGTTGAAGAACTTCTATAACTAGTGTATTTTTTGTGTCCGTAAGTTAGCATTTCTTATGTTCAAACAACTCAACTCAAAGTAGGCTGATAAGGCAAACGCCAGCTTTTAAAGAACTGTCATGCATCTTTTGGTATTATTTTTATTTTTATATTCTAAAGAGACTTATGTGATTTGTATATTTATCATTAAAAGTTTTGTTAATATAGATAAGGATCTCATATCTGTCCTTAATGATATTAAGAACTGATAGCCATCTATAATAAAATATTTTAAATTGATAGTTCCAGGTAGTGTGAAACCATACAACTTTAATTGTTTAGTGTTCATTATAGCAATGGAATTATTATGCTTGGGCTTTTGCACAATAAAATTAAATTGAACTATTTAATTAATAAGTAAACATTGAAATACATACTAGATATTTCCTTAATGTGTTACTATACTTATTATTAATCCTCACACTTCTCTCAGCACTCAGATACCCCTGTTAACTGTCACATTCCCACTGACCCCCAATTCTACATATACACTTTTATGTAACTCATTCTACGTTCTGGAGAATGCTTCGCCACCCAAAGAAGTTATAAAACCATGGCCTAATTCTCCAGATTCTAACTTAATAAATGATAGTATTTTGTGTGTATATACTATCAATATATGCAAAAACTTTTCTGTCTACCTTTCATTTAAATATTGAATCTCAATTTTTCCTCCCTGTTGCATAAGTAAATTGCAGGTACAAGAAGGTCTCAAGATAGTACCATAAGTTGATTTAACATTCAATGAAACAAATGGATATTTACTTACAGCATCCCATATAATATTCAATACAGATAAATCATCTACTATACATGATATTAATATAGAACAACAATTCTAGGCTAATTTGTGTATCTACACACACACAGAGGTTCTTTATTTTCATTGGAATCTCAGGTGATTGTCAAAAAGCAAAGATCAAAAATTGCAAAGATCAAAATTGCAAAGATAAATTGAAATTGCAAAGATCAAAATTAGTAAAATATGGCTCTTTTCCAATCATGCTTAGGCACTGAATTGTCATAGTAAAAGTAAATTTTAGCCTTTCTTTTCAGTCCCATGGAAAACAACAATTACATTATAACCTTTCTTCTTGCAAATCTGTTCCCCCACACTAAGTAATGGGTTGATTTTACTATTCACTGATTTTACTATTTGAAATATCCTGTATTTCAAAATGTCCAAGGTGTTATTAGTCACCGGAATTCTAAAATAAATGCCACAGTTTGAATATTGCAGCAAGGTATAAAGATTTAGCCTTGACCTACATCCAAATTTTACAGAAAACAATGAGGAAAATATTTTACTGGCCAAAACAATATCAACAAGACATTTTTATGTGCTACTGAACTCAGAGAATTTTTGAAAAACAAATATAGAAGGCAAAACAGAAAAAATAAACTGAAAGGAAATAAAGAAGCAAAAAATGTAAATAATTTATCTAGCCAGAGAGATTTTTAAAATGAAAGAATTGAAAGAAAACCTTTCAAAGCAGAGAGCCTGTAAAATCTTAAGCATATGCTTTTTGTCAAAATGAGATTTGTTATGTCACACCTCCATAACTCAGACCGGCATGCTTGGAAAATAGCTTGTTCAGACTTACTCCATAATGATTTTCTTAGCACTATTTTTAAATGCATGTTTCCTAACTTGGGAAAAAAGTCATGAGCTGTTAAGAAGATGTGTTTTCTGGGTCAGTGAGTGGTTCAGTGAAACAGGAAATATCCTTCAGAACGGAGTCATGATTCACCTGTCTTGGTCACCTGACTGGTCAAAATAACCAGCACTTTAATATTTAACACTTATTAAGAAGGGTTCAGGCACCATGATTAAATATTTCATGTTTAAATAATGTTTTATTCTGGAGGAAGGAGGCCATATTTGCAAGTGATACAGTTTCAGTAGAGTGTTGTATGCAGGTAAAGCTATATGATGAAACAGAGTCCATTGGTAGATAAACATCTGTAAGTTGTTTAGACTCTTCCCCTTCTTGAATTTTAATCACTAGATTAAAGGTTCATTGATTAAACTGTATCCTTTTTTTGAAAATTCTACTTCAAGCGGTTGATTTTATTTTTCCAGAATTTAAAATAACTTTTACTGATCTCTGTATGTCTGACTTCTATCCTGCCTCCCATGTTCTTGAAGGCATTGTAAAATGTTTTCCAAAATCCTGTATTATTTCTTAAGGTAGCATTCATGTTTCATTTTCATAAAATAATTAACCAGGAAAATAAATCATGTTGCCAGTATTACTTTCCTGATTCCATATTTCTCTCAACCTTCATGTAGGCAATGTTCAGACAGAATTATTATTCGTAACTATGGTCATCGCACCACCTAGGTTAATACTAATCTTAGGGAAATAACTAAGCTGTAAATACTGCTGAGTCCAGGATACAATTTTCCTGATTACTCTTGATAAAACTCAATTCTTATCAGTAATAGTTATATTAATATTGAAGACCACCCAATCCCAGTCAATTACTGTGACAGAGCCTAGATTTCATTTATTTAAACTGTGTAAACACTCAAGGACATCATGCCTTCTCACAAGATTTCCAATCTGGTTTATTGCAACTTTAGTAATTTGTATAACAGTTTGAAATATTCTCCACATTTTTCTGAGAGTTACTCCTGAATTCTCTGGATTCTGTTGGAAAGCGCTCTCTATTAGCATGGTATTGACAAAATGAATTATTTGTGTTAGCTGATCCTTTAATTCCTTGAGCATTTGGCTATGGTTCATTTTTGATGCATTATGTTAAGCTTTACAATTCCACATAGTAATGAGTCATCTAAATAGCGACAGTGCCTTAATAGGTCTTTGCATCAGGAAAATAATGTCCAAAAACCTGCTAACAATACTCCAAGCCTTTAAAATCTAAAACTACAATCACTTTTTCCCCCTAACGTGTCTGTGTATTCTCTGGGCTAGGATGCAAGCTGTAAGCAGGACCCAGTTCTGCGGTAAGTCTCGTGGAGCAAAGGAGCAACTAGGTCATATTCTCTTTATTCTAATGGTAGCAGCATAAAAAGGATGGACATAACTTGGGTACTCTCATTCCCAGCTACATTCTATTAATCAAAGAATAACACACAGTTAAGTCCAATGTTAAAATATTGGAAAAATACATTATAACACTGTCACCTGTCAAAAAATGGGGGGAGGGTTAATGCATTTCTAAAAATGATCTAGTCTTGTGATATTATACATGATAGTTTCAATTCTCACATGATACTTTAAAATATCAAATCTGAAGTATTGAGGTAAATAAAACAGATTTGTAAAATAGACAGCAGGTCACCATGCTTTTTGTTTCATTCAGCTGCACAACTGGATTTCTATACAATGACTGAATAAAAAATCATAAGTACCTCATTAATAACTTCAGAATGTTGGGTATTATGAGAACTTAAAATAACATAATTTAGGAACCCAAATTTAGAGTATAAATCACTGATCAGTTCATGCTGACTACAAAGTAGAAAATGTCTTGTTACAATAATCCTAAGATTTAGGACAGGTTCTCATTATCTTCAGTTGTGAGACTGACTGATTTTCAACCACTATGTACTGTGTACCATGTTCATTAATAAGATATAAAAATACTTCCATAATTGTTGGCAGTTCTCTGCTAGCAGCCTTTGTCTACAACCTCCTCCCAGTCCAGCAACTAATGGAATTATGCCCAGCACTACAAGGACCCACAGGACCTTGTGTACATCCACAGATAGCATTGATTCTAAAGAGACAGTGCCCACTGTCAGTGCCCATACTGTATTGGAAATTGAATATTTCAAACATCACATACTCATTTTCACCAAGGGCAGACATTTTAAGTTTATGAGCTCTTCAAAGAGAAAGCTAGATCCATTACAGTGCTCATGGAAAAGAGGAAAAATCATGTTCATTTTTTGGCTGTTGTCTTGCTTACTTTCTATAAATATTCAATCCTTGATAAGGAAAAAAATCAGTGCTTTGAAGTATAAGGGATAATAATAAGAATAATCTTGACATTTTCCCCTCAATGGTGTCTAGTAATTGTTTTTTTTTTCTGCCTAAATTTAGCAGGAGATATTCTTTAATGTGAGAAATAAAAGTATAACTGATTTTAGGAATATTATGTTTGAAGTATCAGTAACAGCAAGAGTTTATGCTTATTTTAAACCTCCATAACGTCTATCTAAGGTCTAAATTTATAGATAGATATATAGAGATATAAACCAGGGTTAAGAAGACTCGGATATGAAGAGTATGTCCTAGCATTTGCAAAATATACCAACTAAAAGCATAGAACACCAGATTTCATTATTGTGATCATCATTGCTTAATCATTGTTTTCTCCCAGGAAAAATATTTTTCATCACTTAAGAAGAAAAGTGATGCCATTCTGCAGTGAAAATTAGCTTCAGAACAGACCATCTAGATGAGGGTCTAGTCTATGGCCAGAGTTCTCTCTGGCACCAGATACTGGTGGGAGAGAACATGAAAGGTCCAGAGGTGGATGTATTTTGTTAGGTCTGTTATAACATAATTAATCCTCACAAACACTAACCATGAGTGTCCTTGCTCTTAAGATATGCCAGGCCCCCAATAAGAAAAGTTATCCACCCAGTGGTTTCCCTATAAGCCAAACCATAGCAACAGCCTCTTGGCACTATGAAACAGTATCTACTGGTTTCTTCTGCTCCTGAGTGCAATCCTCATATGCCCTGCCTCGTCAGCGATGCCTTCCTCCCCAGAACTGTGAGTTTATGTGATTGATAAACCATGACATTCAAACTTTATCTGTCAAGTGTCATGTATCATGTGTTCAGTCGTTTTATACTATTTAGAGTAGAGGATTCCCTCCTTCACCAATCAGGGAAAAGGAAGTGATCATAATGGGGTGAAACAGATTGAAATGAGATCTATTTAAAGGGAGATTGTACAACTTAGGAGAAGCAGGGGTTTTCAGGTGTAAAATGCCAGTCCATTTCATCTATTAGATGCAGTGTAAGTTCTCTGAGCTTTTCCAATGTCTATGAAAATGTTTTGATACTTAAAAAGAAGTGTTCCTCCAATTGCAAAACTAAAACTAAAATTAAGCTAAATGAAAGATTGATCATACCAAACCCCTTTAGAGTTACAGAAAAAAATACATTTAATGTGGAATATGGGTATATTTTAGTGTGTTTTATATGATATGGGATAAATGTTTCTGATAATAAAAATTATTCACAACTGGGAAGTCCATGACTTAATAAGTAAATATCACTTTCTGGAAATTAAAGAATGAGCCAATAACTAGTACTGGTTTGGGGCAAAATGACTGGAATAGAGTAAGTGAAGAAAGGCTGTGGTGGGAGGTAAGGGCCTAGTACAAATACATCAGTGCAGACAGATGCAGAATAGTTTCCTGGAGGGCTAAGGAAGGGTCATTCTGCTTGCAGTAGACAGCCTGGCTCTATCCAATAGTAAACAGTAAGAAAAGAAAACATACATTCCCTCTTATCTAATGAACTCATTTTAGAAAATAGTGAGATTCCTACACTGGGTCACAGTTTTGTTGTATGTTTCATGTATTCAAGTCTTACATCCAACATTCTATTTCAAGAAAACAAAACAAAACTAATATAACTGCATATTGGCATAGGGCTATGTTCACGGAGCTATTAATCTAGCTCCTTCCAAACCAATTCAACTGAGAGTAAACAAATAGTAAATGAGCAATGCCAGAACGAACAACAGAAACGTAAGCTCTCATATCTTTTTCTAACTAATATAACTCAAATGGAACTAGAGATAAGTATTTTTTGTGTAGGGAGAAATGTGATATCAGTCCACACTGATGGACCTGAGTGACAGTTCATCATATAGCCTAGTATTCTCATGGCAATTTATTTTCACTTATTTTCTTCTCTTTTAAAATTAATCTTCCTCAGTAATTTTTTTTTATTTTTTAATTTTTCATCTTCTGTTACTATTCTTCCATCTTGTAAACAATTGTGATTACAGTTACCATAAACTGAATGACAACCTATGATCTATACATAACCATGGAATTTTTTTACACATAAAATGTCATGAATTATTGTTATTGATATTCATCAAGCTGGAATATAATACAAAGAAGTTACCTGTAGGAGTTACTTTGAAATTCATACAAAGACTTTTAACTTCTTCTAGTAGTCATAATATTTCTCTTAAAACTTCAATTTTCAAAAAAAATCATCATTTATTGATCATACTATGATTATTTTAAAGATTAAAGATAGTAAAATAGGAAGTTCTATTAAGGACTTTTTTTCTGATTTAAAAAAGTAAATATAGGAAGAAAAGCTGGTTGCTATTATAAAAAGTATAATTTTTTTAGTTTCTAAGTGTCTTTTCTGATATAGTTAACACAGAGATTTCCTTTGTTTGACAAACACTGTGCTAGGGAGAAGTGGTGTATTTTTTGTGCAGTTAGAGCAAGAAAATATTTAAGTCACCAAAAGGTTTGACTGCTAACTTTAATTTAGTCCCATTTATTTAAATGGTTGCATTATAGCTGACAACATTTTGTGACATATACTGAGTGTAACGATTCATTTATTTTTTCTGCACTAGTAGCTGCATCATAAATTATCATTAAAGTCCACCTAAAACTCAGTAAGAAATCATCCTTGGCATATTAATCTATATTCCAGTAATAGACAAATTTCAATGTCTAGTATAAATTTTCTGCTTTCATTTTCATAATTCCCATGTATGCTCAGAATATACGAGAGATTCAAACACGTTATCTAGATACAAAATATTGAATAGTTTAAGGACTTGCAAATATAGAGTAAGCCCTTTCTGTCCAATTCTTATATATCTTTAAATAGAGAGCATTAAAACTTTGGTTATATAATAATTTGAAGTAATTTAGAATATGACCATTGTATTCTTGATATTATTTATAATTTTATATGAGTATTAAATATATATACATTTATAATATAAGCATGAATCAGATAATGGGTAATAATGGGCAATTCACTCTGAAAATATTTTCAGTAATAAAGATACAATTTTTTTTATGTTTACCTTTTTTTTTAAGATTTATTTATTTATTTATACAAGCACTGGGTACAGTCAGAAGCACGGGAGGGTGAGAGAATTCACCAGAGCCAGAGCGGGGAACAGAACAGGCAGATGGACTGAAATACACTGCATAGGGCAACAGCAGTGGATGGCAGGAGAGGTCTGCGCAACTTGTGGGACCCTCCCCTGTGGATGGGGATTGAACCGGTGCTGCAGAGGCTGCGGGCAGCTTCGCAGCCCAGAGCTCAACTGCTGCACCACCAGGGAAGGCCCATAAAAATATAATTTTAAGAGTATGGTACAAGGATAAGCAAAGGCAGGCTGATAAACCAAAAGTTGGGTGTTGTGGTGGGGAGAGAAAGAAAGTATGAGCAAGAGAGCCTGAACACGTACTCTGGTAAGTTAAAAGTTAAGAATATGAGTGAGAGTAGCATTTCAAATCATTGGCAAAAATACAAATGAAAGTAACAAAAACAAAATACACTGGAAGAAAATAGACATGACTATCTCTAAACTTGTTAATAAGCAGGTAGACATCATAAAGTGAAAATTAGAAATAACTGAAAAATTTAAATACTTGGCAGGCAAAGGGGTAAGTAACAGCCTTACTATTTAAAGAAATTTGTAAACATGACTGCATCAATAACTGACCAAACAATTCACAGAAGAAGACATGTAAATAAATAATACAAGAGGTAAAAGTGCTTAAATTTCTAGTGATGAAAGTGAAATTGAAAATAGTAATGGGCCTTTTTTCCATTATTAAATTGGTGAAATGGAAGAAAAAAACTAAAGGAGCATTGGGGTGAATGTCTGAAAAACAAAGATGGAGGGCAAGAAAAGAAGGAAAGAGAGGGGAAGGAAGAGGAGGAGAGGAATATTTGATGAAGAGAAAGGAGAGGGAAAAGGTGAGGGTATCTCATGGGGGAGAAAAGAGAAGAAAGATGAATTCCTACCCATTGTTAGCCAGGGTATTTAAAAATACAATCTCTCTTAAGAGCCAAAACTGATGTAAGATTTCTGGTGCATGATTTTGCATTTCACACAATATACTTATATAATATAGGTACATCAGTATACCTCAATCCTCTATTAATTCATAGCACAGAAATCAATTTGAACACACAATTAGTACAAGAAGTTACAGCTCTGTGTATACAAGAGAGGGAGAATTACAAGTAATCTAAATGAGCAATTCAAGCAGTAGGCAAATATATATATATGTATTATGTTGTTAACAGTTATTACTGAATGAAACCGTCTGATTGAATTTTCTACTGTTCATTTACATGTTTTTTATTTTTTTAAGATTTATTTATTTATGCATACAACAACTGGAGTACAGGCCAGAGGTGTGGAGGGTGAGAGGATTCACCAGAGACAGAGTGGGGAACAGAACAGGCAGACTGACTGAAATATATTACTGAGGGGAGCAGCGGGCAAGTCAGCAGAGTTCTGCTGCACCATGTGGGTAGCTCCCTGGCTGGGGATTGAACTCGTGCTTCAGTGGCTGCAGATAGCTTCATAGGTTGCATCTTAACCCCTTGTGCCACCAGGGAGTCCCCTACATGTTTGTTTGTTTGTTTTTTTAATAAATTAAAAGCTGCCTAAACAAAACCACACCAATAACAAACCCTAGAAATCTGATTGTAGAACCAAGGCTACCAGAGGAGCAGGAGGGAGAGAAGAAAGTAGGGAGGGGGCACAATGGCCTATGGAGGACTGTGGGTGCCTTGATGGAGAGTCTGGTGTGTAATATACATGTGAAGAGGTGTATCATATATATACACAGTATTGTAAACTCATGTCACCTCAATGAAAAAGAAAGAAAAGTTGCCTGTGCGTTTCAGCAAATTGTTGACAGAGATCTTATATACATACCACTAAGTTTTGTTTAATGTTTTTCTCTTGGCTAACAATATTTTCTACATAAATAATATGTTCTGACTTCATCATTCAATATTTCTAAGTATCGGGATGTAATATTTTACCAAGTATCTACACCTACATATATAACTGGATCACATGTAAGTATCTGTTTCTTAATGAATACAGTTTTTATAGTAATTAATAATAATAGTAATAATAATAGTAATAATAGCTATGTATAGAGTGCATGTATGTACTATGCACTTGCCTAGCATTTTACATATATTTTCACAAGCTTCTGAAGTCCAAATATGTTTTATTCATTCAATATGATTTACTATTAACATTTATTGTAAAGTGTAAGTTCCAGGAAAAATAAAGGATTTTCAAATGTGATAATGAAAACATTTGGGAATACAAGAAATTTAAATAGTAAATAAGTTAAACAGTAAGACCATCATTCAAAATACTATAAATATATTCACATGGATAGATTTCAAAATTAATAGAGGTATGCATAACAAAGAAGAAATACCAATCAAGGAAATCTTGGGACATCATATACTAATTCATCATTAGTACTTACATATATCATATTAAATATATATGTTTAAGCATCATATTCTAGTTGTCTTTCCCTTTCCTCAATAGTTGTCTTCAGTTTAAAGTTATTTTCTCTGACAACAGGCATATGAAAAAATGTTCAACATCACTCATAATCAGGGAAAAGCAAATCAAAACCACAATGAGGGCCTACCCAGTGGCGCAGGGGTTGAGCGCAGGGTTGCAAAGCTGCCCGTAGCCTCTGCAGCACTGGTTCAAAACCCGGCCGCCGGCGAGGGTCCCACATGGCACGCTGACCTGTCCTGCCGCCCGCTGCTCCCCTCAGTAGTGTAATTCGTCACTATGTCTGTTCTGCTCTCTGCTCTAGCTCTGGTGAATTCTCTCACCCTTCTGTGCTTCTGACTGTACCCAGTGCTTGTATAAATAAATAAATAAATCTTAAAAAAAAAAAACCAACACAATGAGATACCAACTCACACCAGTGAAACTGACACATATTGAAAAGACCAGCAACAATTGTTGGTGAGGATGTGGAGAAAAAGTAACTCTCCTACACTGCTGGTGGGAATGCAAACTAGTCCAACCACTACAGAAAGCTTTTTGGAGCTTCCTCAAAATGCTAAAAATGGAGATTCCATATGATCCAACAGTTCCACTCCAAGGTCTCTATCCAAAGGACACAAAAACACTAATTCAAAAGAACAACTGCACCTGTATGTTTATAGTAGCACTATTTCCAATAGGTAAGCTATGGAAACAACCCAAATGCCCAAAAAAATAGATGGCCTGATCAAGAAGATGTGGTACATATACACAATGGAATATCACTCTGCAATCAAAAAAGATAATCTAATGCCATACGCAGCAACATGGATGGAGCTGGAAGGGACCATGCTCTATGAAATAAGACAGAAAGAAAAAGAAAAGTACTGGATGGTCTCACTCTCAGGAGGAAAATAGAGGAGCCAAATAAGGGAGATCAGGAAAAAGAAAAAAAAAAGTAATTATAATAAATTAAATATCAAAATCAACAGGTAATTAAAAACCATAGACATTCTACAGGTGGGGAGAGGGAAGCAGGATCAAAATAGGGATGGGAAGAGCACAAGTGACTATGGTGATGGTACACGGGTGAATTTGTGGTGGGAATTTCACCGGGACTATAACTGAGATGACAAAGCACACATTGTACACAAATGAAGAATGATGTAAAAATATATATAAAATAAAAAAAAAGTTTTTTTCTCTGAAATGAATGCTTCACAAGTTGGTGAAATATTTACTGTCCTTAAAACTTCTTTAATGTTGCAACCAACATTCCCAGCCACCTTAATTCACTGACCTCTTTCCCATGTTTGCCCAGTAGCAAATAACTACATACTTCCAATATTCTTGGATAAAAGTAAATTGAAAATCAAGGAGAAAATGAGTAAAATGCCTGGTCCTTTTTTTATAACAGACATAAATTATAGCTATGTATGAAATCTGAATATAGAATGGTTACTAGCACTAATAGGTTAACTTTCATTCAATATTTTCAAATGACCAGGATCCCATAAAATCCCATAAAGACAATTTAATATGTATTTCTTCAGACTCCATTCCATTGGGATTTACATTTTCTAGTCAAGAATTTAGTAAATATTTCAGTATCAAAGATCTTTTTTTTTTAAACAAAGATCTTCTTTTTATTTATTTATTCATTTATTTATTTATTTATTTATTTATTCATACAAGCACTGGGTACAGTCAGAAGCGCAGGAGGGTGAGAGAATTCACCAGAGCCAGAGCGGGGAGCAGAGCAGGCAGAAGGACCGAAGTACACTGCTGAGGGAGCAGCGGGCGGCAGGAGAGGTCTGCGCGCCATGTGGGACCCTCCTCCGGTGGCCGGGTAGCAGCCGGGGATCGAACCGGCACTGCAGAGGCTGCGGGCAGCTTCGCAACCCCGCGCTCAACCGCTGCGCCACCGGGGAAGCCCTCAAAGATCTTTTTGATAAATGAAAGAAAAATGTGGAGACATGCCCCTTAAAAGATGCACTGTATCACTGAGAAATAGGTTAGGACAAGACAGACAATCCAAAACTTAAAAGAGATATAATATTACTTGTCATTTATGTAATAATGTGGAGATCTCAGTCCAAGGCTAATATGGCATCCACACTGAGTTAGGAAACCAAGTTGATTGGTTCTGTCCTATAGGTTTACTATGTACGGATTTCACTTCTAAGATCGCTTATGACACTAGGAAGTGCTTCAGTTCCTGCCATTTTGTCTATATTCTGGCTATCAAGAGGGAAGAAAGCACATTATAAAAGCACTTTATAAAAAGCACTTTCTAGAAGTTTTCTTCTTACTTCCATTTCATTAGCCAGAATGTATGACCACACTTATAGCAAAAAGGTGGGAAAGCTAAAAGAAATTTGAAAAGATGGGCTTTGAAACAACCAGTAGACTGTCACATTAACTTCATACATACCCACAATTGTTTTTTTACTCAAATTCACGAAGCCTTCTCCCCCAAAGTCTACCTCAAGAATTTCTGTCACACAGCTCCTGTATTAAGAATATCTACACCCAAGTTGAAATTGCCTAGAGGCTTGGATTTTGGGCTTATGATGTTATAGAGACTTGTTGGGTATTCCACTCCCAGAATTCTGACAATTTGAAGCTCTACGGTAATTATATGAAATCCCTATAGGTAATATGCTTATTCTCTGACAGTCACTCTGTCCTTTATGATAAGAATTCACTCTCACTAAAACGTCCGTCGTTCTCTCTTATTCTAGAACATGTGATGTGTTTCCAAGTCCTCTCAGATATTACCTCATGATTCCCATTTTTATTCTGCCTTTTGATTTTTCTTCTTAGAAATCACAATTTTTAACTCCTGCATGAAAAGCTTCCTGAAGGGACTTTTTTATTGCCTCTGTGGCAAATGACTTTTTGTAAGGGCTCAAGGAATTGGGGGACTAATCTTTTGCTTTGACATATCCATGGGAGGAGTTCAGAGGTGGTGACAGAAGTGAGATTGGGGAGGGAAGAGATGGAAAGTAGAGGTGTCACTACCCAGAAGGAAAGAAGGCAAAAGAGTAACCAGGAGAGGGAGATCAAAGAGAGTATTTAAATGACTCTGTGATGCCACTGAGGAGCTCTGAAGGGCAGAATGGTGTGGGGCCTTGTAATTGAAAGTGCCTATCTTGGCAGTAGATGATAGCTATCAAGGTAGGATTTCATGGAGCATTCAAAACAAGGAAGTGCTAAATGGCTAGGCATTCACTAGTTTTGGACTATTTTAAAAATAATTGGATGTAGGGAGGGAAAAGAGTCTGGCCTCAGGGCCTCTCCCTGGTGGTGCAGGTGGTTGAATGCAGAGCTGTGAATCTGTCCCAGCCTCTGCAGCTCATGTTGGATGCCCGCTGACCTCCAAGAATCCCACATGGCGTGGCAGACCCCTCCTGTCTTGCTCGCTGTTCCCCTCAGCAGTGTATTTCAGTCAGTCTACCTGTTCTGTTCCCTGCTCGCTCTGTCTCTGGTGAATCCTCTCACCCTCCTGCCCATCTGCCCTGTGCCCTGGTTCTTGAATACATGAATAAATAAATCTTTAAAAAAAAAAAAAAACTTAGTGCAGATTTATATTTCAAAAAAAAAAAAAAGAGTTTGGTATCAGTGAGCTTTAGAACTAAGGAGGGAATGGGCCTAGGGCCAATAAACAGAGGTCATCTTTGGCTTATTTGTACAACACTTTTCAACCTCACATTCAACAATGCCTCTGCTGAGAACTGCTGTTGCTCCTGGGGAGCAATTAAGGAACTGAAGTCTCCAAGTTGCTAAATGGAGGAATCCTCAGTCTATTCATGTTAAGTGGTGCCCTAGGGGAAGGTGGGGGGAATGCTGATGAATGCTAGTGCAATCTCTTGGTGTACCACACAGTTCAGCCTGGTATCCAGAGGCAGAAGAGCTTGCACAATGGACACAGTCCCCCAGTCTCTGAATATCCATGGAAACACATGTTTGGGAGAAGCAAATTATGTGCATTTTTATTCCAGGAAAGGGACTTGGCCTCCCTCCTATTTTTACATTAGCTCTGACAGAGCATGTGCAGAAAGATGCGTCTCCACAGCAGGCTGCAATCCATTCCCTCTTTTTACTGCAGAGCGCCTCCAGAAAGAAAGATGGTCTGATGAATGTAAAACTTGGCAAGTTGTTCACTCTACCAAACAATGGCAACTGATAAATCAAAGTTGTAAGGATGAATTTCAAGAGAAGTTGATTAAGTGTCAAATGGTTTGCAGATAAGGGGTTTCACCTTTATTTCTGAAACCCATGACATGAATGCTAAAACTGACCGTCAAGAAGAGAAAACCGATTTGATAAAAATAAGATTTGTGTGCTAGCAATATGAAACTCCCATCACACTGAATAAAATCACATAGGAAGCTTGCATATATTTCTAGATTGATAATAATGCCCTGGCCTGCTTTTTGAAAAACACTTCAATTTACTTTGAGATGTACAGATTATCTTTCCCCTGAGATTGAAAGCATATTTGGATAATTTTGTCACCCATCTTCAGTACACAGATATATAATTATTTTTTTTTCCATTAGAGGATAATAGTGTTTATTCTGCCACAGTGTATTTGCTGATTCTTAATTTAGATGCACTACTTTGGAGTGATAGGCATCTATATAGGATTTAAATGATACCCTATTTCTTTTATCTGCAGATGTGAAGCATTGTATAACTTTGGAGACAGGGACCAGAGTAATGGCTAGAGAGAGAAACAGTTATTTTGAGTGATATACACAGATATATTTCTGATAATATCTTACAAAGAAAAGACCATATTGTCATTTTTCTATACAGTCAAGGGAAGTTCTATTGATGTCTTGACTTCCTATCATACATTAAGCTAACGCCTAAGTTTTATGGTGGTAGGTAGATAGAGGTGAATAGCAATACGTACAAGAATAGTAAAGTATAGCTTATAGGTGACAGCACTGGTTGGCACTAAATAATATATAATCAAATTTACATAGATATTCTTTTCAATTGTCATTGCTGAGCTGCTAGTAACTTAAAGTGCTGAAATACTTATTCTAAAGTTTCTTGGATTCTTTCCGTATTCTACATAGTCTATTCATGGAAGGAGTTTATGTAAGTACAAAAAGAAATACTATTCACCAGAAATAATTTTTAGCTAAGCCTAAGTCTTCATGGCAAAAAATTGCCATGTCTGCAGTTATTTAGAATATTTTTTGTGTATGTTTTTAATGTGTATTGCCTCAATGAATGTTGGCTAAAGAAGCAGTCCTAACACTGTGTGCTCACTGATATGATCAAGAACGAGCTCTTAACTCCGTATCCCAAAAGTGAGCATACCTGACCTCTAGTAGTATTTAATAAATGTAGTATCACATGCAGACTGAAAAATAAGTGTTTAATTCCAGCTCCATGACAATATCCTTCTTGTATTACAGCTTCTGTGTCATTTACATAGAACAGAGTCTAGAAAACTATTTTGTAATAGTTTGAATGAAGTCATACTAAGTATGTACTCTGAAGTTAAGATCTAGCTATGTTAGCATCAGAAATTTTATTCAATATCAAGATTAGCAGTTGGAATTTTCAAAGAAAATACAGTTCACTAGAGAAGAAAAGACATCAATTTAAAGACTCCAAATTACATAATTTCTCAGTAACGTCTGTCACTGGGTGTGGAAAATATATATAAACCCCAGGTGCATGGGTGAAAAAGCGATAAGAATACAGAATTCAAAAGTGTTAATTAATAATACTCCAAACTGTTAGCTGCCAGATAGAAATGAAATGCAATTGGTCTAAGAAGGTTGATCTACATACAATCCAATGGCAGTAATTAGTTATAATGGTCTGTATTGATATAAAACCCGACTTCAGACAAATTTTCTCTGGAATTCAAGCCACTTTAGCACTAAATCATAAGTCATTTATTTATTTATGTATTTGTTTGTTTGTTTGTTTGTTTATTTATTTATACAAGAACCAGAGTACAGGCCAGATGCGCAGGAGGGTGAGAGGATTCACCAGAAACAGAACGGGGAATAGAACAGGCAGATCCACTGAAATACACTGCTGAGGGGGGGGGGCAGCGGGTGAGACAGGAGAGGTCTGCGGTGCCATGTGGGATTCTCCCTGGCTGGCCAGGATCGAGCCTTTGCCACAGAGGCTGCGGACAGCTTCATGGCGCGGTGCTCAATCGCCTATGCCACCAGGAGAGGCCCAATTATGAGTTAAAGTCTGTATTGTAAGGAAAAAACTTCTCAGAACTATCACACAGTTTCTGTGTTAGGAAAGGAATTACCAAATATATGATATCAAATATTAGGTATGGATTTAAACCAATAATATTGACATTCAATCAGTCACTCTAGGAAAAAAACTTTGTGAAAATGATTAAATTAATGCCTTAAATATTTCTAGTCTTGCTTTATTTTTCAAACCTTAATTACCAGGTCCCAAAGCATCAGCTGTGTTTGCTTCCCACTCTATATTTAGCTATATGTTTTTAAATATCATCTTTTTAACTTTGTACACAGAAAAGCCAATCTCAGAAACACCTGTCTTCATTTCTACTTATCCCTAGCACTGTTCTTCATGCCACTAATGGTGTTAAAGTTCAGGCATGAAAGTAACTTCTGCCAACTGACCTAAAGAATAAGATTTTAGAACATTACAATTTCATTGATTCATTCATTTGCAAAACAATTAATAACTAATGATGTTTGAGACACTGTGCTATGCACTGTTGTTACAACCATGAGCTAAGTTCTCTGAGGATAGTTGTGATAAATGTCACAGATGTGAGAGAACATTTTGCTACAAACAACAGCAGTGACCTGTTGTGACCAGAACTGTCAGAGAAGACTTCCTTGACAAACAATGATTGAGAGAGCTAAGAACTGATGGCAGCATAGAAGTAGAAGGAAGAACATCCCGGGTAGATGGAAGAAGGAAGAACAAACTCCCCGTTATGGGAAGAATATAGCATTGCTGAAGAACAGAAAGAGGTCAGTACAGCTGGAGCACAGAGAATGTGGTAGAAGGTGACGAGATCACTAGATACTCTCCAAGATTCACTTTCCTTTCTTTCTGTTCACAGGCTACATCATATTTTTATATCATTCTTGGGGCTAGCTTTGGTAATGTGGCTTAAACTAGTAAATGTAATGTGAGTGAGTGTGTGTGTGTGTGTATATATATATATTCTTTTTGTGGTCAAAGACTTTAAGAAGATATTGATCTTGATCTCTTCAAGTTTTCTTTCTCCTTTAGGTGGGATGAAGATGGTAAAAAGGCCATGAGACTAGTAGATCTACAAGACAAAAGGGACCTGGGTCTCTAAATTAATGACTAGGAAGCAAAGACTAGTCAATCAAAACTTTGAAGTACTATAAGTGAGAAATATCTTTCTACTATACTTGATAAATTATACATAATTGGTTTTTATTATTGAAAATTCACCAAATATAACTAGGTAATAAATGTACTGCTTGAAGTGCGGCATTATCATGACAAGATTTAAATGCATGCAGAGAAGAGCAATCAATGGTATATTTCACCAGAAAGCGAGGCACTGATGTTCTGCAGCAGCAAAACATATGATTAAGATGTTGCCTACAATAATTAGGAAGGCAGACTATGTGCCTAGAGAACCTCTAATTTTAGGGGAAGCTAATTTAGGGGAAGGAATTAAATCTTAGCGCTTGCTCTAGACTTCTTGTTGCTTGTAAGAGGGTATTTAAAGAAAGAAATGAGATGAGGAAAAGATTTTTTGGTTTGTGACAGAAGCAAAAGGGTTCAGAAAGATGCCAGAAATTTGGATTCTCAAGATTTTATTACTTCTGAAAATCCCAAAGAAACAAAACTAAGGATAGACGTTAAACCAACAATAACCCATGACGACATCTCATTTTACAAAGGGACTCAACTCTGGAAAGAATAGAAAAAGAGTAAGTCATGGCTATCATTTTTGTATATCCTCTTTAGTAAAACTTTGGTATAGTTATCAAAAAAATGAGAGAGGGCCTCCCTGGTGGCGCAGCGGTTGAGCGCTGGGTTACGAAGCTGCCTGCAGCCTCTGCAGCGCCGGTTCGATCCCCGGCTGCTCCCCGGCCACCGGAGGAGGGTCCCACATGGTGCACAGACCTCTCCTGCCCCCACTGCTCCCCTCAGCAGTGTACTTCGGTCCTTTTGCCTGCTCTGCTCCCCGCTCTGGCTCTGGTAAATTCTCTCACCCTCCGGCGCTTCTGACTGTACCCAGTGCTTGTATAAACAAACAAACAAACAAACAAACAAACAAACAAATAAATAAATAAATAAATAAATAAATCTTAAAAAAAAATGAGAGAGACAGAGACAAGGAGAGATGCGTTAGAGAAGAAAGCAAAGAATTGATGCAGGGTTGGGGCCTCCCTGGTGTGCATGGGGTTAAGAACCACACTATGAAGCAATCTGCAGCTTCTGCAGCACAAGTTCCATCCCCATCTGATCAGGGAGCACCACACATGGCACAGCAAACCTCTCCTGACATGCCTACTGCTCCCCTCAGCAGTGTACTGTGGTCAATCTGTCTATTCTGTCCCCCACTCTGTCTCTGGTAAATCCTCTCACCCCCCGCATCTCTGTCCTGTACCCCAGCTCTTGTATGCATAAATAAATAAATCATAAAAAGAGAAGTAATGCAGGGTTAAGGACTACTGTAGGAAAGAACTAAGATTACTAGAAATGAATGAAATAAAATAGATCAGATGTCTAAACATTTTTGAGAAAATCCCCTGTTGAGAGGCATGGGGGAACACATGCCTAACATATTCAATGGCTGCTTGGGTTATAAAACAATCTGTTGAACTATAAAACGCCAATGTCTAAAGTCTGAAGAAGAAACAGAACGAACAAGTAGTAGGTTTCAAAGAATTTAGAGTCCCTGAAGTGGGTGCCATCTTCAACAACTTAGTGCCCATAGTGGACAACTGACAAGGATGAACTTCCTAGAAGCTGGAGCCTCCCACAGAGCACATCCTACATATATTCAAGGCAATCCCTTTATTGCCCAAACTGGGGCTCTTAACGTTGCCTGTCCATTAGTACAGAAAGTGTCTGCTGTGTGTAACACATCAGTTTTGTGTATGTATGCATGTATGTATGTGTGTGCAATAACCATGCCCTTATGCTATCATTTCAAATTGATAGTTTGGATTGTAGAGGGTGGGGACACATAACTGGTATTTGATTGTGTAAGGTCACCAGACTATGAGAAACAACCTTAATAGACAGACACAATCACACATCCTGCATACATCTTGAACCTGAGCTGGATGACACATTCTACACATACTCAATGTAAGTTCCATTTGTTACCCTTTAGGAAGCAATACGTGTTTTCATATTTAGCAATAAGATCAAAATTATACTTTATGACTAGAGGCACCAATGTGAGATAAAATCATCAGTGTCAGAGACTTTATGTGCTCACCACAACTGATACTAGCAATTTCTTGATCACACCCTAGAATTATTTCCTAATGTCCTTTGTGGTTACATGTGCTCATATGTCTGAGTTGTTATGAAAGGTGAGCAGAAGTGATATGTGCCTTTTACATACCATGCTTTTACAAGAGCCTTTTCCATGTACATTTCGCCTTTCCAGCTCTGGATGACTATGTTGAAAAGACCTTTGAAAAAAACTAAGTCATAAGTAAAAAACATGAATCTCCATAAATGATTACATGGAGGACAGCTACTCTCTGACCAGGAATACCCAATTTGGTGGATTAAGTGAATGAAAACTATAATCTAATGTAATTGAGCCTTTATACATTGTTAGTCTCTTTTTTTTCCCCCACTAGTTTAGCTTATCATGACTAATAGGGTCATAGGAAAACACAAAGATAAGACCAGAAAGGAGAGAGACCAAGAGAAATTTATGAAGTAAAAATCCCTTTATCTCCCAGTTTGCCTGGGAGAGTCTGAATCTAAACTCACCACTCTAGAGTCCAATCCAATTCACCTTTATTCTAGATTTTTCATTTTTTTCAATATTATTTATTTATTTATCTGTCTATTTATTTATTTATTTATTTATTTATACAAGCACTGGGTACAGTCAGAAGTGTGGGAGGGTGAGAGAATTCACCAGAGCCAGAGTGGGGAACAGAACAGGCAGACTGATGAAATACACTGCTGAGGGGAGCAGCGAACATGGCAGGAGAGGTCTGTCGCACCATGTGGGTCATTTGCTAGTAGCTGGGCATTGAACCAACAGCTTCGAAGCCCAGCACTCAACCTCTGCGCCACCAGGGAGGCCCTAGATTTTTTCATTTTTAATGAAGCTTTGTTAATATTTGTATCGAAAGCTCTACCGGACTCAAGACTTATACTTTGTACTTCTTTAATGTGTCTAGCAATATGTAAGCATAGATAGCTAAGTCTCTCCTTGACACCTATTTAAAAGTGAACAATGACAAGCAATAAGCAGGAAGTGTTCACTAAAGCTATTCCAGATGTTTGTAATGAAGTGTTCATGCCAAAGACACACAAAGGGTGTTCACTGATACAATGGAGATGATGCTCAGTCACAAGCAGCTGGAGAACAGCTGCTACAATATAGTGTGAAGAGTAAATGCTTTAACACTGCTACTCACGGCTAGCATATATTACACTGACCATTTGTTTCCAAGACGACCCACATCATAGCAGGTGAAGTGCAGGATGCTGTCAAGTAGCCAGGTGAGAAAATGAGTAGGATATGTGGGAAATTAATAAATTAGGAAACATGTTAGAACTAGAGACAGAAGATTTGCACACATCCAGCATGAAAACTAATCTGAATATTTCTGCTGAAGTGGTTTTTGCCATTTATTTTATAGCACAGACCTAGAGCTATTTTGTTGTTGCTTGGTAACACTCTTTTTTTTTTTTTCCCTAGTGAACTTTGTCAGCAATAGATTTAAAATTTTCATGATTAGCAAAACACACTATGTTGTAAGTTTTTGTTACTAGCATAAACTATGGTTCTGACTCCTCATCCAGCATAGGGCTTCTGATGAGATCGCTGAAGAACAGGAAACCAGAAAATGCAAATTATTCCAGACAGTTAGTTTTTCAGAGAATCCTGAACCTGAAAACAATGATTGAATACATGCTATAGTAGAAGGTGTATTGATACATCATTCTATGAAGCATAACATTTCATTTGGATGGAGACCACTCATACCAGTTAACTTTGTACATTTTTAATTTCAGGCTTTTGTGTGCATTTTAGATAGATGAGGAGAAAGTTATTAATGTGTTTATCCTATTAGCAAAAAAAATTAAATGGTCAAATGAGGACAGTTTTATTTAATGTAATCTGGTGCTTATAATAGAAAATCAGTTCTCTTTATTTAATGATATGATATTTTTCATCCAAGACATGGAAACAAAGTAAAGCTTTCAGAATATTATTCTTTCAAAAGTGAATCCATCAGGCATTGTTATGAATGCTATTTAAATTGCATGCTGTTTCAAAGTTAAACATTGAAGCTGAAGTAGTAGGAATACAAAGTTTGATGGCTTATGACGTCTTAGTCCTATGATGCTTGGATAGCTTAACAGATAAAGTATATTCTAGATTTTTTTTTCCAGTGAACATCCTCAAAAATGCTTTAAGGACATGATTCATTTGATTTCATTTATCTCTATGTCCTATACTCCATATACTAATTACTACCCTTAAAGTTCTTTCCTATTTTAAGTCATGGGAGGATTGGGACTCCAAAGTAATGGATTCTGTACCATTTTTAACCTTCCACCCCCAGTAAGGCCAGTGCCTAGGTAATCAGACCATTCCTCATAAATTTGCATAATGACAGGCAAAAGCACACCTTTACTCCCTTCCCCCATGATCATGTGTAAGCTTTCCCCTAGACCAAAGCACCATCTCAAGGAAGAAGAGGGAAGAGTTCATCATGAAAGAAAAATTAGTAAGGGTTGACCTTTGAATTTATGAACTATTTACCTGCAAAATAGCAAATTACTTTGTATCTTGCTTTCCATGTAGGCAAATGGCAACTTCAGTACAATGCGAGAAGTTTCAGAATATAGGCTACAAAATTCTAGCACATCAAATGTAGTGTTAAGTAATCAACACAAGCACATCATTCACATATATCACCATAGTAAAGGTCACCACTGTCTACTTCTGCATAACCTGTGCCCTTGGCAAGGAAATGTTTGTGGGTTCAACAAAGAATGTCCAACCTTCATATTTGAAGGGTATATTTTTAGAATTATACATAATATTTCTCAGGCTGATTTGATCACCTGGACTTGCATTCTGCAAAAAGTGTTTGCCTCTATAATTCATGGTAACCATTAATACCATAATGCCTGAATTCAGGCTACCTAGTTGCAACTAGGGTTCACAGCCCTTGAATGCAACTCTATACTTGGAGCTGAAAAAATAAAGCAAGAATGATTAACCAGTTAATAATAGATTCTTCTATTTGCTCTCATCAAAAGTCTCCGCCATAATTGACTTTCCAATTAGGTTCACAGTCTACTTCATCACAAAACCTGACATCTATACCTTCAAATATATTCATTTTCTAACTAATATTCACCAATTCCAGAGCTCTTGTTCTTGTTTAAAGCATAGTAAGTTCACTGTACTATGTTATTAGCATCCTAAATGCCCATCATTCTTCTAGCCAAGCTCTCGTATGGTCATTTCTCCATTTCTATGCCAGACAGACCTCCTCCACCTTAAGTCATGCTTAAGAGAGCTATTCAATGCTCTCCTAAGTACTCATGTTCACACAGGAAAACTTTCTATCTCACTGACAGTTTATCATATTTTTTTTAATTTTTTTTATAGAGGCATGTTTATTTATTTGTTTGTTTGTTTGTTTGTTTGTTTGTTTGTTCTGTTTACACATGCACTGGGTACAGTCAGAAGCGCAGGAGGGTGAGAGAATTCACCAGAGCCAGAGCGGGGAGCAGAGCAGGCAGAAGGACCGAAGTACACTGCTGAGGGGAGCAGCGGGCGGCAGGAGAGGTCTGTGCACCATGTGGGACCCTCCTCTGGTGGCCGGGGAGCAGCCGGGGATTGAACCGGCGCCGCAGAGGCCGCGGGCAGCTTCGCAACCCAGCGCTCAACCACTGCGCCACCGGGGAGGCCCTGTTTATCATATTTTATAAGGTATTTGTAATAGCCAGTGTTCTCTAGAGAAATAAACCTAGCAGGAGAGACAGAGAGAGACACAAGGCAGATATTATAAGGAATGGTATCACAGACCTATGGAGGCTACACAGCCCCAAAAGTTTGTCAACTTCAGACCCAAGAGGGCAAATGGTGTGCATGAACCTGAATTTGAAGTTTAAAAAACAAAAGAGCTGATCATGTAAGTTATAGTCCAAATCTGATAGGGAATACCTTTGAGTCTGGAAACAAAATAATACCAACCCAAGCTGAAAGACGTTGCCGAGCTAAATTGGCATTTACCATCATAGTCCCATGTGACCTGATTCATGCTACCTCTCATATTTTACCTTCTGATTATTTCACATCACTCTTGTGTGTGTGTCATCTGTGATATATGTTACCCCTTCAGGGTCTTTGGATTTACTTTTTCCTATGCCTAGAATATTCTAGGTATCCACAGGACTTGCTCCCTTACCTCACTGAGGTTTCTAATATCAACCCCTCAGAACTTCTCGTGATGTTTTAAAATAGAACTGTCATTATTTGCTTAAACTGCTTAATTTTAATTGTGGTACATATAAACGAATAAATGAGCTTATGTATTGGTTTGTTTGTTGTTTATCTTTTCCCACGAGACAAATTCCATGACAGCAGGAGGACAGATTAGGTTTCTGTTCTCTACATCATTCCTCATTCTTTAAATTGCTGGTATAGGGTAGGAGTACAACTAAAATTTGTTAAAGGAGTAAATGAAACATAATCTCAATATTTCTTCTACACAATATACATTGCTTGGTTTTATTCTCCGTTATTGTATAAGTAGAAAAGCTAAGCTCCAACCCTCTAATATCAATTCAGCTTAGAATAATTTTAGACCAGTTTGAGAACTAATAGTCACTATTTGGTTTATAATTTCAATATCAGGGAACATTGGGATTTCCCCTATTATTTTATTCCCCTTTCTCATTCATAGAACTGTCCTAACACAAATTGCTAGAGAGAGAGGAAAAAAAGACTATTTGAAAGGAGGGACACACGGGGGATGGAGGAAGGTTTACAGTGCTTCTACTAACCCAGATACAGTTGTTCACCTTGACCTCCCTCTGATCTCTAACCGCAGCAGTGTCAAAGTGAGTATGCTGTTGAGAGTGACTACCTCTTGAATTCATGTGATACATTAAATGTTCTTCAGATGCACACTGATATACTGCTACATTGTATCTTTATTTCAGGAAGTTTGTGGGACCCCAGATTCTTCTTTTCAAATCTTTAGCAACTGCCATATCTCAGCCTCTGCATGGGAGTTCTTTCTGCCACTAAGCAGCTTCTTGCATGGGTGAGTGAGAGAGGTAGGGAATATGAAACGATTCTTTCTGCCTTAATCACACCTCTGCTAATCAGTACGATCAATGGTGAAGAGAAAAGGAAATTAGGCTAGTTAGCTATCTCAAACAATTGTGACTTGGGACATTTTCACATACTAGTTGAATTACAAGAAAAAAAGCTCAGTTTCTACAGTATTGAGGACCTATGGAGGACAGCAGAAGGTCATTACTTACTAGGTTATTTTTAAACAAGAGTTACTAGCTAGTATTATTTTAAAACTCAGATACAATTGTCTAATGTACATGAAAGATTCATTTAATTCTCACAATACACAGATATGACAAGAGACTGAGCATTAGAAACATGTCACCATTCACTCAGTTTTACATAGCCAGTGAGTGACAGAGCCATTCTCAAATTTATATCATTTTGGCCCCAAGCCTTTAATTTTCCACCATATCAAAGCACTTCCCAACAATCGAGCCACAACTGTCAAAGCACAACTATTTTATGTGGCCCTGGGGTGGAAACTGCTGCTAGCCACTAAAACACCTTGTTTCGATATTACTTTTCATCAATAACTTTTTTCAGGAAAACAATCAAATAATTTCCTCTCAATGTGTTAGTCTTTTTCACTGAACATTTTTAATAATCATCAATCATTCTCACTTCAGAAATTCTGCATCATTTTCTTGAAAAAAAATCTTAAGCTCATCCAGTTTGTAATTAATTAATCGTTCAGCAAGTTGACTATCATCAAATTTCTACTAAAAATAATATAATCATGTAGATGAATAATCATGGTGCTGCAGCATGACATTTACCTGTGGTAGAATTCCTGTATTCTGGAAACGTCTTTGTGACATGTGTGACCATCAGTGACACTCATGTGAAATTTCAAAATGGCCCCTCACATCCTTAGTAGTTGTCTAGAAAAAACTTTCATAAATCAACCCATCTCAAATGGCATCCATCTCCTTCCACATTCCCGATTCATCTATGATAATACCATATATTTGTGCTCATCTATGCCTAGTAAATCCTAAACTTTTGTAAGTCAGAGCATCTAAGTTATTCAAGTTCATACTATATTTCCTAGGCAACAGCCACCAGCTCTACCACCTCTAGAATACTGGTTGTTAGCACAGGGTAGATCTTTACATTTCTTGGTGTTATTCCCTTCCCTATTCTGACCCTCCCCGTGTTCCCCTCTCCTGTCTTTTTTTTTTTTTTTTTTGTGGGACCCTCGCTAGTGGCAGGCCAGGAACAAATGACCAGCGCTGCAGAGGCTGGGGGCAGCCTCGCAGCCCAGCGCTCAACTGCTGCACCACCACGGGAGGCCCCTCTCCTGTCTTATGTCTCAGATCTTTGATCAGCTTGCAAGTTTTGTCTTTTTCTTGACCTTTTGTCTGGCTTCTCTGTATTCCACCTATAAGTGAAATCATCTGATATTTTTCTTTTTCCTCCTTACTTACTTCAGCTAGTGTAATCCCTTCCAGCTCCATTCATGTTTCTGCAAATGAAAGAAACATTTGTCTTTTCTGATCACTGAGTAGTACTCCATTGTGTATATATACTGCAACTTTTTGATCCAGTCATCTGTTTTGGGGCATTTAGGTTGTTTCCATATCTTAGCTATTGTAGTGTTGCAATAAACACAGGAGCACGTTTCCTTTCAAGTTAGTGTTTTTGCGTCCTTTATATAGATTCGGTGGTAGATCCAGTTTTAGCATTCTGAGGATCCTCCACAGAGCTTTCACACTTCCTTTACTTCCAATCTGATCAGTTACTACCTTTAGTTCTAATCTTAGACACAAAGTAGCCTCCCCTTGTTAGGAGTGATCTTTTCAGTACCATTATTCAAATAGTATACATCAAAATTAGGAACTGAGATCAGAGTATAGAAGACACCAAAGTATGATTTTTAACATTTTACTAATCCAGTGTCAAAATCATATATGGTTCATCTTGAGACAAAAATGCAGACACTTTTGAAAAAATAAAATGCTATATTGATATGAAGTCAACAAAACTTTTTGATTTTTTAAAAGCCATTCTGTACTGTCAATTATTGTTCCATAATTAAATAAATAATCAATAAATACAATACATAAATACATTGACATGGTATTCAAGGGAGCAGAATGCATATAGAATTAAAACCTTCCTTAGTTATGTCTCCGGAATCATAAGCATGTAACAGTGAGTTACCTGTAGTGTGTAATGAGGTTTTTGATTACATAAACTCATGATTTGGTTTTTTCTCTTTAAGTTGATGAGTAAATTTCAAATGTGGATTTCATAACAAATTGAAATATTTAAGTCAAAGAAAGCTTAAAGTTTTATTTTTACATTTTTTAAATGACAGAAAGGGTAATGGAAATAACAGAAAATCAGCAAAGATAACGCACTTCTGGACAGGTTGACAAAGTTAGAGATTTTCAATATGATCCGTACACACCATTTTAAAATTGCTTCAACCTTTTATATGTGAACTGGACGTTGTTGTTGCTGTTGCTGCTATTGTTTTGTTTATGTTTTTTTTTTTTAAATTTGTTGTTTCAACAGCTTATGTGAGGCTCACAAATGAATCCAAAGTGTTGTTTAATGCTGAGTAGATTCTGTTTTTCTTTTTTTTTATAAGATTTATTTATTTATGCATAGAAGAGCTGGGGTACAGGCCAGAGATGTGGAGGGTGAGGGGCTTCACCAGAGACAGAGTGAGGAACAGAACAGGCAGATTGACTGAAATACACTGCTGAAGGGAGCAGCAGGTGAGGCAGGAGAGGTCTGCTTCACCAATGTGGGTTTCTCTCTGGCCGGCCGGGGATCGAACTACTGCTGCAGAGGCTGTGGATTGCTTCATAGTGCAGTGCTTAATCCCCCTTGCACCATCAGGGAGGACCAGATTCTATTTTTCTGCAGGTGTTTTTTGGATATCTTACCTCTAAATGGGGTACTGATGAAAGTTTTAAAGTATGATGAAAAATAAAAACTTATCAAGTTTCAAGCTGATGTATGCCGCTCTGAGCATACATATTAAGGTCAACAGTAAGTAGTGGAATATTATCTATCTATCTTTATAACCTTAATTATTTTCCTCCTGTGCATGACAGTGTACTGAACATGAGTAACTCTTAACTTTAAAATTTAAATGATCATAACTGTGGTAGTTTTTAAGATAAGCTTGTTTTGATGTGATTTGTTCTCTTTAGCTCGTTCCTATGAAAAAAAAATTCCTAAAATATTTATGAGAAGATAGACATATAATACTTATTCTCTTCACTTTGAAAAAATTGTGTCCCTAATATATATACATATATATATTTTTTTTCCTATCAGGTGCACAAGTCTTACAGTAGCAATAAGCAAACCGAGTGACTAAGAGATGGCATCATTTTACTGCTAATAATTCCATTCCTAGTCATTTTTAGTAAATTGGAAAAGGTGATTTTTTTTTGTTCATCAAGTAGTTTTAAAAATAGATCAGATGCCATTAAAAGGGGGGAAATAAGTGATTGTATACTTCAGAAAGTACAGTAAAAAAGTTTTTCTTCCTTTTTAAAACCATGTTGAATTTGGAATCCAGAGATTTTCTTGTACAGCTTCATGGAAGTTGAATACTGACTTCTAAAATTGATGGTCCATAAACTTGGAGCTGACCAGTCAATTAGTATAAATTTGAAACACATAGTCTACTTCCTTTATTACAAATAGAGAAATGAGCAGTAATTAGAATAGGATGGATCTGGCATTACACGTTCAGCATCAAATGTCAAAAACAAATGTTCATGTAGGGAAAAAAATGGTATTTCTGGGATCCTTGTAGACCAAAAACAATTTGCATGGTCAGAAGACCAACTTACCATGCATTGATTTGTTTATTGAGAACATAATCATTATATGCCTACTATGTGCAAAGTACCTTACTAAGCCTTGTGATGAGTATATGAATGAACAGGATACAGTCTATATAAATTAATAATAAAAAGCCTTGATCTTATCTATGTAGGCTAGGAATTCTTTCCCAAGGAATCTGGGATAAAATGGGTATGTAGGAATAATATATATTGGTGGAGTGAAGAAAGGTCTTCCAGGAAGTGGGAAAAGCTCTGAAACAGAGGGATTGTGAAAACTCAAAGAAGCCCAAGCAGCACTTTGAATTTTTTTGGTAACTGTCAATTTTCATGCAAATTCTAATTCTAGACATCTATTCTTCACTGGTTGATATTTGAAAAATCCTGCATAGGATGCATAGCTTTACATTTTAAAGTTATCTTCCAAAAATTAAAGTACCTCTGGAAATTATTTCCAAAAGCTCTTTTTTCAGCATGCACATGAATGTATGTGTGTACACACACATACATTTGAGCTTTATTGTGTCACTTTCTCTGGAGCTCCAAGTCATCTTTGCTTAGATTTAAAGAAAACATTCATTTGATGAAAGCAAAGACATTCCAAATTCCCCAATAACTACAAAACTCCCTGACAGTGATGAATAAATGTATGTAACCGATATGGAATTGATTTCATTTTTTGGGGTCTGAATTTTATCCCAGTCCAGGGTTTGATTATAGCGTCCATATTCAATTTTTAGACAATGGGCCTTAACTGTGGAAATATTATAGCTTTATAGGGAAGAAATGTGAGGGGACAGGTCTGCACACCAGACAACACACAGCTTCATTTTATATAACAGCTACACAACCAGAACTATTTTAATGATAATTTGTGAAATATTAGTCAGATCTATTTCTATTATATCCAAATATAAATTGTCTGATAAATGTGGGTGTTAAGGTGATATAACAAATGTGTCAGATAAAAGAAAGCATTTGGAAATAGATCTTTGAAGCTATTCTATTTTTTTAAAGTTATTGAAAGACTATTGTATATCAGTGTATTAGATACTTTTCATGTGTGATTTTATATAATTCTGAAAATAACTCTAGGAAATAAGTATTATTGTTCCCATTTGATAAATGACAAAAATGAGTCTTATAATATTTCAGTAAATCATCCAAGTTCCTCACTGATGGATTCAATATTCAATCCTAGGATTTTCTAATTCCAAACCCGTGTCCTTAAGCACTTCATTACATCTCCTCAAAATTATTATGTATCACTCACTTCGCATTAAAGTTAATCTCCCTATAACTGTTACATAGTGTAAATATAAAATGGGTGGCTGCATTAATTTCTTTTAAAGAGACATGCCTTTTATCCTTGGGAGGGGAGGAGAGAGAAATGAACTCTTTATCTGGCACATTTGTTATGTCCTTGTTCTTTTTCTCTCTCCTAAATATGAGAATCACTATTCTTCTAAGGACTGTCAACTTTCCCTCTTATTAACGTTATTCAAATACATCGCTTTAAATGTGACTATAGTAAAAATCAGTCCAAAAAATTCTACCTCAATTTATCAGCACAGACTTAAGTCCATTATTTTCAGTCACTTGGATACTAACCAGGATTATCAGGCTTGTAACCTTCAATTTATTTTATTTCTTCTCACTAGCCGCTTGCTGATAATTGCTATCATTGCTACAATATTGCTTGCTCTGCTCTTAACTGTAAATAAATTCTGGACTCAATTCAAGAAAAAAAAAACTGTCATCAGTTAAATATACAAGGCATTTTCTCTTCAAATTATCAAAGTTTTTTTCATAAAAAATAAGATGTAGTGCCTCCCTAGTGGTGCAAGGGGTTAAGCACCACATTATGAAGCAATCCGAGGCCTCTGCAGCACAAGTTCAATCCCCAGCTGGCCAGGGAGAAACCCACATGGCGCAGCAGACCTCTCCTGTCTTGTCTGCTGCTCCCCTCAGCAGCATATTTCAGTCAGTCTGACTGTTCCATTCCCCACTCTGTCTTTGGTGAATCCTCTCACCCCCTGCATCTCTGGGCTATAACCCAGCACTTATATGCATAAATAAATCTTTTTAAAAAAGATTTTGAACACCATGACCATGATTTTGAACACCATGACCATGTAAGTGTCATCTTCATTTTTTTATGATTTCTATCAATAGTAGAATGATGCTTTTGCTGAGCCTAAGAACTGATAGATTTCACAAAAGAGAAAAAATAATTTGCTCTAATATTACATGTCTGGAATATTTATTTTGTCTCATAATTACTTGTATTAGCCTCAAATACAGTCAAATAACTCTGATTACCTTTGGCTCATCACCTTTTCGCTTTATCCACTCTTTTTCTCCTGACTGGATAAAGCAGATTTTTTTTTCACCTTGATCATTTTGACAGTCCCCAAACTGTTTTTTGTTCCTGCAATAGGTTTACAATTGGTGCCCCAGCCACATCTTACTATATTCCTATTAATCATGACTCTATTGCACACTGTGGGCATTTTTTAGGAGGATTACATGCCAAGATTCTCTATCTCCCCCATGACAAAGTGACAAACTTGTGATGATCAAGAAGTTACTTCCTGTGTGGTTCCTGAGAGTGCTCTATCTGGCTTGCTCAGTCTCACAATTTGACTTAACCCAAAATACTTCTAAAATGTCCCTTTTTTGCTTAAATTAGAATTCTGAAAGACACACCTCTCTAAGATATCATTTTCTATGGAGATGCCTAATCTATCTTCTTGCTTTAAATGCAGTCAAAAGTTTAATAGTCTATGACACTTCAACGTATAGTGAATAATAGTAGTTAGAAACATACCATGTCAAATACAAAAATAGAAAGTTAGATATGAACCTGTGACCTCATAAATATCTTTTTCATCTTTATTTGTAAAACTGACCAAACAACTGCAGCAACACTAGTGTTTACCACCAGCATTCATGGGTACTTCTTGTACATGTATTTCTCTCTCTAATAACGTTCTTCCCTAAATAAGATGGAGAATTATCCTGTCTCATGACGCAGGAAAATTCAAATTAGGTCTGCAACTTCCAGGAATTATATCTTAAGAATGCTTTCTAGAATGAGAGGGATAGTTTTGGGGGGAAAACAACATTTTAAGGGTCTACTTTTGGACAAATTAAACAATTTGAAAATGAAAAATAATTGTTTATTAAAGTAGTTGCTTTATTAATGTAGTTGATTCTACCAAACATAAGTTCTTAATGCTACTAAAACAAACCAATATAACTATTCAAAATAATACTCTAATATATAACAATGATCATGATAAGATATACTTACGCTGAGATTAAATTTAATAAATGAAAAAGAGTTCATTGATATATGAGCATTTAAAACTCTTTAAAAGCACTGATATATAAATGCAGACATTTATCCACATCCCTAAATATATATGATTCATGAGAAATATTTACCTCTAAAACTGGAGAAGATTGATCAAAAAATATTCTCTGTAGGTACAAATATAAGTACTGAACCAAACAAAAAAGGAATGGTTAATGCTGACATGAGTAGTGTCAGTAATGTAGCATTCAATGGGTTGGTCTAAAGTACCACAGTAGAAATTTACTGTCTTTATCTACAGAAATTTACTATCTCACATTTCTGGAGATTAGAAGTCTGAAATCAAGGTGTCTTAGCGTTGGTTTCTTGTGAGGGCTTTCAGAAAGAATTTGTTCCACACCTCTACTCTAGTTTCAGGTGGTCTGCTATACTCTTTGGCAGTTGTTGGCTGTTAGTAGCATTACTTTGACTCTGCCTTCATCTTTACATGTTGTTCTTCCTGCCTGTGTCTGTGTCTAAATTTCCCTTTTTTTAATAAGGATATCTGTCTTACTGGGTGAAGATCCACCCTGATGATCTCATCTTAACAAATTTTATCTGCAACAATCACATTTTCCAAATAAGGCCACATTGTAAGCTACTGAGTATTTGGATTTTGATGTAGGGATATTGGGAGGAACACAATTCCACCTATAGCAAATTTCAGTCCCTAATACAAATAAAAGGAACAATGTGTGAATAAACTGAATGCTGGACATAACTAAATGTTGATACACCAAATTAATGAAGTAGTCTGTAGCAATTAACATTATAAAGATCATCACCTGATGGAATGAAATTATTTTAAAAAAAAGATTTATTTTGTGGTACTTCTAAAACTGCCTATACAGGCCTCCCTGGTGGTGCAAGGGGTTAAGCACTGTACTATGAAGCAATCCACAGCCTCTGCAGCATGAGTTCCATCCCCATCCAGCCAGGGAACTACCCACACGGCGCGGCAGACCTCTTCTGACTTGCCCGCTGCTTCCCTCAGCAGTGTATTTCAGTCAGTCGGTCTGTTCTATTTCCCACTCTGTCTCTGGTAAATCCTCTCACACCCCACATCTCTGGCCTGTACCCCAGCTCTTGTATGCATAAATAAATAAATCTTTTAAAAAAAAACTGCCTATATGTGATAAATGACCAAAAGGAAATGTGAAGACAAAAAATATATACTTGAGGGTTAAGGCAAAAAATTAGCAGTGAAGTTTTAAATTTTATAATGTTTATCAAATAGTAATTTGAATACAGAAAAGAGAATGATTGTGGTAAACCATGGGATATGTTTCTCCTGGGAGAGACCCTGATTTAGGAGAAACCTCAAGAAGTTACTCCTGATTATACCTATATCAAAAGCCGTCACTGAGGAGCAAGGGGAATAGAATTCTAACAGGGGGAACACAAATTGAGTACATTCAATATTTGAGAAAAATGTGTTATTGTCTTGAAAGCTACCTACACACATAAAAAAGCAATACAAGTAGCAGTAGCCAGTGTGCACAGGGGAGCAACTCCACATACCACAGAGCAGCCGATCGAACATTTCAGTGTGGAAGTCATGTGGAAAATAAAGGCTGTTCTTGCCAGCTTAAGGAAGGATAATAAGCAGGGATTGCAAAGGAGGCTGCATAAAAGTCCTGCTATTCCAACACCTAACCACAAGGGAAAGCGAACTCATGGTAACAACGGGTATTGTAGCTGTGGTTTAGGACAGAAATCACATGAATAAAGACTGCTCAAGGCTTCTGCCTATAAAATGGATGTATTTATTTAAAAATTTTGCCTGTATAATCTTGTGTTAGAAATACAGATTGCTCGGTGCTAGGAATGTGGAATGATCCTTGCACCAACATAACAAAGTAAGGGGTCACCTTTGCTGCAGTAGTTCTAGTAGGTATTGACAAGTAACTGCAGTTTGTATTACCTACAGAGAAAAAATTGTTTTAGTGTAAACATGAAATGAATGTTTATATGTGTACATAATTTTAATATTTTGGAAACTTTTTTTTTTAATTTATGGACACATATGAAGAATTTCCAAATACCCTTCACTCAGTATTCCTTAAGTCTGACATCTTCTCTAAACAGGGTACATATATCAGAGTAAGAAATCAATGGTAGTATATTGTCATTAACTAAATCATACACTTTTTTGAATTTCAGTAGTTTTTCTATCAAAGTTTTTTCACTGTTACAAAATCCAAATCCTGGATACACATTGCATTTAACCCATTGTATTTAATGTACACAACTTTCTAAAATAGAGCATGCGACTTTAAGAAATGTCTTACGGCATAATCAAAATGCTGACTAAGACCTATCATAAATAAATTTAAAATAGTTGCTGTCCCAGTTCTTTTGTGATTGGGATCTCCATTGTTTTTCAAATAATAAAAAATATAATGTAAAATTACCCAAAATTTGAACTTTTCATAAGTCATTCTCTTTTCCTAATTGTGTAAATATGATGTTTTGCAGTTACTGTAATTCTGGATGGAAGAAAATATCACAGGCCTATAAAACTCCAAAGCTTTAAAAGATAATGTATAGTGATGTCCAAAAATATTTCCTAGCTGCACTGGTTAAACACATCACTTGGCACACACTTAGCTACACATTACGGAATATCCAAGGACAGTGGTTTATACAAGTATGGATTAATTTATCTCCTCCCCTCTCATTCAAGAGAAATACATCAATAACTTAGAGATAAGTTAGTTACCTCTGGCTTTAGTTTCCCAATAATGTTAGTGCTGACATCACTGATTCTCTTGACCTTTCATTCTCTTATATGCTGTACCTACAGCGCAGCTGCTAAAGATCCAGAATAGTAGTTGAATTCGAGAAAGAATGGAAAAGGGAGAAGGTAAATGACATCAATGTTTACCTTAAGAAATAAAACTTCTATGTGGTGTGTATATATATATATATATATATATATATATATATATACACACACACACACACACACACACACAATGGAATAATATTCAGCAATCAAGAAAGATAAACTCATGTCATTCGCAGCAACGTGGATGGAGCTAGAAGGATTTATGCTCAGTGAAATAAGTCAGAAGGAAAAAGAAAAATATTAGATGATTTCACTCATAGCAAGAATATAGGGGAACCAAATAAGACATCAGTGTAAAAAATAATAACAATACAAAACACAACAAAGCAAAAAAAGACAATCATAAATCAGAGACATCCTGCAGGGGGGGAGGAGGGAGAGGGATCAGAAGGAGAGGGGAGGAGCACAGGAGACTGTGGTCATGGTTCACGGGTGCATTGGGGAAGGAAATTCTATGGGGACAACACCTGAGGGGGTGGGGGAAGCAAATATTATTTAAAAATTAACAATGATGTAAAAAATAAATTTTAAAAAGACAAAAAGTGAAGTAAAACTTTCTAGGGGCCTCCCTGGTGGCACAAGGGGTTAAGACAACAACCTATGAAGTTATCCACAACCACTGCAGCACAAGTTCAATCCCCAGCCAGGGAACTACCCACATGGCACAGCACACCTCTCCTGACTCACTCACTGCTCCACTCAGCAGTGTATTTCAGTCAGTCTGCCTGTTCTGTTCCCCACTCTATCTCTGGTGAATCCTCTCACCCCCACACCTCTGGCCTGTACCCCAGTTCTTATATGCATAAATAAATCTTATTAAGAAAGAGAAGTAAATCTTTCTAATGGCCTCCAACAAACTTCTACCTATTTTTCATTAACCAGATGATGTCACATAGCCACCTTACCTTTGCAAGGAAGGCTGAAAAAGGAAAACTTTTCTAGCGTCCACAGTGGACCACAGTAAAGAAATTGGTTGGTTATTTTTTTTTAATGTGACACAAGTTCTAAGATTATACATATTTGGATAAGCAGTTTCTATTATATGAAGAAATATACCAGGTTAAAGAATTTCAAAATACCAATATCTGAAAAGCAGGAAATCCTATTTTTTTTTTCTTCAGGGATTCCTTTTCAATAAAGAAAACGACATTCAAGATAGATCCATAATTATACATCTCTCCATTTACTACTAGAAATGAACCAGTTCATGGTGGTTAAATTGACCCTACCTTTATAAAAACATAAAGTCAGGTTGAGGTAAATATGACATCATATAAGTACATATAAATTTGACATTTGATATTCATTATTTATTTCATAAATTTAGTCCCATTTTACCTCCATTCATTCCTTAACTTAAGCATTTTAGAATTAAGAGCATTTAATACATTTTCCAAATATGTCAAGGAGAAATGAAAACCAAATTGATAGAAGACTATGTGGTAAGCACTACATGTTTCTTTCCAAAAGATACAATAATGATACATAGGAAGGCTTTTGCTATACACCAATGCTATTCTCTTAGGAAGCAAATATAATAACAACATAGCAAATTAAAAAAAATAGAAAACATACAGCTAACTTAATAGCAATATATATATATATATACATTTCTTTACTTTGTTCTATGATTGACAAATAATAACTTCAAATATTCACACAAAGATATTGAAAGGGTCTTAACATGGAATAAATGATTATTTGGAATTGGAGAAGCTTATTGGGTTTCTGCATGAGAATGAGAAGAATCTAGAGTAAGTCTTACCTAAATAGTATTTTTAATATGTAGGTATAGACACTAAAATCCTTGGCTATTAAACAAAACTTTTTAGTGAAAAATGAGTATCCCTTCAATCTTATAGTGCTTTGAACCCTAGCTTTCCCCTGATACATAAGATGTCTCTAAGGTTACACTCACTGAATTAATTAATTCAGCATATTGAGTGAAATCCAAATGATTCCCATGGTTCTAAGGTATCTAGAGAGCCCAGAAACTAGTGGAATACTTTCAGTGCCCATTGGTAGTTAAAGAAGATTTGAAGCTACAAAGATATTAAAAAAAAATATTTCTGAAGGAACATATTTTTATAATGAAAGCAAAGGTTTCAATTTTAGGCATATCCTTTCCATTTATTTTAATAAAATCCCATCTGTTTCCAACTGTATTAATAATATCACATGAAATTTATTTTTTATGCTAAAGGTGAAAAGGTCAAAGCAAATAGAAGTGCATTGGGCAGTACTAAAGGAGTCTATTTAACTTACACAATTTTTCAAAACCACTCATTCAACTAGACTTGAAATACTGTATTACCAAAATTATATTATGTCAGAGTGTATTCACTTGTCAATATGCTGTCATGAAATTCTGTGATCTGGATCACAGAACCTGTCCCCTGTAACTCAAATATCTATATTCATTAATTGGAGAAGCTAGAAAATATCACAATTACTTGATTAAATTAACAGAAAATCAAAGGATTTTCCCATAACATAGTGAAATAGCTATTTACTGCAAAGGACTCTCCTAAGCATCAATAAAAGTAGAGGTAGACTCTGTCCTTCACTAAGATTTTTACAATTTAGTAGATATAAGGTAGCAAACAAGAATTAGCACTCAAACACACAGCCCAGGTGAATCTGATCCTGTTGCTCCATGAGTCAGTTTTGAAACTCATGATCTAAAAGAGAGAAATAATGTACAATACATAATGAGAACATAAGCTGGAATGTAAATTTTGCAAAAAGTAATCTGAGAAGATGTTAGCTATGAAATCAGGAGACTTATATGTAAGTCTTGACTTCCTCTTGTTATGTTGAAGCTATAGTTAACTTTTCCAAATTTTAATTAGCTTATCTAGTTAATGGAGAAAATAATTATTTCTTTCTAGAATTATTATGAGAATTTTATGGGAAAAGGTACATTGAATGCTTAACAGATAGAGAAATTGAATTCTTCCTTTTAAATTTTCTCTACTGGGCCTCCCTGGTGATGCAAGGGGTTAAGATGCAACATATGAGCCTGTCCGCAGCCACTGAAGCACCAGTTTGATACCGGCCAGGGAGCTACCCACATGGCGCAGCAGACCTCTCCTGTCTCGCCCTCTGCTACCCTCAGCAGTGTATTTGTCAATCTGCCTGTTCTGTTCCCCACTCATTTCTGGTGAATCCTCTCACCCCACCACACCTCTGGCCTATATCCCAGTTCTTGTATGCATAAATAAATAAATCTTTTAAAAAATAATAAATAGAGCCTCCCCTGGTGCACAGGCAGTTGAGCGCCACAATATGAAGCTGTCTTCAGCCTCTGCAGCATGGGTCCCTCATGGTGCTGCAGACCTCTCCTGTCTCGCTCACTGCTCCCCTCAGCAGTGTATTTCCTCAGTCTGCCTGTTCTGTTCCCCCCTCTGTCTCTGGTGAATCCTCTCACCCTCCCACGCCTCTGGCCTGTATTCAGGTTCATGTATAAATAAATAAATAAATAAATAAATATTTAAAGAAAACCTTAAAAAAAAAGAATAAATAAAATTTACCTTCTTTCCTCTTCTGTCACACAAGTAAGTGAAGTGCTAGAGGTTGGAGACTTGGAGTCATATTTTTTATTTTTTTTATTTTTTTTTAAGATTTATTTAATTTTATACAAGAACCGGGGTACAGGCCAAATGCACGGGAGGTTCAGAGGACTCACCAGAGACAGAGCCGGGATCAGAACAGGCAGAATGATGAAATACACTGCTGAGGGGAGCAGCAGGCGCGACAGGAGAGGTCTGCCACGCCATGTGGGACCCTGGCCGGCTGGCCAGGATCCAACCTGCGCTACAGAGACTGCAGACAGCTTCACAGCATGGGCTCAACAACCTGTGCCACCAGAGGAGGCCCTGGAGTCACATTTTTTATGAAGGTTTCATCTACTCCAGAGGTTAATGAATCCATAGATAGAAAATCTAATAATCATGGAAGCTCACACAAACTGGACTAATTGCTAATGCATTTGGACTTGCTAAGATATTTTATGAATCAAAAGCATAGATAAGAGACCAAAGGATACCTTGGAGGTTATGTTGAAAGACAAAAGCACAACCTCATACTAATCTTGGAAATCACAATCTTCTAGGAATTGTAGCAGGTAGAAAATTGGGTGATCAGCAGCAGGGAGAGCAATGTGTTTAATGAGGGTCAACACAGAATTTCAGAAAGCAATATAGCACCTCTGGAAATAAAGATATGTACAAGTAAAACTAGATCAATGTCTCATAACTCAAATCAATATATAATTTGGTAAACTATCTAAATATTTCATCCCTTGAGGTGAAAAAAGAGACAGAGGGAAACAGCTGAATTCCACAGCTGCCATTTCTGAGGTGAGTTTTTCATGTTAGGTTAGTGAGGGTAAGTCAAAAACAACTTTTCAGTGCGATATAACAGATGGATTTAATTATCTATATTAAAAGTCCCCCAAAGTATATAGGCTTTTTAAAATAAATTTAGCACCAGGCACAGATTTTATATAAAAAAACTATTAAAACCAATGCAAAAGTGTGAAAGTAAAATATCCAGTTCAGTTTGTAACTGAATATATGAAGAAGAAGAAGAAAGAAAGAAAGAAAGAAAAAAAAAAAGCCTGCTACAACCAGGCAAGCAACTTAAAAATGTGTGGGGGGAAAAGGTAAAACTTAATTATTAAAAAGTTTGAAACAGAGACTAGTGAGGCCAGGAAATGGACCCTTCACATAGCCCTAGATCCTGGAAAAAATGGAGGTTGACTGTAAATGGAAATTCAGTCACCAATGATTGACTTCAATGAAAGTTGGAAATATAAGTATTGTTTTTTTAGGAAAAATATTTGAATTGAGTCCAAAACTTCTAGGGCTGATTATACTGTCTATATGGCTGCCATCTGTATTGTGAAATTCAAGTTGCTATCTTAGCAAATTAGCAGATCTGTGAGCATTCCCTTTGGACTTACTAACCGGGTTTAATGCAACTGATAGTGCAGTCACAATGGATGCAAATGAGTAGAAAGTCATGAAGGCATAATCAAAGATATCAACACACATTAGAAACTATGACATTTGTGATTTTTTTGGGAATGACTCCAATCTAGTAGATCTGGACTTTTACAAGCCTTGTTTCAAGAGAGAAAAAGTCATCCATGAATCTGAAAGAGTCAGAAACTTGCACTGCTTACAGCAAACCTCTACAGTAGTCCTTTCTGAAGCTCTAGGCATTCACTGGAAATGTTGTGTCTTTGGAACTCACATAGAGACTTATATCCTAAGGCCAGACATAATGAACTATTTGGAGCTAGGCAGGCAATAAAAAACTGAGGTTTGCTGAAATTCACCTGGTGCTTTAAAATCCCTACACTTCCCCTACACACCCCCAACCCCACATGACTCCAGTAATCATATGGGATTCAGTATTAAGAATATACCTGTTAAATATGTTCACTCAGGGACAGTGTACATTAAAACAATAATAATCTACTGGTTACATTAGAAATAATACATTAATGAAGCTTCTACACACATCTTCATTTTGAACTATGTAGGCCAAATCATGACTGGATATGCCACTTTTCTGGGTAATTAAATGGACATATTGCTGAGATAAAGGAGACTGTTATTCTGGTACAGTGAAGGAACATGAATTAATCTTACTTTAGCACAGTTTTTTTCATTGTTAAAGAAGACACAGTATTGGCAATGATTCATAATGGACAACGAAATATTTTTTGACTTTGGAAGATCTCAATTCACCACCAAAATTGTCAAAATATATCTCTTATACGACACTAAACAATATTTAATCTTAATTACTTGGAACAATGGCTTTTAGAAGAGTTTATCTCAATTGGCCCTTTATGGTTAATATGGTAGATTTGGTTTATGACTACAACATATTATAAGGACTTCAGAAGGAAAATTATACAATTAGCTTTTAAAAATCAGATCTTTCAAAATGGGAACAACTTGATAAGTACTCAATATGGAATTTTAGGATAATTAAGACAGAATATGATGAAAAACAGGAATAGAACACATTAACTGCTTGCTTAAGGGGGGTAGAACAACTCTTAAAAAATCATTATCTTAATACAACAAGTTCTTTTATTTAGTATTAGATTATTGGAACAGTCGCTCATGTTTAGGAAAATGTTAAAACTCTATTGGACACAAAATGATTAAGATCTTGACTAAGGAATACTTGTATGGCTTTTTCATTGTTTGATTTTTGTTTGTCTTTTAAAGATTTATTTATGCATGGAAGAACTGGGGTGGAGGCCAGAGATGTGGAGGGTGAGAGGATTCACCAGAGACAGAGTGGGTAGCAGATCAGTAGACTTTCTGAAATACACTGCTAAGGGGAGCAGAGGGCAAGACAGGAGAGGTCTGCTGTTCTATATGTGGGTTAGCTACCTGGCAAGGGATGGAACTCAGGTCACTGTGGTGATAGTATGATAGCACTAAGACTTAAATTAACCCCTAAACCACCAGGGAGGACCCCTAAAGAATATTTGTTAAAATTTGTTTGAAAATGGGAATTAACAAAGAGCAAGGGGAAATTTTTCACTGTTTTAATTTTTTTTTTTTTTTAAAGAGGCATGTATTTTTTATTTATTTATTTGTTTGTTTGTTTGTTCGTTTACACATGCACTGGGTACAGTCAGAAGCGCGGGAGGGTGAGAGAATTCACCAGAGCCAGAGCGGGGAGCAGAGCAGGCAGAAGGACCGAAGTACACTGCTGAGGGGAGCAGCGGGCGGCAGGAGAGGTCTGCTCGCCATGTGGGACCCACCTCCGGTGGCCGGGGAGCAGCCGGGGATCGAACTGGCGCCGCAGAGTCTGCGGGCAGCTTCGCAACCCAGCGCTCAACCGCTGCGCCACTGGGGAGGCCCACTGTTTTAATTTTTGACTTAAGGATATAATCTGTGCAGATTTTATGTAGGCTATTCACACTTCTTTCCTCATATCATCTCACTTAATTAAAATTTTATTTAGAAAAATAAAAATGTGTGTGATATTATCTACACTTTGAAATCTAACATAAAATGTGGCTTTCTGACCCCACTGATACTTCCCTATTAATTGTTCTTGTACCACACATGCATTGGCTGTACCACAATGGTGATTTTCTCTGACAATCAAATACCATTATTTGACCTTGAAAACAAATATGCCTAACATCTTTGCATTAAAAATAAACTTGAAGAAAATAAAAAAAGTGAATGTTACAGATGATATTTTCCTTCTTTTTTCTTCACTCATTTGTACAGTTTTTCAAATTCTCACCATTGAACACACAGTCCAGTAAAGAACCTATTTTAAAATCTGTTTCAGGCATGTTGCCTGAAATAGCCCAGATGCTCAATAATTGGTTGCATTTGTTAGTGGGAAGTTAGAGTATCTGCTAACAGAGTCATGTGATATGAAGATAAAAGCCATCCATATATCTATTTGTAATATACATCTTTAATATGTTTACCTCATTGACTTCTGTTTTAGAATATTTTTATTGGCTCATCCAGATATTTTCAAGTTAGAGACTGTAAGCAATGAGTTGAAGAGAGAGTATGGTCTAGAGAAGTACTTCCCAAACCATGTAGCATGGAAAACCAATTTGTGACTTCCTCTAGGAAATTAATCTCCAGTTAAATAAAATTTGTTGGCATTTACGTCTAACCTTTCAAAGATCTTTAATTTTATTTTGAAGTATTCTAACTCAATTTGTAAAAATTATTAAAAAAAATTGAAAATCTTTAAATTTTTTGGGTCATGTATTTAAAAATATGTTTATCTATATAGTCTTTCACAAATCCTAACAAATAATAATAATAATAATAATGATATACCACATATTGGTATACTGAAACACACACTTCACAAACACTGACTCTAGAGAATATTTACAACAGGGAAAGAGACCTTGGACATTTTATGTAAAGCAGTAAAAATCCATTTATTTTATAGATATAAAATTAGATATTTTATAGATATTCTATCTATGCATACTAACCAAAAGTGTACAGTATATGTTTCATCCAACTGCTAAGTATTTGAGCAACATTTAATATAAACTTTCAGATTCAACTTAAGATAAGCTACTGAATGTATCAATCTCTTAGCAGTTATTCTCAGCCATGTTTGTCAAAGCAGCAACCCCATATGGACTTCTCTTAACATATGAAAACCAGACAATAGTATAGGTTGTAAGAAACTGAGGACATGATCATCATAATTCCAAAAATTAGTTGTGCCCTAAAGAATCGAATAGAGTTCACAACCAATCATAATGATAATTAAAATGCAGTGATGATGGATGGCACAGGTCAGGTAATTTCATAACTAATTACCATAGCCAAGATTTACAATCACTACTGGTAATCTCTGCATTAAGAGATCAAATCAGTGCTTGAAGTAAACATTTTCGTCCTGTTCTTACAAATACCCTTTTATTAGGACTGGTATGTGCCAGATTTAGCTAAGGATTTGTGTTGATCAATAACACTGGAACAAGGGGGAAAATCGGTCCAGTGATTAATTTCATGTTGTGCACATGGGAACAAAACAGCTGAGTATATTTGTCTCTCTAATCCCTTTTTCCCAGATATAGTTACATTTGGGATTGATCAACGCATGTGTTTCTATTGAGGCAGAAGCAGGCATATTAGAATTGCTAGGGTGTATAATAACTTAGTACAGATCATCAGTCTTTGGGGCCACAGGGAATTGGATATTGAAATCTTATTTTAAAAGAAAACACTTTTTCTTCCTCAAGTTCCTTCTTTCTGATCAAGGTTAAATAACTTTCTCTTTTGGCATCTTTGCAGAGCCTTATGAAGGAAAGCTAAGCATTGGTTGTTTATCAGCAACATGGTAGAGCTAGAAGAATAATAGATTCTGAAGGCAGACTTACTTGAAGATATTTAAGTTGCTATAAACGCTCCTTGTTGGCGCTTCAACAGCCTCATCTGTAATGTGGACAATGATACATAGCTTGCAGAGCTATTATGAGTCTTTACACAGATCATCTTTATAAAGCAACCAGACAATTCCAAAAATGTGGTAAGCAATTAATAAAAGCCATTCTTCAAATTTTTAGGTTTTTTTCTTTGTAAATTCTATAGTTCACATCATAAAATTTGTATGTAATTTACATATGTCTTATTGAAGAGTAACTAAATGCTTACAAAATATCTATCTTAGATATTTATTTCTTAAACTAAGCTTGCATATCAAATGTACAAGGGGAAAATGTGAACTGAATTAAAACCTACCTTTGATATTCACAATCTCCTCAGAAATATATATACACCAGCATAACTATAGATACTGAAATCACACATATCTGCCTCTACCTAGGAATGCAATTAAATATAGTTCCAAAATAAAAAGTTCAGCTCTGTGTACATCAGCTAACTAAATTATGTTTTTGATACTTTAAAAAAGTGAAAAAGACCCTATTATCTTGTTAATTACTCTATATTTGTGACAATTTAGGATGTTTTTCAAATACATATATACATATACATATATATACATATATATTGCATTTAATAATTCCTCACTCAGTTCTGATTCATTACAATGCCACTATCTCTAAAGAGTGTGTATATCTATTATGTACACATCCCCAAGCTGTGGGGACAAGCATACCCTTTCATCTAATGAGAGCAAAACTAGTATGGCAGATTAGTAGTAAATTTTCTGCCGAGGAGCCTTAATGCATCATTCTACAAACATCCTCAATCAATGAGCTGTTCATCATAAAAATGTGCTGTGAGAATGACCCGCTATGAGTGTTTTTATGCCACAGAGGTATTCCTTTCTGCCATTTATTTTGTGCTGGCCAACAGCTTTGATTTCTAGGAGTTGATAAAAGGTAAGAACTTACACTTCCCATAAAGAACAATCATTCTGGGTGTTAAAATTCAAAAACTCCTAATATCTGCAAAAGGAATGATTAATGAAATAGAATGAAAAATCAATGGCAATTAGGTAACAAATAGAAATAGTTTGACCTCAGAAAAGGCATGATAAACCTCAATGAATCCATATATAAAATGAATAAACAAATATAGAAAGAAGATAAGCATGTGACCCCTGGTGGTTTCAAGTGATTTGAAGATAATAGCAGCGAGACTACCAATGCAGGAAAAACCAATCTTTTCAGTAGAGACTCTGCTAGTATGACTCCTGACTCAATTACAGCATACACATTTAGGTACCTCTTCTCCCCCTTTACTCTTCCCTCAGTCTGTAAAAACACAAACATTTCCACCAGCTTTCCAACAAATATATCTAATTATTGCATAGTCCTACTGCCATTCATTTTACTTCTGATATCAAACAAAATCACCCTGGGGAAAAATGTTGTTTTTATTTACCTCTTATTTTAAGGTTTGTTTTTGCACACAAATGATATAAATCCATGCATCCATCTTCATATTCTGAATTGCCTTTGTAATTACCCAGCCACATCTATTCTTTTGTCTATAAACACAGTCACGATTACTTTTCATTTCTTGTCTGAATTAATAATAGTTTTCTTCTAAATTTTGAACATGTTAAAATTAGTTTTGAGAAAAAAATATAGTAAAGATTTCTTTACAGTCAATGTTTTCGGGTTTGTTTTGGTTTGCAGTTACCTGACCCTTAGTTTTGTTTCTTTGTATTCCATAAATGACCCAAGATAATTTCCCTATCCTATATCAATAACATCATTGGTCCACAATATTTTCTGTGGTCAGGGGTGTTTCTTTTCCTCTTTTGCAAACCTATTGTCTATTTTATTTTAAAGATTTATTTATTTATACAAGCACTGGGTACAGTCAGAAGCGCAAGAGGGTGAGAGAATTCACCAGAGCCAGAGTGGGGAACAGAACAGGCAGACTGATGAAATACACTGCTGAGGGGAGCAGCGGGCAAGGCAGGAGAGGTCTGCCCCGCCATGTGGGACCCTCTCTAGCAGCTGGGATTGAACTTGCACTGCAAAGGCTGCGGGCAGCTTCACAGCCCAGCGATGAGCCGCTGCGCCACCAAGGGAGGCCCCTTATTCTCTATTTTTCTGCATACCTTCTTCTTATACCCTGGAAACTGTTTTCACAAATAAAGGCAGTAGTGATTACATCAGTTAGGCCATTTTCAACTGCCAATAACAAAAAACATAACAAAAAGAGAATATATTCGCTGAACTGAAAGGCCAAAGAAAACACTGGTTTCTAATGTGACTTATGATATATCATCAGGCTTTTCCTGGACTTGGTTCCTCTCTCTCCAGCTCTTGTCTTTGTGAACTTTGGGGGTCTCTCTTTTCAGAGAAGTAAAAAGACAGCTTAAGGATCTCTAAATTTCACATCTTGTTTGTTTAAACATACCCTAGCTACATAAACAAAGCTCTTTGGTTAACTTTAAATACACTAATTAGAATGGCTTTACCAATAACTGTGACTGTGGATCTAGAATGCACTGAACATTTAGGTGAGATAACATGTCTTAGCCTCATAGATGGGAGTGGAGTCAGCTTCACTTAAAGCACAAACACTGGAGCTACAGTAGGAGAGAACTAGTTAACCAAAACTAAAACCAGCTCTACTTACTAAAGAAAGTGTGCTTAACTGCCCAAACATAAAGTAAATAATACCAGGCTCCAAATCTCATTTTGCTGAAAGTTATCTTTTCACATACACAATTAGGGACATTTCACTCTAAGCTACTGACCATTTATTCATTTCCATTTTCCTGTTGGGTGTTTCCCTTTTGTTCAGCACCATGGTGTGTACCTGGTGGATATACCTGCTCTTGGAAGGGGCTGTATTCAAAATAAAGATGGATCTGAAAAATAGGAGAATGAGTATCTCTGTGTAAGGGATCACAACCCTCTGATCACTGGCATTGATTAAGAGCTCTTTGAGTTTACAAAAAATCAGGAGGACTTGCTCTGAAGTTTCAGATTAAATGCTAATGGCTTCTACGATGGATAAGGACTTTGACTCTTCCTTAATGGATGACTCTGTCCTAAAAGACTTATTGATTCAAAAATGTCATTGATTAAAAAACATACCAATATTTCATGTACCATTGGGACAATGAAAAAAGCAGCCAATTAAACTATGACACAACATTGATTGTTAAATGTTTGCAGATATGAGAGACACTACAAAGGAGGAAAAATATGCTACTTAGAATTGATACCATACGAAGTTGCCCATATAATTTGCAAAGGGCTACATAATTAATTGTTGAGGGAATACACTTTGGAATCAGAGAAACCCTGAGTTTCAGAACCAGTATTTAACATATAAGTTGTTTGTGTCAAATTACTTGTCTTCAGTTTTCTCAGATTGAAAATACAGGGTATCAATAATGTTAATGATATAGTGTTATAAAGATTTAAAATAAATAATGGACAGAAAGTCCATTACTCACAATAACTGTCACTTATCAAATATCAAATAATTCTGACTTCTATTAAAATTGGTGAAATATACAAAATGTATACATGTACACACACACACACACTCAAATGCATTTGAAACCACAACTTTAGAGTGTTAATATCCTACCTTCAGGCCCTTTGAAAAATTGCTTAAACTCCTACTTTTCATAGGAAAGTTCTCCCATAAGCCATTATCTGTAAGCTTGTTATTTCTCATTAATCACTGCTCATAACTCTTTCTTTTTCCTAGAATTATCCTTTTACATCAGAGTTGTCTTTTTTTCATACAAAACTTTCTTCCATGCTCTCCACAGATTTCACTACTCTATCCTCTTTCTTAAACTTCTTGAAGAGGTCTTTAGGGCTATTGAGGAATATCCCATTTCACCTCTAACAAGGTTCACAGAAAAATCAAACTTGCCTGTTTCTCTCTCTCTTTTTTTTTTTTTTAAGGATTTATTTATTTATTTATATAAGCACTGGGTACAGTCAGAAGCACGGGAGGGTGAGAGAATTCTCCAGAGCCAGAGCGGGGAGCAGAGCAGGCAGAAGGACCGAAGTACACTGCTGAGGGGAGCAGTGGGCGGCAGGAGAGGTCTGTGTGCCATGTGGGACCCTCCTCCAGTGGCCGGGGAGCAGCTGGGGATCAAACCGGCGCTGCAGAGGCAGCTTCGTAACCCAGCACTCAACCACTGCGCCACCGGGGTGGCCCCAAACTTGCCTGTTTCTTTGACATTAGGGATGCCCAGATATTTTTTTTGGATCAAAAAAATGGTAAGAGAAAGTATATTCTTGGCAGAGCTTGTAGGAAATGCCAAAGAGTAATTTTCCAATTTTCTTGCCTCAGTTTTTGTGGAAATGTGTAGAATCAGCACCAACAACTGAGTGATATCATTAGCTGAGAGTTCCTACAATGAACTTAGTTTGAGTATAATTTCATAGTATTCATTATTTGAGATTTGGTGAGCTATTTCTGACCATAGCAAAATCTTTATGAGCAGCGCTGATTCTGGAGAGAATTTGCATCTCAGCAGACATTTGACACCACCTGGATACATTTTTTGGTTGTCTCAATTTATGTTACAGAATTAAGAATTATCAGGCTCAAAATGTCAATCATACCAAGACTGAGAAAACTTGTTCTATACTATCTTAAAAGACACATTTTCAATTTAAAGTTAACAATTTCTTCAAAGAAATTACTATTTAATGCATATGTGTGTCTAAGAAATATTTGTTGATTAACACTTAACCCAACAAATTTATTATAAATATTCAGGATACAATGCTCCAAACTATAAAAAACTGCACCCATTTGAACTTTCAAGAAGCACAAAAATATATATTTATTTCAGTAGTTCAGGCTAGAGGAAATTTTAGAGCCCCACAATATAATCGAGTAAATATAGATGCTGAGCTGAAGACTCTGCTGCACTTTAGGGAACTGCACTGGGAACAAAATTTACCAAACATTGGTCATGTGTACTTTATAGCCTTATAAAAATCAGTACTAAACTAAATTAAAGTGAATGCATTTAACAGTGCTATATGGTAGCCTTCCTCCCTTTAATTTCAGTGAAATGCTTTTCAACTATATAGTAGAGATCTGTCTAGAAGACAACTAATGAGATTAGTTTAAATCTTTCTAGGCTTTAAGATATTTTCTTCTTTGAAATATGCCATTTTTCTTCACAGATTAATGAAAAGGGAATCATTTTTACTGTTACTATACTTTACCTATAATTTGAGACATAGAAAAATAGACTTTAAGTTGAATAAATTTCAGCTGGTATTCAAAGGGACTTTTCAGGGGTAAGGATAAATTTTCTAATTTTTTTAGTTTTTTTTAATTTTTTTGAAGATTTATTTATTTATTTATACAAGCATTGGGTACAGTCAGCAGCGCGGGAGGGTGAGAGAGAATTCACCAGAGCCAGAGAGGGGAACAGAACAGGCAGACTGAGAAAGAAATACAATGCTGAGGGGAGCAGCAGGTGCAGCAGGAGAGGTCTGTGAGCCATGTGGGACCCTCACAGGTGGCTGGGCTTCACAGGCCATGGCTCAACTGCTGTGCCACCAGGGGAGGCCCTAATTTTCTGGTTTTTAAGCAATTGTGACAGCAGACCAACATCTTGTTGCCCTTTGGGTAAGATGGGCAGGAGGGTGAGCACTTGTAAAAACAGGTTACACATAGGACCAAACAACTCTTGTTTAACATGTGATTCATATTAGTTTATGAAAATACATATTGAAGAATGTACGAGTTAGAGTATGTGCCATGTAAGAAATAGTGACAAATACATATCAAATGAGTAGTATTTATCTCACAAATGAAGCATTGTTAATATTTTATATCCATATAAAATGCCACATATATGGACACACATCTAATTCTAAATTTTTTAGAAGCCACACCAAAAAAGTAAAATGAGACTATGAAATTAGTTTCAATGATAGTTTTATCTAACACAATGTATCTAAAATATATTTTCAATGGGAAACCAATATTAAAATGTTTTTGAGAATTTTACACTTTGTTTTCCATTCTAAGTTTGGAATGCAGTTATGTTTGTGATATTACGCACATCTCAAAGGGAACTAGCTACATTTCAGATGCCACATGTCATGTTGCATAGTGTAAATCTAGAAAAATTTGTTAGAAAATTTCGTTGATTTGAAAAAAAGTAGGAAAATTAAGAGGAAAGATCAGGTTTCAAAAGTAAGGAATAGTATCAAGTAGAGAAGAAACCAAATGTATTGTGTTCCAAAGAGCAGGCCTCAGACCTGCTGAAAGGTATCATGTGGGTTTAAAATATTTTTAGTCACTGGAGTCATTCCAACAACATAACAGTTTGCATTTTAAAGTGTGGGAGGAATTCACATCATCTGTTTATTTCCCTAGTAAGAGAATAATATCTAAGTGAAATACTCAAAAAAAGCTTTAGCCCTGTCCATTGTGACTGTATCATCACAAACACACCACAATGATGGCATTTCATATGCTTCTGCTAGAATTCAGCTAAGTGTATTATGTCTAGTATCTCTCTCAGTACTTTCATCAACTTAGATGAGTAACAGTGGTGTTCAGTGTTCTCATTTTGAAACAGAGGAAAGAGAGACTCAAGAAGTTAAGGAACTAATGCTAAAAGATATGGCTAATAAACATGGAGCTACAGTCTGAGTGCAGGTGCCCTGAATCTTCAACTTCAGGTGCTTTCCATGATTAACATCGAATCACTTACATTAGCATTTTTACAAATGGCCCTTGCTCTCAACCCTGACTCAGCCTGAAGGTAGTTTTCAAGAAATCTCGGTTCCTTTTATTCTGCCCTAAACAATTTTCAAAACAATGTATTTAATTTTATGAATCTTCATTTTACCCCAGTTCTATTCTCTAATTTCTCTTTAATTTTATCTTCAAATAAAAAATGCAAGGAATTGTTAATTTTGAAAATGTATACAGCATTGATAGGTAATGTAACCATAATGAAGTTTTGTTTAAGTTGGATTATATTCAAGATCTTTTCAAAGAAATTTCTCCTTCACCTTAAATATATGCTTTTGGTTTAAAGATGAAGAAATATTTTATAGTAAAAACAATTGACTTGTTTGCCCTGAATGTCACTAGCATAATTTTCTTAAATTTAACATCTGTTGTTTTTAATCCTCTTATTAAGACATGACATATCAGGTGAGCCCACATTCATGAGAATATTAGTAACCTTGTTCTTGCCTTCATTATCATCCCTGTGGAGTGTTATAATTGTCTTTCTTTAATCTATCAGTTCAGTCTGCCAGGTGCTGACATCACCTCCAGCACTCTGCAAACACATCATTCCTCTTAAAATCTTCCTATGAACATCCACCCCTTCTCTTTCCCTTGAGAAATTTAACTTGTGAATTTTCTTCAAGAGCAGTCAGTTTCCAGGAGTTTCCCAACTGCCAGGTCCCTTTACCCTGTGGAAAATGTGGTAAAAACAAAGGCAAAGTCTCTAAATATGAATCTTTGTGTCCTCTTTTCAAAGAGAGAATAAGATTAAAAAAAATAACCTCTTTGAAAGGATGGGATGAGTTGTTTTGAGATTTGTCTTATATGATATGAGATGAGTCATTTTACTACGATTATTCAAGCTATAGAAGACACAACCTGTTTACATTAGCAGGACTGTGAATGTGGTGTGATGTTGCTTCATTGTTTTACTCCAGGCCTTCTTATTGAAGTGCTGAATACAATTAGCAAAAAGAATGTTATGCCCTATATTTGTAGTGTTTTGGCAAGGAATATCTCTCAGTAAACATCCATAGGTCCATATTTCATATGTATCATTTGTTCATAACCTTGAAGAGGCACTTGAGATAGTGAAACATCTACCCAATTACACCCTGTATCTGATAAGCCTTCAGCATGTGCTTATTATGTAGAAAGAGGTTTTTAATGATAGCTATATTTTATTGCCTTTTGGAGTGCTAACACAAAGTACATAGACAAATGGTAATGCAGACCTAAGAAAAAGTCAACACTTCATTCTTGTTCTTCTGATAACCTTATCAGCCGCAGTCACAACAAAACATTAGCGTGCAATAGATGAAGATGCTTTCTGCAACTAAAATGAATTCCTCTATATTTCTCTTAAGCTCTTGCCATCTAGAGTTCATGTTAGTTGGATAATTTCTCTAATTCAAAATCACACTGCTTTGACAAATTGTCTTGTAGGTGATTTCTTCATTCCATGAATAAATATTTCAATTCTGGTTTCATCGTTGCCTAAGTAGGGCAGAGTTTGCCTTTATTTTTGTTTTGCATTCTCAAAGGAATAAATGAGTATAATTCCAGCCAACCTGCACTTCATTAGCAAAATATAACCTTACATTCTGTTTGTAAGATGAAAGGTAAACTATGCTCAAGGTAGGTTTGGGGGTAGAAGCAAAGGGAGAATTTGTAAAGATTTAGTGCTTTAGTAGGAAGAGAATTACTCCATAAAACTGAAATAGAAAATGTATTCAGAATATATTTGCATTTGTTATCTAAAACACTTCTGACTAAGTATTTCTCACTATGATTCTTTCTCTGATCTCTTTTAGGGGAAAAAAAAAAGTGTTCTGGGGCCTCCCTGGTGGCACAGTGCTATCAAGCTATTGCCAGCCACTGCAACATGAGTTCAATCCTCAGCCAGGGAGCAACTCACATGGTGCAGCAGACCTCCCCTGTCTCACTTGCTGCTCCCTTCAGCAGAGTATTACAGTAAATCCACATGTTCTGCTCCCCACTCTGTCTCTGGTGAATCCTCTCACGCCCATACCTCTGGCCTATACCCCAAGTTCTTGTATGCATAAATAAATAAATCTTTTTTTAAAAAAGTGTTCCAATTCTGCCATAATATATCAGAAAATTAAAAGAAGAAAAAATATGTAAATGGTTGTTTGGAGTCAAATGTGACTCTAAGATTTACTACACAATGGAATAAGCATTTTTCTATTTTGAACATAAGAAGGCTAAGATATAATAAAAAGACATCTCCTTCTGATTCCACAACCAAGCTTGATGGCAGTAGATACAACTTAATGCATATATCAGCTAGGAAATTGTTCAACAATGAAAACCTTACTCAGGTCTTAAATAAGTAATGGGAAGCTGATCTTACTCAGCAAAACATCCAGCAAGGCCATCTAGGATGAATAGACAGAAGTGATAGATCAAGGATCTTAGTTCTTATCTGGCTTGCCATTCATTTCTGCTCCATCACATGTGAAGTTTAGACCTCTATTCCTGCTGGTTGTCCTTAGTTGAATGCAGCACCTCTAGATATTATACACATACAGCACATGATATTTCTGTTCAAGCTACATAGGCCAAAGCATTTATGAAGCCACCTTGCTGCAAAAGCCCAGAGAGGTAGAATACTCTCTTCTTTGAGAAGAATGTTAAATATTAGAGAAAATCATCAATATCTACTAGATAAATTTAAGAGTATGAGGTAGCTAAATGCTAAAAGAATTGAGACAGAATAAAAGTAAAATATCTCAAGATTTAGAGTTGATATTAATTGTAGAATGATTGGGTAAAATACAGGAGGTAGATGCTGCCTTTAATAGGATAAAGATAAATTCATTTTAAGATATCTTTGGTTGGAAATCATAGTTTTAGGAGGAGATAAATGGAAATATTCAGCTTTCTCTGGGAATTTTAGGCCTGGAAAAGTTAGGGTTAGAGATGTGGACTTGGGAGGCACAGGAACTGAGCATTCCAGTTAAATTAATAGTGGGTAAAGTGTTTGAATAAAAACAGTGAAAGATAATTCCAGAGAGAAATGATAACTAAGCTTGGGTTGCTTCTAACAATGAGACAAATTAGAATAGTAAGGGAAACCAGAAAGGGAAAGCTAGGGAAGCTCCACAGAAGCCAAGAATATAGAGTTGAAGAAGGAAGAGTAAAATTTTAACTGTTAACTACAAAAATATCTACAGAAAATGATGACAGAGGGCCTCACCTGGTGGCACAGCGGTTGAGCGCTGGGCTGCAAAGCTGCCCGCAGCCTCTGTAGAGCCGGCTCGATCCTTGGCCACCTGAGAGGGTCCCACATGGTGCGCACACCTCTCCTGCCGCCCGATGCTCTCCTCAGTAGTGTATTTCGTGAGTCTGCCTGTTCTGCTCCCTGCTCTGGCTCTGGTGAATTCTCTCACCCTCCCATGCTTCTGACTGTACCCAGCGCTTATATAAATAAATAAATCTTTAAAAAAAAATGATGACAGAGAGAGCCCCTTAAATATGGGAATTATAAATAACTGGTGACCATTGATAGAATTTGTAATAATTACTAAAGTGAAAATATAAGTACATGGGAAATTAAGAAGTTGGGGAAAGAATTCCTCAAGGAAAAAAATAAATTGTTTATACCCAGCATAAGTTCATGGATATAGTAAGCATTCACCTACATAAGGATGTTATAAAAATAAATAAGTGAAAAGTTTTGAAGAGAAAATTGACCTATTTCTTCCAGGTTTCTAAATGACAATAACACCAATATTTTATAGTTCATAGTTCATAATTTCATTATTAAGTAGGAAGAATTGTGGTCCTTACCTTCAGAAAGAGAAATACAAAAGTAAGTAGACCAATAAGTCATACTATTAATTCATTTAAAAAAAAAAGTGATAGAACAAAAAAATGGGACCCTGTATCTTTAACTCTTACTGTACCACAACACATTACTGGATTATCTTCATCTTCCTATCACTGCACTATGTCTCAGTTAATTTTTGCTATGCAACAAAAAATCACAAAATCTCAGTCACTTAACAGAATATTGATTTCTCATTCCCCTTCTTGTATGTTGATTGAGGTGGGACTGATTTAGGCTGGACTTGATTGTATGTGATGCTTCTGCATGTTTTGATCCATGCATCTATTTCCTTCTTCAAACCAGTGCCATGTTTCTCTGGGGTGATGGAAAAGCATGAAACAACAAAGACAAATGCACAACAGCTTTCAATACCTGTCAACTAGCATTCCACTGATAAAGTAAGACACATGACCAAGCCCAATATCAAGTGTGGTAGGAAAGTAATCTCTGCCTCTAGTGGGAGGAAACATAAAGTCACATTGCAGAAAAGATGGCACTGGGGCCTGCTTCTGCTGGTACAAGAGAACTTATCTCTTCTCAGCTCTGTATTCAGTGATGTTGATGGCCTGGCATTGGACATAAAGGAGTATTTACACCATGCAAGTCAGCAAATGTGAAAAACCAAGAGGCCTTATTTGTTTCTGAGAGTGAACTGGTAAACATGATGTGCTTGTCTCTGGGAATAAGAATAGGGTAGAGTAGGAAAATTAGGAACATTCATGCTGCTTATCACACATTATATGTTTTCCATATTTTCTTTCATCCACTTACTCGTTCTACTTCATTGAGGACTTATAGCAGATCTAATATTGTGGTACATGGTGCGAGGATATAATAATGAATAAGATATTCACTTTGTTTTGGTGTTTTTCAGAAGTACATAGATAGAACAGAAGTATATACAAATGCCATGTCATTCTAAGAAATGCCTTGGTAAACAAAATGTAACTGATGCCACATTATCCTAGAGGAAAGAAAAGAAATATTTAGCTACTCCTCTAAATATTAAGAACAAAATAAGATCTGAAGTCACACATAGGTCTGAAATATTTAAAGCTCAGAATATACTGGAAAATGTACTTTGATGTTCCTGTAGTCCGTGATATTCAAATATGATGTTCACATACCCTATATGGTGCAATAATCCTTTATAACAATTTTATTCACCAATGACTCTATCCAGATAACACAAAGGAACTAATAGCACAAAGGAAAATAGCACAAAATGATATCTGATTTAGCCATTATGAAAATATGATTGAATACTTCTCATTGGAATTGCTTTCTTTTAAATCAGTATATTTCATCTTATTTTTTTTCCTGGTATCCTTTGTTAGATTAAATAAGCCTTAACATCAGTCCACCATATATATGTTATAGTTTATTGAACCACTTGGGAAATCACTCTTCAATCTGTATATGAAAATCAACAGGGCTAGTAGTGCATTATCCTCCTTGTTTTAAGAGACCCAGCTATGAGCCAGTTGTTTAGGAACTTCAATTTGTCAGGTTTGACAACATTGTAATTGATTGCGATAATAAAACCCTTACCAAAAGCTGAATTACTTTGGGGGAATTTGCCTTGTTTTCTTAAGTGTTTTGCAAGTATGATAAGTAGGTTGTGGTGCTTTTCCTGACATAAGTGCAAAAGAGATATATGATTTCTTTTAGTGCACATAGTGACAAAAGATCAAGCTGTTGGGCTGCAGGCTACAACAAATTGAACATATTGAATTTCAACTGTGGTCTAATGCAGTCTTAGGTTTGTTTCAGTCTATTCAAGTGATACCTTCTCATGCTAGTGTCATAACTTTTGCCAGAAAATGATGGAGCTGTAGTGTGTTTCATTGTTTTGAAAAGTATGTACTGTTAAAATACAATAAGCCTTTTTTTTTTCTTTTGGTATTACAAATTACTGGGTAGGGGCTAAATGATAAATCTCTTATTTGACTCACTTTATAAGACATCTATGCCAAACCTTTATATTGCAGTTTCCTATACTAAACAAAATGGTCTCCTATTTCAATTACACATGTGACCCTATTCAAATCAGGCAAATAAAGCAATAAAAAAATTGCCATGGTATTTATTTGTATTTAGATCATCTAATAATAAGAGGTACCAATGTATTTTTCCCTAGGATTTAAATAGTATATTTAAAATGATAAAATGCTACTAATTGACCTTAAAAGATTAGCTTTATAATCTGATGCAAATTAGCAATTTTCTTAGTTGTTATCATTTTCACTTTTGAATGGCATAAAATATATATATTATACTAAATGCTAAGTCTAGGTTGAAAAGGACAAAAGTCTCATTTAAAGTTGAAGTAAAAGATTTTAAGGAACTATAAGCATATTTAAAAGGTTCACATCAAAGACATCTTTACAGACACATCACCCAAAGCAGTGATAGTGAAGGCAAAGATAAACAGCTGGGACTACATCAAATTAAAGAGCTTCTGCACAGCAAAAGAGACAATAACCAAAACAAAGAGAGACCCCACCAACTGGGAGAACATTTTTGCACACAACACTAATGATAAAGGACTGATCACAAAAATCTGCAAAGAGCTGATGAGACTCAACAACAACAAAGAAAATAATCCAGTCAAAAAATGGGCAGAAGAGCTAAAAAGAAACTTCTCTGAAGAGGAAATGCAAATGGCCAACAGGCATATGAAAAAATGTTCAACATCACTTGTAATCAGGGAAATGCAAATCAAAACTACCATGAGATACCATTTTACACCAGTGAGAATGGCACATATTAAAAAAACTAGCAACAACAAATGTTGGCGAGGGTGTGGAGAAAAAGGAACTCTTCTGCACTGTTGGTGGGAGTGCAAACTGGTCCAACCACTATGGAGAGCTGTGTGGAGATTTCTGGACCTACTAAACATAGAGCTTCCATATGATCCAGCAATTCCACTTCTAGGTATTTACCCAAAGGACACAGAAACATCAATTCCAAAGAACACCTGTACCCCTATGTTTATAGCAGCACTATTTACAATACCTAAGCTTTGGAAACACCCCAAATGCCCAAAAATAGATGACTGGATCAAGAAGATGTGGTACATATATACCATGGAATATTACTCAGCATTCAAAGAAGATAAACACATGCAATTTGCAGCAACATGGATGGCGCTGGAAGGGATCATGCTCAGCGAAATAAGCCAGAAAGAAAAAGAAAAATACCGGATGGTCTCCCTCATAGCAGGAATCTAGAAAACTTAAATAAGGGACCAGGAAAATGAATGACTATAAGAAAGTGAAAATCAAAATCAAGAAAAAACTATGAACCAGAGACACTCTATGGGGAGTGGGGGCGGGAGGGGGGGATTGGGGTCAGAATGGGGGGGTTGCAATTGTATGGGGAATATAAAAGTAAAATTATTAAAAAAAAAATCTAGAAATAATGAAAAAAAAAACACCCTTGGTGATGCTAGTAAAAGAGTATAATCTGTTTTCCATTGGTCAAACATGTTCTTGCAACTTTCCTTGTGGTTTATGCAATAAATGAAAAGTCTAAAAATAAATAAGTAAATACATAAATAAATAAATAAAGGTGTGATATATAAATCTTAGGGAACATTTATTGTATCTATTTAGTAATAAAAAATACAGTATTCCACACCAATAATGGCACTAACATCTCAACAAATGTCTTGCAAAGAGCCACAGGATTATCCCATAGCGGGCCTTCCCTGGTGGCGCAGTGGTTGAGCGCTGGGCTGGGAAGCTGCCTGCAGCCTCTGCAGTGCAGGTTTGATCCCCGGCCACAGGCGAGGGTCGCACATGTTGCGCAGACCTCTCCTGCTGTGCCCGCTGCTCCCCTCAGCAGTGTACTTCAGTCCTTCTGCCTGTTCTGCTCCCCGCGCTCTGGCTCTGGTGAATTCTCTCACCCTCCCGTGCTTCTGACTGTACCAGTGCTTGTATAAACAAATAAATAAATAAATCTAAAAAAAAAAAAAAAGATTATCCCATAGAATAGTCCTCTTTTTAAGAACATGCTATTACTTAAATTTTAGCACCTCCATTTTAGGCATAAATAGTGATATCTATTTTAAACTTCATATCCTTCAAATCGTTGTGATATGTGACAGTGTGAATAAGATCTTATAATCAAGTATCCATCAGTGTGATTCCCTGAAATGAGCTTCCTCATAAAGAACTTAAGTCTCATTCCTGCACAAGTACAGGAGGGAAAATGAGAGTACATATTCCGATGCTTGAAATTAATATTTAAAGCTTCTGTTAGAGCAATGGGCCAGATGAAGTGTTAATTTCTTTCCAAGTCTCACATTTTATAATTCTACAAAATATACATAGTTACAATTAGGACAGAGTGTTCATATCTTAGCATTCATATATATATAAAATGGGTAAAGATTAAATATGTATCAGATTATTTTGATAATTAATTAGTATATTAAATAAATGTATTTTCTTAAGAAGTCTCCTTTGCCACCTACTTGACTATTGCAAAAGATAGTACAGTTGGATTATAATTAATGAATCAGTGCCAGCCAAAGGGAAATTATTAGCCAGCTATCCTATGGTTTTCTGTGTTAACTAATTAACTTAGACTATTTCTGTCTTCAATCAATAATTTTTGCTATATACATAAAAAACATTAGTTAATGGATAGATGATAGAGATACAATGTAAATTACAAATTCAAAATTATATGAAGAGGCTAAAATATTGGAACATAATAAGCTAATTGAAACTTGTTTGGGAAAATTAAAATTCATGTGAAAAAGGGCATCAGGAAATTTTCTGGGGTGATGATGTTCTAAATCTTGATGGGAGTTTCAGTCTGATTAGCATCATATTATAAAGTTATCCCTCAAAGTCAATTAGCACTTACCAATGTAAAATGCCACTAAAAATCAAAGAAAAAATACATTGGTACCTTTCAATTTCAGAAAATCTAAATACAAATAATTGCCACAGTAATTTGCCTGACTTGAATAGGGTCAAAAGTATAACTGAAATTGGGCACCCTTTTGTTAGCGTAGGACATTGTATTATAAAGGTTTGGCACACCAGATCCCTTGTAAAATGTTCAAGTAAACCAGCATATTAAACTCCAGGATATATGCCAATAGTAGTTATGCATGTCTATGAGATGTTTATATCTGTCATTTTATTTAAAAATGGGTGACTAGAGGGATGGATAGAAAGATAGATATGTAATAAAGGAAATTCATGCAAATGTTAATTGCAGAATCTAGGTTGTATGAATGTGGTTCTTCACTATATGATCCCTTAAATTTTTCATTACATTCAAAATTTTTTCTATTGTCAGTGAAAATATCCATGTTTGGGTTTTAAGAATCTGTTTACTAATAGCTAGTGCACAGCAATATTCTAGTAAGTTTGTGTTAAATTAATATACATATACACGAATGTCTTAATAACTACATAAGGGAAAATCATTTTAAATATAGATCTGTTTGGTTTTATTTAAGGATCCCTAAACTGAGTGGCATCTTGTCTAGCTGCAGCTCAAAAAAATTCTAAATGGCAGATCATATAAAACAATATCCTGAGGTTTGAGGTAACTTCCTGCTTCTTTTCCCAGTAATGTGTAATAGATATCAAGGAATCAAAGGTGCTTAGAGATGATGATACAATAAATACAGTGTTCAACTCAAGAGATACAATGGAACCATTGTCTCTTGGTTAGAGCTTGTCTAAATTATTACATCCTGTTCCTGACACCTATCTTTAACACAAAATAACAGAAAATAGAATGCATAGAGAAAAACCAGGCCCTAGAAAATCATACCATTTAAATACATTTGTTTTATTTTATTTTTTAAAGATTTATTTTCTTATTTATTTATTTATACAAGCACTGGGTACAGTCAGAAGCGCGGGAGGGTGAGAGAATTCGCCAGAGCCAGAGCAGGGAGCAGAGCAGGCAAAAGGACCAAAGTACACTGCTGAGGGGAGCCGCGGGCAGCAGGAGAGATCTGCGGGCCATGTGGGACCCTCCTCTGGTGGCCGGGGAGCAGGCCGGGATCGAACCGGTGCCGCAGAGGTTGCGGGCAGCTTTGCAACCCAGCACTCAATCGCTGCACCACTGGGGAGGCCCTCATTTAAATACATTTAAAAGAACCAGAGGTCCTCGAGCTGGAAAAGACAAGCCCAATAAGAACCATCATGATAAACTCATGCAATTTGCAGCAACATGGATGGAGCTGGACGAGATCATGCTCAGTGAAATAAGCCAGAAAGAAAAAGAAAAATACCGGATGATCTCACTTACAGCAGGAATTTAGAAAACCCATATAATGGACCAGGAAAAGGACAAATTATAATAAAGTAAAAATGAAAATCAACAAGCAACTATAAACCAGAGACACTAAGGGGGGTTGTGGGAAGGAGGAGGGACTGGGGTCAAAATAAAGGGGGTGGGAATTGTATGGGGACTATAACCAGATGAAAATGCATATACTGTGCAAAAATGAAAAATGATGCAAAAATACATAAAATAAAAAATAAAATAAAAATATATATAAAGAACTATCATGGATCCAATCTCATTCCACTCCTGCTGTTTAACTCTTTCCATATTGCTATTTTCACCTCAGTCTTCTCTTACAAGGCATTATGCTCCATTCCCAATTCAATTAATATCTTACTTGTCTGAACACTTATTCAAATGGAGATTCATTTAGTTTATTATTTTATTTAGTATTTGGCAACTAGGAACTTATACTGATTGTTCTTGTTCTTACTTTTGTGTACACATAAAGACAAACACACGCAGAGTTTATGTCTCAGTAATTGCCTAAGTCTCTAGAAGGAAAATGCATGAATTATATATCCCTGTACCCCCAAAGCTGACCATAATTTTTCTCATTTATTGCATAAATATTTATTGAGAAATCTTGTGCTAAGCACTGTGTTGAGATTCAAGCTAAAACGTTGGTTTTACATTCACCCTGCTAATAAGCAGTTCATAGTCTAAAACGAAATAAACATATAAATGATTTCAAAGTAGTGTAGTCAATACAATGACAGAGACATACCCAACATTTGATAAAATTCCATATGAAAATGGCAAGAAATGCATCCTGGAGGGAAGGAAGAGGAAATAGCAGGAATTTAGAAAACCCACATAAGGGACCCAAATAAGTGGGAGATAAGAACAAGTCTTAAAAAATGCATGAAGGACATCCCTGATGGCGCAAGGGGCTAAGATACAACCTATGAAGCTATCTGCAGCCACTGCAGCATGAGCTTGATCCCTCGCCAGGGAGCTACACACATGGCACAGCAGACCTCTCCTGTCTCAAATGCTGCTCTGCTCTGCAGTGTATTTCAGTCAATCTGGCTGTTTTGTTCCCTACTCTGTCTCTGGTGGGTGAATCCTCTCACCTTTCCACACATCTGGCCTGTACCCCAGTTCTTGTATGCATACATAAATAAATATTTAAAAAATGCATGAAAATTACCATGTTTAACTCGGGGCAATGTGGAGACAGGGACACAGTGGAGGATCACTAAGTGGGAAAGCATGGGGGAAGGAGAGTTACAAATCTTGGGGTGCAACTGTAAAAGGTACTCTTCTTGGAAAAAGAGTATTTGACTTCAGAGTGGAACATTCATGTTAAGTCACTATTAATCCTTTATATAGTCAAATGTTTTAGGTTAGAATGTTTCACCAGTGAGGTAAACTTCAGGATCCACATTAAATTCCCACATGTGAAAAATACCAACCTAAGATACTTCAGTTTGTTGACTGAGAACAATTAAAAAAAACATGCATTTCTGAACCATAGTCTTTGACCCAGTAAATAAACCTATCTATCATCTGTTGTTGCTACAGCACAAAATTTATAACAATCACTAATATTATTTACCCAAAGGTAACTTGGTTATGTTTTGTCATTTGAAAATTGTATAGAAATTCTCAATTTGGGATTTATGTTATTTAGATTTCAAGAGATCCAAGAAGAACATGAGCAGAAAAAATTAACATCTGACAAAATGCTACATGAAATTAGCATTTTTTTATTATAAATGTTGTCTACAAGTCACAGTAGTATTGGCAGCACCTATGACTGGTCATCAACAGAACCCACTTTCATATCACAATGTGGCTGTCACAGTATCAGATATCATTTATTTTCATCATTACAGTGAAATTACAATAAATATTACAATCACTGCCAGAATCTTGTTAATTATTGTGAGAATAAGAAATCACATTCTTGGGCCTCCCCTGGTGGCACAGTGGTTGAGCCCTGGGCTGTGAAGCTGCCCACAGCCTCTGCAGCGCCAGTTCAATCCCCAGCTGCCATCAAGGGTCCCACATGGCATGACAGACCTCTCTTGCCGCGCCCAAAGCTCCCCTCAGCAGTGTGTTTTGTCGGTCTGCCTGTTCTGCTCCCTGCTCTGGCTCTGGTGAATTCTCTCACCCTCCCGTGCTTTTAACTGTACCCAGTGCTTGTATAGGTAAATAAATAAATCTTAAAAAAAAAAGAAACCACATTCTTTACTATGTCATAAACTTCTGACACTATTTTTATGACTATGGACTATAACTGCTAACTTTAAAAATTCTGTATATGTCATTTTACACATTTAAAAGATTATGCTAAGAAGTGAGACATATACTGAATCAAGACCATCAAATGACTTATGTGCCAACAAGGTAAGCTCAAATTAAGTTTAAATTAAATAAAAAATAAATAAAAGAAGATTTCAGAGGACTCTTAATTCCTACTTGGAACCATATTTTGGGGCATTTGTTTCTGTTATCTTGTTGTTTGTCCCCAAAGAAATACAGGTGTAGGAACAAGCCAAATGTGGTCCACTATAGCTTTATTCTCTAACATCTTGCCAATCTCTCCAGAGCTTCTAAGACTCTCAAGCCATCATAGTCCTTTGTGATAAGATTGCTTGTATGTCCTTTTTCCAAAGTGGTGTTTCTGAGAGCTAAACGTGACAATATCTTGCATGCTACTTTTCTGATGTTTCCTTTAGGCTTACTTTGACATTGGGGTTTATCAGTGAGACCCACTGAGATGGTGGCCATTGGATGCCTGGTAAATATAATGTCACTACCATTCCCTTAGCAATATGACAATTCTAGACTTTTTACAGCAATCTGATTCTATTTCATTTGGCCTCAGAACCTGAATGCCTGAGGTTTAGCAACAAGATGATCCTACCTCATTGCAACTCTAAAGGCCTTCTATCCTCCATGTATAAAGAAGTGTGGATCGTATTAATAGTGCTTTTGGTATCTCTAAAGGCACATCCATCCACATTTAAATATACATTTTTATGTTTAGTCATTTATTCCTGGCTGTGAAATATTGCAATGGCTTATACATTAGCATACTAATCCAAGCCTTAGGTCTTGGGGAGATTTATGTTGCACATTTTTGATGCCATTATTCACACTATGTGTGAAGCTGAGTAAGACTTTCTTCTGAATCAGAATAATGCCAGATTCATACCCTACTGAACAGCCCTGCTAAAGTATCTATTTTACTTCAGTTATATCGCAATGTTAAAAAAAAAGAAAAGATGAAACTTTTAGCCCGTGATGTCACTGTGACATTTGCCAATATGAATGGCAATAGAGTCAAAGAGAACCAGGTTAAAAATCTTGACTCTGTCATGTACTAGTTGAGTGCCATTGAGTAAGGACTTAGCCTCACTTAACCTCAGTTTCCTTAACTATAAAATAACTATTGTCCCAGTGATTAAATGAAGGAATAAGAGAATGAATATTAAATACAGAAATGAATATGAAGCATGGTTTGTAGTAGAGTTTAATGAGGAAGGTTATTGTGATAATAATCACCATTAATGAATAGTGATGTACAATCAGTTTTAACCTCTCTTGGCTCAGCTTGTACAGCAGAAATGTGGACATGCTGTCTGAGAGGGAAGCAATTCTCAAGTTCATCTAGTCTACCTTACTCATGATACAAAGAAGGAAAGCAAAGAAATAGAGGTTAAGGAGTTTATCGAAGGTCACTTAGTTATTCATCTAATGGAAAAGCTAGGACAAGATCTATTTTTTCTGGCCTAAATTCTATTCTTCAAATGTGAAGAACTTAGCAGAAGGCACAAAGCCAAGAAGCCAGGGGCAGAAAACTTAGCCATAAAGTAACAAATCTCCATCTCCCCTATACAGAGTAAAAGTTCATGGGATTCAAGAGCAATGAGTCCATAAAAGAGAGTAGCAGCTACCCCACTCCACATCCTACAGCTCTGCTCTCCTTAAGTATTTTATTCCTGTGCGGTATGGGATTTAAGATCACAGAGAAGTTGCCTTCTTTTTGCATAATATAATGAACACAGACTGGATTGGATTAATAGAGTACACATTTCTCATCTGGACTTTGGAAATCAAATTTGTTCCTTTTGTATGACTCTCCCACTCTCACTACCTCTCTAGCCTCAGCTCTCAGAGTATTCTCTCAACTCCGTACCCACCTTCTCACCATCTTGAATGAACAAACCACCTTTTTCTCTAATTAGAAACTTGGCAGTAGAAGGCCCTCTGCTAGGTGCTCACTCTTCCAACCTTCATCCAACCCTCTGGGTCATCCCCTAAAATATAACTTGCTCAGAGGCTAGCCTTGATTCCTCAGAGTACTTTCTATTTTATGTCTTTAAATGTTCAAGTTCCGATTATTCTGTTACAATTCTTATAGCTGTGCTGTCATATTTTCCTTGCCTCTTGTTTATCACTAGACTTTCAAGGTGCCGGCAGGCTGCCGTGTCTCTTTCTTCCTGTGGCTTTTATTGATCTGCTCCCAATAGCTTCTCTGGTTGCTCAGTCATACCTTGAAATTTTCCCTTTCTTGGTTTCTGGTCTGACCCACAGTCCCTGTGGAAAGAATTCACTTAATTCTTTCCCAACTTGCACTTTCCTTTTCTTTATTTAAACTACTTGAGGATGAGCAGGTTTTCCAGCATGCACATATCCTTGACAGCATATAAAGAGGAACACACAGGTTTTATTACACAGCTCAGCTTACACAATTTGTAGCATTCCGTCATTAGTACCATCAGCCAGTCTGCATAAATATTTGTTGAGTGTGATGGCCACAAAAAATCACATACAAAATGTGATGGTGACAAGGATAACATGAAGGAAAAAATGATGAATGCAAGGAAACGGTTTTCTGCTTTTCCCTCAGGCAGCTCACATTGTAGAAGATACACCTTGCTCATTACACCTACAGTTACACACATATGCACACACACACACACACAGGTTAAAATGAGTGAAGGAGATCACAGTATAACTGATTTAATATTGTGATTGCACCTAGCCATAAAGACCAGGGAAACTTTCCTGAGGAAATAGCTGTTACCTACAAAAGCCAAGAGAGTGCAGTTGTGACCTACAGAGTCTGCATTCAGATTGCCTGCTCATGCCATGTGTGGGCTGTATTACCAAGTTTTGTAACTTCTCTATAACACAGTTACCTTATTTGTAAAACTGAGTATCACTACTTACCTCACTGGATTGTTATAAGGGTTAAGTGAATTGGGTGTGGTATGGTAATATACATCTGTACCACTCAATCACATATGGTGCTATATACCCATATGCCTCAATAAAAAAATATTTGTAATTTTAAAACTAATGTAAACTCAGGGCAGTCAGGGCAGAGTCTGGTACATGAATGCTATAAAATGGCTATTTGTTGTTAATTCACAATTCTAATTCTTTCCTTCCAAATTTCTTAAAATTTTCCTTTCTTTTCTGAAATTATGTTAGTAGGAATATGACTTTTTTTGACAGTCTTGTTTGACAAATGATAAATTGAGGAATCTTGTGTGTATTTATTTTTGTGCGTATTTTATTTTCTTGAAAATCCATAACTTATGCTTATTTGGGGTCAGGTTCTGTTAGGAATCAGTCACATGATTCTTACATGTGAGACAGCATCTATCTAGCAGCTAGTCTGGTCTGGAGGGTCCAGAATGGTTTTATTCATGTGCCTGGAATCTTACTTCAACAGGCTTTTTATTGAAGTAACATTGGTTTACAGCACTGCATATGATTTAGGGAAATAAGTCTACACCTCTTCAGATGTCTGACATCATAGCACCCATAGTGTTTTACCATAGAACACTGGTCCTGTACCTGTCTCCATGTGTGTACGGGTGGGTGGGAGTTAATTAGACTTGGAGATCTTAAAGTGTAGTATCCAAAATTCTTAAACTAGCATTCTATGTTCTTTATATTTTGTTCTGGCATAGCTCTTTACCTCCCTGTCCCACTGATCTGGTCTTCAACTGTTCTGTAAAAAAACACCTCAATCAGCACTTATTGGCTTAAAACACTATCCATCATAACTTATGCTTGTTTGGGGTCAGGTTCTGTTAGGAATCAGTCACATGATACTTACATGTGGGTCACCAGCTCTCCAGTAGCTAGTCTGGTGTGGAGGGTCCAGAATGGTTTTATTCATGTGCCTGGAATCTTGCTTAAGATGGTTGGAACTAGATGTAGTGGCGTACATTTACGTCTCTACACAACTTTTCCAGTAATGTAATCAGGATTCTTACATGGTGACTCTCCCTCTGCCATGATGATTTCAAGTTTTGGAAGTCGAGTTGCAGTCATTTAAAATATGATCCAGAATCTGGTATTGTGTCACTTCTACCATATTTCCACCTTATACTATCCCAGTATTAACAAAGACAAAGACTGTTGAATTGAAGATGAGGGAACTCCACCTCTTAATAGGAGGAGAGTCAAAGACTTTGTGGCTATCATTAATCTACCACACCATCCAAACCATTTCTAGAGTAGTCCATTTAAATAATGTTAAATCTTGTAATCTCTCAGAGCACTTGTTACTCAATGCCTCTAATCTTTGTACATCTTGTCCTCTGTCTGTGATACCTCCTCCACCTTTTTTCTAGCTGACCTTAACTCATCCTTCAAATTCCAATTGAGACATCATCCTTGCCTGCCTTACACCCCTAAATAACCTCTGATTGTATAGCATGCTGATTACATTCCATTATTTCTCCCGACATACTTTATTGAAAAGATCCTTTAATCTTTTTCCCTCACTAGAACTTCAGCTCTGTGGTAGGGGTAAGTATAATGCTTTATTCACTTTTGTATTTCCAGAGTTAATATAAAAGATGGTGTTTTATATTTTCCCATCTAATGTTTCCCATCTGATCTGAATGACTACCATTACTTTTATTTTTATTAAATATATGCCAAGATTATTGTATAAAGTAAATTAATTTTAATTCAAATGACCAAAGCACTTCATCAGAAATACTTGGCTCCAAACATTTTTACCTCATTAATTTATAAATTTTCAGGTTCTGTAATGACGTGGACAAACTATTTGAATATTCAATGGTGAATCTGTTCTTAAATATCTCTATTCAATTACAATATGCATTTTATTTTCCTTTTGAAGTTTGAATTGGCATAGACAGACTGAGAAATAATTTTTAAAAGTTAGACATCATCTGGAAGTCAATAAAAATGATGAAGAAGCTGTCTAGATGCTGACAGAGAAACAGAATTATATATGATCTTTCAAGTGTAGAAAATCAATCTATATCTGGCTATAGATGTATTTGAGTACAATCCAAAAATTAAAGAACAAGTAAGCCTCAAGGAATATTCCATTATTTCTAGGTATAATGCAAACAACTTGCCAAGTACTCTAATGACAAAATTCTTCAGCCAATCTCCTCTTATACCTTCATCTTCCTGTTTATTCTCTCTGCTCTCTCTGATTGATGGTAGAAAATGACATCATGAATGCATATGGCAAAAATAATGTGTTTATATTTATTGAGCATTACTGTATTTTAGACACTGTGCTAAGTTTTTTACATGAAATATCTCATTTATCTTTACAATGTTCCTCCAAATTACCTACTATTTATAGTGAGGAAATTCAAGCTTAAAGAGTGACTTGGGCAGAGTCATATAGTTTGTAAGTGGTAGAGACAAAATCTCTCTGACTTCAAAGACCCTACCTACTTTGAATCTTTAACCCTCAATCCTAAGGGGATTATATCAAATTTACATGGCTGCCCTGCGGTCAATAATGATTCTTCTCACAATGTAGTTAAAAGTCAGTGAACTGGATGGAATTATTTTATTGTCCATTTAGTTTTCTGCATCTGGCTTGACCATATCGCAATAGGCTTCTACTTGCAAACACTTATGAAGCTTTTCTTGTCATTTATTTGCACATACATATCTAATGGTGTAGGTATAAATTTCTAGACCCAGTGTTGTGCCTAAATTTAATCAGATACTCCTATCCCAACTAAACAATTTACAGGCATGCTAAAAGCAAACAAACAACAAAAAAAAAGGTTGACCTTTAATACCCCCTAAGATGCCATGCAATAATCAATAACCATTTACCACAATCTTTCCTCAATGTTTGCATTAATTGCATCATTCATAAATTCAATCAGAATATATTTATGAGCATTCACTATGTTATAAAACTGTTCTAGGTTTTCTATATTCAGCAGTGAGGAAAATAAAATTCAAGGCTTTGGATAGCTTATATTTTTTATGGTACGATGGGAAATGAATATGTAATATGTCAAATTGTGATAAGTGCTAAAGAGAAACCCAGCCATTTTAAAACTGCCTAACAGTTCTTAGGTGTGAATGTAGGTGCAGCTGTGTTCTATGTCACTGAAAGATGACTTTTGAACAGAGAAGAGCAGGTAACAAGTAGCTAAAAATAATGTTCTGGAAACAGGGAATAAAAATGTAAAGGGCCTGGGGCAGACTCACACTTCATAAATTTCAAGAGTAGCAAGAGAGGGGGTCAGTTTAGCTGGAGTGAAATGAGAGACAAGAAGAGTTAACATCCAGAAGATGCAAGTGTAAGGCCCTCATTTTCTAAGGCCTTGTGGGCCTTGTAAAACTGTTTTGACTTAGAGTGAGTAAGAATAACAATCAGGATTCTAAAAAGGAGTGACATGGTCTGGTTAGATCATTTAAAGATCTTTCTGGATGCTTTTTAAAGTGAGATTTTAGCAGGAAGGAGCACGATCAGGAAGATCAGTTAGGAAGCAATTCAATAATACAGATGCGAAATGATGTATTTGTCCAAGAAGGTAACATAGAAGGTAATGAAAAGAGACTATAATCTGGCCATATTTGGAAGTAGATCAAATAGGATTTACTGATAGTATATGAGATTTGAGATAAAGTGAGGAAAGAATGATGATTTTATGGCTTTTACTTGAGTGACTTAAAGGCTGACACTGCCACTTAATAAAACTAGGAGGACCATGGAAGATACAAATTTGGGAAATGTGACTGGGAATCAATGCTGAATATTGGACATGTTGTGTTTTTTGACAGATGTTGCCTTAACATATATCTTAACACATACTCCATGATATCTTTGACAATCAACTGAATTTAACACCAAATTATGAAAATACTTACTATACCCACAGCTCAAACATCATTATGAGGGATAGGAATTTATATTACATATATAAATGTATCTTTACTTCTAGGTTTTAATGAGGCAATTTCATGCCCTGCTCATACTCCAACCCCCAACATCTCTTTCATTGATTTGTTGTGTCCATATCTTCAACTTTGTCCAGCAAGTTTTTCTTACTGAAACTGAATCTGCCTTCCTACATCAAGGGTGTGGGAAAATACTGCATCCCCTCTTACTTTCACACTTGCCTGTAGCCAATAGTGTATTGTGGGGGTACCTCTGCTTCAAGGTGAAATAAGCTTTGAAGTATAAACTTCTCCCAAGAGCTGTCATCTGGACCAACTGCCTTTCCTTTCCATACATGCTTCCTCTGCTCCACTGTAAGTTTCCTTAGAGACCACTCACTTGGTAAAACACCTTCACTCTCTAAAAAACAAAAAGCCAAAATCAGGTTCTACCAAACATTTAAAAAACAATTAAGGGGGCCTCCCTGGTGGCACAAGGGGTTAAGACCCAGCACTATGAAGCTATTTGCAGTCACTGCAGCACGAGTTTGATCCCTGGCCAGGGAGGTGACTCACATGGCACAGCAGACCTCTCCTGCCTCGCCCTCTGCTTCCTTCAGCAGTGTATCTACTTGGATCTACTTGTTCTGCTCCCCACTCTGTCTCTGGTGAATCCTCTAACTCCCCCACCCCAGCCTGCACCCCAGCTCTTATATGCATAAATATATAAATCAAATAAATATAAAAATCAGTTAGCATTGATCCCTCTCAAATTCTTCCCCCAAGCACTCCCCCAAAACAACAGAATTAGAGGGAACACTACTAAATTCATTTTACAATGCAGCATTACCCTGATTCCAAAGGCAGAGAAGGACCATTAAAGACAACATTACAAGCTAATATCCTTAATGAATGTAGATAGAAATATTCTCAATGAAAAATAAGCAAATCAAATTCAACAACATATTAATGGATCAGCAGCAATGTTTGAGTGGGATTGGTTCCAGAGATGCAAGTATGGTTTAGTTTTTAAAAACCAGTTAGTGTGGCATCCAGCATTAACAAAATAAAGGGCAAACACCATATGATTAACACAACAGGTGCAGAAAAAGTATTTGACAAAATTTAACACTCATTCATGATGGGTGTTTTTGAACACCCATTCAAAAAATTCTATTTTGAGTATTTATCTGAAGGAAATGAAGACACTAACTTAAAAAGATATCTGGGGCCTCCCTGGTGGCGCAGCGGTTGAGCGCTGGGTTATGAAGCTGCCTGCAGCCTCTGCAGCACCTATTCGATCCCCTGCTGCTCCCCGGCCACCGGAGGAGGGTCCCACATGGCGCGCAGACCTCTCCTGCCGCCCACTGCTCCCCTCAGCAGTGTACTTCAGTCCTTCTGCCTGCTCTGCTCCCTGCTCTGGCTCTGGTGAATTCTCTCACCCTCCTGCGCTTCTGACTATACCCAGTGCTTGTATAAATAAATAAAAATAATTTAAAAAAAGTGTTAAAAAAAGATATCTGTACCCCATGTTCATTCTAGCATTATTTTCAAAAGCCAGTATATGGAAACAACTTTAGTGCCCATAGATAGATGAAGAGATAAAGAAAATTGGTATGCATACACAATGGAATATGATTCAGTCATAAAAAAGAAGCAAGTCTTGCCATTTTCACTAACATGAAAAAAGCTTGAGAATATTAGGCTAAGATAAACAAGTCACAGAAAAAGACAAACAGGATTGCTCTCAACTCACAGATACAGAGAACAGATTCCTGGTTGCCAGAGGTAGAGATTGCCAAATTAGCAGAATTTTTCTCCCATTGCCAAAGTGTACCAATCCACTAGTGTGGATGAGGCACAGAACCCAGAGACCACACTGGCCTGGACAAAATGAGACAGTCTCCTATAACACAGGAAGCTCCAAAATCATGGAGTCCAGAGAACCACCCCACACAACTGCCCTACAAGAGGTTCTGAACGACTCTGCCTTGCTACCTAATTCACAGTTGCTCCTGGGGATTAGAGTGGCCTGGTCAGCTGCAGGCCAGCAGCCAGGTCCTCACCCAGCAAAAGGACAACCTTCCAGGAAAAAGAAAAGGCCTGTGAGCTGACTATTGATCTACGTCTTGCAGCAGGGGAGTAGTGGGGTGATCCAAGCAGGGGAGAGAGACATGGGGGAGCTGGGTGGTGATACACAGGTGAATTATTGGTGGGAGGGCCATACCTAAGCGAAACAATAACTATAGAAAGATGACCCGTGATGTAAGAAAACAAATAAATGTATATTTTTTAAAAATGTACCAATCTTCCAATGGCCAGAATAAATGTTATAATTTCCATATGGCTTTGTGGTCATCCATACAGAAGAAAGACTACTCTTCAGTATGCAGTTCACTAATTCATTATGTACTAGCAGTTACTGGAGTCAATGGTCACGGTCATTTCCATTTATAACTTTAATGTACTTGAATTATTATCTGTAAGTGCAAAATATGTGTGTCTTGCATAGTTGTATTCAATAGAGAGCCCATCATACTGTAGGGTACATAAAGGGTGGTCTAGTCATATATATCAAATACTTACATACATGTAATATCTTAGTTTTTATTCTTTAGTATCTTCAATCTATCAATGTCCAAATAGGCATATAAATTTGACTTAAAATTTTCAAACTTGAGCCTTTCTATTCTATATATAAAGCATGGATTTTGATTTATTAATTTGGTAGTTTATTGGTACAAAAGTTACACAAATCAGTAGATGGATATTCAACTTGCATTTGTTAAATTAATAAATTACTAATCAACTGTGAATTAAAGTGCAACTGGTTCAAGTATTAGGTCATTCCTTCCCAAAATAGTACTACTCTGTTCTAATCTATTTTTTAATGTAAAAATAAAGCTTGATAGTGAAAAAATTATATCGATTAACTAATAAAGAAAAATTCTTTAAATACATACATATGGGATATCAGACTTTTAAGTGTTATCATGGAAATCAGAAAACATAGGTGTATAACAAGTTTAGATTAGTTTAAAACCTGCCCTTTATCCAAAACACTTTGTTCTCAATAATAAGATTTTAGAATCAGCTTCATGCTTTAGCACCAAATTTTATTTTATTTTATTTTTTAAGATTTATTTTATTTATGCAAGAGCCGGGGTACAGGCCAGATGCGTAGGAAGGTGAGAGGATTCACCAGAAACAGAACGGGGAACAGAACAGGCAGTCTAACCAAATACACTGCTGAGGGGAGCAGAAGGTGAGAAAGGAAGAGGTCTGCTCACCATGTGGTTTGCTCCAAGGCCGGTGGGGATCGAACCAGCGCTACACAGGCTGAGGACAGCTTCCCAGCACGGGGCTCAACCACCTGCGCCACCAGGGAAGCCCATTAGCACCAAATTTTAAATGCAACTAAGAACAGACTCTAGCATGATGTGCCGCAGAGCCCACTGTCTTCTGAGCTGCCTGCTCTCATTAGCGTGAGCGCACATGTTGATCAGCCCTAGCAGGCGTTTATGTGCCACCACAGAACTCTACATGATATTCCTTCAGTCAAGATTTTACTCAGGCTTTTTGGGTCTCTCTCTACTGTTATTTCCTCTTTTTGCTGTAACATTTATTCGCACTTGACCCTATGTTTTAGAAAGTGCACTCAAGTCAGTATTCCAGACATCCCAGGGACTTGAAGAGCTGATCTAATGCCTGTGTAGCAGATGAAAAACAGAAGAATTTTGTTGAACCTATAAAAAGGATGACATTTTGCCTGGCCCTGAGCTGTTCTGTTCAAAATTGAAGCTTTTGCAGCTTGCGGCTCTTTGATTTGTGAGCTAGAGAGTATCATATCTTGGCCATTACTGAATCATAAAAGTTTTCTGCCTCTTCCCAGCTCATTTTATTTAAAAGGAAAAAAGAGAAACCCTTTATCTTACAAAATGTGTTTTCTTTTTATTTTCCTTCATTTTTTACATTGCTGGAATGGATTCTGTAAGGCATCAGTGAAAACACATGTAAATGGTAATTTAAAATGACCATTGAGCTGATGCCATGGAAGATTACCTTGGTGTTAGACTGGGGTAGGTGCCAGGAGAATAGAGCATTCTGCAGCGCTCCCTGACATATCCCTTCTTAAAGATCAGAACAAGTATTCATTACTTATTTTCATGACTTATTTTCATCCATAAAATAGTACTACAGAGCCATATAGCACATGCAGGTCAGAATCTGGCTTGACCAAATTACTGAATGGTTCAGGAGAGTATAGACTTAACATAAAGGAGACTTCATTAAGAATTTCTGTGCATTCCATACTCCTTGGACAAGACAGGCACATGGAACATTTGTTAGCAACATCAGAAGCAGTTATTTCTCAGTTGAACTAAGTCACCCCTTAAATTAACCCTTCTCCATAGTTTAATATTCTTTAATCAACAAACCTGTGATCAGTGCATTTTCCATGTCAGTCACTATCCCAGCTGGTAGGAATCAATAGCACAGCTATCTTTAAGAAGCTCTCAGTCTACTTATAAACATGCTATGCCAAAGTAGAAGCACTATTTAAAAGCTTATACTAGGCATATCCCCATTTTTTCTACAGATAAGAGAGAGTACATCATTTTATGTGAAAAGGATAACCATCTTCTCTCAAAAAAAGGAAAAAATAAAATCTGTCAGTTAATTTTTAGAAGTTATTTTTTGATTTTGTGATGTTTGTGTTGTTTTGTGAAGTGAATGTTTCTGAAATCTCTGTTGTGGTTTCTTTTCTCTTTCTAAATAAATATTTACTTCATACATACTTTTGTTTTTTTAGTCTCAAAAAAGGAAGTTCCTCCAAAACTGTAGAGGTCCCCCAGAGCCTTGATCCCGCCCTGTTCAAGGCTGTGTTTGAGATGATCACTACAAAGTCATAACACAAAACCTGGCAAAGAAGAGGGATTTTATATGTTGCTACTTTTATTATTACAATGATTTTTATGCATTTTCTCATTTTCATTCTCTCTAGCCCCAGAAAGTCACTTGCCTGCAAATAAGGAGAATCAGGACATTGATGACAGACCTTACCAGTTCTAAGTATTGTTTCAATGCATAACAAAACCATTTTTTTTCAGGAGTGCCATATTAAAATTAGTCTTCTGTTTTATTTTGTCCAAAATTTATTGGTCCATGTGAGAAAAGTATGAATCCTTTAATAAACAAGTCTGAAAATGCTGAGGTCATTTATAAATTGAAAACATAGCCATAAGCAAATAAAGATACAAACAAATGCACTAAATAAATGTTTACTGTTTCTTTCTCCATTTTTGAAATACCTGTTGCAACAGAGGAGATAAATGAGTATGAAATGAACAGTTTTTCATATTGGTGAAAAAAAAATTCACAGTAGTTTGATGTCCTCCATAGCAAGTTGTCCTTGATAGCCATTTCTTTTCTTTTTTTTTTTCCTCTCCTGAGGAAGCTAGAGGATATATTCAGGGTCTCTCTGTGCTTGAAAAGAAAAATACAGCCATCCTTTTCACTGGCTTCAAGTAGACTAAAAAGGGTGAACAAACCCACTGCAGCTGAGTCAGAGGGAAGATAGCCATCTGTTTGAGATAAGCAGCCCTGGGTAGCTTTGAAACTGAGCCAGCCTGGAGATTGAGGACAGGCTTCAAGGAAAGACTTTTGACTTCCAAGTTAATCACTTGGTGCTGGTTGATAAGAGAATATTAAGGATTAGTGAACAAGGCACTGACCTCCCTGGGAAACATTTATTTCTTTAAAATGCAATTCAGAATCGCCCACCTTTCAAGATATTATTATTCAGGTTAATGTTAATGTGGCTTTATATTTTTAGTAATTGAGAGAAATTTGGGGCTCAGTGCATTTGGCAAGAACTTGCATAAGTGAAACAGTAGAGTATAAGAGTTATAGTAGAGGACTATCTCTCGAAGCAGACTATATGCATTCAAATCCTGACTGCTTAGCTCCCTGACCTTAAGCAACTTCCTGAACCTATGTAAGGCTTGGTTTCCCAAACTGAAGAAATTAAATTAATGATAGCATCTACCCTCATCAGGTTGCTATGAGGATTAAATGAGATGATCTCTATAAAGATACTAGCCTAGCGCCTAGCAGACAGTCAGGACTCTATAAAAGCCAAAGCCCCATTAAACTTGAAATCATCCATTTCCTATATCCCTCTGGAAAACCAATCTCAGTTTTAAGAGATTTTCATGTCTCTAGTGGTGAAAATAGCAGTTAATAAAAACTAAAGAACATCGACATATTTTTCCTGTTGAATGAGTATGTATTACCTAAAAAAAAAAAAAAAGCCCAACATTTCCTGGAGATGGTGACAGCCCACAGTCCAGCCAAAAAAATGTTTTAAAAATGACAACAAAAATTGCTGGAGAGGATGTGTAGAAAAAGGGAGCTTTTTACACTGATGATGGGAATGAAAACTGGTCTAACCATAATGGAAAACTGTGTGGAGTTTCCTCAAATTACTGAAAATGGATCTACCATGTAATCCAGTGATTCCTCACCTAGGAATCTTCCTGAAGGACACAAAAACACGAATTCAAAAGGATACCTGCAATCTTATGTTTATTTTAGCACTATTTACAATAGTTGAGATATGGACACTACCTAAGTGTCCCAAAACAGATGAATGGATCAAGAAGATGTGGAATGTATACACAATAGAATACTACTCACTGATCAAAACAGGAAACTCATGTTATTCATAGCAGCATGGATGGAGCTGGAAGGAATTATGTTAAGTAAAATAAAAGGAAAAAGGAAGGGCCTTCCTGGTGGTGCAGCGGGTTGAGCACATTGCTGTGAAGCTGTCCACAGCCTTTACAGCACGGGTTCAATTCCCGGATGGCCAGAGAGATTACCACATGGCATGGCAGACCTCTCCTATAGGGCCTGCTGCTCCCCTCAGCAGTGTATTTAAGTCGTCTGCCTGTTCTGCTCCCCGCTCTTTCTCTGGTGAGTTCTTTCACCCTCCTGCACCACTGGCCTGTACCCCAACTCTTGTATAAAAATAAAATAATTTAAAAATCTTAAAAACAAAAAAGGAAAAATGAAAATATCTGATGGTGTCTGATGGTGTCACCATCAGATATTTTATATTCCTATAGGTGGAATATAAAGAAACAGAACAAAGGGTCAAGAATAAGACAAAACTTTCAAGCTGACCCTATATAGATCTGAGGCATACAGCAAGGGATAGGGTAGTAGAGGGGTTAAAACAGGGAAGGCAAGAGTACAAGCGACTATGGTGATGGATTATAGGTGCTGCAGTGGTGAGGAAATTGTGGGAATTACATCTGAAGAGAGAAATCAAATATTGCACAAAAATGAACACTGATGTAAAGGAAAAAAAAATTAATTCTGGTTTTGTTGCTGGGAAGCTGGCCCAAGGCACTGACACACCTCTTCAAAATCAACTCACCTACTCACTCAAAAACAGAGATATCTGAGCAAATGGACCTACTTCATTAATCCCAATTCCAAATGGGAATTATAAATTGTCAGGTTCTTACGAGGTTGTTCCCGAGCCTCAAGCTTTTATGTTTTCTCCCTGTAGCAATAAGGAAAGGTAGAGATGGTAGCTGTTATAGCCAAAGATGATATCACTTAATAAACAAACAAGCCACATTGCTTAATGTCAAGTCATTAGGCAATCATAGAGTTAGATACCAAGACTAATAGCTTGTCTGTGGCAAAACACGTAAGACAGTATGATATTTTGTTATATGTAGAGAACTGATTTGAAAATAGCTGGAGGTTTTGACACATATGTTCTCAGAGGAAAGCAGTCAGTGAATTTTGACTCAGTTGTTAACGGTGTGTTATTCATCCCTCATCTCTTTAATCTGTTTTCCCAAATCTGACGCCTTGAATATGCTATTTGGGGGAGAGTGAGAGGCCTCAGTTTTTTGTTTTTGTTTTGTTTTGTTTTTTTGGCTTTGTTTTGGTTTTAGTACTTCCATACCTGCTTAAATACTGCTTTCAAACACAACATCAGAATGAAAAGTTTTGTAAATTCTTAACACAACCTCCCAGAATAATCTTAAGCAGCAGGCTGGGACCTTGTGCCAAGATAGCACCACTAACCTTGGCAAGTCCTCTAAATTCTAGCATTAATTCTATTGATCAACAAATACACAAATTTAAAAGGTCAAATTACAAATAAAGAACTGAAATGCAAGCAAAATCAACTAGTAGAACATGTAGTGAATAACAGTTTCCTCCTCTATATAAGTAAACTGTGTGCTTAATATTGATCCTCCTTATATTTTATTTATGAGAAAATTTATGTTTGTGAATGGCATATAACTTCTTTTAGTTGTATCAGGCCCAAAGTTAATTTCTTTCTCACAAAACATGAATATTTGAACCCTTCTCTGAATCTTCCCTGATGCTAAAGTTTCCACTTGCTTTCCTGTAAGCTTTTAATCATTCCTTCCTCTTTCAGGTCCTCTGGGTAGATGGAAAGAATATTGTTCTTGGATGACCCTGCTATTAAATATGTCATTCTCCTACAAAGATGCTTTCCATGGGTCACCCTAAACTTTAGCTTAAATGGCAATTTCCTTTCTTCAAGAAGTAACATATTAAACCAACTTGCAGGTTGTTTGAACTCCTTTTCGTTTTGATTAAAAAAAAAAACAAAATTTGTATGTATGTGTATGAAAACTATAAAGAATTTTAAAATGATAACAAATCTACTCTTTTAAGTCCATGTGAACTTCTGCTCATCAAAATATACTTTTATAAATAAAAAGGTAACAGAATAGGATGTAATGTTTGTGATATATATATCCAAAAAGCTCTCTAACTTAGAATATGTAAAGAAAACTAAAAATCAATATGAACAAGGAAGAAAAATCAATAGAAAAATTGACAAAAGTGTGGAACAAGCACTTCACAAGAGATTACAAATGACTGAAAAATATAGATGATAAGGTGCTTGGCATCAGGAAATTGCATCTACAATGACATCCCATTATAGGCCAGTTCAATGACTAAAACAGGGAAGAAATACCAACGTGCAAATTTTGGTGAGGATATCAGGAAACACAGACTATCATGCATAATTGATTAAAGTGCCAATTGGCCTGATTATTTTGGAAATTTGTTTGGTAACCTATAATAAAGCTGAACATGTGCAAAGTCCCACATTTCTTTAGGGAAATCCACATATACAATTATCCCCCCAAAAGTATGTACAAGGTTGTGCTCTTGCACAATATGTAATATTCCAGATGAAAAACTACCCAGTGATCTACAAAAAGTAGAAATAATGAAATTCATTACCCTTACATTTTTAATGGAGGCATACCACTAAAAATTATTGTCACAAACCTGTATTGTATTTAAAAATCTGTTTTTTTTTTTAATCTTGGAGGAATCCTCCTGTAATTCATCTCTTTCTTAGTCCCTATTCCTTTATTTTATCATAGTCTAATAAAATAAGACTTAATACTTCTTTTTAATAGCATACACATTATATACTATTCATGGTAAATATTCATATTTGTGAACTTATAATATTTTACTTTCCATCTACTAGCCTTTTATTACATAAGGGGATAATGACTTGTTTGTCGTGATTTTGTTTCTGTTTATAACTAGATTATATGGAATGCTGCAGCATGGCATAATATATTGAATCTGTCTTACTAATTTTTATAGTGCTTGATTTTTTAAGCAAAGAACACAGTATAATAAATTAAAGAAGTCACTAACATTTATTTTATAATTTATGTAAATTTTATACTGTTATATTTTGTAATTGTAACAATATGTTGTCAATCAAATTATGTGGTTGATTTGCACTGTGATTAAAAGTTTTAAAACCTATAGCACTTATATAGCAGATTTTATTGCTTCATCTTTTAATAAAAATCCACATCTGAGAATTCGTAATTGCTTTTATAAATAGTACCACATTATAACAGCTTCTAGATTTGGTACATTTGATATTGTAACAGCAAAATTAATTCTCAGGCATGGCCTAATTTTCCTGTGAGCACTGAGTTGAATTCAGGAGACCTTAATCAGTTCTCTCAACAGGCACTTATTTACCTTATCTTTTCATAAATTGAATCCACTAACTAGGACTGCAAACACCAAGTCCTGGCTCTTCATGTGAGCAGAGCAATAACTGAGGGATGTCTGTTTCAATGGGTACAGTGACATTTCAGTGTTTGTTATGATGTTTAATTACATGTGCTCATTTAAAGTACAATGGGAGACATGTGAAGGTATGGAGTTACTGATGAGCATTGACTGCATGGAGCCAGAATTTATTTTCAGAGAACATAACATTGCCCTCCTCCTGTCCTACACTGACACTCTCCTACCCCAGAGCTTTCCCTAAAAGAGACATAACACAAGGACTTGAAATATTGATTCAGCAGGCCAAGTCTCAGTACCTCTAAATGAGCCGTCTGTTCGAGCTAGTAGCAAACACTTGGGCTCAAGAAGGAAGCAGGATCTTAATTGGACTATATTTCTGTGTTCTACCGCCAACTGACCCCTAATAAGTGGGGATAACAGATCCCACAATCTTCAGTAAGGAGAGGAAGAAAGATAAAGTGGCAGCACCCTGTCTTTCTAGGTAGGGACAACTCAGTACCCCACTTCAGTATGGAAAGAGAGAGGAACGTGGACGTGTGTGACACACAGGGACATCAACTCCCAGGGTGTGGAGGCACGCTCCACAATGCTCTGGGGTGGCTTATCTAGTCAGTCTTCCTTCAAGGGGGATGTGATCATGGGACTTGGGAGAAGGGAGCTTTCCCTAGAGGGAGGAATCCATGACTCCACCCCGAGTGCCCTAGAACCATGGGGAGAAACTGATGTTGTTGTTTTTTTTTTTTTTTTTTTAAATAGAGGCATGCTTTATTTATTTATTTATTTGTTTTGTTTGTTTGTTTATACATGCACTGGGTACAGTCAGAAGCGCGGGAGGGTGAGAGAATTCACCAGAGCCAGAGCGGGGAGCAGAGCAGGCAGAAGGACCGAAGTACACTGCTGAGGGAAGCAGCGGGCGGCAGGAGAGGTCTGCGTGCCATGTGGGACCCTCCTCCGGTGGCCGGGGAGCAGCCGGGGATCGAACCGGCGCCGCAGAGACTGCGGGCAGCTTCGCAACCCAGCGCTCAACCGCTGCGCCACCGGGGAGGCCCGAAACTGATGTTGTTTTTAACCAGTATTTAGCATAGTCCCTGTCAGGCAGTGAGTGTTTAATAAATAAAATGTTGGATGGTGACTTAAAATTACATTATGAGGTCAGATATCACACTCTCCCAAATCCCCAATGGATAGCAATAATCTAAAACACAAGAAATATTCAGTCTCCCAGGAAATGAAGGGGACTTGCTATTTTACTCTCCTTCAACAGTGAAAAGGAGGGGAATTATCATAAGAAATAGTAGGAAATGAATCTAACATACACTAACAGAGCCAAATAAAGGAGATAAACACAAAGGGGAAAACAGAAAACCCATCTCTTATGCTATAATTTGCTCTTTGGAAAGGAAAAAATTGAAAACACTGAATACCGAAGTTTAACCAGGCAGCCATTTCAAATAGAACAGCAGATTGGAGTTTCCCGTGGGGAGAAAAAAAAATAAGCTATAGGTAGGCATGCATTAATACTTTGCCAAACTAAACTATGAAAAGGAAAATCATCCACAGTGCAATAACTCATACTATCTATAGAGAAGAAAGTTCTATTTCAATACTCTCCACATCTTTCTCAGATTTCCTCCTTATCCCTCTATTCTTAGACTGTTGAATAATGAACTAGCATTCACTACTGGGATAACTGAAATAAAGGCACACATATACTCATAAAATTTACAAAAAACAATATGAAAATTCTTTGACAGATAAAATTCATAATTAAAAAATCATAAATAACAATAAATCCAATTTAAATATTTAGATAAGTTGCAAAAAAAAAGAAAATGAGAAAGTGAGGAAGGAAAACAAGCATGCTCAATTCCTCATCTTGCATAGAGGAGTTCAGTTCACAATTTTCAACTAAAGAAATTTAAATTGAGGGCCTCCCTGATGGTGCAAGGGGTTAAGTCTCAGCACTGTGAAGCTTTCCGCAGCCACTGCAGTAAGAGTTCCATCCTCAGCCAGGGAGCTACCTACATGGCACAGCAGAACTCTCGTGTCACCGGCTGCTCCCCTCAGCAGTGTATTTTAGTCAATCTGCCTTTTCTGCTCCCGACTCTATCTCTGGTGAATCCTCTCACACATACCCCACACACACCTCTGGCCTACACCCAAGTTCTCATGTACATAAATAAATGAATCTTTAAAAGGAGAAAGAGAAATTTAAATGTTTATAATGATAATATTTTAATTTTTTTAAAAAAAAATATTTATTTTGCAAACAAGAGCTGGGGTGTAGAATGGAAGTATGGGTGGTGAGAGGATTAACCAGAGATAGAGTGGGGAGCACAACAGGTGGATTTACTGAAATACAATGCTAAGGGGAGCAGCAGGAGAGGTCTGCTGCACCATATGTAGGTTAGATCCCTGGGCAGATTGAACTCAGGCCGTCGCAGTGAGTGCTGAGACATAACCCCTAGGCAACCAGCAAGGTCCCAATGACAAATTCTAAAAGATAAGCAATATAAAAAAAAAAACCCTCTATACAGAAAGGAAAAGCAGAAAACAAAGGTAAATCTAAAGGAACAAAACACTAAAGTATAAATAAAAACAGAAATGTGACTGATATAGTAAACATGAAAGACAGAAATATACCTATTGTAAGACAGAGGCTTTTATTTAGTTATTTATTTTTTAAAGATTTATTTATTTATTTATACTAGAACTGGGGTACAGGCCAGATGTGCAGGAGGGCGAGAGGATTCACCAGAGACAGAGCAGGGAACAGAACAGGCAGACTGACGAAATACACTGCTGAGGGGAGCAGCGGGCGAGACAGGAGAGGTCTGCTCGCCATGTGGGACCCTCGCCGGCTGGCCGGGATCTAAACTGTGCTGCAGAGGCTGCGGACAGCTTCACAGTGTGGCGTTTAACCACCTGTGCCACCAGGGGAGGCCCAAGACAGAGGCTTTTAAAGCCAAAGTTCAATATTGCTATTTACATAAGAAGCAAATGAAACAAAAGTATCACAATTAGAAGATTTAAAAAAATTACAAAACTACACCAAAATAATTAACATTAAAAGAGAGAAAAACAAAGGTTACAATACTATAAAATAATAGACTCCAATTTAAAAACCATTAAATGAGATAAGTGACTTTTAGTTCTATAAAAGATTGAATTCATGATGACAGTCATTATAAAATTCTATATTCCAGTATCATCTCTCCCTACATATATATATATATATATATATATATATATAGGCAATGTATATACTTTAAAAGTTAAAATAAATATTTAATTCTTCTGCCATTTTTTTTAAAGATTTATTTATTTATTTATACAAGCACATGGTACAGTCAGAAGAACGGGAGGGTGAGAGAATTCACCAGAGCCAGAACAAGGAACAGAACAGGCAGACTGAGGAAATACACTGCTAAGGGGAGCAGCAGGTGCGGCAGGAGAGGTCTGTCGCGCCATGTGGGACCCATGCCGTGGCCAGGGATCCAACTGGCACTGCGGAGGCTGTGGGCTGCTTTGCAGCCCAGCACTCACCCGCTGCACTACCAGGGGAGGCCCTCTTCTGCCATTTTGGATTGGTTAATTGTTTTTTATTGTTGTTGAATTGCAAGAGTTTTTTTTTTATATATTTTGGATATCAGCCTTTTATTAGGTTTATGATGTACAAATATTTTATTCCTCTCAGTAGGGTGTCCTTTTGTTTTTCTGATACTTTCTTTTGCTGTGCAGAAGATTTTTAGTTTGATGTAGTCCCATTTATTTATATTTACTTTTGCTTCTCTTGCCACTGGACATGAAGCACTAAGAACATCTGTGAAGCAATGTCAAAAGGTGTTTTGCCTATTTTTTCTTCAACATTTTATAGTTTCAAAAGACCAGAAACAACAAGTGTTGATGAAGATGTGGGGGAAAAGGAACCCTTTTGCATTGTTGGTGGGGATGTAGACTGCTGCTCTAGTCCCTATAGAAAGCAGTGTGAAGGTTTCTTAAAATGTTAAATTAGATCTACCAAATGACCAATGTCTCTGTAGGACTAGTTTCTTTCTGGGACCAAATCATTGCTCAGATCTCAGATAGTTCTAATCAGAAACTGAAGATGATGATCCTAACTGCTATACTGTCTTCCCAGGAGCTGTGCCTTTTAGCTCCAGCCATACTATGTAACTCTGGCATTCATCTGTCATCACATAGCACTGCTGTTGGAGGATTCCTCACACCTATCCCACTGACTACTTCATAATGGCATAGAAAAATAAAGCTCTGACTCATCTTTAAACAATAATGTTGATGGGTGCGCCCACTTCTCAGGGATCAAACAGTTAATTTAGTAACCAACCTACATATCGCTCTCTACCTTCTTCTCTAGTTCCACTCTCCCAACAAGTTATTCTAACGCTGATTTAACCTGTACAAATATTTCCCGAGGCTATTACAAGATGCAATATTGGAGAATGAGCCGAGTAAAATAGTAGGTCTGTGAAGTACCTTGTCTCCATAAACCTGTAGAGATATTCCATTCAATCTGTTCCAAATCCATGAAGTAAGAGGAATTGCATTTATCCTCCCACCTGGTACTTAAGTCTTTATTTAGAACATTAAGAAGACAATGTGTTCCTTCAAAGGGAAAATGTTTAGTAAGTTCAAAGGATCAATCTTATTATAAAGAAAATGTCAGGTCACTTTATAAATCCTTTTTAACTAAAAGTCAAAGAATCACTTTATAATGAATTATTTCTTGAAGCAAAACTCACATTTTCAGACTCTGGGGTCTGCATCTTTCCTTCAATATATTATTTTGCTTTTCTGAAATAGATGTCCAAAACATATTCAAATAATTACATTTTGGACAAGGAAGCACTCTCATCAAATTTCATTATTATGTGCATATCTCCTCCTGACACATATGAACATACAAACAGAATCAGGTAGAAAGATCCTCAATTTAATTCTATAAATTAATTTAACACCATTAAACTCATCTTTTTTGGAGACCTCCATTTTCTTTTCATTTTAAACTAAAAGAAATTTTTTTCTAACGTGTATTTACACATTAACAGGAATATTCAAAATGTCAAACTTATTTTATTTTTTAATATGGAATAGGGTTTACCAATGCTTACATTAAATTGAACAAAAGTCTCCACTTCAACTTTATAGCATTTTTTATGCTTCAGATATATCCATTTTCTTCAATCAGGCAAAGATATAAACTGTCATTTCAAAGGCAAGATTTCCACAACCAAATAATATCTCTAGCAAGGATGCATTTCTAGCCCAAAGATTAGCTGCTTCTGTTTGACAATTTTAAGTTTTAACAACAATGTTCAGATTTATGTTACCCAGCAGAGTTCTACAGAGAGGACCTGATTTTATTTTAAAGACTAAAACTAAAGTACAAAGAACATTAAACACTGAGGAAAATGAGAGCTTTTTAAATAGTAGAACTGTTGGCTGAAACACTTTGGGTAGAAGTGTTTGGGTAGAAAATAACATTTTACCAAGATGCTGTGATATTTTGTGCTAATATTTCACACCTAAGGTGTTGTTTTCTTCATGCAGAGGCAGCAATCAGTTGGAAAATAGACAACACAAACTAACACACTTTTTTCTTTTTTTTTACTTTAAGGCATAAGCTAATTTGCTACATGGTGATTAATGCTTTAATCAAGAATCTTGGGTTTGAAAATTAATCATTTCATCAACTGAATATAGAATACATGTAGATGGAAAAATGCTATAAATCAAAGGAAAAAAACCGAACACTTAGATGTACTGAAATTATTAATTTTTCAAAGAATCCTGTCTACCTTTTCCTTGGAGCTTTTCCTGCAGAAGCACCAAGCCACCATTTAGTTGCGACATGACTCTGAGTCAGTGCTTAACCTCTCTAACCTTTTTGTCTTTTTCACTTTAAAAGCAATATTTGAATTTATGAATTGACTCCACTTGTTGGCAGGAGCAGCAGAGTCATTTGCAAAGGGTTGTGGGCACAGGGAGATATAGTCATCGGGAGCTTTATTATAATAGTATACCATATTGCCTCAAAGATTCAAAGAGAGGGAGATTGAGTATGTTGCTATCTTGGGATAAAGTTCCAGCAGAAGGAAGAAGGTAATGGAGAGGGAAGGAAGACAACTGATCTATGTTTTCCAGTTTCCTTATGTGCACAGAATTCTCAGAGGAGAGAGATAGGATTGATAGATTGAAGCGAAGGTCAGGAGAAGAGATAAAACTTGGGCCCAATGTGCTATCAGAACTTCTGGAAAGAAACCACCTCCCAGAAGATGTGCACACATATACCAAAATGGGGCTTCAGCAACAAAACAACTGGCAGGGACACACAAGTTGAACTTCCCAGAATACTTTGATCCTATGCCACATGGAAGTGGGCAGTGGTTTGTGTCCTCAGCAACGAATACAAGTATTTAAGGTAGCTAATGCTGCTGTCCAGTGAAAACAGTCTTGAAGGGTGGCTGAGGTATATGTGCTGGTGTTGGGGGATGGAAGAAGACATGGGAGGGAGGTTGCTGAGAACATTTAACCAAATCTTTCAGGTAAGAAACCATCAGTCTAAGTTAAGTTACATGCAGCAAGAGCAAAAGACAGGCTTCCTTTCCGGATAAGCACCACTCTGCTGAGAAGTAACATCTGCGTTTTTGCAAGCTTTAGATTGAAGCATTGGGAATTGGTGGGGCAACAAGAATCCAAATCAGTGTACAAGCATCTCATGAGTGGGTCCCAAGTGCTCTTCTCTCCAGCTGCCTCCTGGTCAAATGATGTCCAGAGCCTGCCCCCCAAACTGGTCACCAGAAGAACTAGGGAAGACAGAGAAGATCCAAAAGTCTGCATGTGCACTGGTATGACATTTAAATGTTGGGATGAGACAGATAAATTTCCTAAATGGCAATAAATCTAGTTTCTTTTTGAAACGTTCCCATTTTCTAATAATATAGAGGTTTTATAAAGAAACACAAACTAATTGTAAGAAAATAAAGTAGCTATTTAAATTTTTTACATCTAAATATATTATCTAAAATGAAGATGACCACTTTGTACTGCTCTTCCTGTGTGGTTGTAACAATTAAATGAAATTAATTAGTGATTTAGTGTAGCATGGCAAGTATCTAGCACAGTATCTGTGACTTACAAGTCACCCAACAGATGATAGCTTTTGTTATCATGAGACATTGGCAACCTCTCAGCCCTCCTTGTACCTTGTAAAGATCTCTTCCTCCCTCCCTGCAGTTTGATGGTGGTTACATAATTGCATTGTGACTGCCCACAAATGATGACTTCTACTTATCATATGGCCTCTAATAACACAGTGAGACAATCTTTTGGCACAGAAAGAAATTATAATAGAACTTTGATGAAAGAGCCTGCTACCTATTAAATGGATTATTAAATGCCATTTTAAAACCATGTCAGTTATTTATGTTGGACTATCAGAATCATGTGATGGGAGATACATGAAAATTGGTGAGCTCTCACTTGGAATTTCCCAGAACTAGAGAGTAGATGACCTTGACCAGACAGAGTACCATTACTACCACCTCCCAAGATATAAGGAGACTTGAGAAGAGTCACCAAACAAATATCTCGCTGATACTGATACACTTGGCAGGTATCATGGACAACTGCAATTCTCATGAGGTTGATTGATGGGAAAGTGTGCATGTTCAACAGTACATCTTCATTCCCCCTAGTCCCAAGAGGTGGACATGGCCCATAGACACCCACTCTGGATAGAAGGAAACATGTCTGAAATCTGCCCCACCTCGTAATGACCTAGTCCTCTGTGTCCCAGCAGGATTCACCCAGGAATGCTGGTGGATTCACCCTCTGGAGGGTCTGGGAACCCACTGGCAGATGACTCCGTAAGTCTTCAATGGAGAATGGTATAGGTAGGCGCATTAGGTAAATCCATTGTTTCAAAGTATTGATGGAATTTTTTCTCTATTGAAACATTAAGAATATAATTGAACATAATTGAGGTCTTTATAGCTGTAGTTTATTTTGCACAACTGAATAACTATTGCTTGGTTTTATTTTGGAAGGAATGGTTTGACTGTTTGGAGGGTCCAGACTGTCCCTAATTCTTACAACACTCAAAAAGCTTGCCTAGAAGAGTCACTGTCACCCTAAGAAACAGGGGAGTTGCCTAGAGAAGTTCTATAAGTATTTGTAATACTGAAACTATTCTGAAATAAAGAGGCTGGCTCCATCCTCCTTTTGTGGAGCCCACCGACCACAAAAATTGTTTCTGGTGACTGGAGAATTGGCATAAAACTTCACACCACAGTTTTATTTATTTTTTTTTCCTACTTTATTTTTTTTTATAAATTTTATTGTTATATTCCCCATACAATTGCAGCCCCCCCATTCTGACCCCAATCCCTCCCCTCCCGCCCCCGCCCCCCTAAAAGTGTCTCTGGTTCATAGTTTTTTGTTGATTTTGATTTTCACTTTCTTATAGTTATTCATTTTCCTGGTCCCTTATTTAAGTTTTCTAGATTCCTGCTATGAGGGAGACCATCCGGTATTTTTCTTTTTCTTTTTGGCTTATTTCGCTGAGCAGGATCCCTTCCAGCGCCATCCATGTTGCTGCAAATTGCATGTGTTTATCTTTTTTGAATGCTGAGTAATATTCCATGGTATATATGTACCACATCTTCTTGATCCAGTCATCTATTTTGGGCATTTGGGCTGTTTCCAAAGCTTAGCTATTGTAAACAGTGCTGCTATAAACATAGGGGTGCAGGTGTTCTTTGGAATTGAAGTTTCTGTGTCCTTTGGGTAAATAGCTAGGAGTGGAATTGCTGGATCATATGGAAGCTCTATGTTTAGTAGGTCCAGAAATCTCCACACAGCTTTCCACAGTGGTTGGACCAGTTTGCACTCCCACCAACAGTGCAGAAGAGTTCCTTTTTCTCCACACCCTCGCCAACATTTGTTGTTGCTAGTTTTTTTAATATGTGCCATTTTCACTGGTGTAAGATGGTATCTCATGGTAGTTTTGATTTGCATTTCCCTGATGACAAGTGATGTTGAACATTTTTTCATATGCCTGTTGGCCATTTGCATTTCCTCTTCAGAGAAGTTTCTTTTAAGCTCTTCTGCCCATTTTTTGACCGGATTATTTTCTTTGTTGTTGTTGAGTCTCATCAGCTCTTTGCAGATTTTTGTGATCAGTCCTTTATCATTAGTGTTGGGTGCAAAAATGTTCTCCCAGTTGGTGGGGTTTCTCTTTGTTTTTGTTATTGTCTCTTTTGCTGTGCAAAAGCTCTTTAATTTGATGTAGTCCCAGCTGTTTATCTTTGCCTTCACTATCACTGCTTTGGGTGATGTGTCTGTAAAGATGTCTTTGATGTGCAAATCACGTAGTGTTTCGCCTATATTTCCTTCTATATATTTTATGGTTTCAGGTCTTATATCTAGTTCTTTAATCCATTTTGAGTTGATTTTTGTGTATGGTGTGAGGTGGTGGTCAAGCTTCATTCTTTTGCATGTAGCGACCCAGTTTTCCCAGCACCATTTATTGAACAAACTTTCTTTGCTCCAATGCATATTCTTTGCACCTTTGTCAAAGATTAGTTGACCATAAATCTGTGGGTTTATTTCTGGATTTTCTATTCGATTCCATTGGTCTGTATGTCTGTTCTTGTTCCAATACCATGCAATTTTGATGATTATGGCTTTGTAGTATAGTTTGAAGTCTGGGAGTGTGATGCCTCCATTCCCTTCTTTTTTTTTTTCAGGAGAGATTTGGCTATTCGGGGTTTTTTGTGATTCCATATGAATTTCATCAATAATTGTTCTATTTCTTTGAAGAATGACATTGAAATTTTGATTGGAATAGCATTGAATCTGTATATTGCTTTTGGAAGGATGGCCATTTTAATAATGTTTATTTTTCCAATCCATGAGCAGGGGATGTCTCTCCATTTCTTTGTGTCTTCTTCTATTTCTTTTAACAGTGTTTTATAGTTTTCTTTGTATAGGTCCTTTACCTCTTTTGTTAGATTTATTCCCAAATATTTGATTTTTTTTGTTTCAATAACAAAAGGGATGGTCTTTTTGATTTCTTCTTCTTCAGATTTATTGTTTGTGTATAGGAAGGCTACTGACTTTTGCATGTTGATTTTGTATCCTGCCACTTTACTGAACTGATTGATGAGTTGAATTAGCTTTTCTGTGGAGTTTTTGGGGTTCTCTATGTATAATATCATATTGTCTGCAAATAGTGATAGTTTGACTTCTTCTTTTCCTATTTGGATTCCTTGGATGTCTTTCTCTTGTCTTATTGCCCTGGCTAGGACTTCCAGTATTATATTGAAAAGCAATGGTGAGAGTGGACATCCTTGTCTTGTTCCAGATTTTAATGGAATTGCTTTCAGCTTTTCACCATTGAGAATGATACTGGCTGTTGGCTTGTCATAGATGGCCTTTATGATGTTGAGGTATGTTCCTTGTATCCCAAGAATTTCAAGGGCTTTTATCATGAATGGGTGTTGCACTTTGTCGAAAGCTTTCTCAGCATCTATTGATATTATCATATGGTTTTTATATTTCTTTTTGTTGATGTGTTGGATAACGTTGATTGATTTTCGGATGTTAAACCATCCTTGTGCCCCTGGAATGAATCCAACTTGGTCGTGGTGAATTATCTTATGGATACATTGTTGGATTCTGAGGGCTAAAATTTTATTGAGGATTTTTGCATCAGTGTTCATTAGGGAGATTGGCCTGTAGTTTTCCTTTTTTGTGTTGTCCTTGTTTGGTTTTGGTATTAGTGTAATGTTGGCTTCATAAAACGTGTTTGGTATTGTCCCTTCCTTCTCAATTTTTTGGAAGAGTTTGTGAAGGATAGGCACTAATTCCTCTCTGAATGTTTGGTAGAATTCATTTGTAAATCCATCAGGTCCTGGGCTTTTGTTTTTGGGGAGGTTTTTGATTACCATTTCAATTTCGCTAATTGTAATTGGTCTGTTTAGGTGTTCTATTTCTTCTTTATCTAGCTTTGGGTGATTGTAGAGTTGTAGGAATTTGTCCATCTCCTCTAGATTGTTAAACTTGTTTCCATATAACTGTTCATAGTAGTTACTGATTATTCTTTTGATTTCTGCTGTGTCCATTGTGATTTCTCCTCTTTCATTGATGATCCTGTTTATTTGTGCTTTCTCCCTTTTTTCCTTTGTGAGCCTGGCTAGGGGTTTGTCTATTTTATTGATTTTTTCAAAGAACCAGCTCTTGGTTTCATTGATCTTTTGGATTGTTTTTTTAGTTTCAATTTCATTTATTTCTGCTTTGGTTTTTATTATTTCTTTTCTTCTACTGGTTTTGGGGTTTTTTTGTTGTTCTTTTTCTAGATCTTTGAGCTTCGAGATTAGGTTGTTTCTTTGTGTTCTTTCTTGTTTCTTGATGTGAGCTTCTATTGCTATATATTTTCCTCTTATTACTGCTTTTGCTGCATCCCATACATTTAGGATATTGGTGTCCTCCTTGTCGTTCAATTCAAAAAATTTTTTAATTTCTTCTTTGATCTCCTCATTAGTCCAATGGTCTTCCAGTAGTGTGTTTTTTAATCTCCATGAGGTAGGAAAGTTCCTTGCCTTCTTTTTATGGTTTATTTCTAGTTTGATGCCTTCATGGTCAGAAAAGATGGTTGATATGATTTCAATCTTGGTGTATCTGTTGATGTTTGTCTTGTGCCCCAGTATGTGATCGATCCTGGAGAATGATCCGTGTGCGCTTGAGAAAAATGTGTACTCCGTTTTTTTGGGGTTTAGTGTTCTATAGATGTCTGTTAAGCCCAATTGCTCTAGGTCCTTATTTAGAGCTTTGGTTTCTTTACTTATTTTTTGTCTTGTTGATCTATCCATTGTTGATAGTGGTGTGTTGAAGTCTCCCACTACGTATGTGTTTTCTCTGATGTCTGTTTTCAGAGAGGACAACAGTTGTCTGATATATTTTGGTGCTCCTTCGTTTGGTGAGTATATGATAATGAGTGTTATTTCTTCTTGAAGCATTGTCCCCTTGATCATAATGTAGTGACCATTGGGGTCTCTTTTTATCTTTTTGAGTTTGAAATCTGTTTTATCTGATATAAGTATAGCTGTTCCTGCTTTCTTTTTTGGTCCATTTGCTTGTAGGATTGTTTTCCATCCTTTAACTTTGAGCCTATTTTTATCTTTTGTAGCTAAATGTGTTTCCTGGAGACAGCAAAAGGTTGGGTTTTGTTTCTTAATCCAGGCTGCAACTCTGTGTCTTTTTATTGAAGAGTTTAGTCCATTTACATTTAGAGTTAATATTGATATGTTAACATCTGTATTTGTCATTGTGTTTGTCTTTCCTTTGATTTTATTTATTTATTCTTTTAATAACTTTTTTTTTTTTTTGGCCTTCTTTCATTGTTATTCGTCCCTCTGAGGTTCTGGCTTTAGGACTCCTTGTAGTATTTTTTGGAGTGGGGGTTTAGTTGCAATGAAATTCCGGAGTTTCTGTTTGTCTGGGAAGGTCCATATTCTTTCTTCAAAGAGGAAGGAGAGCTTTGCGGGATAGAGTATTCGTGGTTGGCATCTGTTTTCTTGGAGTCTGTTGACTATGTCCCTCCACTCTCTCCTTGCCCGTAGTGTTTCTTCGGAGAAGTCTGATGTCAGCCTGATTGGTTTTCCTTTGAATGTTATCTGTTTCTTCCCTCTTGCCAGCTTCATTATTTTTTCCTTGTCCTGGATTCTTGGGAGCTTTACTATTATGTGTCTTGCTGTATTTTTCCTTTCGTCATGGAAGTTTGGTGTTCTTGCTTCTTGTATATCAATTTTCAGCTCCTTCTTCACATTTGGGAAGTTCTCTTCAATTATCTCTTTGAATATTTTCTCTGTTCCTACTTCTCTCTCCTCTCCTTCTGGTATTCCTATAACTCTTATATTTCCTTTCCTCATGAAGTCAGATAGTTCCCGAAGTCTTTCTTCGTTCTTTTTCCTTCGTACTTCTCTTTCCTTTTCTGTTTTGGTTCTTTTTATTTCTGTGTCTTCAAGATTACTTATTCGTTCTTCCATTTCATCTATTCTGCTTTCATTGCTTTTCCCAGAATTCTTTAGTTCTTCCATTAATTCTTTGATCTCCTGCATTTCTTTTACTTCCCTCTTTAGGGACTCAATTTCTTTCTTCTGACCATTGTTTTCCCTCTCTAGGGACTCAATTGCATTCTTCTGATCGTTGATTATTTTTCCCTTATCATTGTTTTCCTTTATGACTTCTGTCAGTTTTTTAATCACGGCAATTTTAAATTCTCTTTCTGGAAGGCTCAGAAATTCTTCCAAGTTATTGTCTTTGCAATCTGGGGCTGGCTTTCTTTTTGTGGTGTGCTTTTTCTCTGGAGAGTTGCTAGGTTGCGTGTGGTTCTTCTCCTCCCTACTGTCTGTTTTCTAATTTGCCGTATGCGTTGGGACACTGTGTTGTTGGGACTGGCCGGCATCTTGGGTGGGCTTCTCTGCTCCCCTCTGGTTCCTCCAGGAGTCATCTGTCAGTTTCAAGCAGTCTTTACTGGAGAAAGGTCCCTGTTCTAAAATGCCGATGTAGGGACACACTCCCCTGTGCGCCTGGTCTGCCCCGGCGGTGGGTTCCTGCTCCCCCTCTGGGCTTGGACTGCAGGCCAGAGGGGGTCTGGCGTGGGCGAACTTCCCCCGCTCACCTCTGGCTCCTGAGGAAGCCTTCTGCAGGTAGTCTTTACTGAAGAAATGTCCCTGTTCTAAAATGGTGATGTGGGACACACTCCCTGCGCGTCTGGTCTCAGGCACACTCTTCTGCGCGCCTAGTCTGCCCCGGCTGTGGGTGCTCGCTCTCCCTGTGGGCTCAGACTACTTGTTCGGAAGGGGCCCGGTGTGGGCTAACTCCCCAGCTGGCCACTAGCTCCTTCAGGAGCCTCTGCTGGCTTCAAGTCGCTAGGTGGCGCCAGAGATCTCTCCTAGAGCCCTTGGGGAGCTGATTTTCTACCCCGTGGGACAGGGAGCAGAGCGGGGATGGTAGGGTACACCTCAACGGCTTTGGGGTGCTGTGTCTGCCTTGTGCCCCACCGTCGTGGGGAACCCTCGCCCCTAATTTCGTGCCCCGGGCCTCAGTTCCAAAGCCCTCAGTTCCAGGACACGGGCTGTAGCCCAGATCAGTGGCGCGGGAATGGCGCCTTTTGAATCCCACTCCCCTGCCTGGGCGCCTTGTTCCTGCTCACTCAGGGAGGGCCTCCGCTGTCTCCCCGCAAGCCTAGGTCGCAGGCACGGGGACCTGGGCAGCTATGATCCGGTCTGGATCCGCGCCACTTTCTGCGCAAGCTTACCGGGCGGCCGGGGCTGTGTGCTGGTGCTGGTCTCCTCCTGGGGGGCGGGGCTCTCTTTAATGGCGCCTGGAGCTCACCTCCGCAGCGGATCCTGCAGGGTTCTCCACAGCTCCCGTTCATAGGGTGTGGTGGCTGCAATAGTTCCTTTCCACTCACAGACCTGCTTGCTGCGTCCTTTGTTCTTGTTGGCTGTTTTGCTTTGTTGTTTTCCTCCTCTCTGCCGGTCGGAGAGTGCCACCTCCGTGGGTGGGGGAGGGGAGCAGAGTTCTGCGCTTCCCTCCCTTCTAGTCCTCTTTTATGGCAACTTTCTTCTTTGGGCAGTTTGCTGGAGTCGTCCGTTTATCTTCAGTGTCCCAGTTCTCACTGGGACCTGCTGCTTTTCCTCCCTATTAACTTTTTTTAATGGGAGATCTTACTTGCAGCGTCTCCTCGCCGCCATGTTGCTCCGCCCTCCTTGAAACTGCATTTTCACACCACAGTTTTAAAGTACACCCAAGTACACCATACTGACAGTCCTATAATTATTTCCTTGGCTTTTTAAATACCTGAATGCTAGGGAAGATCTGCCTACTAAGGTCGACGCATTTAATTTATATGCTCTTACAGTCTCCTTTGATTGTTAATATAATTAATATGAAAGGTTGTTTGTGTGTGTATGTATGTATATATACACATATGTGTATATTATATACATATAGATATATATATTTTGAACACATGGCTTTCTGGTGAGAGTTTTCATTCATCTTTCTGAACACCTCTGGTTGGTTTAAGCCAATCAGTGTATGGCATTTCCCTGACAGCTGTAATCAATCTAGGGTTGCACAAAAAGCAAAATAGTCTCAATCTAGCTGAATAAAAATATTTATAGTGCATATTAACAAGGAGAACTTGGTAGAAACACAAATTTCCAAACTCAATCCTCAGACCTAATCTGATACTTAATTTATATCATCTTGGCTAGGCCATGGGAACCCAGATATTTGATCAATTATCAGTCCAGATGTGGATGTGAATGCATGTTTAAAAGATGTGATTAGCATCAACTAAGTAAACTTTGATTAAAACTTCCAAAATAGTCAGAAGGAGAAAGCAAAATAGCAGATGGTTTCACTTATATGTAGGATATATAGAAGTCAAACAAAGGATAGGGAAGACAAAACTTGCAAGCTAACCATAGGTCTGAGGCATATAGCAGGGGAGGAGGAAAAACAGGGGCGAGGGGTCAAAACAGGGGCGAGAAGAGCACAAGGGACTGTGGTGACTGTCCACAGATGATGTGGTGGTGGGAGAATTATGGGGACTACACCTGAGGGGAGAAATCAAGTACTGTCCAAAATTAACAATGATGTAAGAAAATAAATATATTTAAAAAGGATTTCTGCAATATGGGTGAGCCTCATCTAGTCAGTTGGACATCTTGAAAAAAAGACTGAGGTGCCCTGAGGAAGAAGAAATACTGCATCAAGATTGCCCCTGCACTTGAGCTGTCACACGAATTCTTCCCTGGGTCTCCAAACTGCCCTACAGACCTCACATTTGCTAGCCCTTAAAATTATCACATAAAACAATTCCTTAAAATAATCTTTGTCTTGACATGTGTGTATAAATGCATATGACCGTGTATATGTAAATGTATGTATATATTTTATGTATATATATATGTAAACATAGAAATAATTATTTTAAAGTTTTAAGGAATACATAGGTACACACACAGTCTCACACACTGAACAGATGCATTAACACGCACATTATATTGGTCTGTGTCTCTGGAAAAACATGATTAATACAACCACAAAAGTGGTGGTGAAGTCCAGAAACATACTTTAACAAGACTTTCAGGTAATTCTGATGCACCTTAAGTTTCAACTCTACTGTACTAGCTTATCTCTTTTCTATCTCATTGACAATTCAAAGGGGACGTTTGAAATTAAACCATGGTGGGTTTGCATCGTATCTATTTAGCTAAGATGAAACCGTGTATCCCAGAATTCCATTTCCTGCATATTTCCAGGTCAGTTTGGGCCACAACTGTGATGAGATTTGGAAGGTGGAAGTAGAGCAGCAACTTTGCATGATCTCAAGTTTGGAACAAGTGAAGCGCATCATTGCAGCTCAGCACATTGTCACTTATCTCCTGGCTCACCTGCTTGGTGTGGGCAGGAGCCAGGCCCATAGAAATTGCATTTCTCTGGGGGCTCTTTCTGATTTTCAACAGCCACACTATGAAGAAGGGAGCTGGCTTTTTCTACAGATAACTCTCATCACTGAAACTGGAGACATGGAGGTGCTGAGAAACTGAAGTGGGTTGCAGTTAGTACTCATGGCTTTCTGCTCATCCACTTAGCTACAAGTTTGTCCTTGTTCCTTCCACTTCACAGCCTTCTTCCTTTTGCACATGCAAATAGGACAGCTTCAACAAGACTGTTTAACCAGCTCCCACAATGTGTAAAGTCAAATTCCTATACTAAATTGTTTGCTATATCTCTCTAGAAGTTCTGCTTCTCTGATCAGAGAAGATTTGATCAAATCTGACAGATACATAAACAGAATCCGTTACCATTGTACAGGATATTTCATGAAAATAAGGTCAGAAATACAAGGAGAATATTTAATCTTTTTACTTCTAATAAATCTATTTCTTACATTTCCCAAGCTAATCTATATACTACATAAATATGCATATATATATCATATACACTGCATATACTATACATAAAATGCATATGTAGTATATATGTTCTATCCTCATTCATTCACAGTATGGTAAGTTTTGTCTTGATTAGAGTATCCCTCCTGCCCATTTCTTTATGTTCAGATTTTTTTCTTTTATCCCAGTACTTTTCTTTCACCAAGTATTAGGTCATTGCACCATGTCCTAGGATTTTCAGAGGCTGAATAACTCTTTCCTTTCATTATGTTGTTTGGGTAAGTGAAGGTATAGAAACTTCTGGTCTCCTCAGAGTACCTTCTTTCCTAAATTATATCAATTATGCAAAATTTCTTCTCTCTTATTGTCATAAATCCTTCTGTCTTATTGTCATAAATCCTTTGTTGTCTTTTTTCTCATTTATCCTATACTCCTATTTGTGTGAACACATTACATGGCAACAACAAAGAAGACCCCAAATACCAAGGGATTCAACATAAATTATTTACATTTGGCTTATACCACCTTCAGAAACCATTTTCAATGACCTTGATTTTTAAATGTCAGTGGAACTTTTGCATTTCACCTAAAATTGAGACATTTTGAATTTTGATTTTTAATATACTATCTGACAACCTAAGATGATTCCTCTGATTTTTTTTTTTTATATATTGTCTTTAAAAGTGCCTACAATGGGGCCTCCCCTGGTGGCGCAGTGGTTGAGTGCTGGGCTGTGAAGCTGTCTGCAGCCGCTGCAGTGCTGGTTTGATCCCGGCCACCAGCGAGGGTCCCACATGGCGCACAGACCTCTCCCGCTGCGCCCACTGCTCCCCTCAGCAGCGTAATTCGTCAGTCTGCCTGTTCTGTTCCCTACTCTGTCTCTGGTGAATCCTCTCACCCTCCTGCGCTTCTGACTGTACTCAGCGCTTGTATAAATAAATAAATAAATCTTTAAAAAAAATAAAAAAATAAAAGTGCCTACAAAGGGGCCTAGCCTGGTGGCGCAGCAGCTGAGCACTGGGCTGCGAAGCTGCCCGCAGCCTCTACAGCGCCCGTTCCATCCCCGGCCCCCTGAGAGGGTCCCACATGGCGCGACAGACTTCTCCTGCCATCCCCGCTGCTCCCCTTAGCAGTGCATTTCATCAGTCTGCCTGTTCTGTTCCCCACTCTGGCTCTGGTGAATTCTCTCACCCTCCCGCACTTCTAACTGTACCCAGTGCTTGTATAAATAAATAGAAAAATCTTAAAAAAAAAAAAAAGTGCCTACAATGTACTTTTGACAATTAGAAATTACTATAGCAAAAGGAGGTTTGCCTAGTCAACATGAACAAGGCAAACAGGTAAATTCATTTATAATATTTGGTCATAATCAGTTGTCTATAAATTAGCTGCCTGGAACAACTTTTCCATCATTGCCATAAGCTCTATTTTCTTATTTTTGCAAACACTTTTTGGCAGTATTGGTATATGATTTTTTTCTATTAAATTCTGTTTTGAAAGACTATTAAACTATAAATTATAATATAGCATACTCTAGTATGCTATAGTACAAGAAATTAGTTCTTCACCAAATATTATGTTAATCTACTTCAGTTATTCAAGCAGTCATTAAGCTACTTAAATGTGAACCATCCAGCTTTTAATACTTAATGTAATCAGATCATATCACTTGTTTGATAATAACACAATCATGACTTTAATTTGAAATATTATGATAGGATAGGAAAAGAGAGATTTAAGAAAAAATTATTCATCCTAAATAATGAGAAGTAGATATTTCAGTTGTTAATGATCCAACCACAAAACTTGAAGAAAAATTAGACTCTGAGATGTTCAGAATAACCTTGACAAATATCAGATTTGACATTGACTCAGAGACCTGAATTTGAATTTTTAATTTCTTGATAATGATATCTTATTTTTTAAAAATCAGTGTAATTGCCTTACAATTAGCTCAAATCTAGAAACCCATAAAATCTTCATCCATCCAAACTTTACCACATTTGTCATTTTCATAGTAGTCATACATCTTATATTAGATACATAGAAAAATATATACACAGTAATACTGTTAAGAGAATGCTTTCAACCATTGTAATTCCTTTCTTTGTGTGACTTGATTCTAAAACCCCAACACACTATCTTGCAGAATCCTAATTTGTGAGCTCACATGAATTAATTATAGATTCTGATAAGTTTACTTTTATATCTCCATAAAGTCCACCCATCTTATTTCATAAGACTTACTTTTTTACACTGTACATAGCCATACAGAAATGAATATATGCAGAAAACCATCTTTAAATCCCCAATCAAATAAGGAGGAAAGAAATGGTGTATCAAGGTCTGGGACTGTCATTATACAGAGCTTAATAACTCCAAGGACATATGCCTTTCGACAAACACTAATTACTATGGATAAGAAAAGGCTTATGTGGACTAATTGCTTAAACAAACAACAGTTCTGTACTCTCACAATAGAAATTTTAAATTAGTGAAGAAGACTTTGCACCAAACATTTTTCTATTTATACTTACAATGGAATGTGCTAATCTGTTTTATAAAACATGGGCTTACTGAGACCTATACTATTTCTATATTATTACCTATGGGTTTGGAATTCAGAACAACAGAGGAAATAATTACCTTATACAACAAGACTTGAAATAAAACTTTCCTTTTTGTCTTGGAGTTTCAACTAATTCATCAAATCTGAGGACAATCAATGACAGTGATCCTCAACTTCTAAAGAAGCAATAGATATACTCTTAAAAGACTTGTAAGGGTAGTCAATCTGCTCCATCAACTCTTTCTTTGATTCAATATAAAAACAGAGATTCACTGAGGGCACTTTCTTTGAGGGGCTTGGTAACATTTATGACTGCTGACTTTTCTTCTTACCTTCCCAAGTAAGTCACAGATAGAACACATAGTTCTAAAGAAGGCAGATTGGAAACTTATGGCCCAGCAGGATATTTGTAGAGAAATTTGTCAGCTTGCCCTTTGCTGCCACAGGAGCAGAGTGAAAAGATGTTTTGGAAAGAGCTTTTAAAATGTCCTCTGGAATTTATGGAGCATTGAGACCAATGCTGATGTGTTCTTCCCTCCTAGAGAATCTTAAAGCAAGAGGCAGGCTGGAGCATCCCGCAGTGACAAGATATACAGAAAGGAAGAGAGTGGGAGCAGCATTTGAAAGGACAAGGGTAATAGTTTTTCCCTTCTCCAAAGTTTATAGACTCTGCAAGTATTGAACGTATCCCCTTGAACAAGTCAACCTGGTGGGTAAGGCCACCCCTTATTATGTTCTTCACTGGGGAGCAGCTGAGAGAGAAATAGAGGAAATTAGCCATACACTGCAATATTCTCATCAAAAAATGAATGGTGCAACAGGGAAAGGAGTCTAAGAGTACCTAAAACATAATAAATAGTATACATGGACCAGCATTTTAGTTGTGCTGCAAAGAGGGAAGGGAAGTTATAATTGTTATAAGACCAGCTATGAATCTTCTGATCATTTCTTTCCTTGACCCTGACCCTGACCATGACCATTAGCAGGATAGGACCCAAAAAGAATGATAGATGAGAAAGATTAGGGAAACATCATCAAGAATAATCAAATCTGCCCCAGCCCCCTATCCCCATCACTGTCCCCCCACCTCATGCCAAGCCTGATCTCTGGCATGAAGAAAGAAGAAATCCAATTGAACTACATCTGACAAAGTTGACCCAGGTGCTCTGGAACTAGAATGAGAGGTAAAAGTAATCAGACAATCTGTGTTGTGTGCCTGAACTGCCACCAACTAGGATGGAAGAAGTGTCTTGCACCTGTACTAGTGATGGGGGGTGGGGATGGGAAGGTGTTGCTTTTTCCCTACTGCATTCAACTGATGTAGTAAATCAATGACACTGAAGTATACTGAAGTGTAACAAAAGTTCAATGGTGCTTGAGAAAAATTCCATTTCAAAAATGACTTGCTTTTCACCCACTGGAAGTCTCTAGAAATATACAAGAGATTTTGAGCATTTAAGTGATGTGTAATGTGAATACATACACATCTTTTGACAATGAATAAAAAATTGTGTAAGAAAATAGTGGTTTGATTATGGAAGGGACTCTGTCATTTTCTCACTCCCCAATCATTTGTGTCTTCTTTGCCATGCAATATTGGGCTGCATTTTGAAGAAATCATCAACTTGAAGAAATCATCACACTTTCTGTAATTGTGACTCACAATAAATGTAATATCCCTGAGAAGACAGATAATTACATTGAATTGGAAGAGGAAGGCAACAACGAAGTCTGAGGAGCCCAGCATTGATCTTGAACTTCTTGATAAAAAGTAAAATTGTAAATCAAGTGTTTTGATAGATAGAAAAGAAAATATGAGGTTCTCAGACTATCAGTCTACAGGCTCATGAAAGATAACATTCATTCATTCTTTCATTAAAAAAGAAGTGTTCAAATACTACATTGTACCATTGTGGAAAGGAAAGAGCACTTACAATATTGAGGGGGAAAACATAGCATAGATAGGAAAACAGCCACCAACAACACATAAATGGGCATACACACACACACTTGCACACACACGCACTTTAAGAGAGAATTTTTAAAAGAGAAGTGTAATTTTATGGTCCAGATTAACTAGGGTGATGAGTGACTGCAATGCAGAGAGGATAGTCTTTAAATGGAATCATGAATGATGACTTGAAGTTACCCAGGCAAAAGGGAGTGGGTAAATCACTGAGATATTTGAAGGTGAGACAAGAGCATATTTAAAAATATAGACTTAGGAAGAAATGGAAAATGGCAATAGTCACTCAGCTTAATTGACATATGAGGTATGTTGTAAGCAGGAATAGCAAGTGTAAATGGAAAGAAAGATCAAGAAGCAAGATTTTTTTAAACTCTCAGGGCATGTTTTGAGATAGAGAGAGGAAAAGTAAGTGGAGCTCAAAGAATCCTACACTTCAAGCAGAAAACTCTATTTTCATGCTTTACATATGTGTTACCTTCCACATTAGGTTTTAGTTGAAGTATTCTGCAGCCTGAAAAAAAAAAAATCAGGATTCGGGCCTCCCTGGTGGTGTAGCGGGTTGAGCACAGTGCTGTGAAACTGTCAGCAGCCTCTACAACATGGGTTCGATTTCCAGATGGCCAGGGAGCTACCCACATGGTGTGGCAGACCTCTCCCATCTTGCCAGCTGCTCCCCTCAGCAGCTTATTTCCATCAATCCACCTGTTCTTTCCCCCACTCTGTCTCTGGTGAATCCTCTCACCCCCTCACATCTCTGGCCTGTACCCCAGCTCTTGTATAAATAAATATTCAAAAAAAATCAGGATCCATGGATCTTGCAAAACAACAGAGAGCATATGAACTGATAAAAAGCACCAGCAATTAGAAAAATACCAAAGGAGAAGACAGAATGTTAGGTCACAGTCTGAAGGACTTTGAATATTGCTGATCTTTCTTAAAACTTCTCAACCATCAATTCTTTGATTTGTTTCCTATTCTCTTATCTCAAATCACATCTCGAAATCCTTTTCCCTGACAAGATTTCTCAAACACACACCTTAAATGTTCACCCATAAATTAATGCATTCCTTCTTCTAGAAAATGCAAAAATTAGTCAGACTGCCTGTACAGGGAATGAACAAATATGGAATCAAGATAAGCTACAATAGGATATGCCAATTGCTATGTCTATTACATGAATAAACAGCTTTGAGACCCAGAGGTTGAAAACAACTGACTTCGAAGAAAAGACGAGGTCTCTGGCTTAAGTGACACATATTCATATCTCATCTTTGTCGTTTTCTAGCTCTGTACGCTTGCTTTTATTCAATTCCTATCTCCACCTACACCTCACTTTTTCTACTATACAATAATGGTAGAAACGATTGCCCTAAGGCATCACAGAGAACACGAAGGATGTAACATGTTCAACAGTGTGCCTGCCAGAGGTAAAAAAAACTGGATAAGTAATAGTGATGGTCATCATAATGGCGAAGAGAGCAGGGAAAATGGAAGAACAAAGGAAGGTTTCAAAGAGAAGACAAAGTTTAAGCCACGCGTTCATCAATAAATAGCAGTTCACCCATTGAGTGATACGGGGAAGAGTTCCAGACAGAAGGATTGCGCTGCTCCACTTGCTGTCTCTTGAGGCTACTCTCCCCATGCTTACTCTGAGAAATGACATCTATCACTATTCTCAATGAGGTTATTGCCTCCTAAAGTTACAAGATTTTATTTCTTTTGCCTTCCCTTTCTATTGGACCTCAGGATTTTGACATCCTAGAACCACCACAGCCTCACTCACTTTAAAAGTAAACTTTTATTCTCACTCTCTTCCTATATTGTTTTGTGGAAGACAGAAATTTTGGAATCACCACAGACTTCTCATCCCTTTGTCTCTCTGCCTTCTCCATTTAAATCAGTTGACTAAATTCAGTTGATTCTATATCAAATTTATCTCCCAAATCTGACTACACCTCTCTAATTTCATTCATCATTTCTTTTTCTAAATTCATGTTTATGTATGTATATATATTTTATACATCATTGTTCATTTCTGTACAATATTTGCCTTCTCTCAAGTGCAGTCCCTGTAAAATTCCCATCACCAATTCACCCGTGAACAGTCACCATAGTCCCTTGTGCTTTTCTCTCTCATTCTGACCCTCCTACCCCTCCCCTGCAGAATGTCTCTGATTTATAGTTGTCTGTTTATTTTTGTTTTGTTATGTTTTTTATTATTATTATATTCCCTAATGCCTTATTTGAAATAAGTCAGAAGGAAAAAGAAAAAAATATTGGGTGGTTTCACTTATAGGAGGAATATAGGGGAATCATTCATCATTTCTTGTTTGAACTTCGAGTCCCAGTAATTCCCTAAATCCAGACTTTCCTTTATTCAGCAATTGGCCAGTTATGTTTATTAATTCACTCTACAAAGATTAATTGGGCAACAAAAAGATGCCAGATATTGTTCCATGTGTTAGAAAATCAATAACGAATCCACGTGAGATCCTGAGGTGTTTCTTTATGTTGTCACTGCATAATCTTTACAAAATGAATCATACCAACTCTGTTAAAATCCTCAATCAACTGTGCGTTGCCTCAGACTAGGAATCAGTAAAATTCCTTAGCATAACATGGAAATGTCTTCCCATTGAGGAGCCAGTCTATTTTAAAGACATCTTTTCTCAAAGTTCATGCATTTCCAATGAATGAAATTACACCAAACATTTCTCCATCCTTTAAGTTTTCCATGCATTTTGGGTCTTTACACTTGTTTTTTTCTTCTAGTTTTCCCTCTGTCTAGTGGAAGGACCAACTTTTAATAGCCAGTTTAATATCTTCTCTATGAAAATGAAAATGAACAAGAAATAAGTTCTACTGTGTCTTCTTGGTTCTTTAGTACCATCAGTAATCATTGAATGTTCTAGATTTTATTTTCTGACTGTTAAGCTTTATACTTTTTATTACCAAGTGAAAACAAGTCTCTATATCTCTCCAGAAAACTTCTCCTTTTGATTTTCACCATGTCCTGTGTATATTAAAACACTACAGGCCTGTATAACAAAATTAAAACATAGAATGACATTTGGGAAGATTTTTAGAACATAAAGAACTTTATTTTCATCTTTCTCCAACATGCAATTTTGGAAACAGAAATTAATCTCATATGTACAACCAGCTCAAATCTTAATTATAGGTTTGAAGGAGAAAGAAAGAGAGAGAAAGAAAGAGAGAGAGAGAGAGACCTTGAATGTAGAGAACTTTCTGAATTGTAAGTTACTCAATTTCAAGAAAGGGATGTCACTAATCATTGTTTCTCCCACAGTGTATTGAGTAGCAGGTACTCAGCAAATACTTCTTGAATAGCTAAATAACTGTACTGTAAGAATGAATGATAAATGGTAGTTCTCCAGTTAGTTGAATCTCATAGTGACATAAGATTAAAGTCTAAAAATAGGAGTAGCAGTATTCACATAAATGCATATTTTTAAATTTTAACTTGAAGGTTTTCTTGGATAATGTAGATTAATAGATAAAGTTGACAAGAGGTACTGCAACAGACACTATCAAGAATATTAGATTAAATTCATATTGACCAGTATTATTTTATTTCTAAACAGGATGAAATTATGCTGCTTAGATAGTACTGGCATAAGGAGATACATACCAGCAGCAGGGAAATAATATTTAGATACATATATGTGTAGATCTCCATGAGATAAATGTATACATTTAAATATAATAAAAATAAGTTATAGAATAATGATGTGAAAGAACTTTCTACCTCTATTATTAAGTCTGGAAGCATTTTTATAACACTAGTCAAAGTTGGCCACAATCCATATTTTTGTGCACTGGCAAACTATTATTAATGCCTGTTCCCTTTAACACTATGAAATTATAGTGAAGCCCACAGAGCAACAGGCCACTGCTTATTATCCTCCAATTAATTGGTTGGCAAGAACAGAGTAGAACACTGGAAAGAATATGGTTGGAGTTAGTTGGACCTGAGTTAAAATTCTAGATCTAGACTAAGTTTCTTGGGACAAAGTAAAAGCCTCATTCCCTCATTTCATCCACAGATTTAGAGTAACTCTTACTCACCCTCTAGGTCCAACTACCTCCACCTCCCCAAAGCCATAGTTGTTCCAAAATAGATCTCTCCCATATCTCCCAATCCTCTATATCCTTTCACCTTAACTTACTTCCCCATTTGTAAAAGTTAGCTGGATAGGTTGAGGGGCACCTCAGGACCCCCAAACCAACCTGCTATGTAAATAGGTTCTGCCACTAACTGCATTAAAATAAAACATAGCACACTAGACCTTTAATGGAAAGTAACTCTAATATAATTAGTGTGCTATAAATTAGTCTCCACACAAAGCACCCAAAGTTACCCATCTCCTCGTGGGTAAATACCCAACCAAACAGGGTTGGCCGAAAGCGCTGAGGCCTAAAAGCTTCCCACAAGTATAAAGCACCTTCTGGTGGGGACTTACAGGAAAGGGACAGAAGGGCCAGAAAAGTCTGGAGGGAAAAGAGCAAAACCAAAATCAAGAGAAAGGCTGCCATTGTCAGCTTTCCTGTGGGTCTCTCACCCATGTCTGTTTCAAGTGTCTCCTTCCTTGTCCCCAAGTCCCTGGTACAAGACCAAGGCTGAGAAGCAAGCATGGCTTCCTCACTCGTCTCTCTGCTCCATTTGCCCCCTCCAGGTCTCCTTTTTGAACTTCTCCCTTCTTTCTCCCAGTTTCCTCTAGCTTCTCCTCCCTGCTCAGCTCCACCCTTTCTTGAGTGGGTCAAGGAACCTGGAACCTCCCATTTCCCGGGGGTGGGGAGGACTTGTTACAAAAGGTCCTACTTGTTAACCAGTTTTTCAGGCAAAAGTCTTGTGTACTTTTGTATCTTTTTGTTCAAACACCACATCTTATTTATCAAGAATTGTTACCACTGCTAGTTTTGAAATAAATCCAAAAACCTATCACTTCTCAGAACCTCCAGCAGTACCACTATAGTCCAAACTTCCATCACTGCCTGGACACTGTAACACCTCCTGTCTAAGATGCCAGTTTGCACTTCTGCCATCCTGAATCTTAGTCCTTCTATGATAGTTAGAGCCCTCATTCAAAGTATAAATCAGATTATGTTACATGTTCACAAAGTCCTCCAAAAGTTTTTATCTCAATTGGCAAAAAAAAAAATAGACTTATCATGGCACTTGACAATCCTCAAATATAAATTCCTAAGGTTTTCTCCTCACTCTACTTCACTAGCCTTCTTGCTGTAACCTGAACAATGTCAAGCACACCCTGACCTCAGGGTCTTTGTTTTAACTGTCCCTTCAGGTCTCTACTCACATCTCCATGAGGTTTGTTTCCTCTTCTCATCTCCAGATTACCCCCTCAGCCTCCTTGATGTCCATGCCATGCAGTTCACACTGGGAAGTCCTTCTTATTCCTACTTAACATTATCCATATATGTATTTATTTATCTCCCCTAATGGACAAAAATTTCCATGACAGTGGTACTTATGTCTCTTGTGTACTATCCCCAGGCAAATCATAGTGCCTTATACATAGTAGGTAACTTGTAAATGTTTCTTAAATGAATAATGTGTCCTCTGAATGTTCCTTCATAACCCCTCCAGAGATGCATTTTGGTGTTCTTAGTGGTTGAGTCCATTGTAACTAGCACATATTTTCCCCCAGTTCTTAGGATACACATGTTCACTTTTTAATATCCATCACCAGGTTATGCTCTTCAGGGTTAGAGGACCATGGCTGTCTTGTTCACCATTGTATGTCCCGTGTTGACATCAAAATCGAGTGTGTGATAAATACTCAATAAATATTGACTAAAACAGTGGTTGGTCATAATGTTCAGGATCCATTCAGTACTAAATAAATGAGAACTATAATAATAATAATACATTCTCATTCCATGCAACTTGAAACTTACCTAAACTAGTGTCTTCATAAACCAGTCCTAAGGAGAGGGAAGAGCTGATTAAGAAGTAAATATAGGTATGAAAAACAAGTCATTTGTCATTTCTATTTTAATTTTAGAAGACACAATCAACTTAATTTAGATTTATCATCCACAGGGTAGTCTTTCTGAGACAAGAAAGATGCCTGCAGTTTATTAAGAGCATCCTGAAATTATTTTTCCAACCAAGATTAAAAAGTAGGTATTAGCAGCACTGTGTTTTTTTTTTTTTTTCTCTTCTCTATACCACTGGGCACTAAAAAGAGTCATACATTTAGTCTAGGGCTGTTGCAATACACCTACATGCTACAAAAGGCTGAACTTAAGCATATGTTTATAGAACGCTCTTACTAAATAGAAAAAAGAGAGAGAGTAAATTATCTTGTGACTGAAAAGAGGTTGCTAACCCATCAGGAAAGCTGTCAAGAGATTACACCATTATTTTGTAGAGTACAGACAGGAGATGATTTTAATACCTAGAAAGAGTCAAGTCAAATGACTGTCAAAGCTATGAAGACAATCTGAACTGTGAGTGCCTCCAACACTGTATCATTTTGAATTGCTGTTTGGGGTATTCATTGAAAACAGCAAAGCGTTCTTTAGAAAGCTATCTGGGTTTCAAATTAGAGTACACAGACTTCCATTCTCTATGGAAGTTGTTAATAATCTAAATTATTAAAATTATGGATTTTTGTATTAGTCTGAGCCCTCGAAAAAGGCAAGTATTCATTAGCAACATTCAGGAATAATAAACGTTATAGCAGTCTGTTATAGCATTTGACTTTATATCAACAAACCCTTTAAAGAACAAAATCATTTAAACCCAAACCAAGGTACAGACATTATTTTGTGGTTGTGACAACACAATGAACAGGTTGACTACAGCTTGCAATAAATACCTTACTTTCCTATGTGAAAACCAGCAGAAAGCTTTCCTTCTGACCTCAAATTTTAATGAATCTGTAGTCACTATTTACCTTTAATCATTCACGAAATCTCCAGGAAAGAGTGGTTTTCATTTCGAACATGTTGAAACACACTCCAACACTGCCAAAAAAAATATTTCTTCTTCCTCCCTCCTTCTATCCCTCTCCCCCTTTCTCCCTTTCTGCCAGATTATAAATCCTATGAGTCTAAGTGAGTTGAAACCAGGTCTTAATTTCATAGAATTTCTCTAGATCTTCTGATCTTTGACATTTCAACTCCACACATGATTCTACACTGCTTTAAATAACATGTTACAAATCTTTGGAACCTGGAGCATATTTCAGCAGTTGATAAAGCATTACTCCCTGTAAATTAACACTTGCCAAATGAAGCATTAGATACATCACAGGGCAATAGAAATTCTATGGAGGGCCTCTCTGGTAGTGCAGGGGTTAAAGTCAGCACAACCAAGTTATGGGCAGCCACTGCAGTGTAAGTTCTATCCTAGCCAGGAAGCTGTAAGTTTGATCCCAGCCAGGAAGCTGACCCACATACGGCCTAGCAGACCTCTAACGTCTTGCCAGCTGCTCCCCTCAGCAGTATTTCAGTAGATCTGTATTTCAGTAGATCTGCCTGTTCTGGTTTCCACCCCATCTCTGGTGACTCCTCTTACCCCAACCCCTGCAACTCTGGCCTACACCCCAGTTCTTGTATGCATGAATAAAAATAAATCTAAAAAAAAAAGAAATTCTGTGGGAAAGAGAAAATATCCATTAACTCTAACTAATGACCCTGTTTTGTTTTTCTAGCTAATGTCATTTACCCATCCATCCTTGCTTTTCAAAATCTTGCAGTTACCACATAATCACAAAATTAATAACTTCAGATGCCTATCTATTTGATGGTAATGTGACATGATTTCAGAAAGGGCAAGTGTATGTCAACTTTTGTACATGTTTTTATGACACAAATACAAAATATAGTAAGGGACGTTTAAAATCTTGAATATTCAGACCTCCCCTGGTGGCGCAGCAGTTGAGCGCTGGGCTGCGAAGCTGCCTGCAGCCTCTGCAGCACCAGTTCAATCCCCAGCCAACAGCAAGGGTCCCACATGGTGCACAGACCTCTCCTGCTGCACCCGCTGCTCCCCTCAGCAGTGTATTTCGTCAGTCTGCCTGTTCTGTTCCCTGCTCTGGCTCTGGTGAATTATCTCACCCTCGCAAGCTTCTGACTGCACCCAGTGCTTGTATAAACAAACAAACAAACAAACAAACAAATAAATAAATCTTTAAAAAATAAAATGAAATAAAAAATAAAATCTTGAATATTCATCATTTGATTATCAGTAGGTCTTCCATAAAGAAGACATGGAAATCTTAGAAGGCAGCATAAAAGGAATATTTGATGAAATTGTGGTGCACAAACATTTTTTATCTATTTCAACCCCTCAAGGTTTCTTTTGTTTCCTTTCTCAAAGCAATCTGCAATGTTCTAGGAGATGTCCTTTTAAGTGGCAATTTATATTCTAGTGCAGACACTCTAGCTTATAAAAACAAACCAATACACCTAATAAAAAAAAAAAAAGAGGGAAAATGTCCCTTGAATGATACAGCGGTATAGTAATAAAAAGATGGAGGTCAGTATTTGTCAGTGTCATAAAATTTTCCTGTGACTCATGTGAATCAGTATAAAATGTTTGTTTTTATCAGTTTTCTTGTTTGCCTTTTCAGTTCCTGATATTATTAGAAAAACTTTAAGAAAATTCTTGAAAGGCCTAAAAAGAACAAGTAGGTATAACTTCTATATAAAATACACTTACCCCAACTTACTACTTTGAAAAGTTATTCCTCAGCCTGTTCTGAAAGATACTTCCCAAAGTTTTGAATCCTACGTTGATTTCTAGGCATCTCTGTCTCTTTCCGTTGGTTTCTCTCTTTTCTCTCTCTCTTTTTCGCTCTCTCCACCACCCCTCAACATTCCCTCCTCCCTCTTTCTCCTCTCTTATCAATCACTAAAGTACTTGGAAATATGTTAAAATTTTCAGGGAATAGGAAACATTATTAAATAATTTCAGATACCTGACAAGACCAAATATGTTCTCAATTTATACTTTCTATGTTCAGAGGTAAGTTCAGTTCTAAGTTCAAAGCTCTAAACTAGCAGCTGTAGTATCTTTATAGATTCCAAGGGCACGGCTATGAATTTTTTACTTTTAGATGTATTTTTTACTGTTCGTAAAAGTCGGGTCTCATAAATCTGCTAGTTTAAAAAATCTGCAGCTTTTTGAATAGTGGCCTTTGTATTTCGATTTAAACCAAATGGGACCAAACTTATTACTTCTATTCTGAAAGGTCATTTTTCATCAAGATTGTATTAGAAAATAAATCATTTAAAGCCATCCTTTGGCTGGTTCCTTGCATGAATGTCTTAAGAAGAACATGTAATGAGTGTCTCTGGCAAGCAAAGCTGATTTGTTAATCCAAAGTGGTCTAAAGCTGCCACCTTCTGGCACTTAGGTAATATTTCTCTTAAATTCAGTATTCTATGGAAGTAACATGACATAATTAGTACAACCTGTACAGTACTTCCATCAATATCAAAGAGAAGTCTGTTAAGCACAACAAAGGCAAAATGTCAACATCTTGTATTTGTGTGTGTGTGAGCGAGAGAGAGAGAGAGATTATGTGAGGTGTGTGAGTGAAATACTGAAAAACTATTAATAACAAGTTGCAGTGCTGGAGCTCTAGGAACCACGGAAGATACTACTAGATGAGGTAATCACTAGTATTTGAGACAAGGCATTCATATATGCCTTAAAAACCAAATATCCATGTGGGATAGGGGCTTTTTTTTAGAGTTTTTTGGTGTTCTCTCACTTCACCAGAATAAATCACAACTTCATGTTTTAGCATTGTCCTGCTACAAGTCTAGTCAAATTAATCCCTTACTGAGAAACAGATTTTAAAATTAGAAAATAATTAGAAATCAAATCAAAGTATTATTATCTCTAATTAGTAAATATGAAAATTCCTATTATGAAAACATTTAAAAGTATATTTATCATATTTACTATCAAAGTTAAGATGAAGTCTGATTATGTTGACAATTGATGACAGATGATAGATTTTTCTCTTTGAAAGAAACTCTTGAGGTCATTCAGGAAAAAAAGTCTAGGGTCTAAGTAAATGGGTCACCTATGAAAAACCAGAGTCCTATGGATAATGACTTGTTTTCTGAGGTTATTTTCTTTTTAATATAGTCAGAAGAATAAATGTAAAGTTTTACTATTTTTTTCATTTGCCTACCATTCATATAAAGCTTTGTCTCCAAATGAAGGGCATCGGGGCTAGATATTTAGAATAAATAAAATGACTTCAAGAAAAGAAACTGGCAAGTTCTGTGATGCTGAGTAATTAAACAGACCTACAGAGTCCGCTGGAAATATAGAACATAAGCGAAGATTAATGAGGCCTGCAATTGCTGGGTCCCATAGCCTCCAAACAACGTGCAAGGTGCCTCACCTTAGCTTTCTCCACATTGAACAGCTGCCCATTTTCAAGGAGAGCAAAACTGTATTTGTCTTTGCTTTGATTCAGAAATAGGTTGCTAAAATCTAGGACAAAACATTTAGCTTTTAAAAAATTAACCATCTTTCATGGTTGGCATTACACAGTAGCTGGCCTTGCCATCTGCTCTAAATCACAGAGTTCATAAGTAGGTATGTGTGTCCTGAGCTGTTTTTTAGTTTCCTTCCTCATCTAGGTTATCAAGGTCCATAATCTTTTTTATTTTTACATAGAAGAACTGCGTTGTAGGTCAGAGGTGTGGGAAGTGAGGGGATTCACCAGAGACAGAGTGGGGAGCAGAGCAGGCAGATTGACAGAAATACACTGCTAAGAGGAGCAGAGGGTGAAACAGGAGAGGTCTGCTGTGCCATATGTGGGTTAGCTCCCTGGCTGGGGATTGAACCCAGGCCATCACAGTGATAGCGCTAAGACTTAACCACTAGGCCAACAGGGAGGCCCAAGGACAAAAATCTTACACAGAGCCCCATTATTGGGTTCAGCCATCAAAATAGGAAACATAGTATAGCTTCATACCCACCCCCACCCCATCATTTAGTCCTAAAGATAGAGGCACTGTTGGTGGTTAGGGACCTGGTGCACAACAACATATGGATTTCTCAAATTTATTCTTTATCCTTGATTGCTGCTAATGCCACACACTTATCCCAAGAAGATATGGAAATATGGGTGTTGTATTAATTTTAGCTAGCTATAGAGACACAACTCAATCTGACTATATGGGGATAAACACATCATGCATTTAGAAATGGGAAACTCTTATAGAGACCTCTAAAATGTTTCAGTAACTTTTTATATCATACATTTAAATTAGGGTTTTGTATATTCAAATTCAACCTAGAATTCTTGAATTATCTATCTCCTTTCCTTCAATAGTTATTACTCAAACTACTCAAATGCTGCATTGCACAGATGTTTAGTGCAGCCCAATATGCTTACATATTAAAAACACCATATTTCCAATTAATAGGAGACATCACTCTACAAACCACATACAACAAGGAGTAAACTACATTAAGAATGAGTATTGCTTCTTTATAAATAATTTCATATAATTTCAGTGTATGCTGAGTTCTCCCTTCAGAAGACTTCATACATCTACCCCCTACCATTTTCTATAGGTTCTTGAATACTCCTTGACACATGTTTGCATTTGTTTCTCTCTCTTCACCATCTCTATTTTTTTTACATATTTTTACATCATTTTTTTCATTTTTGCACAATGTAGGCATTTTCATCTTGGTTATATTCTCCATACAATTCCCACCTCCCTTATTGTGACCCTAATTCTTCCTCGCCACCCCCCTCCCCCATAGTGTGTTTCTGGTTTATAGTTGCTTGTTGATTTTGATTTTTATTTTACTATAATTAGTCTTTTTCCTGGTCCAACCAATAAGTTTGTATATTTAACGAACCTTTTTTCTGTGCTTTTATTGAAGTTACATTACATTAAAACATGTAAGTTTCAGATAGGCATTGTTAAAAATCAACATGTATAAACTACTTTAAGTTTACCACTAAAAGTTCAATTCTATCCTTCATGAATCTAACAGCAAATGTGAGAGGATATGTTCTACAAAGTAAATGTCCTCCAAATGACAAATGCCTTGAATAATTTGTGGTAATGAACATTGAGAGACTGTTAACAAATGTATTGATTTCATTCCCTCTCTTACAATTATAACCATACAATCAAATTTCTTTTCTTTTCAAGAAAATTTATTTTCATTATTTGAATTTGTGAAAATAGGTAAAAGTGGCTGACATTACTAAATGGTGCTTTCAACCAGTCACTTGAAGTATATATTGTTCATAAGGAGAAACAACAAAAACTGTGTGGGTGTAGGTGTTTTTGAGAGGAGGGGTGTTTAGAGTTATATTTAATTTGGAAAATTTAAAAATGCCTTTGAATAATCACATGATAATTTTAAAAACATAATTAAAATAAAACATTTTAGTCCTTATTTTTTGTTTTCTGCTCTAATATTATTTAGTATGCTATTAAATTTTCCTGTTATTTGTTAAATACCCTCATTCAATTTTTCCATTTAGACACAGACTACACTTTATATTTAAATTAGTAGAAATACTTCAACATGTTTTTGTTGTTATTTGAAGGATTGGTACAAGGAATGATTTTTTGTTTTAGGACTTGTCAACACTTTTTGATTAAGAACTACAGTAGAAGAAAAAAATTTAGCAAGCATTATTAATACATGTAAATATATTTATTTACACATGATATATAATTGGCAATATGTTAATATATTCCTTATAAATCATATACAGAAATGAGCAACCCATAAAATTGGAAATGATGCAATAAATAATTATATACTAATTTTATTGTTAAATGTATCATCTGTTTCAAAGAAGTTGATTGAGTATGGTTGTTTTTTTTTTTAATCAAAATGTTGAATTCTTTGGGATATAACTGATAGATCTGAGTTCAAGAAGAGGTTATTTTAATGCAGGTTTGATAGCTGTCATAAATTGGAAAAGTTATGCAAACTCAAAGAGAAAAAAAAAGTTACCATTCACTGTTTTTACTTATGATACTCATTTTTCAATTTCAGCCACATATCATTCAAAGAACTTTGCTGAAGTTGTCTAATAAATACACATTTTTCTTGTAGCCATCAGTTGTTCTGACAAGCTACTTATAATAACTTTTATGTTTTTTGAGCAGGGTGCACTCAAATGCTATGTAATTACCAGATATATGCCCAGTGGAAATAAACAATGCTGATCCGTGTAGTATTGCCAATATTGTATTTCTTTCATTACATCTTATTTATAAATTTAAAGTATAAGAGCTCATTAAATACCTCAATAGAAGATTCTACCCTACTAGAAAATCAGACCCTGTTCATCAACAAATATTTATGTTCTGTATTCTAAAAGTTTGATAATATAAATTTAACCAAAAATCATTAATGTGTGATAATATTTGGGACAGGACAGTGTCTTTAGATATCTTACATGATTCACAACCCAGTGCAAACACTACAAACTCTGTCTAGATCCTAAAGCTTTATGAGAATAGTTGAGACCTCTTTTAAGTGCATGCTGTCAGTTTCCTTTCAAATGACTTTTTCCTTTTTTATTTTTGCTGATCCAGGAAGTCTAGAGTATACTTTTCTCCTTGTCAATTGCCATAACCTTGCACACCTGTTCTCCCCTGCTAGTCATAGGTACACACTTAGAAGGCATGTTATGTGCAAGTGGAAAGACAACTGAAATTGTCTTCTCGTGGAGGAACTGAAGTGTAGAGGTTCCAGCTCCAGCTTTGAGCACTCTCCACACATCCTGTCTAGTCTCACATTTAAATGATAAACCTAAGCCTGTGACATTTTTTCCTGTGACGACACTATTGTGGGTTGAGAGAGAAAAATTAAGGACGGGGTATCCTTCATACTTTGGGATTTGTTTGATGAAAAATGATTCTTTTCTTTTTTTTTTTTTCAATAATGAACCTACTTGTGCTTAAAGAATAGTTAAAATATCCTATCATTCCCATGAGCTTGGTTACAGGGAAATTTTAATCAAAATTAAAACATCAGTAAGTAGTTTTGAAATCCTAGCCTTGTTTGGTAATTTTGTATGTGTGCTTTTTCCATCACAAATGGTGAAAAGGTCATATCTGATTGAAAAAACCATCAGAGCGAATATCAGATTCAACCACATAATAACAAAAAGATAAAAATGTGCATTCAGCTGACAGCCATGTTTGGTTATTTGATGCTTGTCAGTTCCCAGAAACCTTATCTTTATTTGGAAGTACCTACTAAAAGATTCCTCAATGACTTCCTATCATAACACAAGCATTATTGTGCATTTAATGTGATTTCCTGCTGTCTCTGGAAAAAAATAAAAACGAGTTCAAATCAAGATGTGAAATGATGTGAAAGGCATATCAGAAAGCTAATGCCCAAGCTTTAAAAGCTGTTTTTATTGACCAATCATACACAAAAATGATAATTTTAAGTTAATCTATAAAATAGACATATTAACAGACCTTTATAAAATAACTATGTATTTCAAACAAGAGGAAATAGTTTTTTTGAAGAAAAAACTGAAATCTTGTTTGAATGAGTTCCTCATGCACAGTGGACCAGTTCTCTATCACCCAGAATGTGAATCAGAATTGCATGATAAATTGCTGCTTATTCAATCTATTTCATGCACGCATAAACAGGAACACAACAAACTACTAAAAAAATCTATTGCAAGACTATATTTCCAGGTATCTTGAAAATTATTTCACACAGCATACTAGACATATCAAGCCCCAAAGGGAACAGAAATTGAAAAAAAGAGACAACGGTCCATATAACATATGTTTAAGCCATGCTAAAGTTAAAAAGAGTTAATAAATTCTTTGTTTGGTTCTCAAATAAGCGCTACCAGTACATTCATTGTTGGACTAAGGTTTATTCCTGGTTCTTTACTGCAATCTTTTTGTAATTCAAGTCTCAAGAATACTAGGTGTGGGAGTGCTCCATTTTATCCAGATCATAAATGATATATTTTGGGAAAATACAAAATGTTCAAGTTAATTAAAACGATGAAGTGTAAGTTGATAAGGCACAATGTTTATTTGCTTGTTTCACTGTTGTAATCATATTATGCATATACATTTGTCTCATAGTAATTTAAATAATAAACTAATATTCTGAAAATGCCAACAAAATTCTCTAAGAAAACCTTTATATTCACATTTATATAGAATTTCAATGAATTTTCACATAGTGCCCACTGTTGACCCAGAATTGTGCTAAATCCTAAATGATTTAGCGGGTATCACTTAGTCCCTGATCCAGGGAGTTTTTATCCTACAGTGAGATACTGACAGCTAGACAGGCAATTAAGTGCTATCGTGTTTGTAATAAAGGACAACAGGATTTTTTTATTTTAACCATTCAATTCAATTTAGGTTGGAAATAAGACTGGTTATATATTCTAGTCTAAATGATTCTCAGTAGACTTTATTAAAGGAAATAGAGAAGAGGATGAGAGAAAGCAAGGGTTCCAGATGACGTAAATATTTTGTAATGTATAAAGCATCTGTCACTGAAGATTGGGAAGCTGAAAGCACTTTAGCCTGACTAGAGCATAGGTATTGAGGGGAAAACTTGGTCAAGCACAGACCTTGAACTGATGTTGTCAAATTTGACTTTTATCTTGAGACTAGAGGTGAGTTATTCAACACTGCCCAACAATGGACACTATCAGTATATTATATAAAGAGGAATTTGAAGTTCAAAGATTAGACGTGGTTTTTCAAGGTAATTTAGTGTATCAGTCTCAGCTCTGGAGGAAGGAGATGGCACACTCAAGCAAGGTAGTGGAGGAGAGTTGAATAAAAGGAAGTATTTGTATGATGAGTTCAAGACCCGGGAAATCAACAAGGCGGTGGTCTAAATAAGTGCTTACTATACCTAGGCATAAATGGCCATGGGGACAAAGAATTACCAAATCCTGAGAAAAGATGTATGGAGAGGATCATGCATCATTCAGTAAAGAGAAGTCCCTTACCAACTGGGACCAGCAGAAAGGAAACCAGAAGGAAATCTTTTGCCCCACTCTGCATTGATTTAACCCAGCTGGAAACCAGATGGATGCAATGTTAGGGATTAAAACATGATGAAGAAAGACAGAAAGAAGACAGAAAAAGGCAAGACAAGCAGGAAATCAAGAGCACAGCATAAACTTATGTCTGGTCTTTGTCTCTAATTCTAAAATCATAAGACATGGTTTTAAAAAAATAAATTATCAAACAAAAATTACTTTCATAGACCTTTTTTTTTCAGTATTCAGAAAAGTTTTTCTTTTTTTTCATTAGAACCCTTAACCCTTAAAACCCTAATGTCCTAGTTTTTACATTGTAAAGTCTGTTACATCATTATCTCTTTTATTTTTTTTAATTTTATTTTTTTCCAATTTCTTTTTTTATTTAAATTTTATTTTTATATTCCCCATACAATTACAACCCCCTTATTTTGACCCCAATCCCTCCTTTTTAAAAAAGATTGAATATAAGAACTGGGGTATAGGACAGAGGTGTGGGGGTGAGAGGAGTCACCAGAGAGAGAGAGTGGGGAGCAGAACAGGCAGATTTATTGAAATATACTGCTAAGGGGAGCAGCGGGTGAGACAGGAGAGGTCTGCTGCACCATATGTGGGGTAGCTCCCTGGCTGGGGATCAAACCCAGGCCATAGAGGTAATGACACTGACACTTAACCCCTAGACCACCAAGGAGGCCCTTCATTCCTATATAATAAGAAAATCTACTAACAAGATATTCAAAGCATGGAACCATTTTTTAAATAAAATATATATTTTTAAATAATCCTGGATGTTTGAGAACTGCACCATAGAATTTGTGCATGGTCCTGTAAAGACTGCAGTGCTCTTGGTGCTATAAATTTAATAGAAAAGAATGAATTTTTATTTGTTTTAAATGGAAATGACTATTAGAATACTTTGAATTTCCTAATAGAACCTCTAAGATAATTAGAATTCATGTCATTTCAAATTCATTTACTTTACTGGTAAACTAATTTGCCAGTGTAGTGCCTTAAGGAATAAAGAAAACTTGTTTTATTATTTCCTTTTCCTTTAAAATACTAAAGTATGTTTTTCCACTTTTGATAAATAAGACAAGCTTAATTTCATCATATTGATCTTCAGATAAATTTTACCAACATTTTAATTGCATACATTATTTCAAAAGACAATACTTAGTCCAATACAATGTATGGCCATGAAGTTGGGGGGGGCTATGAATGTTAATGAATTATTTTAGTAATAAAAATGGATTGTTCTTCATGATGCATGCTATATAACAACTTCTAAGAGGAACTACAAAACTGAGATACAGAGGCACAGAACAGAGCACAGAAGCACCTGACTAAAGAGATCATTATTTCTACTTAAGTATTAATAAGTTTGTTAACAGTTCATTGTGTCCAGCTTCCCTGGGTCCCAGTTTCTTCCTTTGGAAGTTGAGGGAGAAAATTGAATGGCTACTAAGAATCACTTCAACTCAGAAATCCTATGATCCTTGGATAACTACACCAGCATATCTATAGTCAGACTTTATATATATATATATATATATATATATACACATATATATGTATATATATATATATATATATACACACACACACACAAATGTTAACATTTGTTAGATGTTAACAAAACTTAAAACTCAGTCTCGGTGTATGTGCATGTTAAAAGAGGGCAATAATATTAAATCCTTCACAGAATTGATGGGAGAATTAAATAAAGAAATGCATGTGGAGTCTAAAAGATAGCTAATATTTCTAATATAAGGAACAAATATAGATCACTGCCACTGTACACATTTGAAAGATTACAAAATGCACTTGCCTACCCTATTTCTGTAGCTCCTTGATGATAGCAGGTTTTTCTTTTTTTTTTTTTCTTTTTTTTTTTTTTTTGAGCTCACTAAATGTTGTTTACAGTCCCTCAGGAACTACAATTGCTGAAGAAATTACATGTATTTTATGATTTCCCTATGTTTTATCAGAGCTATTAAGTTTACCAGAGCAAGAATGAATGAATGTTTTGAGCATAAGATGACATACTGACAGAAGCTGCTGACTTCCTCCCTAAATCCCATTCCAGTGATGTCTTCAAAATGTGATGAAAGTTTACAAATTGAAAAATTTAGTGAAGATCTGTAAGAATCTTCCAGAGAGACAATATGTATTTAGGTCCCATTTTAGGGAAATGTCTACCCAGAATAGAAGAGAGGTCATACTTGAAAACTTCCCCTGGGGAAATATTTTTGGTTGTGCTTTTTTCTGCTATACAGAGGAAGCTTTTTAAATTTACTCCAGTCTGTGTGCTCATCAATACTCTAGCTTCGATGTTTTTAGGCCTTCGCAGTGGACAGTGATAGGAAACATCTGTACGTTTATAAAGTCATACATACATTGGGCCTCCCTGATGGTGCAGCAGTCAAAGTCTCAGCACTATCAAGCTATCACTAGCCATTGCAGCGTGAGTTCAATCCCCAACCAGGGAGCTAACACACATGGCACAGCAGACCTCTCCTGTTTTGCCTGCTGCTCCCCTCAGCAGTGTATTTCAGTCCATCCACCTGTTCTGTTCCCCACACTGTCTCTGGTGAATCCTCTCACCCCCTGCATCTCTAGCCTGTACCCCAGTTCTTGTATGCATAAATAAATCTTTAAAAGTCATACATATACCAACATACATGAATATATAAGCACATATAAATATGTTATCAAAATATGTAGGTAGAAGCCTGAATATACATATATATGTATATGACTATACATTTTAGAAATTAATAATCCATTTTAATCCCTCTAATTGCTATCCTTCCTTACACAGTTCGTTTCTGTCCTTCCCCATGCTGTCTTTATCTCCCTCCTTCCTCAGTGAGAGTTCTATTTCCAAAAAATATTGACACACACATTTGCTAAACCAAGATTGCTTCACCCATACCACTACAAAAACAAAACAACTTAAAAATTTGATATTTCTTTGCTGCTGAAGACTAGGGGCATATATAATTGAATATCATGCTCACAAATTTCTCAATCTCACGATATCTATATTCATTGGCTCTACCATTCATAACCATGTATCTTAGACAAAATTCTTTTGTGAACTACAGTCTTCTCACTTGTGAAATAAGCATGATGATAAACCCCACCTTGTATGGTTGGTGTGAAAAACAAATGAGAAAAAAGCTTAATATAATATTCAATGATTAAAAAAAACTCAATATATCTTTAGCTAGAGAAAGAGAAGAATCTGCAGACTCAATTTTCTTGGTGGTAATAGCAGAGATAGTGATGGTGGTAATAATAGAATTTATAGACTTTAATTTATAGAAAAATCAATCTATTCTACTAATTATTATTAAAATACATATGCCCTGTGGTAAAATTTCAAAGAATGAGAAGCCACTTTGAATATGTCTAATTTTAACTTTATTAAAAAATACTATGTCCACTATTTTCTAGGGGTTAAATTTAAAAATACTGATAAGGCATGATCCCCACCTTTGAAAGTTTTTTAAAATATTTGCAAATGGGTAAAATTATTACTGTAAAATACATATACTGCTAAAAGGGGTGAAGATTAGGAAAATGTGTTAGAACTGCAAGTATCTATTATTACATATGGAGCCCAGATTCTTTCTATAATATTTGTGGCAGCTAAGCAATAATGGTTACTATAGAAGGCATAGGGAGTTCTCTATAATAAAATTGTGTTGTTTTGCTGTCAGGCATTCCAATGAACATATTTATAGTAATTGTTCAATATCAAAAATGATATTTATAATGTGAAATTAAGCTGAAATTCTCACTTGCCTATGATTTGCTATGTGACTTATAAGCAAGGCAACAATTCTGAAATTCTACTTCCCCATGATTAATTTTATCAAGCACTTCTTGATGGGTGAAAAAAGACTTGATACAGATTCTTTCTGTCATTTGTAAAAGCATTTTGGGATCTATAAAGGAAAGACTTCAAATGAACACCACCACCAATAAAAAACATTACTTTCTTTTGGGGGGGGCAGTGTCCACTATGCTGCTAACATATATAACAGTAGAAAATTGTCAGTATACTTAATGCCTTCTTTTTTCTAATTGAGATATATTTTACATATAACATTAAATAATAGCTTCATGTCTATAACATTTAATAATTGTACATATTGCAAAATGATCAACACACTATTTCTGGTTAGTATCCATTACCAAACATAGCTATAATTTCTTGTCATAAGAACATTTATGATCTATTCTTTTAGCAACTTTCAAATACACAATTTCCAAACACATTTGAACTGTTAACTAGAGTGACCACGCTATATGTCACATCCCCACGACATTTATTTACAACTGAAAGTTCGTAAGTTTTGGCCGCTTCCACCAATATTTAAATGCATATGCGGCTCACAACCACCATTCTGTTCTCTGTATTTGTGAATTCAGTTTTGTTTTTACATGATTTATTGCTTTTAGTTTTAATATATGATTCTCTTATTTATTAGGAGTTTTCAAATAGTTATACATAAGAAGACTATCCCATGGAAATATTCCCTAACAAATATTTTCCCTTAAGAAAATATTTTTCCTGGGTCTCCCCTGGTGGTGCAGGCAGATGAGCGCCGCGCTGTGAAGCTGTCCGCAGCCTCTGCAGCGCCAGTTGGATCTGGGCCAGCTGGCGAGGGTCCCACATGGCATGCAGACCTCTCCTGTCTGCCCGCTACTCCCCTCAACAGTGTATTTCGTCAGTCTGCCTGTTCTGTTCCCAGCTCTGTCTCTGGTGACTCCTCTCACCCTCCCGCGCACCTTGCCTGTACCCAGGTTCTTGTATAAATAAACAAATAAATCTAAAAAAAAAGAAAATATTTTCTTAAGGGAAAATATATGGTGACCCGTGCATATCTTGAACAGTAAAGCCCTACATACATTTCTCATTTGACAACTATTTTAGATTCACAACTTCCTTGTGTGAAATTTATGCTTCATTTAACCTCTAAATTTTCTAGTGTCAGTCATTGCTTATTCTATGCTCCTTACTCTTCCCTTACAGCTCTCAAATCACTTAAAGTGATTTGAGAGATGAAAGGGAAATGAATATTCATATCCAAAATAATCTAGTGCAAAAGGCGCGTACAGTACGCACATGAACATAAGATATTAATAGCTCCTATGCAGGTTTTTTTTTTAAGATTTATTTATTTATACAAGAGCTGGGGTACAGGCCAGATGTGCAGGGTTGGGGGGAGGGGGTGAGAGGACTCACCAGAGACAGAGAGGGGAACAGAACAGGCAGACTGACAAAATACACTGCTGAGGGGAGCAGCAGGTGCGACAGGATGGTCTGCCACACCATGTGGGACCCTTGCCAGCAGGCCTGGATCGAACCGGCACTGCAGAGGCTGCAGACAGCTTCACAGCGAGGCACTTAACCACCTGTGCCACCAGGGTTTTTTTTTCTTTTTTCTTTTTCTTTTTCTTTTTTTTTTAACAAAGACTACCTCATTCACCCTCCACAATCTCAATTCTCATCCTTCCTTTTCTTTCTCACCATGTCTTTCTTTCTTTTGCTTTTTACCTTGTGAGTTTTCCACATGTTAATTAAAATATTTACTGTGTACATACTACATACTGTATAGACAATAAAAATAATACAATAGGGCCTCCCCTGGTGGCGCAGGCAGTTGAGCACAGCACTGTGAGGCTGTCCGCAGTCTCAGCAGCATTGGTTCGATCCCAGCCTGCAGGCAAGGGTCCCACATGGCACAGCAGACCTCTCCTGTCGCACCCGCTGCTCCCCTCAGCAGTGTACTTCGGTCCTTCTGCCTGTTCTGCTCCCTGCTCTGGCTTTGGTGAATTCCCTCACCCTCCTGTGCTTCTGACTGTACCCAGTGCTTGTATAAATGAATGAATGAATGAATGAATGAATGAATGAATGAATAAATCTTTACAAAAAAAATTTTAAAAAAAGTAGCTGAAAAGGAGGCATAGGAGAGGTACTGTAATTCCCAATTAGAAGTAAATGGCATGATTCCAATATGAGTCTTACACTGTAATTCACAGGGACACTCACAAAATTACTACCATTGATTTGTGATCAAACTGCTGCTCACATGAGCACCTCTATGAAGTATATTTCTAGGCTGAATAACATCAAGAATATATTCATTTTATGATGGGAAATTATTTTCCTCAGTAATGACTGGAGAGGTCAGCTAATAAAACATAAATTCATATAGCTGATAAAGAGTTAAGGGACTTTAATTATGCTGTTTGATAAAGAGTTATTTCTAAGGGCCTAGTCATCTACAAATATGATACTGTGCTGTTGGGTTACTTTTTAATACTGTACAGTTACTGTCCTTTAAAAAATCACTTTAAAGGAGATATTTAAAATATCTAGTAGAGGGATCTTCTCATAACCATAATCACTTGCTTAGATAATCCCATAGTTTCAGTAACTCTTCAGTTTATATTGAGCAAGTTTTCCTGTGTGTGTGTGTGTGTGCGCGTGTGTGTGTGTCTGTGTTCCTATAAAGATACTTTATCTTTGCCATATAAGAAGGCAGAAGTGATCCTTCTTTGTGATATAATGCTATATATTTTCCCTCTGTTGAGTTATTTTACAAGTAAACATCTTACTTATTTTACAAATAAACTAAGGATAACCTTAACCAAGAAAATAAACAGGGAAAGTTACTGCTAATGCCCCAAGAAAGAAAATTATATATTCTGACAATATCACATGAATTATTCAATTTTTTAAAATAATTTTTCACTTTGACATAACTATATTGCTATTTTCTCCCTTGCAATGGTCAAAGCAACCCACCAGTAGTAGAAACTATGGAGACAGTAAATATCTTAAAAGCATTTTCAAAAGGTGTGGACTTTCTTAGCTTGCTACAACTCAAAGGCAGAAGGAGTGGAAACCTTCTCAGCAGATGGGATAGTGGAATGTGGCTGGGGCTGGGGATTTGCATGAATATGAATTACAAATAGTACAGATAACATGGTGTTCAAAAGCTGTTAGGAATCTTGAATGTCAAAGTCATTTAGCTGACATTTGGAAGGACATAATTACCTTAAGAACATGGGAATGGGTTGGTCTAAATTGAACTGGCAAAAATCACAGGACACACAAAGGCCCTGCTTTGGCAATAATTTGACAACTGGGCATGGCCACCGAAGCCAAGAATGGTACACATTAATGCAGTGACATTTTTTCAATGCAAGCCGCCCTTTCAGAAATATGCATATGAGCCCTAAATAACCTCTGACCCATTATAGAATAACAACACAAAAAAATCTACCACAAGTCCTATCACTGGCAGTGCAAAGAGTTCATTCACATTTCATACATAGTTTTACATATTTAGAACATTTGAAATGCATTTCACATCACTAGACTTCAATGTGTCATCATTTGGAGTAGGTTTACTTGCAAGTCACTAGTGGTTCCTAGAGCATTTGCATTTAAACAACTGACAGTTCCTGATTTTGGAATACGATATTATTAACTAAAATCATTTCTATATTATCATAAATTATCAATCAATATTTAAATATGCAGTTCAGGAAATTTTATGTTTCTCATTTATTCTGTTGTATTTTTTTTTAAAACAGTGTTTGAAATGTGAGTCTATGAGAGCCAGGGGGTGTACCAGACATCGTATTCACAAGACTAGGTCAGTTCATGGTTCCCTATGGAGGAAATTTGCCAAATATGGTAGGGACCTACAAGACAACACATTTTGGGCCTCCTCTGGTGGCGCAGTAGTTGAGTGCTGGGCTGGGAAGCTGCCCGCAGCCTCTGCAGCACTGGTTCAATCCCCAGGCACAGCAAGGGTCCCACATGGTGCACAAACCTCTCCTGTTGTGCCCGCTGCTCCCCTCAGCAGTGTATTTCGTCAGTCTGCCTGTTCTGTTCCCTGCTCTGGCTCTGGTGAATTCTCTCACCCTTCTGCACTTCTGACTGTACCCAGTGCTTGTATAAATAAAATAAATATTTTTTTTTAAAAAAAGACAGCACATTTTACTCCCTAATTTTTGTCATTGGTGCAAAACCTACAGAATCAATTATACTAAAGGACATGGCAAAAAAAGTAATACTTCATTAACATTTCATTAGATAAATCACCTATCACTTTGGAAATATTGATTAAAATTCAACACAAGTGATAGAATGCACACTTTAATGTCTACCCACTAAAAGGAAATCTGTGAACTCTAATAAATATTTCATTTTCAAAAGTGAATGAGATACTTAATTTTTTAAACAGATCAATAACCTAGACTGGAATAGTATTTGGAGTCCCAGCAAATACACTTCAGTTTACTCTTGTATGACCTCCATTCTGAAAGTAGCCATGATGAATCCTGGGCCTCATTAATCGCCATTTCTCCTCCTTCAGAAGCACTTGTGGTCTATTTCATACCATCGAACACTATTCATTCTTGTTTGCTAATATGTCAGTATAGACTTCTTAGTGGAATTATATAAATTATTTATGGAATGACTGATTATATTAAGGATGCAATCACCAATAAAATTTGTTGATTAGATAAATACTGCTTGTGACGTGATGATGAAAACAAACTTTGTCTACTGTATGCTAAAATCTGTGCAAAAATATAGAATAAAAATGAAAACATGTAGTCTCTTCTACTGTTAAGACCACACACTATCGAAAAGCCAGAAAGTAGACTTACAGATGCATATCTGCTAGAAGTCAGAGTGACTAAGAGGCAGATATGATGATAAATACTACCAGATAAAAATATTGTTATGGCAAATAAAATGGAAGACCCAGGGAGTTTCTGCAGTGAAAGGAAAAAAAAAAACATTCATTGTACAGAAGGATATTTGTTAACTGCAAAATAATTCAATATCAAATTTTAAGAATTCAAGATCACACAAAATTAAAATGACATGCCATTTTGAAAGAATGATAGATAAAATTAGTATTACATTACCAAATTTAAGTTGAATAATATACTGAAGTCATAAAAAGGTACTGGTAAGATATTCTGCCCTAAGTAAGTTGATTCTGAAATCAAAATTTTCTTTCAAAAATATCAAAATCAACAAACAACTATGAACCAGAGACACTCTATGGGGGGTAGGGGTGGGGAAAGGAGGGATTGGGGTTTAAATAAGGGGGTTGTAATTGTATGGGGAATATAAAAATAAAATGTAAATAAAATAAATAAGAAAAAAAAAACTTTCATTTCATGAATGAATACAGAGCCCATACTAAAACAGATAGCTTGCTTAAGTAAGGTGTTGAAAGAGAAAAGTGATTAAGACAGATACTGCCACATCTCCAGAGCACTTAAAATATTTCCATTTGAACAGAACCTTGTTTATTTGGTTCAGTGTAAACCTAAATTTTTAAATAATTATAATCACATTTTCCATATGGATTCATATATTTGGAAAATTAGAGAAAAGTACAAAAAACTGTAAAATTATCACTTTAATGCTTACTAATTGTACTATTCCTGGTTAGCTATTTATTTATTTTTACGATTTATTTATTTATGCATACAAGAGCTGCGATATAGACCAGAGGCATGGAGGGTGAGAGGATTCACCAGAGACAGAGTGGGGAACAGAACAGGTAGACTGACTGAAATACACTGCTGAGGGGAGCAGTGGGCAAGACAGGAGAGGTCTGCTGCACAATGTGGACTGCTCCCTGGCTGGATGGGAATCGAAATTGTGCTACAGCAGCTGTGGACAGCCTTATAGGTTGTTACTTAACCCCTTGCACCACCAGGAATGCCCCAGCTCATTATTTATTTATTTATATTTCCTAAAGATTTATTTATTTATTTATTTATACAAGCACTGGGTACAGTCAGAAGCGCAGGAAGGTGAGAGAATTCACCAGAGCCAGAGCAGGGAACAGAACAGGCAGACTGACGAAATATACTGCTGAGGGGAGCAGTGGGCAAGATAGGAGAGGTCTGCTAAACCATGTGGGACCCTCTCAGGCAGGCCAGAATCAAACCCACACTGCAGGGGCTGCAGACAGCTTCACAGTGTGGTGTTCAACTGCCTGCGCAACCAGGTGAGGTCCTAAAAAAAAAAAAAAGAATTAAATAAAAGTTCACTTGCCTGCCTGCTGTGACCAAACACGGATAGCATTGCACACTCAAAGTTGTAAAAAAGTTTTTGAAAGTCGTTATCAATAGTCAAAAAGCAACATTTGAAATTGCCTTTATTGGTTAAGAGATTGCATAAATTTTCTTAAATTCATTGAGAATCTGGATTTCTACTATTTAAACTGCCTGAGAAAAACATTTGCCTGTTAGTCAATTGACAGTATTTTTAATTGCTTTAGAAGAGTAATTTGTGCATGTGGTTTAACCTTTTTTCTCCCCCCAGGGGAAAGCATGAACATAATCCTTTAATACCACAAATTTTGCAGTTGAGTTTCCCACCTGGGGAAATTGCAGGTGTCAGCACATCTTGAGTACAATGTGTAAGCCTCATGCTGAGGAAACCAACTTCCTAATCACAGTATCGACCCAGCCAGGAAAGTATTTTTTTTATAAGTATTTTCCATAATTTTTATAAGTATTTTCCATTTAATAAAATGACTTTCTGCCACAACAGTGCTTTATTATTTAGGTCAATTATTTACCTCTTTTTGTTGAAATTTTTATTTTACATTGAATACTTTCATCTATTTATATTTTTTGTTGATATACTAGATAAGGTAATTAACTTGAATTTCTACTCTATTATCAGCATCAGCATACAACAGTATCATAAACTTATCTCTTCATTTCCTGTAGGCATATATATTTTTTTCTATTTCATGGCTTATTGCATTAGGTATAACTTTTAAAGCAATATTCATTAATAAGGGGAATTGCAACCACGCTGCCCTCATCTTAATTATAAAAATTACTAAAGTGGGGCCTCCCTGGTGGCACAAGGTGTTAAGGACGCAACCTATGAAGCTATCCATAGCCTCTGCAGCACGAGTTCGATCCCCCGCCAGCCGGCCAGGGAGCTACCCACATGGTGCAGTAAACTGTCCTGACTCGCCCACTTCTCCCCTTAGCAGTGTATTTCAGTCAGTCTGCCTGTTCTGTTCCCCACTCAGTCTCTGGTGAATCCTCTCACCCCCACCCTACCCATGCCTCTGGCCTGTACCCCAGCTCTTGTATGCATTTATAAATAAATCTTTAAAAAAAATTACTGAAGTGTTTCCCTTTAACTTCAGTGTTAGCTTTTGATTTATATATGCATTTTTAATGAACTTAATATTCTTCTGTTATTAGGTCAAGATTTTATTTTTATCTAAAACAGGTATTACACATTTTTTTAAAGATTTATTTATGAATAGAAGAATTGGGGTGTAGGTGACAAGTGTGGGTGTGTGTGAGAGGATTCACCAGAGACTGAGTGGGGAGCAGAACAGGCAGATCTACTGAAATACACTGCTGAGGGGAGCAGTGGGAGAGGCGTGCTGTGCCATATGGGTTGCTCCCTGGCCCGGGATAGAATTCATGCTGCATTGGCTGGCGATAGCTTGATAGTGCTGAGACTCACCCCCTTGTGCCACTTGTGTCTTCAGAGCATTTACTCAGAACTCCATTTCTCTTATAGTTTTATTTATTAATAGAATATATTTTCATTTTTTCATGAAACTCAGTAGCCATTTGTATATCCAAAATTCTTTTCTTTTAAAGTTGAAGTAATATGGTTTACAACGATGTATATGATTTAGAGGTTTAGTCTCACACCTCTTCAGATGTATGTTAGCACCCTGCAGCTACCAACAAGCATCAACAACAACAATGCGGACACCCCCCCAATTTGAGCCCCTCCCTTCCCCCTTTCTTCCTGGTAGCTTCAATTCTGTAGTCAGATTTCAGGGAGTTGTTTTGGTTAATTTTACTCTATTTTATTTTGTCTTATTTCTTTATATCCTGCGTGAGTGAAATCATCCCAAATTTGCCTTTCTCCTTTTGATTCATTTCCTAAATAAAGTCTGGATTAAACTTTAAATAAACTTTATTACATTTTTATATGCTGCTGGAATCTATTTACTGATAATTTATTTTGCTTTTTGTGCCTACATTCTTACACAGAATGTAAAAACAACGTAGTCTGTACGTTGTTTTTATCTGCTGTCTTTATGAAGTTTGGGGATTAGGATTGTTAGAAATTCATGCAGAAAATTTGAAAAAGTTTAACATTTTTCTATGATCTACTGCAATTTACAATGCTAATAGTTTTTATTGGTCCTAAATCACTGTCTGAACTTAAGTACATCTTGTCATTTATAGATGAGAATTTTATCAAAAGTGGGAAAATATATAGAAATATTTCATGGAAGAATGAAAATGTAGAGTTTGCTTCTATGGCAAATAGAAAACTATTTGGACTAGGATTATTCTAATTTTTCTTACAAATTTAAGGAACCATAAGGTTATGTTCGTAGATGGCCCACATTTCTCACTTAATATTGAGATGCACATTTTGGACTCCTAGGAAAACTGCTTTGCCTAGAAACTAAGAATTGTTGACATAATAATATAAAATATTACTCTCCATGGCACAGAGTTTAGTCTAAGGAAACCAACAATC